>NC_034190.2:21110490-21812990 GCF_002021735.2 Oncorhynchus kisutch
CCTAGGTTGAGATATAGTTCCTAGCTGTGGCCAGCCTGTTGATTAGGTTGTGCAGCCTCTATCAGGCCTTTAAGGACTGGGACAAGGTGTAACTGACTGATTTGGGATAAGCAGATCCGGGTTGGATTCCGGCCCAGAAAAGGGCACATACACACAGACAGGGAGTCTCAGAGCTCTGACGGAAGTCATGAGATAACACTGCACCAGCTGAGAGTAGCAGGAAGAAAGCTCTCTCGCCAGTGTGTGTGTGTCAGGTACTGTTTGTTTACATCCATTAGCATTGAGGGAGAGACACAATGGTGACTTTGGGGTTAAAGTGTGTGAGTGTGTTGGGGGGCAGGTTCCTGTTTGTGAGGCTACAGTGCGTCAGTGGCAGACACACACAGACACACACAATGAAGTGTCAGGACGTGTTTTATTCTAAGAACAGATACATAGTGTAGGTCAGAGACACAGAGCATAAATATAGACTCTCTCTACTGGAGTCAGGCTGTACTCTCCCCATACACCATACAGGAGTCATACACCAACACTACAACTGCACTGAAACAGTCTCTACACACACTGTCGCCCTACCTACCACCCATAGCGACACACACAAACACGTACAACACATAGTAACTGCAAACAACCCCAGTCAGTCTATGTGAGGGAGAAAAACTGCAGTAACAACCCCAGTCAGTCTATGTGAGGGAGAAAAACTGCAGTAACAACCCCAGTCAGTCTATGTGAGGGAGAAAAACTGCAGTAACAACCCCAGTCAGTCTATGTGAGGGAGAAAAACTGCAGTAACAACCCCAGTCAGTCTATGTGAGGGAGAAAAACTGCAGTAACATGCTGTTCCTCTGACACACACACACACACACACATACACACACACACACACCCGCGCGCGTGCTGAGACAGGGGAGCCGGGGGGCTCAACAGCCATATTTACATATCTCTCTCCAGGATCATTCCAACATGTCACAATAGTGGAAACTCCCCCCAGCTTACACCAATCAATAGCTTTTAAATCCATGACAGTGATTGTGCAAGTCCACCCTTTTTGGAAGATTGGGACACAGCCATAGCAATGTCTCTTTCACACCCTTCCTTGGTTTGGAGTGTTTTAAGGTGTAGACAATAGACTTGCCTGGCTATGATCCCCCCACAATCCCCAAGTTTATTTCCCCTTCCAGGTTATTCCAGATCAGTTCTGGGCAAGATCCAAAATGGCACCCTATTGCCACTATTCCTTATTTCCTATGCATGGAATAGGGTGTGATTTCAGATTTGTCCCTGGAGTGAATAAAACACATTGTAATGTTACTGAAGTTCATAGAAAAGCTCAGTTAGAGTTTAGGCTTGAAGGTCATGAGTCAAGGGTCAAGGGTAAGAGGTGAAGTTGTCTGTCCGTTAGGCACTGTTGGTCTGGAGGATGGTAAGGTTGGGAATATGTGTTGTAGTGGCGGAGCTGGAGGTCGTCTTGGGGTCATCCTTGGAGTCGTCGTTCCCAGGATGCAGTGGGTGTGTTATTGTTAGGGTCAGCTTACTTAGACCTGTCTCCAACTTCTGCTCCGCGCCCTCTGCTCTGTCCCCTACACACACACACACACACACACACACACACACACACACACACACACACACACACACACACAAAAGCAGAGTTAAAGGTGAATAAACGTATTTTCTAACATACAATCCTATAAACAGTAGCCCAACAATAATCCAAACAATTAACACATTTATAGACACAAAGTCACCGGAAAAACACATACACACACACCTCTTTCCTGGTCGCAGTCTGGGGAGGAGGCTCCACTGCACTGGGAGCGGGGACCGAGGAGAGGAGAACCACACCTCAACTCTGGGCTTAGCCAGCCGCCTGGACTGTGTCCCTCCATGGCACTGGGACAGGACGAGGACATAAGGGATGGGCAGGGGGAGAGGTAGGCAGAGGGGGTGGAGAATGAGGAGGGCGGGTCCAGAGGGGTGGAGGGGTAGGCATGGAGAGAAGAGGAGGGCATATCGAGGGGAGCGGAAGTGGAGTGTGTTTTTGTCTCTTCCTCTGATCCACCACAGTTACCGCCTTCATCAAACGTCACAGATGCCACTGGAAAACACACACAAATTAACATACACACAAAGATACACACATTAAAACCTGGCTGTGTGCATGTATGTGTGTGTGTGACACTCACAGGACAGTCCGTCTGACTCCATCTTGAAGTTGGTGATGTCCTCATTTCCTCCCTCCCCCTCAGCCCCCACGCCCCTCCCTCTGGTTCCCATGGTGATGGAGTGTCGCCGGGAGTGGATCTCCTCGGAGATGGTCTCTAGGTTATGCAGCGTTGTGCGGTAGTCTGCCTTGGCAACGGTCAGCTTGGCCTGAAACTTGTCTACATGTCGTCTTAGTTGCTGAGAGAGAAGAAGAGACGTTACAACACAGGGAGTTACAACACACAAACAACTTATTGTGTATCTATGGCAACAATAAACACTGTACATACCTCAAGTTGTAGGTAGTATTTTGCCTTCATTTCAAAATATGGCCTGCAGGTGGAGAGAGAGCGGGGGAGAGAGAGAGAGCGGGGGAGAGAGAGGGAGCGGGGGAGAGAGAGGGAGAGGGGGAGAGAGAGAGCGGGGGAGAGAGAGAGAGCGGGGGAGAGAGAGAGAGCGGGGGAGAGAGAGAGAGAGAGCGGGGGAGAGAGAGAGAGAGCGGGGGAGAGAGAGGGAGCGGGGGAGAGAGAGGGAGCGGGGGAGAGAGAGAGAGCGGGGGAGAGAGAGAGAGCGGGGGAGAGAGAGGGAGCGGGGGAGAGAGAGAGCGGGGGAGAGAGAGGGAGCGGGGGAGAGAGAGAGGGGAGAGAGAGGGAGCGGGGGAGAGAGAGGGAGCGGGGGAGAGAGAGAGGGAGCGGGGGAGAGAAAGAGAGCGGGGGAGAGAGAGAGAGCGGGGGAGAGAGAGGGAGCGGGGGAGAGAGAGGGAGCGGGGGAGAGAGAGAGGGGAGAGAGAGAGGGAGCGGGGGAGAGAGAGGGGAGAGAGAGGGAGTGGGAGAGAGAGAGGGGGGAGAGAGAGGGAGCGGGGGAGAGAGAGAGAGCGGGGGAGAGAGAGGGAGCGGGGGAGAGAGAGAGAGCGGGGAGAGAGAGAGAGAGGGGGAGAGAGAGAGCGGGGGAGAGAGAGAAAGCGGGAGAGAGAGAGGGAGCGGGGGAGAGAGAGAGAGCGGGGAGAGAGAGATGGGGGGAGAGAGGGAGCGGGCGAGAGAGAGAGAGCGGGGAGAGAGAGAGGGAGAGAGAGCGGGGAGAGAGAGAGGGAGCGGGGGAGAGAGAGAGAGCGGGGGGAGAGAGAGAGAGCAGAGGAGAGAGAGAGAGCGGGGGGGGGGAGAGAGAGAGAGCGGGGGAGAGAGAGAGAGCGGGGAGAGAGAGCGGGGGAGAGAGAGAGAGCGGGGGGAGATCAGAGGAGAGAACGGGGGAGAGAGAGAGAGAGAGAAGGCGAGAGAGAGAGAGAAGGCGAAAGAGAGAGAGAAGGCGAGAGAGAGAGAGCGAGAGAGAGGGAGAGAGAGATTTGAATCACTAGTTCTTTCAGAGCGCTGTATAGTCGTTATAGCAACCATGAACCTCTGGAAAAATAACACCCCACCTCCAACAGCTGCTACATTCCACAGGCCCTTAAGGGAAACACACACTTCGCCCCCAAACTCACACACACACACTACTCCAAAACTCACACATAGTACAAACACACACACACTACCCCCAAAAATCTCAAACACACACATACAATCACACACACAGGTACCTACACTATGCCCAAACTCATACACAACAGGCACAGGCCTACCCGGCCAACATCTGCAGGTCATCACATTCAGCACCGAGAGGCCCAAGATAGGGGCGGCTGAGTGTGTGTATCGTTCCTTTATCTTCTCAGCTAGTCAGTCACATTAACAGGACCAAAACACACACACACCTGGACTTGTTGATGGTGCGTTTTAGTTTCTTCTCCAGCTGTCTCATATGACTGATGCAGGCATTGTAGTGGTTCGCCGTCTTTCTGTGCTCTAATTCGCTACGAGTCCTCGCCGTCTCTGCCTCCATCACCTGCAACAGCCAATAGGGTGGCAGAGTCAGTCTAGCAGAGTCAGTCTTTGGTGTGTGTGCTTTGATCTATTCCACCAAGATCAAACTACTACTACTACTAATAGTGACGCGCATGCCTCGCCATGAGATTCAGTCTTTTTCAGACATTCATTTCCTGTGTTTGAGGGGAGCAAAATCTACTTGTCTCTTATATCTTGCTGGATTGATTGCTTTCATTTTTCTCTGGCAATTCTTTCCCACTCTTCCATGTGCCATTTGTTTTTCCCCGTTAACATTACGATCGCAGAAACGTTTGTAAGGACCTGTCAATCACACTGGTAATGGCTAAAATGGGCTCAGTGGAATACATTGTCATTCTTGGTCGGGGATTTAACGCACCGTCTCTACACTTACATCACAAGAAAGAGAAGAAAGATCACTTTATTTTGGTGGCCGTTTTTTGTGCAATTAAAAAAAGTCCTAATTTAATGGAGTTGAAATGTTCACAAATGAGATGCGCTGAAATGAAAGCAACTTCCTGAAATGAACACTCAGGTTATAGTAGTATTATGTCTGATCTTGCAGACAATGTAAAGAATGTTTAGATAGGTGTAATCTAGAGCTAAGCCTGTTGATTTTTCATCTGAGGGTTTCCTGCTATTGACACACTTGTTGAATAATGCAACAGAACGTGACAACAACAGTAATTAATGAGGCAGTCGAGACAGTGCCTGTGGGTGCAGGTAGGCCGAGACAGCGCCTGTGGGTGCAGGTAGGCCGAGACAGCGCTTGTGGGTGCAGGTAGACCGAGACAGCGCTTGTGGGTGCAGGTAGGCCGAGACAGCGCTTGTGGGTGCAGGTAGGCCGAGACAGCGCTTGTGGGTGCAGGTAGGCCGAGACAGCGCTTGTGGGTGCAGGTAGGCCGAGACAGCGCTTGTGGGTGCAGGTAGGCCGAGACAGCGCTTGTGGGTGCAGGTAGGCCGAGACAGCGCTTGTGGGTGCAGGTAGGCCGAGACAGCGCTTGTGGGTGCAGGTAGGCCGAGACAGCGCTTGTGGGTGCAGGTAGGCCGAGACAGCGCTTGTGGGTGCAGGTAGGCCGAGACAGTCCAAGACTTTGGTGGCTGCAGCCCTATCTCACCCCTTTAGGTTAATTAACTTATTCATATATACACAAATGAACCCGGTGTGTTTATGCAATTGAGGCACATATAACTTTATTTTAAGACATTTTTTTTTAAATACCTGAAACCATTAGAAAATGTATATTTGAGTGCATTAAAAAAAGATACATGTGAATTCCCACCAAAAACTCCATTCACTATTTGTCTGTGCCAGTAAAATGTTTTTATCTGCAATAATGCCGTCAATATCTGATGTATTTTAAAAATTCTAAAGGTTCGGAATATCTTCATCCATTGTCCAACTGTTGTATTTATTAGACTTGTTTTAAAACCTTTTAACAATTTTGATGACCATTGCTACTACAAATGCCTAATCAAGCTAAGCAAGCTAACAAACCCAGTCGGTCACAGTCTGCACACACTGTAGTGTGTTTACCCACCCTGTTGGTGGCGTGGTTCAGCATCTCCTGCCAGGCTGAATCAAACTGTCTGCTGTCCTCCTCCAGGAGTCTCTCCTCTGCCAGGGCGATGGTCTCTTTAGCCGCCCCCAGGATCTCCACCGCCCTCTGAAACTCCCCCGTCGCCCTCTGGGCCTCCAGCTGGGCCTGGGGGGGTAATGAGTGCTTTAACGTACTTTCATGAATACCTGAATACTTTATTTAAAGGGAAATGTACTTTGCACAATCCCTCTTGCAAAAATAGGTTTCTAACCTTCTGGTTAGAGGGGACGATGGTGGGGAGGAGAGGGGATGATGGTGGGGAGGAGAGGGGACGATGGTGGGGAGGAGAGGGGACGATGGTGGGGAGGAGAGGGGACGATGGTGGGGAGGAGAGGGGACGATGGTGGGAGGAGAGGGGACGATGGTGGGGAGGAGAGGGGACGATGGTGGGGAGGAGAGGGGACGATGGTGGGGAGGAGAGGGGACGATGGTGGGGAGGAGAGGGGACGATGGTGGGGAGGAGAGGGGACGATGGTGGGGAGGAGAGGGGACGGTGGTGGGGAGGAGAGGGGACGATGGTGGGGAGGAGAGGGGACGATGGTGGGGAGGAGAGGGGACGGTGGTGGGGAGGAGAGGGGACGATGGTGGGGAGGAGAGGGGACGATGGTGGGGAGGAGAGGGGACGATGGTGGGGAGGAGAGGGGACGATGGTGGGGAGGAGAGGGGACGATGGTGGGGAGGAGAGGGGATGGTGGTGGGGAGGAGAGGGGACGATGGTGGGGAGGAGAGGGGACGGTGGTGGGGAAGAGAGGGGACGATGGTGGGGAGGAGAGGGGACGATGGTGGGGAGGAGAGGGGACGATGGTGGGGAGGAGAGGGTACGATGGTGGGGAGGAGAGGGGACGGTGGTGGGGAGGAGAGGGGACGATGGTGGGGAGGAGGAGAATGGGTAGGAAGGCAGAGGAGAGGACAGGGAGGGGGGAGGAAAGCAGAGGAGAGGGCAGGGAGGGGGGAGCAGAGGAGAGGGCTGGGAGGGGGGGAGCAGAGGAGAGGACTGGGAGGGGGAGCAGAGGAGAGGACAGGGAGGGGGGGGCAGAGGAGAGGACAGGGAGGGGGGGAGCAGAGGAGAGGACTGGGAGGGGGGGAGCAGAGGAGAGGACAGGGAGGGGGGGGGCAGAGGAGAGGACAGGGAGGGGGGGAGCAGAGGAGAGGACAGGGAGGGGGGGAGCAGAGGAGAGGGCTGGGAGGGGGGGAGCAGAGGAGAGGACTGGGAGGGGGGGAGCAGAGGAGAGGACTGGGAGGGGGGAGCAGAGGAGAGGACAGGGAGGGGGGGAGCAGAGGAGAGGACTGGGAGGGGGGAGCAGAGGAGAGGACAGGGAGGGGGAATGTGGGAGTAGAAGAAGAAAGACTGAGTACTTTAGTGTTCTGGATTCTCTGAAGCGAGCAGCTTCACTACACAGCTACTGTTGTAATAGGAATGCCTACTATATTTAGGTCTATACAAACACACACACATACAGAGCAGAGCAGCTTCTCATAATTGTTTAAAGTACTTAATCTCTTTCTGAACACAAGACATTAGAGAGAGAGAGAGAGAGAGAGAGAGAGAGAGAGAGAGAGAGAGAGAGAGAGAGAGAGAGAGAGAGAGAGAGATGCTCAAGTTCACACTCATTTCCATCACAAAGACCTGGTTTAATCGACCTCCATTCTTCTCTTTCTCTCCATCCCTGTTTCTCTCAACATCTCTCTCCATACCTTTCTTTTTGTGTATATACAGAGCCTTCGGAAAGTATTCAGACCCCTTGACTTTTTCCACATTTTGTTACATTACAGCATTATTCTAAAATTGATTAAATAGTTGTTTTCCCTGGAATCCATTTTAGAATCAGACTGTAATGTAACAAAATGTGGAAAAGTCAAGGGGTCTGAATACTTTCTGAAGGCTCTGTATATGTATGTTTCTCTCTGACAGCACCACAGACCCCTGCCCACCAGACAGCTCCCTTTGTCAATACATAACAACAGCAAACTGTCATAGAAAGCAGGAACCAGCCCAGGGACCAATCCACCTAGAACACACACACACACACACACGCACGCACGCGCGCACACACACACACACACTCTCTCTGCCTGTATCAAACAGACAAACAGTCTTTGTTGGTATAGGATGCTGTTGAATTCTCAGTGGTGTCTCAAGGACATGTCCCCTCCACATTCTGAACTTGCATTTTTGTCGCCCCCAGTTTTATCATTGGAATGTGATACAAAACGAGGCAACGGTGTGCTTTAGGACCATGTGGACGCCTCAGAGCGGGTCGGGTAGGCTGTTTGGAGTGTTTATCAACTGGATAAAACAATTATAATAAAAAATAAAACTGTTGTACCCCCCCCCCCCCCACTTCTAAAATCAAAGTTGCGCCCCTGGTGTATTCACTGTCTCAGTCACATTCAAAGGTCTCCTTCAGAGTCAGACACTCACATGTGTCTCGATCTATACCCACTCACCAACAAGAGTTCATACACTCCACCCCAAGCAGGCTGAGGGCCCTAGTGAAGTGCTCTTGAAATATACATACTATAGGAGTGATGGGTGTGTGAGTGAGTGTGTGTGTGAGTTGTTCTACAGTGTGAGAGTGCTAGGGTCTAAACAGAGCTTTCAGAGGTCGGGGTTTAAAGGTCAGGGGTTATCCAAACAGATAGCTAAGGAGAGCCATGATAACACTGTATGCCTAGGGGGGGGGGGGGACCCTCCAGCACCACCCAGCAGACCCCCTCTGCCCCTACTCACTACCTCTCCCCAACACTCTAATAGGTGTTTTAACTCCCTCACTCTGGGGTTAACAGGTTTAGCTTGAGCTATCTCTCACTCTGGGGTTAACAGGTTTAGCTTGAGCTATCTCTCACTCTGGGGTTAACAGGTTTAGCTTGAGAAGATATGAGATGGAGGGAGGAAAGGATGAAGGGAAGATAGGAGGGATGGAGATGTTTTTCTCCTCTCGTAATTGACTCCGCACTTTCATTTTCTCTCCCCCTTCCCCCTTCTGTCTCTCCCCTTCTCTCGCTCCCCCCTTCTCTCTCCCCCTTCTCTCTCCTCCCCTTCTCTCTCCCCCCCTTCTCTCTCCTCCTCCCCCCTTCTCTCTCTCCCCCTACCCCTCCTCCTCCCCCTTCTCTCTCTCCCCCTCCCCCTTCTCTTTCCCCCTTCTCCCCCCCCCCTCCTTCTCTCTCTCCTGGACTACTTTATGGTCTCAACTAAACAGAGGACACCAGACACACAGTCGTATATTTAACAGAGACTAACCTTCAAACATCACAAATGATAGACCCTACAACGTTTATGCCTGTGAGTGAGTGTGTGTGTGTGTGTGTGTGTGTGTGTGTGTGTGTGTGTGTGTGTGTGTGTGTGTGTGTGTGTGTGTGTGTGTGTGTGTGTGTGTGTGTGTGTGTGTGTGTGTGTGTGTGTGTTGGGTAAAGCACACGCAAATCATTCTCTCCCTAAACCACTGAATCTCACAAGCACAAATCCCACAATCTCCCAGCACAGGCACAGGAAGGGGCCAGGAACTCCCGCCTCTCTTGCTCTTACCTCAGGAAGTGTGTGTGTGTGTGTGTGCATTACTGCATTACCATGTGAAGCACCTTGACACCCAATGACCTAGACAAAGCTATTTGTAAATTGCATCCGTAGTTATTTATTCTGTACAAATTCAGTATGCCTGCATGTCTCTAAGACACACAAACACACACACACACACATATCACCTCGCGCACATCATACTCTCACTCCACTTCCATAATCAGACAAACACATACGCACTTCACCACAACACACAGATAACTGTTTGCCGGTTGCCGGCCCCCCCCCCCCTCTCTGTCTCTTCCTTACTCTGAGACAGGCTGTTAGGCTACACTAGTGTGTGAGAGAGAGTGACAGACAGACAAAGAGGGAGACAGCTTCACTGAAAGAGAGCTACGATCCTTAAATATTAAAAGTCAATAGAGACCTAAAGGTCAAGAGGACTAAAGTCAATAGAGTACTAAAGGTCAAGAGGATATAGTCAATAGAGACCTAAAGGTCAAGAGGACTAAAGTCAATAGAGTACTAAAGGTCAAGAGGACTAAAGTCAATAGAGACCTAAAAGTCAAGAGAACTAAAGTCAATAGAGACCTAACGGTCAAGAGGACTAAAGTCAATAGAGACCTAAAGGTCAAGAGGATAAAGTCAATAGAGACCTAAAGGTCAAGAGGACTAAAGTCAATAGAGTAATACAGGTCAAGAGGATTAAGTCAATAGAGACCTAAAGGTCAAGAGGACTAAAGTCAATAGAGACCTAAAGGTCAAGAGGACTAAAGTCAATAGAGACCTAAAGGTCAAGAGGACTAAAGTCAATAGAGACCTAAAGGTCAAGAGGACTAAAGTCAATAGAGACCTAAAGGTCAAGAGGACTAAAGTCAATAGAGACCTAAAGGTCAATGGAAATAGTGTTTTTTCTGTAATAGGGGATTAATTTCAGGAATTGGAGGAATTTCAGACTCATACCTGCATGGCAAGTTCTCATTGGTCCAAATTGTTTATATATTGAACCTGAAATAAGACACTTGTTATTTGGTCATTGGCCCAGTTTTATTGCAAGGAATTCTAATTGGTCAACCACAGGCTAGGGTTGGGATATAAAACTACATCCTGCCCTTTGTTCAGGAAAGAATCACAGGAGAGAAACACTGAAGAGAATCACTGAGGACAGGGGAGAATGAACATCTACCTTTCAGCATAACATCTCCTCTTTGAATAAACCTATTTTTCTACCCCTGATTTGCTTTGTGGTATGTGTTATTGAAGAGAAATGTCAACTGCTAACAACCTCCTGAACCTTCTACTCCTCTCTGTCTTCTCTCAGTCTCCTCTCAGTCTCCTCTCAGTCTCCTCTCCACTCAGTCTCCGCATCGGAATATCAGAGGAGAGACAGTAGTGGGCTGGGGAGTGGAGGGGGTAGTGCAAGGTGGTGGCGTGCGCTGGGGCGTGGAGGGGGTAGTGCAGGGTGGTGGCGTGCGCTGGGGAGTGGAGGGGGTAGTGCAAGGTGGTGGCGTGCCATGGGGAGTGGAGGGGATAGTGCAAGGTGGTGGCGTGCCCTGGGGAGTGGAGGGGGTAGTGCAGGGTGGTGGCGTGCCATGGGGAGTGGAGGGGGTAGTGCAGGGTGGTGGCGTGCGCTGGGGAGTGGAGGGGGTAGTGCAAGGTGGTGGCGTGCGCTGGGGAGTGGAGGGGGTAGTGCAAGGTGGTGGCGTGCGCTGGGGAGTGGAGGGGGTAGTGCAGGGTGGGGGGAATCTGGGGGTAGTGAGGGACAATATATGCCACTTAGCAGACACTTTCAGTTCATTGAATCCTAACATGTTTTAGTTTGTATGTGATGTGATCCCTGTGGGAGTTGAACCCGCAACCATGGTGCTGCAAGCGCCACACACTTACCAACTGAGCTAAACAGAAACAGGATGAGATGGGAGGGGAAGGAGAGAAGGAGGGAGGATGAGAAGAGTAGAAGAGCTAGCTAGATAAGACTGTGGGCTGCTAGCTAGATAAGACTGTGGGCTGCTAGCTAGATAAGGCTGTGGGCTGCTAGCTAGATAAGGCTGTGGGCTGCTAGCTAGATAAGACTGTGGGCTGCTAGCTAGATAAGGCTGTGGGCTGCTAGCTAGATAAGACTGTGGGTTGCTAGCTAGATAAGGCTGTGGGCTGCTAGCTAGATAAGACTGTGAGCTGCTAGCTAGATAAGGCTGTGGGCTGCTAGCTAGATAAGACTGTGGGCTGCTAGCTAGATAAGACTGTGGGCTGCTAGCTAGATAAGGCTGTGGCCTATTTATGTCACTCTCCTCTTTCATATACACACACAGCCACACAAATACACAGTACACAGCCACACACACAGCAAGTCAATGCATGTGGGTGTTTGTGAGCTGGTTCAGACCCTGCGTTGTGTCCCACCATATCTGAAAGCTCTCAATAATCCTGCCACACAGCTGAAGCTGTCATCTACACATGCTGTACCTCTACATTGACCAGGCTGATGGAGAAAGTGAAACCTAGGACACACACACACTCTGTCCGCTTGTACCCCCCAGCCAAACTCTTTCCCGTCAAAGCACAGACAGGTCAGCTACATTTTCAGTTGGCAGACACACACACGCCAGTCATTTGTTGAATGACTGAAATGCTGCCCTCTCATATGATGTGCCAGGGGTGAGGAACCGAGCCCCCTGGGGGGTCTGAATATCTGCCATGAGCCAACCAGAGTAGCTATAGGAGGTGGGCGCGACAGGAGGGGCAGAGGACCTGTCTCAAAATACCCACAATACCCCTGGCTGGCCTCCTCTCCTGGTCTCCACACACCCCCCCACACACCCACAGACAGACAGACAGACAGACAGACAGACAGACAGACAGACAGACAGACACACAGACAGACAGACAGACAGATTAGAGAGGATACATAAAAAAGGATTAAACACCTCCACCTGAGAGACTCATCTTTTCCCCTACTAACCTGATGACAGAGTGTGTGTGTGTGTGTGTGTGTGTGTGTGTGTGTGTGTGTGTGTGTGTGTGTGTGTGTGTGTGTGTGTGTGTGTGTGTGTGTGTGTGTGTGTGTGTGTGTGTGTGTGTGTGTGTGTGTGTGTGATCAGTCTGAGTTAGAGAACGTGTCACGCCCTGGTCTTAGTATTTTGTGTTTTCTTTATTTATTTGGTCAGGCCAGGGTGTGACATGGGTTTATTTTGTGTTGTGTTTATGTATGGGGTTTTTTCGTAGGTTTTGGGATTGTGGCTTAGTGGGGTTTTCTAGCATAGTCTATGGTTGCCTGAGGCGGTTCTCAATCAGAGGCAGGAGATTCTCGTTGTCTCTGATTGGGAACCATATTTAGGCAGCCATATTCTTTGAGTGTTTCGTGGGTGATTGTTCCTGTCTCAGTGTTTTGTATTCACCAGATAAGCTGTATAGGTTTTCATGTTCCGTTTGTTGTTTTGTATTGATCGTGTTCATCTTCATTAAAGATGTATATTATTAACCACGCTGCATTTTGGTCCGACTCTCCTTCGACGGAAGAAAACCGTAACAGAACGGGAGTGTGACAGAGTTATAAATAGACACAACGTGACTGCTAGTCTGGCTGTGAACTCCTTGAGTGTGTGTGTGTTCTCATTAAAACGTTCCTATCATGTACACTGTTGGACCCTTGCCTGTCTGGCTACCTGCCCATCTATCTGTCTGAGAATCTGTACTTCAGAAGACCACCGGCTCTACTCAAGGTCTAATGTAATGTTTGAATGTGTGTGTGTGCGTGCGTGCGTGTGTGTGTACCTGTCTAGCCACTCTCCTGGCCTCCCAGTAAGGTTTGGAGTCTTCTACAGCTCTGCCGATTCTCTTCACCTGCTCATCCAGCTTCACTGTGGCTTCTACCAGCACCGCACGGAACCTCTGGCGACAGTCCTACACACACACACACACACACACACACAAACACACACACCCACACACAAACACACACACACAGCAGTTAGTAAAGTACCAATAAATCTCCATATTCAAAGACCTTCCCTCAGGGATCCTATACTGAATGTATGACATCTCGTCCTGTTCTATTCTATTGTCACTACTGCATGTTAGCTCCACAGACAGGGGGTGCTCACAGAGAGTGTATATATAACACTGTATCAGTGTCTCTGTGTTCTGTTGTTATGGAAAGTGTTTTCGTTCCTCTCCTCCTCACTTCTCCTCCTTTCCTCCTCTTCTCCTCACTTCTTCTCCTTTCCTCCTCTTCTCCTCACTTCTCCTCCTTTCCTCCTCTTCTCCTCCTCACTTCTCCTCCGTTCCTCCTCTCCTCCTCCTTTCCTCCTCTTCTCCTCCTTTCCTCCTCTCCTCCTCACTTCTCCTCCTTTCCTCCTCTTCTCCTCACTTCTCCTCCTTTCCTCCTCTTCTCCGCCTTTCCTCCTCTCCTCCTCACTTCTCCTCCTTTCCTCCTCTCCTCCTCCTTTCCTCCTCTTCTCCATCCCAAATCAGAGAACTGAGATAGTCAGGCTTTGTGCTTTCCTCAAAAGAGCTGTGTCAACTAACTCAATACAACACTAACCCACTTAACCTAGCACACACAAACCACCAGCCTGCAGACAGGAACATTACCACTATGCTGTTAGAAATTGTCTAAAATGGTCTAATGTCTAAAATTAGGGGCTGAGAAATGTGTCTATCTCCCTGTCAAAGAGACGTGTGTGTGTGTGTGTGTGTTTGTGTGTGTGTGTGTGTAGGCGTGTGTGTGTGAAGGCGTGTGTGTGTTTAGCACCAGCTTTGTGAATCAGATTTAGGTGCTGTAACACCTGCATCCTGTCGTCATATGAGAAAGGTAAGAGGTTACAAAGAGAGGGGTAGAAATGGATGGGGAAGAAGAGAGTGGGGAGGAGGGGGACTAGAGGGGAAACTAGCTTCCTGTGACCCCGTCACACTTCCGTGATTGTTTCTGTGGTGATGGAGGTATGGTGCAAAGGTTTCTGGGACATCCACTGAGAGATGTTTAAAATAAACATGTTATTATTTGTGGCTCTGGAAAAGAACATGAACTTAAACAGTGGTCCATAAAGTTTCAAGCCTCCTGATACTGTGACGCACCACACCTAACAGCATTACAAATGTATTTCTAATAGCTGATGGCCAGAGAGAGAGAGAGAGAGAGAGAGCGAGCGAGCGAGAGAGAGAGAGAGAGTCGAGAGAGAGAGAGAGAAAGAGAGAGAGAGAGAGAGAGAGAGCGAGAGAGAGAGAGAGAGAGAGAGAGAGAGAGAGAGAGAGAGAGAGAGAGAGAGAGAGAGAGAGAGAGAGAGAGTAGTCCCAGGATTTAATGGTGAGCGAGAGAGGCCACTCAGGCTTGTCTACCCTACAGGGTCTTTAGACGGGGTCAAGCCAGTCTACCCTACAGGTTCTCTAGAGGGGGTCAGAGTCACCTTTGTTTATAACGTAAACAACTTGACATACCTAACATACCTCGCCTTCAGACATTCTCTTTCGATGGACTAGATTCCTAGAGATATACAACACACTGTGTGTATAACACATGCCTTACATGTGGATGTGTATAATATATGTGTACTATTCCCAAAACACAATGAATATACTGACATTTACACTAAGTACTCAACGTTTTTAGTAAACTTGCTCTCTTCTTCTCCCTCTCTCACTCACTCTCTCTCTCTCCCATTCTCACTCCTGTTATCTCTCTCCCTCTCCCCATCTCCCTCTTTTTCTCCCCCTCTCCCCCCCCTCTCTTTCTCTCTCTGTCTCTCCCCCTATCTCACTCTCTCTCTCTCTTTCTCTCTGTGTCTCTCCCTCTAACTCTCTCTCTCCCTCTGATGTTGTTTTAACCTCTCTGGGCTCAAAGGAAAGAGTTTGGAAGAGATCGTATTTCTAATGAAAACCAGAAAAGAAAAGGAGATGGTTTAGGACGAAATGAAGAAGTCAGTCTTGGAACATACTGCTAAAGGGTCAAAAACAGAACAGAGTTGTGTCCCTCCAAACCAGGAACAAGCACCTCTTCTATCCAAAAACAACCTCAATTTAGCATTAAAGAAACTTTAAATAGTGTGTTTATATCCAGAGTAGGGGGTAGAGAATAGGGAGTAGAGAATAGGGATGAATAGGAAGTAGGGAGGGGCAGTAGGAAATGATCTGTGTGAGATTTTTTCTGACCAGAAATTCCATCCAGGAAAACTGTGACACGCATCACACAGGGACCGTGTCCCCTACAGATGTAGGATCTTAATTTGAGCCAGTTTGCTACAACAGGAAAATAATCCTGCAGCAATAGGAAATGTGAATGATTATCTGGATTATAATTGATGGACATTTTTGTAGGGGTTGATTCAGGTTTCGTAAGGGAAAATCAAGTCTGAAATTTCCAAGTGGAGATTACAAACTTCAGAAGCCTTTTAAAATCCCAAATACACTACAAGTTTACAATTTCCTGCATTCCTGGCCTACCTCCAGCTCTGTCTCCCAGCGGTTGATGTCATCTGTAGACTGGTTCAACTTCTCCAACTCCCCCTGTTTACACACAACACACAGGAGACAGGGAGGAGGGAAGGAGGAGAGAGGAGGATATAGGGTGGAAAGAGAATGCAGAGAGAAAGGATGGAGTGTGTAAATAGAGAGAAGAAGGAGAATGGAATGAGGAGAATAGAATTGGAGGGAAAGCGAAAAAGATGGAGGTATGAAAAGAAAAGCAGGGGAGTGTTAATTCAAATATGTCATGATCTCAGCCAGGCCCTAACACATCTGGAGATGGTTAAATGTTGAACGTGTGTGTGTGTGTGTGTGTCAAAACCACTGGAATTTACTAAAAAAAGCAGTTAAACCTCCCCACTGTTCTTGATCAGCATCCCCCTTCCCAATGAACCATTGAGGAACACATTTTTTGTGTGTGTGTGACTGTCAGTGCTATTCATTAACACAGCTTCCACTACACTGGGTCACAGACCGAGTCAACTCGCTATGGACCTGTGGTGTGAATAAATTGTGTGTGAGTGTGTGTGTGTGTGTGTGTGTGTGTGTGTGTGTGTGTGTGTGTGTGTGTGTGTGTGTGTGTGTTGCCTCTAGATAACCTTCACTTCTCTCTACCACCTCATGTCCCATTGTCATTCCGACATGCATAATAACGTAATAACATCATATCTATCTTGCTACAATAATAACAGCTAGGCTAATCACTGTACCTGGATCCTGGGGTCCAACTCTTCCTCCTCGTGAGATTCACACTTTTCCTCTGATCTGTTTCCATTTTCAAACTTCTCCATATTTCTTTGTTTTTTGGGGGGTTCTTTGAACCAGGGTGCTATACAAAACGCGACCCCCGCCGAGATGAGACTTCAGCGGCTAGTTTAGTTCAGGCGGTCCGTTGCCTCTGACTACACCCGTAGAAGACTCAACAGTATGATAGAATCCACAGCAAGCTTGCAAATACACGAATATACTGCAGTTAGATAGCGAATGGGAGATGCAGGAAAGCGTGTCTGTCTGTAGCTCTTCATTGAAATGAATCCCACAGACACAACAGTCGGTTCTGTTGAAAGCGACTCTCCCCGACAGATACTGACCGTGTGAGTGAGTTAGAGGGTTTCCACTAGTTACCAAAGCCAAAAAGTCATAATTGGCTATATCGTAAAAATTCGTGAAACAAAAATGTGATTTTTGGTCTTCATTTAAGGTCGTGTTGGGCATAACGTTAGCAGTGTGGTTAAGGTTAGGGTTAGATTTAAAATCACATTTTAAGAAGATACATTTCAGAAATAGGCGTGGTTTATGACTTTGTGGTTGTGGTAACTAGTGACGACCGCGTTAGAGAGAGGCACGAGGGAGAGACAGAGAGATGAAGAATGCAAAAACCTAAGAAAGAAATCGAGAGACAGAGAGACCCAGAAAACCTGAGCCTACGCCTTCCCTATGTTGAATCACTAAAACAATACAGAAATACCCTACGGAAAAAGAAGGAGCAGCACGTCAGAAAACAGCTCAATGTAATTGAAGAACCCATAGACTCTTGCCACTTATGAGAAAATTGGAACACGCTAAACAAACAACAACAAGAATAGTTATCTATCCAAAATGGAGATGTATGGGTAAACCACTTCTCCAATCTTTTTGGCTCTATAACAAAGAACAAACAGCAAAAAAATATACATGATCAAATACAAATCATAGAATCAACTATTAAAAACTACCAGAACCCACTGGATTCTCCAATTACATTGAATGAACTACAGATACAAACACTCCAACCCAAAAAGGCCTGTGGTGTTGATGGTTTCCTCAATTACATTATAAAATATACAGACCACAAATTCAAATTGGCTATACTTAAACTCTTTAACATCATCCTTAGCTCTGGCATCTTCCCAAATATTTGGAACCAAGGACTGATAACCCAATCCACAAAAGTGGAGACAAATTTGACCAATAACTACCGTAGGATATGCGTCAACAGCAACCTTGGGAAAATCCTCTGCATTATCATTAACAGCAGACTAGTTCATTTCCTCAGTGAAAACAATGTACTGAGCAAAAGTTAAATTGTCTTTTTACCAAATTACCATACGACAGACCACGTATTCATCCTGTACTTTACAAACAAACAAAACAAAGGCAAAGTCTTCTCATGCATTGTTGAATTCAAAAAAGCGTTGGACTAAATTTGGCATGAGGGTCTGCTATACAAATTGATGAAAAATGGTGTTGAGGGAAAAACATACAACATTATTAAAATCCATGTACACAAACAACAAGAGTGGCAAAAAACACACATTTCTTTCCACAGGGCCATGGGGTGAGACAAGGATGCAGCTTAAGCCCCACCCTCTTCAACATATATATCAATGAATTTGCGAGGGCAATAGAACTGTCTGCAGCACCCGGCCTCACCCTACTAGAATCTGAAGTCAACTGTCTACTGTTTGCAGATGATCTGGTGCTTCTGTCCCCAACCAAGGAGGGCCTACAGCAGCACCTAGACTTTCTGCACAGATTCTGTCTGACTTGGGCCCTGATAGTGAATCTCAGTAAGACAAAATTAATAGTGTTCCAAAAAAGGTCCAGTCGCCAGGACCACAAATACAAATTTCATCTAGACACCGTTGCCTTAGAGCACAGAAAAAACGATACATACCTCGGCCTAAACCTCAGCGCCACAGGTAACTTCCACAAAGCTGTGAATGAGCTGAGAGACAAGGCAAGAAGGATCTTCTATGCCATCAAAAGGAACACAAAATTAGACATACCAATTAGGATCTGGCTAAAAATACTTGAATCAGTTATAGAACCCATTGCACTTTATGGTTGTGAGTTCTGGGGTCCGCTCACCAACCAAGAATTCACAAAATGGGACAAACACCAAATTGAGACTGTGCATGCAGAATTCTGCAAAAATATCCCCAGTGTACAATGTAAAACACCAAATATTGCATGCAGAACAGAATTAGGCCGATACTCACTAATGACCAAAATCCAGAAAAGATATGTTAAATTCTACAACCACCTAAAAGGAAGCGATTCCCAAACTTCCCATAACAAAGCCATCACCTACATAACCTGGAGAAGAGTCCCCTAAGAAAGCTGGTCCTGGGACTCTGTTCACAAACAGAAGCAGACCCCAAAGAGCCCCAGGACAGCAACACAATTAGACCCAACCAAATCATGAGAAAACAAAAAGATAATTATTTGGCACATTGGAAAGAATTAACAAAAACACAGAGCAAACTAGAATGCAATTTGGCCCTAAACAGAGAGTACACAGTGGCAGAATACTTGACCACTGTGACTGAACCAAACTTAAGGAAAGCTTTGACTATGTACAGACTCAGTGAGCATAGCCTTGCAACTGAAAAAGGCTGCCATAGGCAGACCTGGCTCTCAAGAGAAGACAGGCTACATGCACACTGCCCACAAAATGAGGTGGAAACTGAGCTGCACTTCCTAGCCTCCTGCCAAATGTATGTACAGACACATATTTCCCTCAGATTATACAGATCCATAAGGAATTTGAAAACAAACCCAATTTTAATAAACTCCCATATTTAATGGGTGAAATACCACAGTGTAACATCACAGCAGCAAGATTTGTGACATGTTGCCAGAAGAAAAGGGCAACCAGTGAAGAACAAACACCATTGTAAATACAACCCAAATGTATTTGTATTTATTTTCCTTTTGTACTTTAACTATTTTCACATCGTTACAACACTGTATATAGACAAAGTATGACATTTAAAATGTCTTTATTCTTTTGGAACTTCTGTGAGTGTAATATTTACTGTTAATTTGTATTGTTTATTTCAATTTTCTTTATTTTCTACTTCACTTGCTTTGGCAATGTTAACATATGTTTCCCATGCCAATAAAGCCCTTAAATTGAAATTGATATTGAGAGAGAGGGAGCTGTGGCGAGAGATTAGATCAAATGGGAATTGGGGATAGTGTGCCCGTTTCTGACCATTAAGTTGAATGTAGAAGCAGGTGCGAGAGGATAAAATAGAGCACAGAGAAGGTGAAAGGACTGCACTCACTGTATTGTCATAGTCATACTGACGTGTTGTGTTATCATGTAGAAGTCATGAATAACCTCATACTGAATAAGAAAGGTATGTTCAGTACAAGTTCAGGGTGAACAAGTTATGTGATCAGGTTTATAAGCAGCTGTGAGAGAGAGAAGATGAGAGAGAAGAGAGAGAGGGAGAGAACTTTGTATAAAGCTCCTGCCCTCCAAACACACTCACTGGAATGGCACAGTGTGGTCAAGGGGTGGGAAGGACCGCCTCGCTCAAGTAGTACTTTACTGGGTGACTTTCACTTCTACTGGAGTCATTTTATATTAAGGTATCTTTACTTTTACTCAAGTATGACAATTGGGTACATTTTCCACCACTGGAAAATGTACCACACACACACACAAACACAAACATGAGGGATCACAATGTTCTCTCAATGTTCTGTCTACGGTGTGTATAGCATATATAGAGTATAGGTTTCAGGCTGCCATGTCTATGTGATCATGGCAGCCAATGGTTCATTTCACCAAGAGGGACAATCTAGATAGGGTGCTGCTACCACCTAGCGGACCTCTGGACCTCCGTCAGCTAGCCTACACACGGTATAGTTTGTATTTATTGTAGCCTAGACAGTACACGCCCACATTATCTTTACTTAAGGTGTGTGAACTGAAAAGCCTGCCTCATTCATTCATGTTGGAATGAAGACAGTTGTAGAAATAAACTTCAGTATAAATCATTGGTAAATGGAGTTAGCCTAGTGTCGTTGCAATAAGTAGGCTAGGCCTAGGCTGCAGCTTTAAGCCCACGTGTGATTACGCTTACTATTATATAACATTTCTAGACAGTGCCTATATAATAAGATTAGGCATATAGGCCTACTGCTCTATGTAGAATAACATTAATTTAAATAGGGAATACATGTGAAATGACACCCTATTCCCACTTATAGTCTTGAACGTTAGTCTCTGGCTGCTTGTTGAGAACGAAACAATAATTTCGTATGGAGGCACGGAATTTATCGATGACAGCAGTGTGCCGCGTCTCAGCCTGTCGTCATCGCGTTGAATCGTTAATGGGCGTAACGTTCCACAACGCGTGCGTAACGTATGTATGCGACCCCAGAACGGACTGCTCCCTGCTGATCTCATCGGTTAATGGACTAATGAAAGGATGAGTGTTTGAGAAAACACCTTATTGTTACCGAATACCGTGAAGCCAGTGTAATGCGATAGTGAAAAGATATTGTCTCTCTCGCAACGCGCATGGCGCGTTAGGGGAAACTGCAGGCTACAGCTGTCTGTCCGGTCAGCTGTTTTTATTTACCGAGAGACAGCAGCATCAATAGGAGGGCACGAGACCACAGACTAGTCTATACCGGCGCCCCGGACCCCCACAGACCAGACCACCAGGACTAAGAGAGAGGAGGGCAGAGAGAGAGAGAGGATGGAGTTTAAGCAGCTGGTGGAGGTGGCGGAGAAATGGTGTTCGTCTGTTCCGTTCGATCTGATCTTTGCGGAGGATGATGAGAGGAGACTGGACTTCTACGCAGAACCGGGACTCTCCTTCTATGTCCTTTGTCCCGATAACATGACGGGAGGGACCGAGAATTTCGTAAGTGTGTGTTTGTTCGTGTATGCGTTTGTGTGGTTGCTGTGTTTTGGGGTTTGCTTCTCGGATCCCCCGGCGCAGTGTGTGTGTGCGCAACGGGAATGATGTCACTGCAGTTTGATTTGGTGCACCGGACTATAGCACGCCTGGCGCGCATGTTGTTTTGGCCGCATAATATGCCGCGACCTCTTTTATCTGCAAACAGTTGGGATAAACCGCATTGAGCTGCTATGGGCATGCCGCTTGTCCTGCGCATAAAGACACAGGCCTGCAATAGCAGTGCTGTTGTTGTTTTGTCCGCTGAGTGACTCTGTATGTGCATTACATATTTACATAGCAAATGTATACAACATGAGGTATTACTGCAAGTTGCCTATGGAGGGATGCACGGCCCTGAGTCCTTATTGGCCCCACAATCGCTGCGACTGCTGACATAATCTATTTACTGCCGGGCGCCGCGCCAGGAGAACTGTGGTGTCCGCGCCCTCTGGCCAGCTGATGTAGAGTGGGGACTAGAGAGCTCCTGTATGATGCAGATGTGTTTTCTCATGTAGGCCTGTTTGGTCTCTAGTCTGTTTACTGCACTAGGTCCTATCCCCACCATCTCTGCCACTTTCTCTCCCTCCTGTCTCTGCCTCTCTGATTCACTCTCTCACTATCACTCTCTCACACACACACAGACTGTTTTGTTCCTCTATCCTCCTGGGGACCTAAAATGTATTTCCATTCCAAAGCCTATTTTCCCTATCCATAAACCTAAACGTAACCCCTAACCCTAATTCTAACATTAACCCTAATTGTAACTCTAAACCTAACCCCTAAATTTTAAATATCATTTTTGGGGAAATGTCCCCACAAACGCGAATTTACCTTGTTTTACTGTCCTTGTGGGAACTTTTGGGGATTTTAGGTCCCCACAAGGATAGAAGAACCAACCCACACACAGGCACAGTGCTGGGTAGTCCCAAGGGCAGACACTGGCAGTACCAGTCTGCAGTGAAATACGGTACCTCTCTCTCTCTCTGGCTGGCAGATTAGATCCTGTTACCATGCCAATCAATACTGCTATCAGCAGGGGGAGACACACACACATAGTGAATGCACCGCTCCCTCTCGGTCACAGGGGGACACTGTTTAGAGTTGGCCAATCCCTGGAGAGCTCATGGGAGTGCCAAGGCTTTAAGTTCAGGAGGCTAACACAGTCTTGTGGCACACAGATTCAAACCCCAGTCAGTTATACCTGTGTGATTCACTCACGTCCATGCCCAGTATCTTAAGGTTCTGTGTGTGTGTGTGTGTGTGTGTGTGTGTGTGTGTGTGTGTGTGTGTGTGTGTGTGCTTAACTACAGCAGTAGTTGTTCCAGTAACACTCCTACATGATCTCCTGTCCTTGAATGTCTGTGTTATCTCGCTTTCTAATCTCTAGGTTCTACTTCTACTAGCTGTACTCTGACCTCATATATAACACAGTGTATCTACCCAACATCTACCATGTGTACAGTGGGGCAAAAAAGTATTTAGTCAGCCACCAATTGTGCAAGTTCTCCCACTTAAAAAGATGAGAGAGGCCTGTAATTGTCATCATAGGTACACTTCAACTATGACAGACAAAATGAGAAAAAGTGTAGGATTTTTAATGAATTTATTTGCAAATTATGGTGGAAAATAAGTATTTGGTCACCTACAAACAAGCAAGATTTCTGGCTCTCACAGACCTGTAACTTCTTCTTTAAGAGGCTCCTCTGTCCTCCACTCGTTACCTGTATTAATGGCACCTGTTTGAACTTGTTATCAGTATAAAAGACACCTGTCCACAACCTCAAACAGTCACACTCCACTATGGCCAAGACCAAAGAGCTGTCAAAGGACACCAGAAACAAAATTGTAGACCTGCACCAGGCTGGGAAGACTGAATCTGCAATAGGTAAGCAGCTTGGTTTGAAGAAATCAACTGTGGGAGCAATTATTAGGAAATGGAAGACATACAAGACCACTGATAATCTCCCTTGATCTGGGGCTCCACGCATGATCTCACCCCGTGGGGTCAAAATGATCACAAGAACGGTGAGCAAAAATCCCAGAACCACACGGGGGGACCTAGTGAATGACCTGCAGAGAGCTGGGACCAAAGTAACAAAGCCTACCATCAGTAGGCACACTACTACGCACACATTACGCCGCCAGGGACTCAAATCCTGCAGTGCCAGACGTCTGAAGTTTGCTAGAGAGCATTTGGATGATCCAGAAGAAGATTGGGAGAATGTCATATGGTCAGATGGAACCAAAATATAACTTTTTGGTAAAAACTCAACTCGTCGTGTTTGGAGGACAAAGAATGCTGAGTTGCATCCAAAGAACACCATACCTATTGTGAAGCATGGGGGTGGAAACATCATGCTTTGGGGCTGTTTTTCTGCAAAGGGACCAGGAAGACTGATCCGTGTAAAGGAAAGAATGAATGTGGCCATGTATCGTGATATTTTGAGTGAAAACCTCCTTCCATCAGCAAGGGCATTGAAGATGAAACGTGGCTGGGTCTTTCAGCATGACAATGATCCCGAACACACCGCCCGGGCAATGAAGGAGTGGCCTAGCCAGTCTCCAGATCTCAACCCCATAGAAAATCTTTGGAGGGAGTTGAAAGTCCGTGTTGCCCAGCAACAGCCCCAAAACATCACTGCTCTAGAGGAGATCTGCATGGAGGAATGGGCCAAAATACCAGCAACAGTGTGTGAAAACCTTGTGAAGACTTACAGAAAATGTTTGACCTCTGTCATTGCCAACAAAGGGTATATAACAAAGTATTGAGATACTTTTGTTATTGACCAAATACTTATTTTCCACCATAATTTGCAAATAAATTCATTAAAAATCCTACAATGTGATTTTCTGGATTTTTTTTCCTCATTTTGTCTGTCATAGTTGAAGTGTACCTATGATGAAAATTACAGGCCTCTCTCATCTTTTTAAGTGGAAGAACTTGCACAATTGGTGGCTGACTAAATACTTTTTTGCCCCACTGTGTATATATACACTGCTCAAAAAAATAAAGGGAACACTAAAATAACACATCCTAGATCTGAATGAATGAAATATTCTTATTAAATACTTTTTTCTTTACATAGTTGAATGTGCTGACAACAAAATCACACACAAATTATCAATGGAAATCAAATGTATCAACCCATGGGAGTCTGGATTTGGAGTCACACTCAAAATTAAAGTTGAAAACCACACTCCAGGCTGATCCAACTTTGATGTAATGTCCTTAAAACAAGTCAAAATGAGGCTCAGTAGTGTGTGTGGCCTCCACGTGCCTGTATGACCTCCCTACAACACCTGGGCATGCTCCTGATGAGGTGGCGGATGGTCTTCTGAGGGATCTCCTCCCAGACCTGGACTAAAGCATCCGCCAACTCCTGGACAGTCTGTGGTGCAACGTGGCGTTGGTGGCTGGAGCGAGACATGATGTCCCAGATGTGCTCAATTGGATTCAGGTCTGGGGAACGGGCGGGCCAGTCCATAGCATCAATGCCTTCCTCTTGCAGGAACTGCTGACACACTCCAGCCACATGAGTTCTAGCATTGTCTTGTATTAGGAGGAACCCAGGGCCAACCGCACCAGCATATGGTCTCACAAGGGGTCTGAGGATCTCGTCTCGGTACCTAATGGCAGTCAGGCTACCTCTGGCGAGCACATGGAGGGCTGTACGGCCCCCCAAAGAAATGCCACCCCACACCATGACTGACCCACCGCCAATCCGGTCATGCTGGAGGATATTGCAGGCAGCAGAACATCCTCCACGGCGTCTCCAGACTGTCACGTCTGTCACATGTGCTCAGTGTAAACCTGCTTTCATCTGTGAAGAGCACAGGGCGCCAGTGGCGAATTAGCCAATCTTGGTGTTCTCTGGCAAAACATTTCTTTTTTTTTTTATTTCACCTTTATTTAACCAGGTAGGCTAGTTGAGAACAAGTTCTCATTTGCAACTGCGACCTGGCCAAGATAAAGCATAGCAGTGTGAGCAGACAACAAAGAGTTACACATGGAGTAAACAATTAACAAGTCAATAACACAGTAGAAACCAAAGGGGGAGTCTATATACAATGTGTGCAAAAGGCATGAGGAGGTAGGCAAATAATTACAATTTTGCAGATTAACACTGGAGTGATGAATGATCAGATGGTCATGTACAGGTAGAGATATTGGTGTGCAAAAGAGCAGAAAAGTAAATAAATAAAAACAGTATGGGGATGAGGTAGGTGAAAAAGGGTGGGCTATTTACCAATAGACTATGTACAGCTGCAGCGATCGGTTAGCTGCTTAGATAGCTGATGTTTGAAGTTGGTGAGGGAGATAAAAGTCTCCAACTTCAGCGATTTTTGCAATTCGTTCCAGTCACAGGCAGCAGAGTACTGGAACGAAAGGCGGCCAAATGAGGTGTTGGCTTTAGGGATGATCAGTGAGATACACCTGCTGGAGCGCGTGCTACGGATGGGTGTTGCCATCGTGACCAGTGAGCTGAGATAAGGCGGAGCTTTACCTAGCATGGACTTGTAGATGACCTGGAGCCAGTGGGTCTGGCGACGAATATGTAGCGAGGGCCAGCCGACTAGAGCATACAAGTCGCAGTGGTGGGTGGTATAAGGTGCTTTAGTGACGAAACGGATGGCACTGTGATAGACTGCATCCAGTTTGCTGAGTAGAGTGTTGGAAGCCATTTTGTAGATGACATCGCCGAAGTCGAGGATCGGTAGGATAGTCAGTTTTACTAGGGTAAGCTTGGCGGCGTGAGTGAAGGAGGCTTTATTGCGGAATAGAAAGCTGGGACCAAAGTAACAAAGCCTACCATCAGTAGGCACACTACTACGCACACATTACGCCGCCAGGGACTCAAATCCTGCAGTGCCAGACGTCTGAAGTTTGCTAGAGAGCATTTGGATGATCCAGAAGAAGATTGGGAGAATGTCATATGGTCAGATGGAACCAAAATATAACTTTTTGGTAAAAACTCAACTCGTCGTGTTTGGAGGACAAAGAATGCTGAGTTGCATCCAAAGAACACCATACCTATTGTGAAGCATGGGGGTGGAAACATCATGCTTTGGGGCTGTTTTTCTGCAAAGGGACCAGGACGACTGATCCGTGTAAAGGAAAGAATGAATGTGGCCATGTATCGTGATATTTTGAGTGAAAACCTCCTTCCATCAGCAAGGGCATTGAAGATGAAACGTGGCTGGGTCTTTCAGCATGACAATGATCCCGAACACACCGCCCGGGCAACGAAGGAGTGGCCTAGCCAGTCTCCAGATCTCAACCCCATAGAAAATCTTTGGAGGGAGTTGAAAGTCCGTGTTGCCCAGCAACAGCCCCAAAACATCACTGCTCTAGAGGAGATCTGCATGGAGGAATGGGCCAAAATACCAGCAACAGTGTGTGAAAACCTTGTGAAGACTTACAGAAAATGTTTGACCTCTGTCATTGCCAACAAAGGGTATATAACAAAGTATTGAGATACTTTTGTTATTGACCAAATACTTATTTTCCACCATAATTTGCAAATAAATTCATTAAAAATCCTACAATGTGATTTTCTGGATTTTTTTTCCTCATTTTGTCTGTCATAGTTGAAGTGTACCTATGATGAAAATTACAGGCCTCTCTCATCTTTTTAAGTGGAAGAACTTGCACAATTGGTGGCGTGAGTGAAGGAGCAACATCATTGATATACACAGAGAAAAGAGTCGGCCCGAGAATTGAACCCTGTGGCACCCCCATAGAGACTGCCAGAGGACCAGACAGCATGCCCTCCGATTTGACGCACTGAACTCTGTCTGCAAAGTAATTGGTGAACCAGGCAAGGCAGTCATCCGAAAAACCGAGGCTCCTGAGTCTGCCGATAAGAATATGGTGATTGACAGAGTCGAAAGCCTTGGCAAGGTCGATGAAGACGGCTGCACAGTACTGTCTTTTATCGATGGCGGTTATGATATCGTTGAGTACCTTGAGTGTGGCTGAGGTGCACCCATGACCGGCTCGGAAACCAGATTGCACAGCGGAGAAGGTGCGGTGGGATTCGAGATGGTCAGTGACCTGTTTGTTGACTTGGCTTTCGAAGACCTTAGATAGGCAGGGCAGGATGGATATAGGTCTGTAACAGTTTGGGTCCAGGGTGTCTCTCCCTTTGAAGAGGGGGATGACTGCGGCAGCTTTCCAATCCTTGGGGATCTCAGACGATATGAAAGAGAGGTTGAACAGGCTGGTAATAGGGGTTGCGACAATGGTGGCAGATAGTTTCAGAAATAGAGGGTCCAGATTGTCAAGCCCAGCTGATTTGTACGGGTCCAGGTTTTGCAGCTCTTTCAGAACATCTGCTATCTGGATTTGGTTAAAGGAGAACCTGGAGAGGCTTGGGCGAGGAGCTGCGGGGGGGGCGGAGCTGTTGGCCGAGGTTGAAGTAGCCAGGCGGAAGGCATGGCCAGCCGTTGAGAAATGCTTTTTGAAGTTTTCGATAATCATGGATTTATCAGTGGTGACCGTGTTACCTAGCCTCAGTGCAGTGGGCAGCTGGGAGGAGGTGCTCTTGTTCTCCATGGACTTCACGGTGTCCCAGAACTTTTTGGAGTTGGAGCTACAGGATGCAAACTTCTGCCTGAAGAAGCTGGCCTTAGCTTTCCTGACTGACTGCGTGTATTGGTTCCGGACTTCCCTGAACAGTTGCATATCACGGGGACTATTCGATGCTATTGCAGTCCGCCACAGGATGTTTTTGTGCTGGTCGAGGGCAGTCAGGTCTGGGGTGAACCAAGGGCTGTATCTGTTCTTAGTTCTGCATTTTTTGAACGGAGCATGCTTATCTAAAATGGTGAGGAAGTTACTTTTGAAGAATGACCAGGCATCCTCAACTGACGGGATGAGGTCAATGTCCTTCCAGGATACCCGGGCCAGGTCGATTAGAAAGGCCTGCTCACAGAAGTGTTTTAGGGAGCGTTTGACAGTGATGAGGGGTGGTCGTTTGACTGCGGCTCCGTAGCGGATACAGGCAATGAGGCAGTGATCGCTGAGATCCTGGTTGAAGACAGCGGAGGTGTATTTGGAGGGCCAGTTGGTCAGGATGACGTCTATGAGGGTGCCCTTGTTTACAGAGTTAGGGTTGTACCTGGTGGGTTCCTTGATGATTTGTGTGAGATTGAGGGCATCTAGCTTAGATTGTAGGACTGGCGAGGTGTTAAGCATATCCCAGTTTAGGTCACCTAACAGAACAAACTCTGAAGCTAGATGGGGGGCGATCAATTCACAAATGGTGTCCAGGGCACAGCTGGGAGCTGAGGGGGGTCGGTAGCAGGCGGCAACCGTGAGAGACTTATTTCTGGAGAGAGTAATTTTCAAAATTAGTAGTTCGAACTGTTTGGGTATGGACCTGGAAAGTATGACATTACTTTGCAGGCTATCTCTGCAGTAAACTGCAACTCCGCAATGCCAAACGTCCTGCACGGTGTTGGGCTGCAAGCACAACCCCCACCTGTGGACGTCGGGCCCTCATACCACCCTCATGGAGTCTGCTTCTGACCGTTTGAGCAGACACATGCACATTTGTGGCCTGCTGGAGGTCATTTTGCAGGGCTCTGGCAGTGCTCCTCCTGCTCCTGCTTGCACAAAGGCGGAGGTAGCGGTCCTGCTGCTGGGTTGTTGCCCTCCTACGGCCTCCTCCACGTCTCCTGATGTACTGGCCTGTCTCCTGGTAGCGCCTCCATTCTCTGGACACTACGCTGACAGACACAGCAAACCTTCTTGCCACAGCTCGCATTGATGTGCCATCCTGGATGAGCTGCACTACCTGAGCCACTTGTGTGGGTTGTAGACTCCACACTCTCCGCCTAGAGTGAAAGCACCGCCAGCATTCAAAAGTGACCAAAAGATCAGCCAGGAAGCATAGGAACTGAGAAGTGGTCTGGTCACCACCTGCAGAACCACTCCTTTATTTGGGGTGTCTTGCTTATTGCCTATAATTTCCACCTGTTGTCTATTCCATTTGCACAACAGCATGTGAAATTTATTGTCAATCAGTGTTGCTTCCTAAGTGGACAGTTTGATTTCACAGAAGTGTGAATGACTTGGAGTTACATTGTGTTGTTTAAATGTTCCCTTTATTTTTTTGAGCAGTGTATATACACCTTTGACATTAGGACAGTATTACAGCGATAATGTGACAATGTGGCTACATGGGTTAGGTTAATAACATGTGTGTGGGGTGGTGTGTGTGTGTGTGTCTACAGCATGTATGGAGTGAGAGTGAGGACTGCCTGCCGTTCCTACAGCTAGCCCAGGACTACATCTCCTCCTGCGGGAAGAAAACACTGCTAGAGGTCTTGGACAAAGTCTTCACTTCCTTTAGACCTGTAAGTAGCCTAACGCTATTTAATAAAACAACTAGACTACTCCTAAAGAAAATAACATAACAACTGTTAAATGTCATCCTCTCCCTCATCTCGGTCTACTTCTCCTTCTCTCTCTCTCCCCTTTTCTCCCCCTCTCTCTTAATCTCTCTCCATCTCTCTCTTTCTCTCCCCCTCTCTCTCTCTTTCTTTCTCACTCTCCCTCTCTCTCTCTCTAGTTGCTGGGTCTACCAGACATAGATGATGAGACGTTTGAGCAGTACCATGCAGGCGTGGAGGAGGAACCAGAGCCGGACCACCAGCAGATGGGAGTCAGCCAGCAGTGATGCCTACAGAAGAGGTGTCCGACCGGGCCACAATAATTACCCACACCTCTGGTTTCATCCCCTGCATCAATACACAGGCCCAACGACCCTGTAGCGACTATACAAAGTCATAATGTATACTCAGATTCATAATGTACACATACACACACATACAGGACAGCCGGACAGCCAGCCTGCTGAAATGTACCATTGCGTTCTTTAACTTATCAAAAGCTTTGCTCTCCAGATATTGCACTCCTTCTCATGTCACACGCACACACACACACATGCACACACACACACACACACACACACACAGCTGTGTCATACAACATTATTATTAATGTCATTCATACAGCAGGCTACAACATTACTATAGTTTATATTACTAACCTCCACCATGCTGGTTCTAGCATGATAAGCATGACACTCTCCAACCTTGCTCAGCATATCCACCTAAAGACAAACAATCAACTAGTCTAGCAGCAACAACATACTCCCTCCCTAGCCTGGCCACCCAGACATAGCAGAGCACTGTCACTGTCAACCATGTAACACCTGACTGGAACCATCCACTGTACCACACAATGCTAGCCAAACCAGCACATTGTTGTGACCTTGTAAAAATGTTAGCGGTGAAAATAGAGGGAGGAATAGAGCAGAAATGTAATCCTATGTTAGAAACTGTCCCTTATGTACTGCTGTGAAGTTGGCCAAGAGCTGCTGTATCTATGTGTTTATTTCATTGTGTGTGTGTGTGTGTGTGTGTGTGTGTGTGTGTGTGTGTGTGTGTGTGTGTGTGTGTGTGTGTGTGTGTGTGTTTTGTGTGTGTGTGTGTGTTTTTTGTGTGTGTGTGTGCGTCACCACCATCAGTGCACTGCTACGCTTTTTTTTGTGTTTTGTGTGTGTGTGTGTGTTTTTTGTGTGTGTGTGTGCGTCACCACCATCAGTGCACTGCTACGCTTTTACTATCCCCACGGACCTGAAGGAGTAGGATGAAGTTGTGTTTAGACACTGATCCGAGGTCATTTTCCCCCGTTATTGGGATTGGGGAAAGGAAACTGTTCCTAGATCTGTGTCTACAGGCAACATCTACCTGCAGCAGCCTTCTTCCACCTTACTAAACTAGGCCTACACTTGTTACTCTCTCTGAACATGGCAACTACGATAGATGTAAGTCTCTCTCCGAATGCTTTTAAGTCTTTACTTATGAACATCATTTTTAGTTACATTATTTAACTGAATGTTTGTCATGCTAATGTGTGTTTTTATGTTCTGTCCTCCAGTGTGTGTGAAGGTATTCAATAAAACAAATGTGTGGAGGGAGCAGTGAGTCTGACTGGGTTTTTGATATGCAAATATGATGTACATATTACACATATATATATGAACTATAACAATTATATATCTGCCTGGCTTTTTATAAACATCTGCTATGTCTATAGCCTAATCTGTGTCCATGCAACTTTTGCTGTTGTTCATGGGCTTGATGTCACTTGACCCACACACACACACAGAGAAGGAGGAAGGAATTAGGGCAAACCTTTTGCATGGCCCGGTGTCCTGGTTGGGCGGAGTTTGTACATGTTAGACCATTCCATTGGTCTTTAAGCTAAATCTCCACTCATCTAGGAGACCGGGCCATTCAAAACGAAGTCGACCATTGCTTAGCTCCTGTCGACAATCGCAGTCAGCAGACGAAACTACAGCAGAGCGGATCGAGATCATAGTGACGCCGCTTTCGTTTCGACAGTCTGTAATCGAGAAATGTCGAGAAGGTGCATACATAGTCACTAAAGTGGTCGGACCTACTGTCGCGGTGTGGGACTTGTTGTGCGGCAAACCGCCATGATCTTAGCGCATAGAATATTGGAATGATGCCGCGACGCACCAATAAACTTTCATATGGAGAATGAAACGATTTGGCAGTCAATTTTGTCCGTCGAGAATCAGTCCGTTATCCCATTTGATTTTACTTTGGACTTTTCAAGACACTTTTATTTCTTTGGCTGTTTTGGCACACCTACTGGACTGGACACTGTCATGCCTCTGTCTCTCTTGTGACATCGAGTTTCGGCGTTTTTTCTAGGCTATTTATGGTTTATTTGAATAGTGACATGATATAAACACTGATATATCGATTAAACATCAATCTGAAGCTTTGCACATTGTGTAGGACCATTTTCAACACCTGTCCCTGATGGACTTCATGAGAGAAGAGAACTTTCTAGGACTGTTCTGTTTCATAGATCTTATAGGACTTGATATCTTGGGGAAGTTAGAATAGGACAGGAGCCACCATGGGTGTCAGGCAGAGTATCCCCGTGGCTGAGAGTCGAACCCGGGCGTATTCTAGCCCTGTTGAACCCTCTGGAAGCAGCACTACCCCAGGGTTCAGATACACAGCCAGTCCTGGCGGCCCCAGAATTCGCTACACCGGAGGGACCCAACCCAGCTCCTACCACCAGGTGTGTGTAATGAAAGTGGTTTGGAAACATACTTCCATGATGAGTAACTGCCTGAGACCTGAAGATTTATGTTAGCTCCCCAAGCTAATGCCAAGGCTTCAGTTCAGGATGCTAACACAGTGTTGTGGCACACAGGTTCAAACCCCGGGCAGTTATACCTGTGTGATTCACTCACGTCCATGCCCAGTATCTTGACATTCAGTGTGTCTGTCCACCAGACAGGGATGATTATACCACATGGTGGCCGGAGCAGCCGTCTGGGCCAGGGGGAGACAGATGTGGAGAGAGGAGGAGAACACCAGATGATGATTGGCTCTCTACCACTTCACCTGTCCCCTCACCTACTGGGAGGTAGGCTATAAGTGTGTACGTGTTTTTCAGGTCCTGACTGTCTACATCAAGGTTTCCCTCTGGGTGCACGTTTAGTTTTTTGCCCCAGCACTACAAAGCTGATTCAAGTAATCAAAGCTTGATGATGAGTTGATTATTTGAATCAGCTGTGTAGTGCTGGAGCAAAAACCAACATGTGCACCCAGAGGGGTTCCCGGGACCAAGTTTGGGAAACACTGGTCTACATGATATCTTATTCCACAACAAGAAAACTGTGTGTTGTTCTAAAGCCTCTCACTTGGCAGATAAGAAGAGGATATATAACAAATGTGCTTTTTCCCTGTGAAATACACATACACCCTCTTCTGTTGTGGGGCGAGAGGAGCACATTAGGCCACAGATAAGCATGTACTTCCTCCATGGCACATGTCTCACACACCTACACAAACACACAAATATAGGTTTTGTACTGGAGAGTGAGTGTCTGTCAGTCTGTAACTTATTAAACTTTTCTTAAGGAACCATGAATGTCATCGTGATCATAAATTGACCTTTGGTCATTATGCAGACATGACCACATGGTTGACCTATTTTTACACACTCACTCACTCACTGAGTTTGTGATGAGACTGAGAAAAAGGTCTGGTTGGATGGATTGTGTGCTGACATGTCCTGCTCCATTTTTCCTAGGCTTTCTCTGTCCTGTGTGCAGTACGTTTGTGGCGTCAGATGTGATGGAGATCCATCTGATCATGTGTCTCACCAAATCACGACTCCGCTACAACGGTGAGTGTGTGTGATTGTATATCTCTCTGTGTACGCCCAATAATCTTGTTAGTCTGCAGGTTCAGGATGCCTTCTGATTGGCTAGCATGGTATGTCAGGATGATGATTGATTTGTGTGTGTTGTGTCCCAGAGGATGTTCTGGTGAAAGATAGTGGGGAGTGTGCCATCTGTCTAGATGAGATGGAGCAGGGACACACCATCTCTAGACTCCCCTGTCTCTGTATATACCACAAAGGGTAACTACACACAAACACAAACCTACCTGACTACAGTAAGATGCTGTTACTTTACTCGTGTCCCCCTCGCGCTCTCTCTCTCGTTCTCTTTCTCTCAGGTGTATAGACGAGTGGTTTGAGGTGAATCGTTCGTGTCCAGAGCACCCCTTGGACTAAGGGCTCAGATTCCCACAGAATATCTACCATCTATCTACTTCATCCCCATCGTCATGACATGCTGGCCTACGAATCTACTTCATCTAGATCTGTGTCTGACCTGCTGGTCTGTGAATCTACTTTACCTATCAACGTCTGACCAGTGACACGAGCCTGTGAAGTTTAGCAGAGCTAGGAATTGCCAGGAACCTCATGATACGATATTATCACGATACTTACGTTTCTTTTTTTTATACTTTTAGTCATTTAGCACAGTGGTTCCCAGGGTGGGTGCGGGGGTCTCAGTCCAGCTTTAAACCTACTCTTGAAAGTTGTAATAGTAGAATGCACAAGGTGCAATTTAGAAATTGGGCAGTGCATCATCAGTCCTCTTGTCACGTTAGTCATTGTATACCTTAGAGAGCTGTTTATAACTTGTCAGAAATGTCCAGAAGAACTAGCCCATGTCAGCTAACAATTGTATTTGCACCATGACAAAATGTGTAGAATTGCATGAAATAAGCTTTAAACCTGCAAAATTCTCTCCACCAACAAGAGGGGTGTGAATCACCAAAAGTGATTGTGCCCATAGAAATAGACGTAGCATATGTGCGCGCAGGGGAGGCTTGGGATATTCCCCACTGCTGGAAGTGGGGCCCTGAGTGAAAAGGTTTGGGAACCCCTGATTTAGCAGACAGTCTTATCCAGAGTGACTTACAGTTACTGCATTCATCTTAAAATAGCTAGGTGGGACAATCACATATCACAGGCATAGTAAGTACCCGTGGAGGTTGGTGGGAGGAGCTATAGGAGGAGGATGGGCTCATTGTAATGGCTGAAATGGAACAGTATCAAACACGTCAAAAATATGGAAACCATATGTTTGACTCATTTCCATTCCAGCCATTACAATGAGCCCATCCACCTATAGCTCCTCCCACCAGCCTCCACCGATAAGTACATTTTCCCCAAAGTCAGAGCTAGATGGGGGTGGGGGAGGGAGTCGAGTGCAAATGTTGGTTCATAAACTACGTAGGTGCCAATACGATATGTATTGCGATTCTATATGTATTGTGATTTTAATTGCGATTTGATGTTCCAAACATATTGCTCACCATATGTCTGCTGCAGAGAGACAAGAGAGAGCATGAAAACGAGTTTTGATCATTCTGTGAAATAAGAGCTGAAAACATGTTGGCTCAGTATTTAAAAAGAAGACCGAGAACAACCTATAGGATGAAAAATACGTGAGTTCTGGTGCAGGTACAGCTGACTAGTACTAGCAATTATTATTATTTGTAAATCTTTTATTTTTTACAAATCAAAGCTTGGAGTCAAATATTGATAATATCGTCCAAAATATCACGATATGTAACTGTATACATTTTCCCCACATCACTACTGGTTTGCCTCACTCACTTGCTAAAAGACTAAACGGGATAACCTGAATATACACTTAAACGCACATTTAGAGACCATTATGGGTTATGGGTCTTCTGAGAGTGTTGGTAGACTGCTAAAAGAGCAGAGTTCTGGTGCCCGACTGCAGTCGATGACGTGGCACGCAACCATTGGTTGAAGCATGCAACGTCTGAGCAGGGTAGCACGACCATCACCTCCAGTGATCTAATCCTCTCAGATTTGAGTGAGTATTGTGGAATCTGGGATTGGGGGGGGCATACATTCATTGATTCATATTACTGTATGACAATGCTGCGGAGTGAGGGAATTTAGACAATTGTAAGCGCTGTGACTGAAACATGCTGCTAATTTTGAGTCTCAATTACACACATTTATGTCAATTATGAAATCACATCTTCTGTTGGTTCATTGCTTTATTTCTGTGGTTGTGTAAAATCTAGGTAGCATACAGCAAATCCAGCAGAAATGTTAACATTTGATTTAAAACACACCTTTAATTTACTCAAGCATCTTTGTTATATATATATATATATATATATATATATATATATATATATATATATATATATCACAAGTTTGTATTCGTTGAATTAAGTAAAAACTAAAGCACAAATAAAACTCCAGAATTTGTACTGGGACACTATGGTGATAATTCTGTATATACATCGTCATTAATGACTACAAAATTATGTTTAGTTGAAAAGACAATTGGACCAGATACAGTTTGGGGAGCAGAGATCCTTCAGACGCTTCTTAAGAAACAAAGAATAACAATTTACATTAAATCAATTGATTTCTGAAGTAACTGATTTCATTCAGTATACATCTATTAAATACATTACAACATCTCCCATTTCTCTCAAAGGCCCCATTCCATTTCAATTGAACCATTCGTCATCAAATCTCTCCAAAGCCACATCACATGCATTAGTCTTTATGGTGCCTGTCTGTGTGTTTGTCCAAAATGGCACCCTATATAGTGCACTACTTTTGACCAGAGCTCAATTGGTTGTCATTTCAGATGGATTCTGGCTACGTTTACACAGGCAGTCCAATTCTGATATTTTTTCCACTAATCACATCAGATTTTTTCAGAGCTGATCCGATTGGTCAAAACACCAAATCAAAAGACCAATTAGTGGAAAAAAATATCAGAATTACTTAATGACCTGTGAGATCTTGTCCAGGATAGAAGGGCCGCTGTAGTTGTTGGTCTGAACCTCCTCTAGTCTCCTCATGTACTGCACTGGTAGACCGTTCTGCTGGGCTCCTAAACACACCACCTACACACACCCACACACGTTATTTCCTTTCACTTGCTTGTACTGCGGGGAGGGGGGCAGGCTTGTGTGTGTATGTGTGTGTACCTGTTTGCATTGTGGTGAGGGAAAACAGGCGTGTGTGCGTCCAATGTGTGTTTACCTGTTTGTATTGTGGCGAGGGGGGACAGGCGTGGAAGCGGTTCATCTGGTACGTTCTACAGAGCAGTGCCCCGTTGTCTGTCTCCACTGTCACCTCTAAGGGGAAGTACATACCCATGTCCACCCCCTCCTGCCTACACACACAACATGGAGGGATGAGGTGAAGTACAGGATGAAGACCATAGAATGTATGTTGCCATCAGATGAGACTCACTGGTGTGTGTGTGTGTGTGAGAGAGAGTGACTCACTGGTCCAGGCTGGCTAGGTGGTCGTTGCTCATCCTCCAGACCACCCCCCACACCTCTCCCCCCTCTTTCTGCTCGATGGTTGCTACTCCTCCATGCCAACGGTTATCAATGTGCTCCCCCCACAGACCAAAGTTCAATGTGTAGTTCTGCTGGGGAGGTATAGGGTAGGGGGGGGGGGGGGGGGGGGATGAGAAAGAGAGACCCTGTTAGAATACTATGACAATGCATTTTTGGATGTGTCACATAGCCTACTCTGTAACACCTTTTCACTGTGTGGGTGAAGACAATATAGTATTCATTTTCTATTCGAGGTCATTATATTCTTTATATAGACTGGGGGGAATTAATTTACTCCATGTAATTGAACTACTCGGGACGAGAAGCCTAGGGCGTAGAATTATAGCGTCATCTTGCGGCCGGTTGGGCTATTGAACGCCATGAAAGAACGCCATGTTGCTTATCTCCTACTAGCTACACCAGAAGAGTCCGAAATATCCAAACTGAAAGTAGCTTGCCTACTGGGGGCGCTGCGAACCTGATTACCTTCAGTCGGCCGGTGCAATGAAATATAGCTGAGGGGTTCGCCAGCTGAAGTCTCTCCTTCAACAAGTTGCTTCCAAAAGCAAAATACATGAAGTGATCTGTTGTTGCTGCCATGTTTCCTAAGCAAAACCTTGCGATATGAGCCAAGTTACCAATCATACGAGAATGTCAGCCTTTGAATTATATAAAAAGATCACAGGTTAAAATAAAAGTGAAATAAATAGCGATATACTTAATCATTTACATATTAGCTACAGCCCATTATTACTCATGCAATCGGCTTTTTTCCGGGTAGTGTGTCCGGCTCATCTCATTGGCTGGAAGGGGCTCGACCTGTTAAAGACACAGTGCATGATTTTTGAATGTTCATGTGCGCTATCAAGACATTCTTAAATATAGCGTGCTTAATAGCTGAGTCTAAATCGGTTGGTTTTGAGCAGTGCAGAAAAAGACCGTCAAACGGAACAAACCAGTTTAAATGCATATATTTTTTAAATGATCACTTCGCTAGTCTTATCATATGACATCCCTTTCTAGTCTCAAGACACCATTCATATTACACCTATTTTACACCAAATATACCTGTGATTTTTCCCGAACAGTACGGTTCCACATACAGTCGATCATCATGTGACAAAGATAATCATGTTATCACTGTTGTCATTCCTGAAAACTCAGCCTGTGTTGAATTCAATCCCAAAGTGATCCTTTAACATTTTACAGCTTTTTTGTTTAAAATCATTTTCACATTTTACAATCATATTAGGCTAGTTCATATAAATACAATTCAGCTTTCACTTCATTTCATGGGTTAATTTTGATATAAAATGGTTTACAGATTTAAGTTTCCATGGAAGTTTTTGTAGGCCTGTTTTTTTAAGAGTCCAGTTTTTATAGTTCAATGTTTAATTAAAAATTGTGTTTGTGGGTACAAAAAGTTGTTTTATAGTCCTAATACATCTTGTTCATTATGTTCATTATTGTCCATCAATTCTTTAATTGATTTGACATTTTACCATGCTGGGGAATTATTCACCTGTGGTACTACTGCTGGGTTACCATTGGTGGTTATTTTGTAAATGTGTTGAACAAACAACCAGCTGTACATGTAAAGTAGCGAAAACATTTATTTATAGGGTAAAGAAATCATCAGAAAACCAATAAATCAAGACAAAGGAGATGATTGTGGACTACAGGAAAAGGAGGACCGAGCACGCCCCCATTCTCAAAGACAGGGCTGTAGTGGAGCAGGTTGAGAGCGTCAAGTTCCTTGGCATCCACATCACCAAAAAACTAACATGGTCCAAGCACACAAAGACAGTCGTGAAGAGGGCACGACCACACATTTCCCCCTCAGGAGACTGAGAAGACTTGGCATGGGTCCCTAGATCCTCAGTTATATACCTGCGCCAGAGAGCATCCTGACCGGTTTCATCACTACCTGGTATGGCAACTGCTCAGCCTCTGACCACAAGGTACTATAGAGTGTAGTGCATACAGGCCAGTACATCACTGGGGCCAAGCCTCCTGCCATCCAGGAACTCTATACCAAGCAGTGTCAGAAGAAGGCCCTAAAAATTGTCAGACTCCAGCCATCCTAGTCATACTGTTCTCTCTGCTACCGCACGGCAAGTGGTACCGGAGCACCAAGTCTAGGTCCAAGAGGCTTCTAAACAGCTTCTACCCCGAAGCCATGACTCCTGAACATCTAATCAAATGACTATTTGCATTACCCCCCTACAATGTTATCTATGCATAGTCACTTTAATAACTCTACCTACATGTACATATTACCTCGACACTGGTACTCCGTATATATATTTATTTTTTTAACCTTTATTTAACCAGGCAAGTCAGTTAAGAACACATTATTTTCAATGACGGCCTGGGAACAGTGGGTTAACTGCCTGTTCAGGGGCAGAACGACAGATTTGTACCTTGTCAGCTCGGGGGTTTGAACTCACAACCTTCCGGTTACTAGTCCAACGCTCTAACCACTAGGCTACCCTGCCACGCTATTGTTATTTTAATGCTGCGCTTTGTCATTTTTTATCTTGAAAGGTATTTTCTTAAAACTGCACTGTTGGTTAAGGGCTTGTAAGTAAGCATTTCACTGTAAGGTCTACACCCGTTGTATTTGGCACGTGACAAATACAATTTGATTTGTTCAGTTAGCTAGTTACCTAGCGATGAGCATTCAGAGTTCAGTGAGCTGGATCATGTGGCTCCAGTCAGAAAAAAATAACTGTTAATTTGGCTCTGAACCAGCTCTTCAGTCAGTAGTGCCTCATGTAAAGCCTCAAGTTGTCTGCCAGATCGTAATAGGCGTTCAAACACTAACCTTAGATGGCTTATTAAAATATATAAACATCCCCACTGCAAAAATGAATGCGGACCAGAATTAGGCTCTCTCCTCACCGTCGACTGTTCCTGCAGTGAGGAATTATCTTCAGAGAATGTAAGTACTTATCTACAGATAATCGTTATCTGGGGATCAAAAAGTAGTAGTAACAGTACGCAAATCAGGGAGTCAAATGAATGGCTCTTTCACATGTTCAACAAAGACAGCCGTTCAAAAAGAGAGCCGTTAGTTTGCAAACGACCCATCACTGCTAACTGGACCAACTACACAACAGCCAAAACAAGTATGATAATAAAGTACTCAAAACACTTCTGTTCATGTGGAACATCTTTAATATACAAAATAAGAAACAAGTTGGGCTCTGGATTCACAAATGTTTCCTCAGAAAAATGACAAAACAAAAACGTTGTTGTACAAACAATAGGATATGACTGACAGCCGCGTAGTCATGGCGATCATCTCCTGGGCCCTCCCCTGCCTCGGCCTCTCCCCCTGCCACGCCCTCTTCCTCTGCCCCTTCCACGCCCAGCCACTGGAGAGAGAAATTGAGAGAGATTAAGGAAGAGGAGATGATTAGAGATAAGTTATGCACCACAAATACTTGGACTCTCCCATCCTTGTCCTCAGGACTTGTTTGTCAAGCTCATTGTTGGGAGCCGTTTCTTACGGAACAGCGTTTGCCTAATATTAATTCGGCTGATTTCCTAGTTTTAATTTGGGTCTGATGAAGCAAATGTTCAAAGGTGAGACCTCAGTCATCAGAAGCTAGGCATTATAAATGCTATGCAACTCACCCAACCCTAACTCAGACAGAACCACTGTGGATTTATGAAACCTCTAACCAGTGTGGCTTGAAACAGTTCAACCTCCAACTTTCAATATGGCTGCTGTGGCAGGCTCAAAACACCCAGTAGCACTCCAGAAGGAAGGTCAGCCACATTACGTCACCCCACATTCTAGTATACAATTACTCTCAACCTAGTTACAACTTTACAAAACAAATAGTTCAACAGACTGCTGGTCTTTGCTCATGGTCCTGAACAGCTGTAGTGTGTTTAAGTTCCAGCTAAGCAATAGAACACCTCACTGAATTAATCAAAAAGGCGTTGGCAAGCTAACTCTACTGTGTCGTTTCTGGGCTGGCTCGAAAGCCTACACACCCTGTTGCTCTCCAGGATCAGGAGTGAACACTGATCTAGGCAGACTTAGGTTGAATGTCAAAAGTATTGCTGGCGTCCTCTCCCATTGCCTCCTCAAAACATCAAAGGGAAGAGGAGAGGATTGGAGAAGAACCTCTGATATTCTACTGATATGCTGACAAGCACCACCCCCAAGTCTATTCTTGGACTTGACCTTGGGTTTTATGTCCAGCTCCCTCCCCACCATCTCTCTATGTCCATCCCTTGCCTTCACCCCCCCATCCCTGTGTACTCACCAGCCTCTCTCTTCTTGCTCTTGACCTTGGGTTCTATGTCGACCAGCAGAGTGTCCAGCGGCAGGCTGTCCGGCAGGATGAAGTATCTGATGTTGTTCCCACGGATACTGAGGCTCTCCAGCTGGGTGGGCTCACGGTTCTTCAGAGTCATCTTTACCGCCTTCAGATGAGTGTTCATACTCACATCCACACCTGGGACACAGTTAATGACCATTGTTAATAATCAATGCAACATTGACATTATCCCACCCCTGGTTAGCCACTATTGGCTTAAAAAGCCAAACCTAACAATATCTGCCAATTAATTTCCAGCAATATTGCCCATCTGTGTGGTATGATACCAGTCTTGTGGGTTGACAGAAATAGTCTCCCCAAAACCTTCTCAATTAAATGTTAACTGCAAAATAGGCTTACCTGGCAGAAGTACATCATGAGCAAGTATATCATTTGTAGTTATTATTTGCAAACTTTGCCATGAAATGAGCAGCAGCAAAAACCTCACTAGATGGCACATTCCTCACTTGCTAGATGTGCAATAAAATACAAATGGGCCAGATGCACAATTAAAGGGGAATTACACCAAATTTAAACGTCTTAGTTTTCTTCCAGACCAAAAATAATAAACGTCTTCATGTGATTTAAGTATTGGCATAACTCAGAACATCCAATTGAATTGTTTCTCTTCAAACAATTGTAATTATGAGTGAAAACCAGGAAAAATAAGACAAGATAATTTTTGGGGGGAATCAGACTTTATAGGGCCTCCCTTAGGGTTGTTTATTAACCATTATTTTACCAGGTATATTGGCAGAAAACAGTACACTACCTCCTCTTTCACACTGGGGAACCTGAGTCGCGCAGCGGTCTAAGGGCAAAGCATCGCATTGCTAGAGGCATCACCACAAACCCAGGCTGTATCACAACTGGCCATGATCGGTCCCATAGGGCGGCTCACAATTGGCCCAGCGTCGTTCGGGTTAGGGGAGGGTTTGGCCGGGGTAGGCAATCATTGTATATAAGAATTTGTTCTTAACCAACTTGCCTAGTTAAATTCAAAAACACATTTAAAAAAGGACCTGGAGAAGAATGTGCCAATTTAATGGCTAGGGAAAAAAATTAGTAGCTCTTAACGTGCTAGAAAAGGTTGAAGATTGCAGGTTTAGACTGTACCTGATACAACACCCTATACTTGACTGTCTTTGTTTATATTTCGGCAGCATCTCAATAATCCTACTCAGACAGACAGATGGGGCAGGGTCTATACCTGTGATTGTTCCATGGACCTGGGTGCCATTCTTCAGCTCAATGGTCACAGTCTCGTGGCTGAGTTTCATCAAAAAGCTACAGGAGGAGAAGAGTCATGGATATTAGAGGCAATGTTATAATTAATGCAGTTTAGCAAGTCTGTGAATACATACTAGCTTGCTAGTCATCAAGGCCCTATAAACAATATCGACACAGACAATAGACAATGGGGCGGTAACTAGTAAGAACTACCTAGTTTGCAATGACTACAATGTCCAACACAAACGAAAATGACAAACACCAACCGGATGACTTGTCATGGAAACTGAACTTAAACAAAAACACTGTTTTTGAACCATTGGTTGTTGTGGGTAATCTGTCAGGGCCCTGCCTACACACTGCAGTGGTTAATTAACTAAAAGCAAGTTAGCATATCGGTGGCTAGCAAACAACAGTTGTGCATACAAAGTAACTAGTTAGTTCTCAGCGGCAGATACGTAAATAATCGATGTTTATGGCGTATTCCGCGGCTAGAGGTCCATTCGTTAACGTTATAGAAAGTTGGATATCTAGTCACTTCTGCACGTCGCTCATTCATTCATTCAATTCAGTTAGCTGCTTCCCGCCTCAGAATTTAGCGAACAGCTCGCACTCCAAATCTAAATCCATCCAGCGACACAAAACCCGTACTTTTCACATTTCATCCAAGCATAAGACTAAAGATAATTTTGTTGAATATTCTTACCGTACGAGTTTCATGTTGGTGATGATTTGCAGAGACAAAATCTCCACCAAAGAAAAAAAAAATTACAGCGTAGAACTGAAGGCACAGGCAGCTGTGTATAAAATACGTCGCAGGACCATCGGCGTCATAAAAACGCTCCAGAACCAGGAAATGCATAAAGTAACAGCTTCTTCTTTAATGCGGTTTAATAGCGGTTGGCATCCAATAAATGTTGCATTACCGCCACGTACTAGACTGGAGTATGACTCCCTTATAGTTGCTTGAATTTTTTTGTTTGTTAAATACCCTACCATCTAACACTAAACTCACAAAGAACAAATCATAATAATAATAATAATAATAACTAAATACCATACTCTACTATTTTAATCAATTTAGTCCTACTTTAGGCCAACAGCCTGAAAGGATGGGACACCTGCACTTAACACACCCTGTAACAATTCAACTATCAATTCTTGCACAACCAAATACCACTCTGCAGCTGCCACCACAACCTCTATTTTCTGTGACTTTACATTCCATCAGTGCAGTACAGTTGAGAACCATTGCTATAAATCCCCCTCCCCTTAACCCATATTCCTCTACTTTCTTCAATGCCTCAGCATATGACAACTTCTGCGTTACTCTAACCCTGGAAACCTCAACCTGCCTCTCTCGCACGAGACATTTCTGATTCCCAGCCCCATGGGTACCCCTACAATTAACAAATACCATTACTTTCCCCAATACTACACACTCCTTTGTCTCATGCTCTTCTGCACACCTAGGAACCTCCCTCCTACACACTGATGCCACATGCCCATAAGCTTGACACCAGTAACAACACAATGTATTTGGCACAAAAGTTCATACAGGATAACTTATATTTCCTTTTCCTTATATCACTTTTTCAGGCAAGACTCGACATCAAAACTCAAAAGAACAGACAACGACTCTTCTGTTTCACCACTTTCACCCTGTCTGCATCGCACCAAACAATGAGCAGCACAAACACTGGGAATCTCCCACTATATATATATATTAACCTTTATTTAACTAGGCAAGTCAGTTAAGAACAAATTATTATTTACAATGATGGCCTACCAAAAGGCAAAATGCCTTCTGCGGGGATAGGGGATGGGATTAAAAATAAAAATATAAGACAAAACACACATTACGACAAGAGAGACACCACAACAATACATAAAGAGAGACCTATGTCAACAACATAGCATGGCAGCAACATATGACAACACACAGTGGCAGCAGCACAACATGCTAGCAGCAAAAAACATGGTACAAACATTATTGGGCACAGACAACAACACAAAGGGCAAGAAGGTAAAGACAACAATACATCACACAAAGCAGCTGTCAGTAAGTGTCCATGATTGAGTCTTTGAATTAATAGATAAAACAGTTTGAGTGTTTTTTGCAGCTTGTTCCAGTTGCTAGCTGCAGCGAACTGAAAAGAGGAGAGCAGGTGTTGAATGTGGATGATGAGGGCTACAGTAGATATCTCCGATAGGGGGGAGTGAGGCCTAAGAGGGTTTTATAAATAAGTATCAACCAGTGTGTTTTGCGAGGGGTATACAAAGATGACCAGTTTACAGAGGAGTATAGAGTGCTGGTGATGTGTCCTATAAGGAGCATTGGTGGCAAGTCTGATAGTCGAATGGTAAAGAACATCTAGCCGCTCGAGAGCACCCTTACCTGCTGATTTATAAATTAAGTAACCATAATCTAGCATGGATAGGATGGTCATCTGAATCAGGGTTAGTTTGGCAGCTGGTGTGAAAGAGGAGCGATTATGATAGAGGAAACTAAGTCTAGATTTAACTTTAGCCTGCAGCTTTGATATGTGCTATGAGAAGGACAGTGCACCGTCTAGCCATACTCCCAAGTACTTTTATGAGGTGACTACCTCAAGCTCTAAACCCTCAAAGGCAGTAATCACACCTCTGGGGAGAGGGGCATTCTTCTTACCAAACCACATGACCTTTGTTTTGGAGAGGTTCAGAACAAGATTTAAGGGCAGAGAAAGCTTGTTGGACAGTAAGAAAGCTTTGTTGTAGAGCATTTAACACAAAATCCCGGGAGGGGCCAGCTGAGTGTAAGACTTTATCATCTGCATATAAATGGATGAGAGAGCTTCCTACTGCCTGTGCTATGTTGTTGATGTAAATTGAGAAAAGCGTGGGGCCTAGGACCGAGCCTTGGGGTACTCCCTTGGTGACAGGCAGTGTCTGAAACAGCAGATATTCTGACTTTATACACTGCACTCGTTGAGAGAAGTAGTTAGCAAACCAGGCCAAAGACCCCTCAGAGACACCAATACTCCTTAGCCGGCCCACAAGAATGGAATGATCTACCATATCAAGTCAATAGAAATAGCAGCACAACATTGCTTAGAATCAAGGGCAATGGTGACATAATTTAGGACCTTTAAGGTTGAAGTGACACATCCATCACCTAAGCGGAAACCAGATTGCATACCAGAGAGAATACTATAGACGTCAAGAAAGCCAGTCAGTTGATTATTGACAAGTTTTTCCAACACTTTTGATAAACAAGGCAAAATAGAAATTGGCCTATAACAGTTAGGATCAGCTTGATCTCCCCCTTTAAATAAAGTACACACAATGGATGCCTTCCAAGTATTGGGAACTTCCCCAGAGAGGAGAGACATGTTAAAAAGGTCAGAGATAGGCTTGGTGATGATAGGGGCTGCAACCTTAAAGAAGAAATAACCTTCTGACCCAGAAGGTTATTTGGGGTCAAGTTTAAGGAGCTCCTTTAGCACCTTGGACTCAGTGACTGCCTGCAGGGAAAAACTTTGTAGCGGGGCAAAGTAAAAAGAGGGAGGAGCATCGGGGCAAGGAGGCATGGCTGAGTCAAATAGGATTCCTGACTTAATGAAGTGGTGATTAAAGAGCCCAGCCATGTGCTCCTTGTTAGTAACAACCACATCATCAACATTAAGGGACATGGGCAGCTGTGAGGAGGAGGGTTTATTCTTCAGGTGTTTTCCAGAACTCCTTGGGGTTAAACCCACAGAGAACAGCTCTTTAAAGTAACTAATCTTGCTTGGCCTTCTGGATAGCCTGAGTGCACTTACAGTGGGGCAAAAAAGTATTTAGTCAGCCACCAATTGTGCAAGTTCTCCCACTTAAAAAGATGAGAGAGGCCTGTAATTTTCATCATAGGTACACTTCAACTATGACAGACAAAATTAGAAGAAAAAAAATCCAGAAAATCACATTGTAGGATTTTTTATGAATTTATTTGCAAATTATGGTGGAAAATAAGTATTTGGTCAATAACAAAAGTTTCTCAATACTTTGTTATATACCCTTTGTTGGCATTGACAGAGGTCAAACGTTTTTTGTAAGTCTTCACAAGGTTTTCACACACTGTTGCTGGTATTTTGGCCCATTCCTCCATGCAGATCTCCTCTAGAGCAGTGATGTTTTGGGGCTGTTGCTGGGCAACACTGACTTTCAACTCCCTCCAAAGATTTTCTATGGGGTTGAGATCTGGAGACTGGCTAGGCCACTCCAGGACCTTGAAATGCTTCTTACGAAGCCATTCCTTCGTTGCCCGGGCGGTGTGTTTGGGATCATTGTCATGCTGAAAGACCCAGCCACGTTTTATCTTCAATGCCCTTGCTGATGGAAGTAGGTTTTCACTCAAAATATCACGATACATGGCCCCATTCATTCTTTCCTTTACACGGATCAGTCGTCCTGGTCCCTTTGCAGAAAAACAGCCCAAAAGCATGATGTTTCCACCCCCATGCTTCACAGTAGGTATGGTGTTCTTTGGATGCAACTCAGCATTCTTTGTCCTCCAAACACGACGAGTTGAGTTTTTACCAAAAAGTTATATTTTGGTTTCATCTGACCATATGACATTCTCCCAATCTTCTTCTGGATCATCCAAATGCTCTCTAGCAAACTTCAGACGGGCCTGGACATGTACTGGCACTGCAGGATTTGAGTCCCTGGCGGCGTAATGTGTTACTGATGGTAGGCTTTGTTACTTTGGTCCCAGCTCTCTGCAGCTCATTCACTAGGTCCCCCCGTGTGGTTCTGGGATTTTTGCTCACCGTTCTTGTGATCATTTTGACCCCACGGGGTGAGATCTTGCGTGGAGCCCCAGATCGAGGGAGATTATCCGTGGTCTTGTATGTCTTCCATTTCCTAATAATTGCTCCCACAGTTGATTTCTTCAAACCAAGCTGCTTACCTATTGCAGATTCAGTCTTCCCAGCCTGGTGCAGGTCTACAATTTTGTTTCTGGTGTCCTTTGACAGCTCTTTGGTCTTGGCCATAGTGGAGTTTGGAGTGTGACTGTTTGAGGTTGTGGACAGGTGTCTTTTATACTGATAACAAGTTCAAACAGGGGCCATTAATACAGGTAACGAGTGGAGGACAGAGGAGCCTCTTAAAGTAGAAGTTACAGGTCTGTGAGAGCCAGAAATCTTGCTTGTTTGTAGGTGACCAAATACTTATTTTCCACCATAATTTGCAAATTAATTAATAAAAAATCCTACAATGTGATTTTCTGGATTTTTGTTTCTCATTTTGTCTGTCATAGTTGAAGTGTAGCTATGATGAAAATTACAGGCCTCTCTCATCTTTTTAAGTGGGAGAACTTGCACAATTGGTGGCTGACTAAATACTTTTTTGCCCCACTGTATTTCCCTTCAGTTGGTCAACTTTCTCATTTACCACTACCCCAGTAATCACTCCATTCAATAGCAAACTTTTCTTGAGAGCAAAACAATTCACATCTCTTGCCCCCCCATTCGTTTAACATGGAGCGCCTGCTGTCTCTGACCAGCAGAAACACAAACAGTTATCACAAAACCACTTCTGGTTACCCTCACCGATTCCACAACACCCAACTGTGTTTTCACCTACCCTGAAACCACAAATGGATCAGCCAAAGGGCAAGGGTCCACTTTTTACACTCCTACTATCACAGACTGATCTTTATCCGGACCCTCGGTGCAAGCTCCTGGCTTCGAGAACTTCACCTTTCACCTACCACCTCCGATACGTCGCCATCATTCACATCAATTTCTCCTCCTGTCTTCAACTTACAGCTTACACTTTCTACCATTCGTCTTTATCAAACATCTCCCCTTTTCCCGCCATTTTTAACCAACTCAAACTCACCCTCTTCCACCCTCTCTCTTAGTCCTCCTCTGCCCCTCTTTTTCCCTCCATTCTTCCTCCGTGTTCCAAGTATACGTCTCCTTATGATAATACTACACTTCTCCTGAAATACATCTTGTTCTTGCCTTCTCGAGAGACGCCATTTAACCGGCTGTCACAATCTCCGTACAATCAGAACGAACCCCTCGGGATGTAGCGCTCAACAGTGCATCCCACTTAAAAAGCAGCTGTTCGTCTTGATGTTCTTCTTTATAAAAAGGTGACCAAATACTTATTGAGATAAGATAAGATGATTATATTATAAACTCTTGTAGACTGCACACTTTTCCATTTCAAACAAGCGCAATCTCTTTCTCCCGGATTCCTCAATTCATTCCTCAAACAACCACAGATAAAACAAGTTATACAAATCTTTGGAACATCTAGTGTTTGATAGAAAATCACAGAAATGCGTGACAGGAAAGATTCAGTCGATGTATGTTGAAACCCTTTGACAGAAGTACTAGCATTCCATTGTTAATGAGCAATTGTGTTGGTGCACCTTCCTTTATCGATAATGTTGTTTAATGAGGTTGTCCAACTCCCTTGTTGAAAGCCTTTTTACTGTATCATGACGCAAGAATTCTATAGTGACAAAATATGTAGTTAATATCATTGAAAGAAAAGTAAATTGAAAGAAATGTTTTTTTAAATGTTTTTTTTTATTGAGAGTAAACGTTTTACTAATACTTTCACTCCTTGGCCACACATCGAACGTCACTGTCTTTCATATGGACTGGGAATGTATCAAGTATCACCTATGAAAGTGCAAATAACAACAAGGTTTATGGTTGCCAGGGTACAGTAATATAAAAATCAGATGCCTGGGTTACAAACTATGACACAGCCACTGGCCTTGAAACTTTCAATTAAGTACCAAGAAAATACAAAACAAAGAAAAAAATAAATAAATTCGAATAAAAACCTTAGTGTGAATAAAATTGGACTAAATAAACAATTATCTTAACTTAAAACAGTGGTGTTGTACAAAAAAATACACTCCAAATCCAGACTTCAGTGTTCCATTTCATGTTTTGTATGATCAGCGCACGTCACATCGCACCCTACTATAAACTAGTGCACTACTCCAGATGGTTGCACACTACACCCAACAGTTAAGTTAAACCATGGTTGCGTTTCTAAATGTTATTCTATATCCAATGACTACTTTATTTAAGCAGCTTATTACAATTAAATAAGATAAATATGATTTTAGAAATTATATTATAAACTCTTGTAGACTGCAGATTCATCTCTATAAAGTTGACTATATTATAATCATCCTACCAGTGCTAACCATCTCTATAACACCAACACAAGAAAAATAACAGCTTCCTGTCCTGTACCTAGTCAAAGACCTGGGAGAGTAGAAGTGCTGATCTAGGATCAATTGAGCCTTTTAGATCATAATGAATAAGATTAAATAGACAGGGAGGACCTGGTCCTAGATCAGCACCACTACTCTGAGACGCTTGATACATATGACCACAGCTGCTTCCAAAAACACATCTTATCTCAAGAGGAAAGGAAACCATGTCAAAAACAAAACAACCCTATAGTAGTAATAATAGTCATACTATTCTTTGCACGTTGCTTGAGGTTCCATATGAAAAAAAGGGGATTCTCAATAAAAATGAGGCACACTGATCAACTCAGCCGTGGACTGTTTCTAAAGAGTAGCCATGTCACGGTCCCTCTCTCTCTCTCTGTCATGGAGTTTTGATCTGGATAAATAAAGGTTGAATAAACAGTAAAACAACTCGCCCTGGTCTTAGGCTGAGGAGACCACATACAGTCAGTCCATCAGTAGTGGAATGGATATGGACGATAAAATCACTAAAGTCACTCATATTTGATTGTATTTAAACACATCTCATCTGCTCTGATCAACTCTGGTCACTGCATGACCTGATCAGATCTGGGTCACATGACCTGACCAGACCTGGGTCACATGACCTGACCAGATCTGGGTGACATGACCTGATCAGACCTAGGTCACATGACCTGACCAGACCTGGGTCACATGACCTGACCAGAACTTGGTCAAATATACTAATTAGCTTTCGGTGCCCAGCAAGCTAAATCAAGTGGACACCCCATGTTTAATGTCAGACTTTTCTCCTGTTCTTTCCTCTAAGTGCTTTTCATCCCCAAATCATTCCTAAGCTCTTTCTCTGATAATGCTATTAATCACTCTCTCTTCCTCTCTTTTCTCTCCCTCATCTCTGTCACTGCTGCTTATCATTACCTCGCTCCCACTCTCCTCCTCTCTTCCTCCTGCTCTCTGTCATCTGTCTGTCTGTTATCACACCAGGTGAACTTGCTCTTCCCACTCCGCGCGTGATTGGTCCTCCACTACCCAGGCGGTGGGGCTTGAGTCTGTCTTGGTAGGAGTGAGGTTGTCATCTCCACAGTGTGTGTGTGAGTGTATGTGTGTGTCCATTGCGTCCTGCGACAGGTCCGACACAAACCCTGTGACTACACACTCCACACATTCCTCACCCTCACAACACTCCAGATCCAGAGTGCTGGGTCTTTTAACCTCCAGGCTGTCTCCAGGGCCGGGGGAGCCAGCCTGTCCCCTACTCGCGTCTCCCTGCCGTAGCTCGGCTAGGGCCTCCCCGCTGAAACTGGCCTGGGTGTCAGGAGGGGAATCACTCTTTGGGTCCCCACCATCTTGGAGTGAAACAGTGGGTGAGTCTGTCTCTGTGTCCGGAGGTGAGTATTTCTCCGGGGGTGAGCCAGTCTCGGAGCTAGCTGAGGGGATGAGGTCGATGTTCTGGGGGCTGTCCTGGGGGTGTGTGTGTTGGATCCAGGCCATGATGTTGTCCAGGAGCAGGGCTTCAGCTGAGGGGTCCAGGCGCTCCAGGCAGCCCGGGTCACTGGGGGTGAAGGGACCACCTGGAGGAACCACTGGGGAGAGGAGTTCTGGGTCTGGGGAGGGGAGCAGGAGGCCGTGGGGGTCTGAAGAAGTGCGGCATGGGTCAGGATTCGAGGTGTAGTCTGGGTTAGAGGTGTAAGGGTCCAGGTTAGGGTTGTAAGGGTCTGGGTTAGGGTTGTAATGGTCTGGGTTAGGGGTGTAAGAGTCTGGGTTAGGGGTGTAAGAGTCTGGGTTAGGGGTGTAAGGGTCTGGGTTAGGGGTGTAATGGTCTGGATTAGGGGTGTAATGGTCTGGGTTAGGGGTGTAAGGGTCTGGGTTAGGGGTGTAAGGGTCTGGGTTAGGGGTGTAAGGGTCTGGGTTAGGGGTGTAATGGTCTGGGTTAGGGGTGTAAGGGTCTGGGTTAGGGGTGTAGTGGCTGGAGTGGCAGCAATGGTGGTGGTTCTGGTCAGGATGTGTGTCCTGGGTGCAAGAGATGGTTTGGTCTGGTTCAGGGTTATGGGAAAGGCTGAACATAGCATATGGCTCTGGGTCTGAGGGGTAAAGGCTTGTGTGTTTAGGGCTAGAAGATGCTGTAAGGTCTGTGTGAGAAGGAGATGTTTTAGTGTAGAGGCTGGGTTGGCAGTGAACAGAACTGTAGAAGGCATTGATAGTGGGATGGCCACGGTTTTGGTTTTGACCACAATTATGGTCGTGTTCTGGAGTGAAGGGAATGTTGATAGTGGTGTGGTCCTGGTTATGATCACAGGTGTGACCGTAGCCGTGTGTATAAGGTGTGCTGAGGTCAGGTTCCAGAACAGCATAGCTGTGGTCAGTTGTATAAGATGTGTAGCTAAGGTCCTGACTCTGACTGTACCTGGGGGAAGGGTTGTAGTGGTCGTAGTTGTGATCTAAGCTATATGGCGTAGGGATATTAGTGTTGTCTAGGGTATATGGAGTAGTTATTTGTCCCAGTCTCATCAGACTTTCTCCTAGCTCTAACAGCTCAGCATTTAGCGACTGGTTAGGGTCTGGTCTAGGGAGGTTAGAGGAGCCACTGGCCCCCAGAGAACCACCCACACTGGAGGGGTCCTGAGTCTCACTGAGGCTCCCCACCCCTGGACCCATTACTGGCCCTATATCCAGACCCTGTCCAGACCCAAGCCCTGGGCCCTCAATCACACCAGAGCCTCTTTCCAGTCCTCCTCCCATCCCTCTCTCCATTTCTCTCTCCCTCCGTGAGTCCTGTAGTGACAGTTGGATGGCCAGTAGAATGTTGGGGTCATCTTCATCCAGTGACCTCAGAGGCTGTCTCCGCCCCTCAACTCTCTCCTGGAGGACCTCTGTCACACGTAACAATAACAACACAAGAAAACGTCAAAGAAACACAGGCCCTACTGATAAATGACTGTGTGTGTGTGTGTGTGTGTACCTGTATTCTCAGGGTTCTGGTTGGGCTCAGGAGTACTGCTGTTGCTCCTCAGACTGTGTAAACTCGGCATGTCTCCTCTACGACGCGGCCGGTGTCTCCGCCGGTACTGAAAATCAGCATACTCCTACAGGTAGTACATTATACAGGTAGTACATTATACAGGTAGTACATTATACAGGTAGTATATTATACAGGTAGTATATTATACAGGTAGTATATTATACAGGTAGTACATTATACAGGTAGTATGTTATACAGGTAGTACATTATACAGGTAGTACATTATACAGGTAGTACATTATACAGGTAGTACATTATACAGGTAGTACATTATACAGGTAGTACATTACACAGGTAGTATATTATACAGGTAGTACATTATACAGGTAGTACATTATACAGGTAGTATATTATACAGGTAGTACATTATACAGGTAGTACATTATACAGGTAGTATATTATACAGGTAGTACATTATACAGGTAGTACATTATACAGGTAGTATATTATACAGGTAATATATCATACAGGTAGTATATCATACAGGTAGTATATTATACAGGTAGTACATTATACAGGTAGTATATTATACAGGTAGTACATTATACAGGTAGTATATTATACAGGTAGTATATTATACAGGTAGTACATTATACAGGTAGTACATTATACAGGTAGTACATTATACAGGTAGTATATTATACAGGTAGTAAATTATACAGGTAGTACATTATACCGGTAGTATATTATACAGGTAGTATATTATACAGGTAGTATATTATACAGGTAGTACATTATACAGGTAGTACATTATACAGGTTAGTTGTTTTTTATTTTACCTTTATTTAACTAGGCAAGTCAGTTAAGAAGAAATTCTTACTTTCAATGACGGCTTAGTGGGTGCCTTGTTCAGGGGAGGAATGACAGCTAGGGATTCGATCTTGCAACCTTCTGGTTACTAGTCCAACACTATAACCACTAGGCAACCTGCCGTGTGGTAACATGGATGTTTGTGCTGAGATGGAGGATGTAGCTACAAATATGGACCTGTTGCTCAAATTCTCATAGAGATACAGTATAAAAGCTTGACCATGGTGTTATGTGTAGTTACCTCAGGAGAGGTGAATCCCAGGTACTCCCAGTCCCATGATCCAGCAGGGAAACTGAAACACATTCAATATAGAGCTTTGTAAAGAAAGGCCAACCCTGTTCTGTCTACTGCCTGTTGGGAAAAATATCTCTTTCTCTCTCTCTCTCTCTCTCTCTCTGTCGGTCTCCCTCCCTCCCTCACCTCCTCCTAGGTACTTCAGGTGAGTCGTTAGGGGCCACCCCTCTAGCCACCGAAGCCAGGAACTCCTCTCTCTTCTGCTGTACCAGACAGGCAGCGCTGACTATCTTATGACACGGCGTACGCAGGTAGGGACGGTTCACCTTCTGAGCCAAGTCCTCCACCGCCATCTCCAGATCAGTCTGGGGAACAGAGGGAAGAGTAGAAGGGTAGAGAAATAGGGAGAGAGTGGAGGGTGAGGAATTCATCTCTCTCACACACACACACACACACACACACACACACACACACACACACACACACACACACACACACACACACACACACACACACACACACACACACACACACACACACACACACACACACACACACACACACCTGCATGAGTTCAAATATCTCCTTCTGTGTGCTGTGAGGCTGGAGGAAGAATCCGTAGGGGTAGGAACACTTCAACACACGACGTGTCTTCAACAACTCACACACACCGTCCTCTATAAATCTGGTGTCTGGGGGGGAGCCCTCACCTAGAGGAGAGACACACACTGCTGTTAGAAACACACAAACACTGCTGTTAGAAACAGAAACACACACAGTGCTGTTAGAAACACACAAATACACACACACTGTTGTTAGACACACACACACACACACACACACTGCTGTTAGAAACACACAAAAACACACACACTGCTGTTAGACACACACGCACACACACTGCTGTTAGAAACAGAAACACACAAATATACACACTGCTGTTAGACACACACGCACACACACTGCTGTTAGAAACAGAAACACACAAATACACACACACTGCTGTTAGACACACACGCACACACACTGCTGTTAGAAACAGAAACACACAAATACACACACACTGCTGTTAGACACACACGCACACACACTGCTGTTAGAAACAGAAACACACAAATACACACACACTGCTGTTAGAAACACACAAATACACACACACTGCTGTTAGACACACACGCACACACACTGCTGTTAGAAACAGAAACATACAAATACACACACACTGCTGTTAGAAACACACAAATACACACACACTCACACACACCATACGCAGGACACACCATCCTCTCCCTCCATCGTTATACAAGAGGAGAGGCAGGGACAGCCTCTGAGGTAGAAAGTAGAGAGGTAGGTCAGAGACTCACATCCAATGAAGGCTCTACTCAGCTGTTCCATCTTCTCTTTGGCTGTTTTCAATAGTCTCTGTTCTAACTAGAGAGAGAAAGAGAGAAGATACAGGGGGGTAGAGAAAGAGAGAGAGCGAGAGGGATAGGGAGAGACATCACATTTTAGAAAACAACATTGGTAGATATCATAAATACAATATCATGCTGTGTGTGTGTTACCTTATAGCTGTGTTCATGGTTCTTATAGCGGCTGTAGTAGTGCATGAAGCGGTCCAACTCCTGAAAACTCTTGTGCTTCTTTTCCGCCTGAAAAACACACACTCCTGTCAAATACTTAACATAAAATGTCAGAGTGTGTGCAGTGCTAGTGTGTGTGGTATGTTGTTCTTCTATCCTTGTGGGGACCTGAAATCCACAAATATCTCCATTTTAAGCTTAGGGTTAGGTTTAGGGTTAGAATTATGGTTAGGGTTAGGCGTTAGGGAAAATAGGATTTTTAAAGGAAATCTATTTTAGGTCACAACGAGGATAGAAAAACAAGTATGTGTGTGTGTGTGTGTGTGTACCTCTCCAGTCATCTCTTTGGACTGCTCCTCTAGCTGTGTGATGACCTCATAGCGTGTACAGCGGTAGTATCCTCCAGTTGAAGAGCTGTGTTTCTTCCACTCTTCCAGACAGATCCAGCAGAAGTCATATTTACACTGCAGACAGAGAAACAGGTGTTGTACATACATGGTAATAACCCTGTCTTATTGCTTTAATATGGTGTCCCACAAGGCTCTATGTTGGGACTGCTTCAATATCTTCCTCAACGCCATTAAAATGTAGCAAAGCTGGGGTGTGTGTGTGTGTGTGTGAGGTGTGTGTATGTACCTTGGCACACTGCATGTGGTTGCAGCCCTCATTCTTCTGTATGGGAGACTTGCAGTTGGCACAGGGTTTAGAGTTGGTTAACAACCACAGACAGTTAGCTGCATCCTCATACGACTCCGATACACCTGCCACTGGATACACACACACACATACAAACACATTCGCACATGTACACAAACATCACCAACATGCACGCACACACATACCAAGATCAAGCGCACACACATACCAAGATCAAGCGCACACACACATACCAAGATCAGCATATACAATCATGCGTTTATTATAACATACTATATATCTGTGTGTGTGTGTGTGTGTGTGTGTGTGTGCCTGTGCTCACACTCTTCTGGCTTCATCTCTGAGACTTTCTGCAGCCACATCCTCCATGTCTGACAGTCGCATGGCTCATGGGCCTCACCTAGACACTCCCTGGAGAGAGAGACAGATAGAGGAGAGGAGAGAGAGAGAGAGAGAGAGAGAGAGAGAGAGAGAAAGAGAGAGCGAGAGAGAGAGGGAGAGAGAGAGGGGAGAGAGAGAGACAGAGGGAGAGAGAGAAGAAGAGGGGGAGAGAGAGATAGAGAGGAGAGACAGTTAGAGGAAGAGAGAGAGAAGAAGAGGGGGAGAGAGAGGGAGATAGAGAGACAGATGGAGGAAGAGAGAGAGGAATAGAGGGAGAGAGAGACAGATGGAAGACAGAGGGGAGAGAGAGGAGAGAGACAGATGGAGGAAGAGAGTAAGAGAGGGGGACGAATATACATATACAGTGCATTCGGAAAGTATTCAGACCCCTTCACTTTTTCCACATTTTGTTATGTTACAGCCTTATTCTAAAATGTATTACATTTTTTTATCCTCATCAATCTGCACAATACCCCATAATGACAAAGCAAAAACAGATTTCTAGAAATGTTTGCAAATTATTTATTTTTAAACCCAGAAACATCACATTTACATAAGTATTCAGACCCTTTACTCAGAACTTTGTTAAAGCACCTCGAGTCTTCTTGGCACACCTGTACTTGTGGAGTTTCTCCATTCTTCTCTGTAGATCCTCTCAAGGTCTGTCAGGTTGGATGGGGAGCGTCACTGCACAGCTATTTTCAGGTTTCTCCAGAGATGTTCGATCGGGTTCAAGTCCGGGCTCTGGCTGGGCCACGCAAAGACATTCAGAGATTTGTCCCAAAGCCACTCCTACGTTGTCTTGGCTATGTGCTTAGGGTTGTTGTCCTGTTGGAAGGTGAACCTTCGCCCCAATCTGAGGTCCTAAGCGCTCTGGAGCAGGTTTTCATCAACGATCTCTCTGTACTTTGCTCCATCTTTCCCTTGATCCTGACTAGTCTCCCAGTCCCTGCCCCTGAAAAACAACCCCACAACATGATACTGCCACCACCATGCTTCACCGTAGGGATGGTGCCAGGCTTCCTCCAGACGTGACGCTTGGCATTCAGGACAAAGAGTTTAATCTTGGTTTCATTAGACAAGAGAATCTTGTTTCTCATGGTCTGAGAGTCCTTTAGGTGCCTTTTAGTAAAGTTCAAGTGGGCTGTCATGTGCCTTTTATTGAGAAGTGGCTTCCATCTGGCCACTCTATCATAAAGGCCTGATTCATGGAGTGATGATTGTCCTTCTGGAAGGTTCTCCCATCTCCACAGAGGAACTCTGGAACTATGTCAGAGTAACCATCGGGTTCTTGGTCACCTCCTTGACCTTAATATAGACAGGTGTGTGCCTTTCCAAATCTTGTCCAATCAATTTAATTTACTACAGGTGGACTCCAATCAAGTTGTAGAAACATCTCAAGGATGATCAATGGAAACAGGATGCACCTGAGCTCAATATCCAGTCTCACAGCAAAGGGTCTGAATACTTATGTAAATGTCATATTTCTGTTTTTTTTACTTCTAAAAACCTGTTTTTGCTTAGTCATTATGGGGTGTTGTGTGTAGATTGATGAGGAAAAACATTAATTTATTCCATTTTAGAATAAGGTTGTAACGTTACAAAATGTGGAAAAAGTGAACGGGTCTGAATACTTTCTGAATGCACTGTATCATTCTCTACGTTTAAGACTTTTCCCCAAGAGACGGTCTGATGTGTGTGTACCAGCAGAAGAGGTGACCCTTGCCACAGTCGACTGCAGGGGAGGGCAGCAGGGGGAACCCCAGGTGGTTGACCCCCGGACCAGGTCTGGTCAGTCTGACCGCTCTCTCACACCGCACTGCCGGGCACCACCGGATAGATGGGTTGTTCTCCACGAACGCCTAGAGAAGATACACGCAGGCAGGCAGGCAGGCAAACACACACACACGCGCGCACGCACGCAGACAGGGAGGGGAGATAAGATGCTTTGAGAACGACATTGTGTGTGTGTGCATGTGTGTGCGTGCGTGCGTGTGTGTACGTGTGTGTGTGCGTGCCTTGATGTCGAACTGCAGGTATCGTTTGTCCATCTCTCTGGAGACAACACTCTCTATAACCTGAACAGGCACCAGCTGGTAACAGTCACAGGCAGGACAGAAGATGTTATGAGCCTCACCCTCCTGGATCTTCACATTCAGAAACCTGAAACAAATCACATCCAATTCAATCATTATTGGATTTACAGTCAATATTTAAAATGATATGGCTTGCTCTTGCCATTTATACTGTGCATTCCTGCCTTCCAGATTGTGTGTATTTTTCTATTCAGTTTATACGTCTGTATTGTAATATGTGTCGTATAGGCCTGTTATAATTGAATTTCCCATGAGGATCCATCGTGTTTAATTCAATTCAAACAGTGTAAGTGACATACCCTTCCCAGCAGGCTCGGCAGAACTCATGACCACAGGACATGTCTATTGGGTCTTCAAACACTGAGATGGAACACAGGCAGATCCCACACTGGAGGGAAAGAGACACCCCACACAGTCAGAGGTATACACTACATCACACACAAACACGCACATATGCGTTACGGATGTCACGTTGCTTAGCAAGTACCACTCTCAAGCTTGTTTCGGTTCATACCTGGCTGGAACTCGAGACCTCTACTTTGCTAACACACGTGACCGCCCTCCTTAACAATGTTCCAATGGTTGGAGACACCCAAAAGGTACTAATTGGATGGCTCCATTCTCAACATTTCAAGCTAGCTGTGGAGTGGGCTTACGGTACGTTCTTAACTCTGTTACACACTCACACAGGCAGCCAGGGCTTGATGATTGGTTGGTTAGTAGGATCAGGTGTGCTCGTGCTGGGGTAGAACAAAAATGTGCAACCTGTCCTGGACAAAATGTCATGTGACTCACCGTAGTCCCTCCCTCCTCCCCTGGGGAGAGGCAGCTGTCAGTGAGGGACGTGAGGGTTAGGGTGAGGGGAGAGCGAGGGGTGCGCGGGGAAGGCAGGGTGTCCCAGGCATTGCACCCGCTGGGTGGGGGTGTGGGCATCAAGACCCCAGACCGCTGGCAGCACTCCTCAGAATCACTCATCCAGGCTTCCAAAAGCTTCTCTCTGTCCCAGTCTGTTACACACAGAGACAGAGAGGTTAGAGCGACACACACACACACCTTCATCAGCTCCTACGTGTCCCAATTAGATACACAGAGACAGTATACACACACACACACACACCTTCATCAGCTCCTACGTGTCCCAATTAGATACACAGAGACAGTATACACACACACACACCTTCAACAGCTCCTACGTGTCCCAATTAGATACACAGAGACAGAGAGGTTAGAGCGACACACACACACCTTCAACAGCTCCTACGTGTCCCAATTAGATACAGAGACAGTTTACACACACACACACATGAAACACACACACACCATGTGCTCTGAGCAGTGCCTCAGCGGTGAAGAGAGGAGCCTGCAGCATGTCAGCTGTCTCCACTATCAACATGTCCTTCAGTCTCCTCAAGTCCTGCAGCTTCAAACCCTCATAGGGCTGGCGATGAGAGGGGAGGGAGAGAGGGGAGAGATAAAGAGAGAGGGAGAGAGAGATTAAGAATTGAAAAAGCTAGGAAAACATTTGATCAAAAACCATAACAGTATGCTTGTCCCTCTGTGGCTACTTTTCACAGCAAATGCATCTCTGATTTAAAGTGTGTTTGTGTGACTTGATTTATTTCATTAATATAGTGTCTTGCATCTTCAAGATGACCAGCCCACGTTGGCTTACAAGACACTGTATCTGCAGTAGCAAAGACTTTTTCCACATTTTGTTGTGTTAATAAAAAATGGATGAAATTGAGATTTTGTGTCACTGCCCTCCACACAATATCCCATAATGTCAAATATGATGCAATCTCAATCGCACTCCACACAGTCCTTTCCCACCTGGACAAAAGGAACACCTTTGTGAGAATGCTGTTCATTGACTTCAGCTCAGCATTCAACACCATACTGCCCACAAAGCTCATCAATAAGACCCTGGGACTAAACACCTCCCTCTGCAACTGGATCCTGGACATCCTGACGGGCCGCCCCCAGGTGGTACGGGTAGGCAACAACACGTCTGCTACGCTGATCCTTAACACTAGGGCCCCTCAGGGGTGTGTACTTAGTCCCCTCCTGTACTCCCTATTCACTCATGACTGCATGGCCAGGCACGACTCCAACACCATCATTAAGTTTGCTGACGACACAATAGTGGTAGGCTTGATCACCGACAATGATACGAAAGCCTATAGGAAGGAGGTCAGAGACCTAGCAGTGTGTTGCCAGGACAACAACCTCTCCCTCAATGTGAGCAAGATGAAGGAGCTGATCGTGGACTACAGGAAAAGGAAGGCCGAACAGGCCCCCATTAACACCGACGGGGCTGTAGTGGAGCAGGTTGAGAGTTTCAAGATCCTTGGTGTCCACAACACCAACAAACTATCATGGTCCAAACACACCAAGAAGAGGGCACAACAACATGTTTTCCCCCTCAGGAGACTGAAAAGATTTGGCATGCGATTCCAGATCCTGAAAAAGTTATACAGCTGCACCATCGAGAACATCCTGACCGGTTGCATCACCGCCTGGTATGGCAACTGCTCGGCATCTGACCGTAAGGCGCTACAGAGGGTAGTGCGTACAGCCCAGTACATCACTGGGGCCAAGCTTCCTGTCATCCAGGACCTCTATACTAGGCAGTGTCAGAGGAAAGCCCAAAACATTGTCAAAGACTCCAGTCACCCAAGTCATAAACTGTTTTCTCTGCTACCGCACGGCAAGCGGTATCAGAGCGCCAAGTCTCGGACCAAAAGGCTCCTTAACAGCTTCTACCCCCAAGCCATAATACAGCTGAACAATTAATCAAATGGCCACCCAGACTATTTACATTGACCCCCCCACCTCTCTATTTGTTTTGTACACTGCTGTTTACTATCTGTGCAGTCACTTCACCCCTACCTACATGTACAAATTACCTCAACTAACCTGTACCCACTCACACTGACTCGGTACCGGTACACCCTGTATATAGTCTCGTTATTGTTATTGTGTTACTTTATATTATTTTTTACTTTAGTTTATTTGATAAATATTTTCTTAACTCTTCTTGAACTGCACTGTTGAGTTTGAGTTTATTTTTATTTTTACAGGGACAGTGCACATTAATCAACATTTCAGTAAAAGTGCCGGTTTTAGCCAACCGGCTAATTTTCAACCGCAGTCCCTGGGCAGGTTATTAAAAACAATTACAATATAGACAATAGCAACATAGAACAAGCAAGACATAGCAACATATGACAAGCAAGACATAGCATACAGACAGAGCAACATAGGACAAGCAAGACGTAGCATACAGACAGAGCAGCATAAAACAAAAAGCAGCAAGACAAAATTCATAAAAGCAACAAAGTGTTTCCACACCTCACAAGCTACAGACAACAGACAACATGGAGAGTGGCAACACACAGCTAGGGACCATGTTCACAAATCTGATTGACCTTTAGCCATGTCTTCAAGCATTTGGTGAAAGTGTGATATGTGGTGCAGTTATGTGTGTCTGATGGCAGTGTATTCCAGACATGGGAAGCTCTCACAGAGAATGCAGATTTACTAAAGGTGCTTTTCCTTAGGGGAACTATACAGTCACAACTCATGGCAGACCTTGTGGATCTGCTGCCATATGTCTGGGTTTTCTGTTTAACAAAAATATTGAGTGGAGGGGGAGCCAGGCCATTGAGGATCTTGAATACAAGACATGCGTCGGTGTATTGCACAAGATTTTCCCAACTCAAGAGCTCATGCTTTCTAAGGATGTGACAATGATGATGGCTATTGGGCTTCCTATCAAGCACTTTGAGAGCCTGTTTGTAGACAGACTGAATAGGTTTTAATGTTGTACAGCAAGCTTGGGCCCAACTAGTCAAGCAGTATGTTAACTGTTGGTTAAGGGCTTGTATGTAGGCATTTCACTATAAGGTCTACACATGTTGTATTCGGCGCAGGTGACAAACAAAGTCACCTGCGCCGAATATGATATGAAATATGTTTTTAGAAATCTTTACAAATGAATTAAAAATGAAAAGCTGAAATGTCTTGAGTCAAAAACTACTCAACCCCTTTACTATGGCAAGTCTAAATAGGTTAATGAGTAAAAATGTGCTTAACAAGTCACATAATAAGTTGCATGGACTCAATCTCTGTGCAAAAATAGTGTTTAACATGATTTCTGAATGACTACCTCATCTCTGTACCCCACACATACAATTATCTGTAGGTCCCTCAGTCGAGCAGTGAATTTCAACCACAAAGACCAGGGAGGTTTTCCTATGCCTTGCAAAGAAGGGCGCCTATTGGTAGATATTGAATATCTCTTTGAGCATGGTGAAGTTATGAATTACACTTTGGAAGGAAACCGCTCAAGGATTTCACCATATGAATACTTTCTGAAGGCACTGTATGTTGATTGTGTAAATTCTGTATCTATATATATTGTCCATATATACTGGTTCTGTATATTGTTTATTGTGGCAGCACCATTTCACAGAGTCAATACCACTTAATGACAAAGCGAAAACAGGTTTTTAGACATTTTTGCAAATTTACATAAATATTCAGACCCTTTGCTATGAGACGTGAAATTGAGCTCGGGTGCATCCTGTTTCCATTGATCATCCTTGAGCTGTTTCTACAACTTTATTGGAGTCCACCTGGGGTAAATTCAATTGATTGGACATGATTTGGAAAGGAACACACCTGTCTATATTAAGGTCCCACAGTTGACATTGCATGTCGGAGCAAAAACTGAGGTCGAAGGAATTTTCCATAGAGCTCCGAGACAGGATTGTGTTTGAGGCACAGATCTGGGAAAGGGTACCAAAAAAGTTCTGCAGCATTGAAGGTTCCCAAGAACACAGTGGCCTCCATCATTCTTAAATGGAAGAAATTTGGAATCACCAAGAATCTTCCTAGAGCTGGGCGCCCAGCCAAACTGAGCAATCGGGAGAGAAGGGCCTTGTTCAGGGAGGTGAACAAGAACCCGATGGTCACTCTGACAGAGCTCCAGAGTCACTCTGTGGAGATTGGAGAACCTTCCAGAAGGACAACCATCTCTGAAGCACTCCACCAATCAGGCCTTTATGGTAAAGTGGCCAGACGGAGAGTGGCCCAGCCAGAGCCCGGACTTGAACCTGATCAAACATCTTTTGTGTTACGGCTTTCTAGTGGTGATGAAGGAGAGTCGGACCAAACTGCAGCGTGTCGATTGCGATCCATATTTAATGAACAAAACGTAACACGAAATAAACACAAACACTACAAAACAAAGAACGAAACGAAAACCGAAACAGCCTATACTTGTGTAAAACTAACATAGATAACACATAGAACAGATAGGACAATCACCCACGACAAACTCAAAGAATATGGCTGCCTAAATATGGTTCCCAATCAGAGACAACGATAAGCACCTGCCTCTGATTGAGAATCACTCCAGACAGCCATAGACTTTGCTAGAAAACCCCACTAGCTACAATCCCAAATATATACACACCAAAACCCCAAGACAAAACACACCACAATACAAAAACTCCATGCCACACCCTGGCCTGACCCAATACATGAAGAAAAAACACAAAATACTAGACCAGGGCGTGACATTTTGAGAGACTTGAAAATAGCTGTACAGCGACACTTCCCATCCAAAGTGACAGAGCTTTTTAGGATCTGCAGAGAAGAATGAGAAAAACTCCCCAAATACAGGTGTGCCAAGCTTGTAGCGTCATACCCACGAAGACTCGAGGCTGTAATCTCTGCCAAAGGTGCTTCAACAAAGTACTGAGTAAAGGATCTGAATACTACTGAAAAAAAAAAAATTTATACATTTTAGAATAAGGCTGTAACGTAACAACAATTGGAAAAGATCAAGGGGTCTGAATACTTTCCGAATGCACTGTAGGTTCATACGAAAAAAATCTAAAATTGATAAACAAAACAAAAACCTACTTTAATGATAAAGCTTATCTTGACGTATAGTCCCATGCTTATGTGACTTGCATCCAGAAACACTTATTTTCTAAATAACCATTCCAGCTTCTCTTAGTCTCTAACCCAAAATAGTTCTGGTTTCAGTTGTTGCATTTTATAAAACAAGCTTACTGTCAAATCATCATATAAAGTACAGTACAATAAAAAGCGCAGTTCATTCTCTATCTCCCCTGAATCGCAAACAGTACATAGCTGCTCTTCTTCCATTATTGCATTAAACCTATCTTAATTGCCAGAGGAAGTATCCTGGTTCTCAACTGGGCACACAGTGACCTTTAGTTTCTTGTTAGGTGAGAGGTGACATAGGGTTCCAGATCATAGTTGTTTTTTGATTTGGTTGTTCTGAGTTTTGGTTTAAGTCATATATCAGTTGGCCATTTTTCTTTGTAGCTAAGCTTTCACTTGTGTTTGATCATGTTGACATCGTAACTTCTTTCTAAATATGTGTTGTAGATTTGCTTCCTTAAAAACGGAATTGAGTGCCTTTGTCCATGGGTAATTAATTTCCTTTGTCCATGGGTAATTAATTTCCTTTGTCCATGGATAATTAATTTCCTTTGTCCATGGGTAATTAATTTCCTTTGTCCATGGATAATTAATTTCCTTTGTCCATGGATAATTAATTTCCTTTGTCCATGGGTAATTAATTGCCTTTGTCCATGGGTAATTGAGTTCCTTTGTCCATGGGTAATTGTGTTCCTTTGTCCATGGGTAAATAATTGCCTTTGCCATGGGTAATTGTGTTCCTTTGTCCATGGGTAATTAATTTCCTTTGTCCATGGGTAATTGAGTTCCTTTGTCCATGGGTAATTAATTTCCTTTGTCCATGGGTAATTGTGTTCCTTTGTCCATGGGTAATTAATTTCCTTTGTCCATGGATAATTAATTTCCTTTGTACATGGGTAATTAATTGCCTTTGTCCATGGATAATTAATTTCCTTTGTCCATGGATAATTAATTTCCTTTGTCCATGGGTAATTAATTGCCTTTTTCCATGGGTAATTGTGTTCCTTTGTCCATGGGTAATTGAGTTCCTTTGTCCATGGGTAATTGTGTTCCTTTGTCCATGGGTAAATAATTGCCTTTGCCATGGGTAATTGAGTTCCTTTGTCCATGGGTAATTGTGTTCCTTTGTCCATGGGTAATTCATTTCCTTTGTCCATGGGTAATTGAGTTCCTTTGTCCATGGGTAATTAATTTCCTTTGTCCATGGGTAATTGTGTTCCTTTGTCCATGGGTAATTGTGTTCCTTTGTCCATGGATAATTAATTTCCTTTGTCCATGGGTAATTGTGTTCCTTTGTCCATGGGTAATTGTGTTCCTTTGTCCATGGGTAATTGTGTTCCTTTGTCCATGGGTAATTGTGTTCCTTTGTCCATGGGTAATTGAGTTCCTTTGTCCATGGGTAATTGAGTTCCTTTGTCCATGGGTAATTGAGTTCCTTTGTCCATGGGTAATTGAGTTCCTTTGTCCATGGGTAATTGAGTTCCTTTGTCCATGGGTAATTGAGTTCCTTTGTCCATGGGTAATTGTGTGTTTTATCCCAGTTGAAGACCTTTTTTCTTATCCTGTCCTCTGGCATGTCGATAAGGCGGTTCCATAACCTAATCATTTTACCCATGTCCTATTTCACAGGGCACCCAGCCCAGGTCCTATTTCACAGGGTACCCAGCCCATGTCCTATTTCACAGGGTACCCAGCCCAGGTCCTCTTTCACAGGGTACCCAGCCCAGGTCCTATTTCACAGGGCACCCAACCCATGTCCTATTTCACAGGGCACCCAACCCATGTCCTATTTCACAGGGTACCCAGCCCATGTCCTATTTCACAGGGCACCCAGCCCAGGTCCTATTTCACAGGGCACCCAGCCCATGTCCTATTTCACAGGGCACCCAGCCCATGTCCTATTTCACAGGGCACCCAGCCCAGGTCCTATTTCACAGGGCACCCAGCCCATGTCCTATTTCACAGGGCACCTAACCCATGTCTTATTTCACAGGGCACCCAGCCCATGTCCTATTTCACAGGGCACCCAACCCATGTCCTATTTCACAGGGCACCCAGCCCATGTTCTATTTCACAGGGCACCCAGCCCATGTCCTATTTCACAGGGCACCCAGCCCATGTCCTATTTCACAGGGCACCCAGCCCAGGTACTATTTCACAGGGCACCCAGCCCATGTCCTATTTCACAGGGCACCCAGCCCATGTCTCCTTGAATAGCCAGGCTTGGAACAAACTTATGCACTCCAAGGAAATGTTGTATGGCTCTATTTTGAATAAAGTTAGCTGTTTAGGATTATTTTGTGTGTGTGGTGCAGCATTCTGCATTCAGTGACGAAGTGTAGTTTCGCGGCAGCGGCTGCTCTGTGTCGGTGGTGTGTAACTCACCTCTTTATGGCGCAGCGTGCTGCTGGGTGTCTGTGTCTCGGTGTGTGTGTGTTGTGAGAACACCATCATGGCTTCGAGGCGCAGGGCCAGGTGTGTGTGCTGCTGTCTCTCTGCGTGGTCACACGGGGTTAACTTCTCCTCGTCCTCCACAAACAGGTCTGACCCAGCCTGGACCAGGAGCTAACACACACACACAAACACACACACACACACACACACACAGGAGAAGTGGGAGGAAAAAGGGAAAGAGAGAGGAAGAGTTAAAAGATGAGAGAAGACAGTCTCTCTCTCTCTCTCTCTCTTACCTCTACACAGTCACTCTCTTTCTCTTACCTCTACACAGTCTCTCTCTCTCTCTCTCTCTCTCTCTCTCTTACCTCTACACAGTCTCTCTTTCTCTCTTACCTCTACAGTCTCTCTCTTTCTCTTACCTCTACACAGTCTCTCTCTCTCTCTTACCTCTACACCGTCTCTCTCTTTCTCTTACCTCTAGACAGTCTCTCTCTCTTTCTCTTACCTCTACAGTCTCTCTCTCTCTCTTACCTCTACAGTCTCTCTCTCTCTCTTACCTCTACAGTCTCTCTCTCTCTCTTACCTCTAGACAGTTCCTCTCTCTCTCTTACCTCTACAGTCTCTCTCTCTCTCTCTTACCTCTACACAGTCTCTCTCTCTCTCTTACCTCTACACAGTCTCTCTCTCTCTTTCTCTTACCTCTACACAGTCTCCCTCTCTCTCTCTTACCTCTACACAGTCTCCCTCTCTCTCTCTTACCTCTATACAGTCTCTCTCTCTCTCTTACCTCTACACAGCTCTTCATGCCAGCAGCAGCAGCGTAGTGTAGACAGGTGCTGTTCCTGTTGTCTGTAGCATTAATGTTAACCCTTTCATACTGTCCTCTGTCCAGCCTAGCCCCGGTCCAGCTCAGGATCATCTGGACACACACACAATATTGTTAGCACTCTAATGTATTTGTGTGTGTGTTCTTTGTGTGTATGTATTATTTGAGTGTGTCTGTGTATCTATACCTGTAGGCAGTCTGCCCTGCGTTGTTCGTCTCTCTGTGGTCTGGCCAGTCTGGGAGACAGTGCCCCCTCTGGTAGCAGCAGGATGTGCGCTCCCTGACACAACGCATGCAGACATGTCTCATTCTGCACGTTCCGCTTGTTAGGGTTCCCTTCTTTACTGAAAAGGAACGACCTGGAGGGAGTGGGTGAGTGGGAGAGAGAGAGAGAGAGAGAGAGAGAGAGAGAGAGAGAGAGAGAGAGAGAGAGAGAGAGAGAGAGAGAGTGGAGGGAGAGAGAGAGAGAGAGAGGTTTACCATCTTTACAGAAGAGGAACCGTCCTTTCATAGCATATTTTCAAAGCAGAGTGGACAGATGACAGACATTCCAGTTCCAAGTCAACATTATGCTGGGGCTGCAGTCCTCAGGTAGTTTATATTCAACATCTCTGTCTGTCTACGGATCCATTTACTGATTACCTCCCCTTCATCATCTACTCCCTCTCTCCTCTCCTCTCCCCATCCCACTCTCTTCCTCCACCTCACGGCTCTCTACTCTCCCTCCCCTCTGCTGAATCTGTGAGAAACAGCATTTATCACACAGCAATAACCACTGTAGCAATAATCGCATAATCTGACACAGGCAGAAAGACAGACTGAAATACATTCTGCTAAGTACACATCAGATAAGCGCACACTTCGGTCAAGTGCACTCAAACAGATGGCTGAATGGAAGAGTAATTTGATAGGCAGGAAGGTGCCGAAATAGACCTGCAGTTAGCGAACTGGCCTTTAACACACACACACACACACACACACACACACACACACACACACACACACACACACACACACACACACACACACACACACACAATTAGCTGGCCTTTTCAACCCGCTTCCTCTGACCCCTGTAATCACCCAGAGAGAGAAAAGAAGGAGGGGAGGATCAGTGAAAGGAAGATAAAAAAATAGGCTCATTGACAGCCTGTCATCTCCTCCCAGGGGTCAGACTGCTAACACACTGGAACTCTCTCTTCTTCTCTCTCCATCGCTCCCTGTATCCCTGAAACATATCTAAGGGGTGTTACCTGAGCAGGCGTGTCATGGCGTGCCTGCAGGTGTAGTGGAGGGGGGTGTTGTGTTGGTAGGTCTCTCCGTAGGACGCGTTGGGGTCCAGCCCCTCTCTGAACTGGCTGTTGCCCTCGTACAGTTGCCATGCCAACGCCTCGTCCCCGCTGACTAGAGCCTTCCGGAACTTAGTGGCTGTGTTCCCCATCACTGCCCTACAGGGGGCGTCGCACTGGAATCATTCAGCACAATTAATCACCTTTATCATTCAGAATTTATATATATATGTGTGTGTGTTAATAACATACAGTACCAGTCAAAAGCTTGGACACACCTACTCATTCAAGGGTTTTTCTTTATTTTTACTATTCTCTACATTGTAGAATAATAGTGAAGACATCAAAACTATGAAATAAATCATATGGAATCATGTAGTAACCAAAAAGGTGTGCGCCACAATTGACATGCCTGAGTTAAGAGGACCTGGTGAAACTCTACTTTAGAATTGGCTTTAGTAACAAGGAAATCCTTGTTCCTTTAGCACATAATAACCATATTATATGTTGTCCCTGTCATGGTGCCTTTCAATTTCCTACAATTGTATAGTCATTATTATTCCTTGTTTGTTATTATAGCTAAGATTCAATGGAGGTTATTGGTCAGCGTAGAGATGAGATTGGGAATGGGTGGCTGGGAGCGCATCAGACACTTCTCTGAGGTGTGTGTGGGGATTCCACTCATCTCACTTCAGTCTCTCGTGGATCCACTTTGCCCAAGTAGACCACCACCAGCCACTATATTTTAATTCAATTCATTTAAACAAGGTAATACAAACGGATCACAATACTTAAGTGACAGTCTGTCTCCAATGTATGTACAATTACATAATTCACAGACTTTTGGTACATTAGTTGCAGCTTAAAAGCCCTAAAAACCATAGCACCTCAAAGTAAAAGAAGTACTTTGCTTTACGTTTGTTGTGTTTTCTGTTAAAACCTGTTGAGTGTAGGGGGCAGTAAGGGGCAGTATTTTGATGTTTGGATGAAAAACATACCCAAATGAAACTGCCTATTTCTCAGGCCCAGAATCTAGAATATGCATATAATTGTCAGATTAGGATAGAAAACATTCTAAAATTTCCAAAACTGTCAAAATATTGTCTGTGAGTATAACAGAACTGATATTGCCTGCCTTCGCTCCATTTAAAGGGATATCAACCAGATTCCTTTCCTATGGTTTCCCCATGGTCTTTAGACATAGTTTCAGGCTTTTATTTTGAAAAATTAGCGAGAAAGATCACATCGCGTCATTGGACGGCTGTGTGCCAGCAGCGTTTTGCATGCGCAACAGCTTTGGACAGACATTTTCTCTCTCCTATTGAAGAAGCTACAGTCCCGGTTGAAATATTATCGATTATATATTGTAAAAACAACCTGGGGATTGATTATAAAAAAGTTTCACATGTTTCTACGAACTTTACGGATACTATTTGGAATTTTCGTCTGCCCGGTCGTGACCGCTCGAGCCTGTGGATTTCTGAACATAACGCGCCAAACAAATGGAGGTATTTTGGATATAAAAATAATCTTTATGGAACAAAAGGAACATTTATTGTGTAACTGGGAATCTCGTGAGTGCAAACATCCGAAGATCATCAAAGGTAAGCGATTCATTTTATTGCTTTTCTGACTTTCGTGACCAATCTACTTGGCTGTTTGTAATGTTATGTCTGCTGAGAGAGATGTCCTTACATAAAAGCTTGGTATGCTTTCGCCGAAAAGCTTTTTTGAAATCTGACATGCCAGGTGGATTAACAACAAGCTAAGTTGTGTTTTGCTATATTGCACTTGGGATTTCATGAAAATTAAATATTTGTAGTAATTTAATTTGAATTTGGCGCTCTGCAATTCAGCGGATGTTGACGAAAATGATCCCGGTATGGGATGGGTGCATCAAGAAGTTGAATGTCTGCTCAGGCCACATGCTCACACGCTCTATATGTTTTGTACACTCAGGATACAGTGCATTTTTTAACAAAATGAGCATCCTCCACATTTTGTTACGTTACAGCCTTATTCTAAAATTGACAAAATAAAAATGTTCCCTCATCAATCTACACACAATACCACATAATGACATTACAATACCACATAATGACAAAGCGAAAACAGGTTTTTAGACATTTTTGCATATCTATAAAAATAAAAAAATGAAATATCACATAAATGCAGTACCAGTCAAAAGTTTGGACACACCTACTCATTCAAGGGTTTGTCTTTATTTTTACTATTTTCTACATTGTAGAATAATAGTGAAGACATCAACACTATGAAATAATACATTTGGAATCATGTAGTAACCAAAAAAGTGTTAAACAAATCTAAATATATTTTAGATTCTTCAAAGTAACCACCCTTTGCCTTGATGACAGCTTTGCACACTCTTGGCATTCTCTCAACCAGCTTCACCTGGAATGCTTTTCCAACAGTCTTGAAGGGGTTCCCACATATGTTGAGCACTTGTTATCTGCTTTTCCTTCACTCTGCTGTCCAACTCATCCCAAACCATCTCATTTGGATTGAGGTCGGGTGATTGTGGAGGCCAGGTCATCTGAGGCAGCACTCCTTCACTCTCCTTCTTGGTCAAATAGCCCTTACACAGCCTAGAGGTGTGTTGGGTCACTGTCCTGTTAAAAAACAAATGATAGTCCCACTAAGCGCAAACCAGATGGAATGGTGTATTTCTGCAGAATGCTGTGGTAGCCATGCTGGTTAAGTGTGCCTTGAATTCTAAATAAATCACAGACAGTATCACCAGCAAAGCACCCCCACACCATCATACCTCCTCTTCCATGCTTCACGGTGGAAACCACACATGCGGAGATCATCCGTTTACCTACTATGCGTCTTACAAAGACATGGCGGTTGGAACCAAAAATCTCAAATTTGGACTCATCAGACCAAAGGACAGATTTCCACTGGTCTAATGTCCATTGCTCGTGTTTCTTGGCCCAAGCAATCTCTTCTTCTAATTGGTGTCCTTTAGTAGTGGTGTCTGCAGCAATTTGACCATGAAGGCCTGATTCATGCAGTCTCCTCTGAACAGTTGATGTTGAAATGTGTCTGTTACTTGAACTCTGCGAAGCATTTATTTGGGCTGCAATTTCTGAGGCTGGTAACTCTAATGAACTTATCCTCTGAAAGTTTTCCTTTCCTGTGGTGGTCCTAATGAGAGCCAGTTTCATCATAGCGCTTGATGGTTTTTGCGACTGCACTTGAAGAAACTTTCAAAGTTATTGGAATGTTACGGATTGACTGACCTTCATGTCTTAAAGTAATGAAGGACTGTCGTTTCTCTTTGCTTATTTGAGCTATCCATGCCATAATATGGACTTGCTATTTTACCAAATAGGGCTATCTTCTGTATACCAACCCTACCTTGTCACAACACAACTGATTAGCTCAAACGCATTAAGGAAAACAATTCCACAAATTAACTTTTAACAAGGCACATCTGTTAATTGAAATGCATTCCAGGTGACTAACTCATGAAGCTGGTTGAGAGAATGCCAAGAGTGTGCAAAGCTGTCATCAAGGCAAAGGGTGGCTACTTTGAAGAATCTCAAATATAAAATATATTTTGATTTGTTTAACACCTTTTTGGTTACTATGATTTACTACATGATTCCATATGTGTTATTTCATATTTTTGATGTTGTCACTATTATTCTACAAGAAAATAGTAAAAATAAAGAAAAACACTGGAATGAGTTGTACTGTATATGGAATAATACAATACATTCATGTAATAATTCATCACTAATTTGAATCTTTGATAATAATAAACACTTACCTCCGCTATTCAGTCCTCACCTCCTCTTCCTCTCCTACACCTCCTCTTCCTCTCCTCCACTACTCACAGCTCAGACATGGCCCACACCCTCACCCTGCAGAGAGAGAGAGAAAGAGACGGTGGGGGGGGCAATTAATCAATCAACTAATCTATATCCATTTATGAAACATCCAACATGACTAAGTTACTGATTAACTGAATAGGGTTAATATTAATTGCCATGTCTACTATATAAGCTACAGTATCTGGATCCACAGACCCCATCATTTATAAACAGTCTCTGTGTTCCACCATTTTCTGCTCCAGTAAGTCTGCTGTAGACAGGGAGGGTGTGTGTGTGTGTGTGTGTGTGTGTGTGTGTGTGTAGGTGGGGGGCTACTGATAGTTTATAGGTCACGCTGTCTGTTCTACTCTCAACTCCACACAGCTTCAGCTGCTTCCAGCACACTTCGCCTCCCTCTCTCCCCTCACATTATTGCAGCATCCTCAAACCAATAATCACAGTTTTCCATTGACAAAAAATATAATTAACAACCACTGGCTTTTGGTGGCATGTTGTGATTATAACAGACAGCTTGTCACATAGCTTGTCACATAGTGACATAGTGACATAGCTTGTCACATAGCTTCATAATACAAAATGTATCACACACAGTGTTTATAAGCGTATTATAATGAAGTTGGCTAAACACAATAAGTTGCCAGCCAGCTACTTACATTTTCACACCAGGGATAAGTACCAAGAACAATACACAGTGTAAAAGTGTCAGACTCTAGACAAAGAGAAGTTAGCTGGCTAGTGCACATAGTCTGTCAGCCTGACTTCTCTAACGTACTGTAGCTAGCTATATCGTCGTCTGTCCATGCGGCCACCTGACATGTAGCCTACGGCTATACCATTAACTTTGGCTTGTGGCTTTATTTGGTGCTGTCTGGCTCTTTCACCAGGTCAGTATGGACAGACTTGCTCACTTGTTCGCTAGCTACGACCTAGCCATTTATGACTAGCTAACAATAATAGCTAGTCATAGCTACATGGCTAGCTGCCACCGTTCTGCTAGCTAGCTACATCTGGCTGACGTGAATGTCTGTAGTGTAGTTAAACGCGATGCCAAGTTATGCTGGTTCAAGCTGATGCTAGGGCTGTGGTTTATTTTAACAGCTAGTGTCTGTCTTGGTGGGCCTCAATTCAGCCTTGTCAAATTATTATAATTCTAGCTACTTAGCTACAACTGGCTAACAGCTAGCTAGCTAATGACAGCAGTGGCAGCATCTAGCTGATAGCTAACACCCATCATTAGCTACTTAGCTATCAAGCTACTTACAAACATCGATTCACTTGAACATCAGTTGGACATACAAACATTCATAATACCGTTATTTCATAATTTTCCTTCTCGACTCCCCACCATCATCTCCTTCTTTCTTTCTCTCTCCAATCTCAGTTCTTCTCAGTGATGATGCGAGATGCTGCTGTTTCTGTTGTTGCTGGCAGGAAAAGGCATCATACGCATGAGCAGCACAAGTTGTCGCTGGCCATTTACACCTGATTGTTCAATACATGTCTCTGTCTCCTTGTCTTCCTTTATCAGAGATGGGTAGAAAAGTTGTTTTAAAAAATTCCTCAAACTTGTCTAAATCGTTCAAATTTGCAAACTGTAGAAGTAAAAAAACACTCAAAGCACATGAAAGTCTTCCGATTTTGTTTATTACACATAATACATGTTTATTACACAACTCTAAAGTCCACATCACAACATTATAGATAGTGCTGTTTTTAATATTTTTACAACGAATTCTAGACAACACCCCCCCCCCCCCCCCTCTCTCTCTCCTCTACTGTTCTTGACAGCAGATTCCCAGTCTGCAGGCCTCTCACAGGGCTTTCTCATGGGGCCTCTTCCACACCTTCTCTGATCCTTCTGACCCTTCCTCCTCCTCTTCCTCCTCCTCCTCTCCGTAGCAGTTCTTCCTCATCTTTACAAACAGCCGGAGCAGTGCCTCTTCCACCTCATTCTTTGAAAAGCCTGGAAGTTCAAACTCTTCCCGGCAGCGTCTGCATGCCTGGCCGAAAGGCCGCATCAGGACGGTCCCCCGGCCTGTCTCATCCCACAGCCGATAACGGAACACTACCACCACCCGTGCCGACGGCCATGTCTTAGAACACTCACCACACTGGAACCTGAGGGAGAGAGTTAGAGGGGGGAGAGAGAGAAGGAGGGAGCATTACAATGAGAGCATATCTATTGACATGGAGTTCCATCATATCCAAGTCAACAGAAGGAGTTGAAGACAAGTGGTTTGTTTCCACATTGTGGTGCTGCAGTGCCAATCTTCTAAATCTGTGAGCCGCTGAGCTCTTTGTGGAGCCAAGTCGGGGCAAATCCATAGAGATTGATAGAGGGCTCATCTTTGTAGCTGTGTTAGAGTTGTCAGATTGTCTCTTAGTCAATTCTGAACTTTTTGCTCTCAGAGGGTTCAGAGCACACACTGGACGCTCTGGACGAGGAGTAGGGTTCGTTCGAGCATTCTGACCTCACAACCGCAGTCAAACCCCAAGCTAACTAGCAAAATGTGTCTACCTTGCTAGCTACTTCCAGACACAAATGAGAGAACACTCACACTGGCCATTTTACTCGCCTAGCAGAGCTGGTTAAGCTTTCATGTTATCTAGAGCATTAGTGACTGTAACTGTGCTGCTGGCAACAATTTAATTATGTTTTTTTGCCGATGTTTCATGACACCAGTCATATTCAGGTGTTGCGCTTCTTAAATTCATCAATTATTCTGCGCTCTGGTACATTCAGACCGGAGTGCTCTGAAATTGGAGTAGATAGCCAGTGTGAATTTACAAACGCACCAGAGCCGCCATGAGCAGAGTGCATGCAGAGCGACCTGCCTGTGCGGAGATTAGCGAGTGACAGACATAGAGGAGCAGCTAATGGAATGACTAATGGTGGAAGTTATCTCTGTATTTCGGGTTTCGGGCAGGGCCGGGCTTTAAATTTGGCAAAAGCAATCGGGACTGCGTAGGGCAGGGCCTGAATGTCACAGGCATGGGTAGGGATCGGGCTTAAAATTCATGCACGTGCAGGGCTCTACAACAGGGTCACCAGGAGGGATCAGCCAATGAAGTTGGAAGCCCCACCCAGTTGACTAGATTAAAATTAGGGAAGCCCTCAATGGCACTGCCCATGCTAATAGGGCATTTTGGCCACTAGAGGCTTCTGTCATTCTCTATGGGCAAATCACAGGCCTATTATAATTATAATTATAGTAAGGGAAAAACGCACTGTCCGTTGGCACAGTGGCTGTACACCCGCCATCTTCTCCTCCTCTCCTCCTTGGTGAGTGTTTCTGTCAGGCCGTAGTTGAAGTGGAAAGCCCACTGGTCACTGCTGCCCAGCTCCTCATCCAACATCTCCTCAAAACACTCTGACCACAGGGTGGGCATCCAGTCTGCGCAACACAAACACGCACACACACACAGATCAGGACTGGTCAGAAAGTGCAGATGGGGCTTATTAAATAACTTTCCAGATGAATGCACATACATATGCCTAGGCCTACTGCCATTATGTAAATAAACAAACAAAAACTATACAGGATAAAATAAACAAAATAAATTAAAAGTATTGCCTACAGTACCTGTATTCATGGTCCTTAATGTTGGTGAACAAATGCTAAAGAATGTTGAAGAACAAAATAACAAAATGCTGTTGAAGAACAAATTACCTGTTGGTGTTGTTATATTGCTCGGTATGAGCTGGGAATATTTATATGTTCCCGGGTGCTATGGCCTTGACGTTGGGATTTGGAAACTGAAATTTAACGACTACACGAGGATGTGTATGCGGTCCAGGGTACTATTGCCCTGCCTGACGTTGCGATTTGGAAACCGAAACTCACCGTCTACTTTCACATTTTGCTGGCCAAGTTCTTGGCATGCTGCCCACTGTACCCTGTCTCCGATTGTCACTGAGCGCAACTGAAGACCAGCACTCGAGAGACAATATTTTTTACACACCCCAGAAACGGAACTGTTACTTAAATAGAGCCATGACTATATGGAACTCTATTCCACATCAAGTAACTGATGCAAGCAGTAAATTTAGATTTAAAAATCAGATTTAAAAAACACCTTATGGAACAGCGGGAAGTGTGAAGCAACACAAACATAGGTGTAGACACATGCATACACACACAATAACATACGCACTATACACACACATACACATGGATTTAGTACTGTAGATATGTGGTAGTGGTGGAGTAGGGGCCTGAGGGCACACAGTGTGTTGTGAAATCTGTGAATGTATTGTAGTGTTTTTAAAATGGTATAAACTGCCTTAATTTTGCTGGACCCCAGGAAGAGTAGCTGCCTTGGCGAATATGGATCCATAATAAATACAAATACATGCAAAGGCTCTGCCCCATTCTGTCATGTTCACTGACAGTTAGGCCATAAAGACAAGCATGATCCTGACCACTGCCATTTTTTAATCAGTTGAACATTTGCTGGATACAGATAATTGTAGGCCCAACATAAAATGATTATAATAAAATAAGGCTCCTAGATCATAAAGTAATCTCTAAGTAGACTTAACTGTTGGTTTAGTGTGTTACTCAAATAATTTATGGGTAACAATAAAGTTACTATAATGTTTCAGTTACAATGGTCAAGAAACAACTATAACCTTTCTGTGAACCATGGTGTGTTTTTATATATACTGAACTAACAAATAAATGCAACATGCAATAATTTCAAAGACTTTACTGAGTTACAGTTCATATAAGGAAATCAGTCAATTAAATTCATTATGGCCTAATCGATGGATTTCATATGACTCGTAATATAGATATGCATTTGTTGGTCATAGATACCTTTAAAAAAAGGGTGTGTGGATTCAAAATACCAATCAGTATCTGGTCTGATCACCAGACTTGGCGGGAGCAAGCTGTCGTACACTTCGATCCAGAGCGTCCCAAACATGCTCAATGGGTGACATGTCTGGTGAGTATTCAGGCCATGGAAGAACTGGAATTTTTTCAGCTTCCAAGAATTGTGTACAGATCCTTGCGACATGGGGCCGTGCATTATCATGCTGAAACACGAGGTGATGGTGGCGGATGAATGGCACAACAGTGGGCCTAAGGATCTCGTCAAAGTATCTCTGTGCATTCCAATTGCCATTGATAAAATACAATTGTGTTCGTTGTTCGTAGCTTATGCCTGCCCATATCATAACCCCACCGCCACCATGGGGCACTCTGTTCCCAATGTTGACATGAACAAACCGCTCGCCCACACAACGCCATACATGTAGCAGTTGTGAGGCCGGTTGGGCGTACTGCCAAATTTTCAAAAACAGCTTTGGGGGTGGCTTATGATAGAGACATGAACATGAAATTCTCTGGTAACAGCTCTGGTGGAAATTCCTGCAGTCAGCATGCCAATTGCATCTGTGGTATAGTGTTGTATGACAAAACTGCACATTTTACGGTGGTCTTTTATTGTCCCCAGCAAAATGTGCACCTGTGTTTAATCAGCTTCTTGATGTGCCACACCTGTTAGGTGGATGGATTATCTTGGCAAAGAAGAAATGCTCACTAACAAAGCTGTAAATAAATTTGTGCACCAAATTTGAGAGAAATAAGCTTTTTGTGCGTTTGGACAATTTCTGGGATGTTTTATTTCAGCTCCTGAAAACACTTTACATGATGCATGGCTATTTTAGTTCAGTGTAGATTGGACTACTATACAACATAGTATTTATGTTCATTTTATTCAGGAAAACAAGGACCAAAACAAGAAGCAGGCAGATAGTAATAGCAGGCGCGGTAGTAGTTGCCCTTGTCTTTGATTTCTGAGGTAAGATAGGAATGACAGTTAAGATTTTGTTCTGTAAATAGTTTTTCTGTACCCCTAATAACATCCTGCTCTGCCTCAGAGTATACTTCCTGAAGTATCTTCTCATGTCCAGTTTAACAGTAGGCCTATGTTCCTATGAGTCTTACCAAGTATCCCAGGTGGATAGGCCTGGGCCAAGTACCCACAGGGGAACACTGATATGTGGGAACACCAACCCCATGTTGAAAACCACTGCAGTAATAAGCAAAAGGATTCAGTGAGTCAAAATGGCATTTGTCATACATGTTTATCCATGTGGCTCAGTAGGTAGAGCACTTGCAATGGCAGGGTTGTGGGTTCAATACCCACGGGGAACCAGTATGAAAAAATAAAAAAATGTATGCACTCACTACTGTAAGTTGCTCTGCACCAAAGCTGTGGAACAATAGTATGTAAAGGAGAGGAACAATTGATCGTTCTTATTCATAATATAAGTGTTCATTATTTATTATTGTAAGCTGAAAAACAATGAACATTTTGTTTTTTCCTGTTTGAGGAAGGGGAAGCCTGGACCAGAAGTTCACCAGTTCAAATTCCCACTCGTCCCACATAACGGCAGAAATACAATTTCCAAACCACCACTATAGTCTCCAAAAGTCTTAAGAACTATTTTTCACATTGGTGAATTTAAGATCACCTAAGTTTCTGGAATGATTATGATAGCATAATCATAACATATGTTGTTCTAATGAGGTTGGTTTATTACTGGACTATATTCCCGTTACCTTGTTTATGCAATTAGTATTTTAAATGATCCGTTAGCTGTTGCAGTTTCCTGTGGACTGCATATTACCTGATATAATTATAAATACATCACATAGCACAGGGCACAGACATTAATTCAACGTCTATTCCACGTTGGTTCCAATAAATTTGATTGAAATGACGTGGAAACAACATTGATTCAACCAGTGTGTGTCCAGTGGGACATACATGTATGACAATCAGAGCCACATATTTTAGTAATTAAAAAGTGAAGAATGATTGACCTACAATCGAAAGTCATTCAAAGAATTGGTTGAAATATAGAAATGTTTATTACTGACAAATGTGAAACCACACACACACACACACACACACACACAACCCCTAGGAGCCCAAGGTAATGAGTGGGTATGGCAACTGACTGATTCTGAGTGAATAACACAACAGGATCCAAACATATGAAAACATCCATGCAAACATGTTCTAGGGCTTGATTCAATCAGAATAGCGTTGGTTGACACCCGCATAGCGGTTGTTTTGGCGGTTTCGGAGGTGGAACTACAACTCTGGTGTAACCTTATCGCCTACACTGCCATTGGATGCAACGAAACCACCTGACTTTACATCGGACAAATCCCATGCCGCCGCGTTAGAAGTTCCTACAGCCGTGTTACAAGATCAAACACATGAATAGTTGATGTTCTATTATAGGCCCTACTGATAGGCTTTAAATCGCCCCCATCCAAATTAAACAGAAAATGATCCAATAGCATACACTTTCTATCGCTGGTTGATTCAACCAGTGTGTGCGAGGTGGGAAGGAAGGGAGTGATTTGTGACACACAAGAGCAACTGTGGATTTATGCTCGATCTGATTTTAGAAAGATAAAAAAGGTCTGGAGTACAGGAGAGTCTATATGGAAACTAGTGACACGTTGCCACTTATCATACAAATCAAGTTTTATGCATGGTTGGAGTTGGCTGGCATCAGACTGGGCTGTGGGTGAAGCAGGCCAGGTACTGGTGGCAGCAGATTTGGCACTGGAGGTGGTGGTAAAGTCATCCAGAAGACTACCAACTGTGGGGTCAATTGCATAGTGCTCAAAATTAGTCTCCTAGTCTGGGTCCATTTCCTCCTGCATGGTCTTCCCAGTTGGCCTGAGCAGGTAGTCCACACACCAATCAGCTCTCCTGAAAATGAAAAACAGAACAGAATACAAAACAAGACAAAAATAAATTAATATGATTACTCACAATATCTTAATCAAATCTAAACACAGACACAATTTTGTTTCTGCCATGTTTTAATGGATGTAGTAATATTAGTTAATTAAGAAACAATGGTGTGTTATGTACTGAGGTTCTTCATAAAGGCAATAGAAGGAGGGGAGCACTTACAGAGGCTCTAGCTTGGCTAGAGCTGCCCTGAGAGACAGCAGAGGCAGTGGTGGTCTTCACAGAGGCTGTAGCAGAGCTGGCTGTGCCCTGAGAGACAGCAGAGGCAGTGGTGGTCTTCACAGAGGCTGTAGCAGAGCTGGCTGTGCCCTGAGAGACAGCAGAGGCAGTGGTGGTCTTCACAGAGGCTGTAGCAGAGCTGACTGTGCCCTGAGAGACAGCAGAGGCAGTGGTGGTCTTCACAGAGGCTGTAGCAGAGCTGGCTGTGCCCTGAGAGACAGCAGAGGCAGTGATGGTCTTCACAGGGGCTGTAGCAGAGCTGGCTGTGCCCTGAGAGACAGCAGAGGCAGTGGTGGTCTTCACAGAGGCTGTAGCAGAGCTGGCTGTGCCCTGAGAGACAGCAGAGGCAGTGATGGTCTTCACAGGGGCTGTAGCAGAGCTGACTGTGCCCTGAGAGACAGCAGAGGCAGTGGTGGTCTTCACAGAGGCTGTAGCAGAGCTGACTGTGCCCTGAGAGACAGCAGAGGCAGTGGTGGTCTTCACAGGGGCTGTAGCAGAGGTGGCTGTGCCCTGAGAGACAGCAGAGGCAGTGATGGTCTTCACAGGGGCTGTAGCAGAGCTGGCTGTGCCCTGAGAGACAGCAGAGGCAGTGGTGGTCTTCACAGTGGCTGTAGCAGAGCTGGCTGTGCTCTGAGAGACAGCAGAGGCAGTGGTGGTCTTCACAGAGGCTGTAGCAGAGCTGACTGTGCCCTGAGAGACAGCAGAGGCAGTGGTGGTCTTCACAGAGGCTGTAGCAGAGCTAACTGTGCCCTGAGAGACAGCAGAGGCAGTGGTGGTCTTCACAGAGGCTGTAGCAGAGCTGGCTGTGCCCTGAGAGACAGCAGAGGCAGTGGTGGTCTTCACAGGGGCTGATCCAGAGCTGAACAGAGAAAAAGGGGAAATGGAAGAAGATTATGATATAACCTGCTATGAAAATGATTTGAGAGTAAACAGTATTAAAGATCTTGGCAGGTTACACAAACAGGCTTCCTAGGTACATCATGCTGAAATTACAAAGGAAATAAAGAACAAAAATGTATATGAATCCCGACAATACAGTCATGTGATATTTAAAACACGACACACAATTGTTTTTCTCCATCATATTTTGATTGATGTAAGTTCTCTGTATTAGTTCTAAAATGACAACAGTGCATGATGTAGTAGGTCAAATGCCACTTACAGACACAGGTGCAGGGATTGGGGCACTCACAGAAGACGGGTAGGGACACTCACAGAGGCCAGAGGAAGGAATGAGGCACTCACAGAGGTCGGTGACAACTTGGCGGGGCTAAATAAAAAAATACATTTAGTTGCATTAACCCTTGTGTAGTCTTAACATTCTGTATACTCCCCTTGTGTAGTCTTAACATTCTGTATACTCCCCTTGTGTAGTCTTAACATTCTGTATACTCCCCTTGTGTAGTCTTAACATTCTGTATACTCCCCTTGTGTAGTCTTAACATTCTGTATACTCCCCTTGTGTAGTCTTAACATTCTGTATACTCCCCTTGTCCTAAGGGTAAAAAATGACGGACCTTCACTAAAACCCTAAAATAAAGCAGCTTAATTGAATTTTAAACCCCAAATCTATTTTGCATGAAGAAACAACCTGTCATTCATCACAAACTTTGCGAATATTTGGGTTTTCCCTCTTCACAATGTAGAAAGACTGTATTTAATCAGTGGACACCACTTGTTTTTATTACAACACACCATGTCATTACCATGTCATAATTATTTTCTTTACGAAAGTAGAGGTTTATTATTATTATTATTGCTAAAGGTACTGCATATGTGTAAAAGTTATAGCACTTAGAAAGTAGCAGAAATGTGTAGAAAGTAGATTTGAATGCATTTTACTGAAGGGAAACAATAACAGTCATGAACCTTTTTGGCAACATAGTGATATGTTCTTATATACTGTACAATTAGGAATTCAACTACAACATACTAGTCTTCTCCCATTTTTCAACCATACACCCATATGGTGTATAAACAACAACAATAAATAAGAATAAAATAAGATAGATACAAAATAAAAACGTGAAGAACATGATGATATGATATTACAGCAATACATAATAAAATGAACAGTGAAAATAACTTACATTAGAGATATAAAAATAAAAATTAACCTCTGAATGGAACCAGTTGCTCATCCACTGTTACTTCAGGCCCAGGGTTGTAGAGGAATGGCAGACGCTCCACCCACTCCTCCCAGACCTCTCTTATGGCTCCACCCACTTCTCCCAGACCTCTCTTATGGCTCCACCCACTTCTCCCAGACCTCTCTTATGGCTCCACCCACTCCTCCCAGACCTCTCTTATGGCTCCACCCACTTCTCCCAGACCTCTCTTATGGCTCCACCCACTCCTCCCAGACCTCTCTTATGGCTCCACCCACTCCTCCCAGACCTCTCTTATGGCTCCACCCACTTCTCCCAGACCTCTCTTATGGCTCCACCCACTCCTCCCAGACCTCTCTTATGGCTCCACCCACTTCTCCCAGACCTCTCTTATGGCTCCACCCACTCCTCCCAGACCTCTCTTATGGCTCCACCCACTTCTCCCAGACCTCTCTTATGGCCGCCAGTTTGTCTCTCACACGTCTTTCAGGTCTTGACTCATGGTTATCAAATCGTTGCATTCTTGAGAAAGTGTGAAAGACTTCCAGTGGCATCGTGGCACAGAAAATGGCTCTTCCAATCTCTGTATCCCAGAGACTACATGTAGCCTCGCCTTGGGACCTATACACACCCTATGTAGGCACGCAGGTCAATCTCATCCATCCTTTTCCAGTTGTCTCCATATTATCGGAAACGCTCCAAATTTTTCATCTCCAGGATGATTTTTCCGATGGCTGGTGTGATGAACATGTAGAATATTGAGGCGATGTCCTGGGCATGGGTAACTGCATGTCTTGTGGGCCCTGGGGTCAAACATAGTGGTGGGTCATTTGTGACCCTTAAGACAACACATAAAGATTATTGAAGGTTATACTGTTATAAAACCAGATCAATACAAACAAACCAAGCTTTTTACAGGTTAGCCTGTATTTTATTTACTTGAGCAGGCTTCCTTGCCAAGTTAAGGTTTGGTCTTGCTGCTGACACATAAGAGCACCCAAAACCTTTGCTTATTGAACTGCAAAAGAGAGAAAAACCTAATAGTCACAATGAATTGAGGAGAAAATCCTTTTGACAGGTGACTTGGTTATCTGAATCAGTGTTCTATCACGCTAGCCATAGTAGTTGTGACATTTTGTTTTACATTTACCATTGACAAACAGTTCAATGCAGTCCTCAATGGAGGAATCTGAACAGCAGAAACACGCTGGCAGAGTAGGTGCTGGCCCGGCAGGTCCACCGGCAGAGATCTGCTTAAAATATAGGGGGGAAAATACAGACACTATTATTATTTTTATTTCACCTTTATTTAACCAGGTAGGCTAGTTGAAAACAAGTTCTCATTTACAACTGCGACCTGGTCAAGATAAAGCAAAACAGTTCGACACATACAACAACACAGAGTAACACATGGAATAAACAACTATACAGTCAATAATACAGTAGGAAAAAATGTCTATATACATTGTGTGCAAATGAGGTAAGATAAAGGAGGTAAGGCAATAAATAGGCCATGTTGGCGAAGTAATTACAATATAGCAATTAAACACTGTAATGGTAGATGTGCAGAAGATGAATGTGCAAGTAGAGATACTGGGGTGCAAAGGAGCAAGATAAATAAATAAATACAGTATGGGGATGAGGTAGTTGGATGGGCTATTTACAGATGGGCTATGTACAGGTGCAGTGATCTGTGAGCTGCTCTGACAGCTGGTGCTTAAAGTTAGAGAGGGAGATATGAGTCTCCAACTTCAGTGATTTTTGCAATTCGTTCCAGTCATTGGCAGCAGAGAACTGGAAGAAAAGGCGGCCAAAGTAGGAATTGGCTTCGGGGGTGACCAGTGAAATATACCTGCTAGAGTACGTGCTACGGGTGGGTGCTGCTATGGTGACCAGTGAGCTGAGATAAGGCGGGGCTTTACCTAGCAGAGACTTGTAGAGCCAGTGGGTTTGGCGACGAGTATGAAGCGTGGGCCAGCCAACGAGAGCGTACAGGTCGCAGTGGTGGGTAGTATATGGGGCTTTGGTGACAAAACGGATGGCACTGTGATAGAGTGCATCCAATTTGTTGAGTAGAGTGTTAGAGGCTATTTTGTAAATGACATCGCCGAAGTCGAGGATTGGTAGGATGGTCAGTTTTACGAGGGCATGTTTGGCAGCATGAGTGAAGGATGCTTTGTTTTGCGAAATAAGAAGCCGATTCTAGATTTAATTTTGGATTGGAGATGTTTACACTAGAGAATGGTATCTATTTGCAGTAAATCAGGAAAGAGAATACATGTTGTTTTAGCTTATAAGATGTACTAATGTACCTCCTGGAGGTGAAATGCACAGGCACATCTCTGAAGCCCTCCGAGCAGAGTTGTCCACGGACCTGCATTGTTTTGTATCTATCTGTAACAATACATAAGGAAGCCTGTGTTAGGAAGTCCCCTGCTGGTGTCTTCAACATCTCACAGCACTCTCAAGCAGCTCACCTCCCACACCCAAAACCGGGAGTCAAGAAATAAAATAAAATAATTGTTTTATTTGTCACATACACATGGTTAGCAGATGTTAATGCGAGTGTAGCGAAATGCTTGTACTTCTAGTTCCGACAATGCAGTAATAACCAACAAGTAATCTAACTAACAATTCCAAAACTACTGTCTTATACACACAAGTGTAAGGGGATAAAGAATATGTACATAAAGATATATGAATGAGTGATGGTACAGAGCGGCATAGGCAAGATACCGTAGATGGTATCGAGTACAGTATATACATATGAGATGAGTATGTAAACAAAGTGGCATAGTTAAAGTGGCTAGTGATACACGTATTACATAAAGATGCAGTAGATGATATAGAGTACAGTATATACGTATACATATGAGATGAATAATGTAGGGTATGTAAACATTATATTAGGTAGCATTGTTTAAAGTGGCTAGTGATATATTTTACATCATTTCCCATCAATTCCCATTATTAAAGTGGCTGGAGTTGAGTCAGTGTGTTGGCAGCAGCCACTCAATGTTAGTGGTGGCTGTTTAACAGTCTGATGGCCTTGAGATAGAAGCTGTTTTTCAGTCTCTCGGTCCCAGCTTTGATGCACCTGTACTGACCTCGCCTTCTGGATGATAGCGGGGTGAACAGGCAGTGGCTCGGGTGGTTGTTGCCCTTGATGATCTTTATGGCCTTCCTGTAACATCGGGTGGTGTAGGTGTCCTGGAGGGCAGGTAGTTTGCCCCCGGTGATGCGTTGTGCAGACCTCACTACCCTCTGGAGAGCCTTACGGTTGATGGCGGAGCAGTTGCCGTACCAGGCGGTGATACAGCCTGCCAGGATGCTCTCGATTGTGCATCTGTAGAAGTTTGTGAGTGCTTTTGGTGACAAGCCGAATTTCTTCAGCCTCCTGAGGTTGAAGAGGCACTGCTGCGCCTTCTTCACGATGCTGTCCGTGTGGGTGGACCAATTCAGTTTGTCTGTGATGTGTATGCTGAGGAACTTAAAACTTGCTACCCTCTCCACTCCACTAATTCTCATCGACGGGGCTGTAGTGGAGCAGGTTGGGAGCTTCAAGTTCCTTGGTGTCCACATCACCAACAAACTATCATGGTCCAAACACACCAAGGCAGTCGTGAAGAGGGCATGACAAAACCTATTCCATTTATTAACATTTATAACATTTATTTATCTTAAAACTGCATTGTTGGTTAAGGGCTTGTAAGTAAGCACTTCACTGTAAGGCCTACTCCTGTTGTACTCGGTGCATGTGACAAATAGAATTTGATTTGATTAGACCATTCTTTCATGGCTGCAGCAGAGTGACCAATAGCAGGGCTCCGGCTCCCATCAAAAGACCTGTGAGTCAAAGGAGAAACAAAGTGATAAATACACTGAACAAAAATATAAACGCAATGCAACATGTAAAGTGTTGGTCCCATGTTTCATCAGCTGAAATTAAACAATCCATAAATGCTCCATACAAGCTTATTTCTCTCAAATTTTGTGCACAAATTTGTTTTAATCCCTGTTAGTGAGCATTTCTCCTTTGCCAAGATAATCCATCCACCTGATAGGTGTGGCATATCAAGAAGCTGATTAAACAGCATGATCATTACACAGGTGTACCTTGGACAATAAAAGGCCACTCTAAAATTTGCAGTTTTGTCACACAACACAAAGCCACAGATGTCTCAAGTTTTGAGGAAGCGTGGAAATTGGCATGCTTACTGCAGGAATTTCCACCAGAGCTGTTGCCAGAGAATTTAATGTTAATTTCTCTACCATAAACTGCCTCCAACATCGTTTTAGATAATTTGGCAGTACGTCCAACAGCCTCACAGACAACATGTAACCACGCCAGCCCAGGTGACAACATGCTCCAGTTCCTGCCAGTATCGAGCAACTTCACACAGCCATTGAAGAGGAGTGGGACAACATTCCACAGGCCACAATCAACAGCCTGTGCAAAGGAGATGTGTCGCGCTGCATGAGGCAAACGGTGGTCTCACCATATATGATCACTACATATACTGTAATGATCATGCTTTTTGATCACCATATACTGACTGGTTTTCTGATCCACGCCCCTACTGTTTTAAAAGGTATCTGTGACCAGTCATGTGAAATCCATAGATTAGGGCCTAATTAATTCATTTAAACTGACTGACTTCCTTATATGAATTGTAACTCAGTCAAATATTTGAAATTGTTGCATGTTGCGGTTATATTTTTGTTCATTTTACAATTGTTTTGTTTTAGCTACAGTACCAGTCAAAAGTTTGGACACACCTACTCATTCAAGGGTTTTTCTTTATTTGTACTATTTTCTACATTGTAAAATAATAGTGAATCATGTAGTAACCAAAAAAGTGTTCAACAAAACAAAATATATTTTAGATTTAGATTCTTCAAAGTAGCCAACCTTTGCCTTGCTGATAGCTTTGCACAAGCTTGACATTATCTCAACCATATTTCCCTGGAATGCTTTTCCAAAAGTCTTGAAGGAGTTCCCACATATGCTGAGCATTTGTTGGCTGCTTTTCCTTCACTTTGCGGTCCAACTCATCCCAAGCCATCTCAATTGGGTTGAGGTCAGGTGATTGTGGAGGCCAGGTCATCTGATGCAGCACTCCATCACTCTCCTTATTGGTCAAATACCCCTTACACAGCCTGGAGTTGTGTTGGGTCATTGTCCTGTTGAAAAATAAATTATAGTCCCACTAAGCGCAAACCAAATGGGATGGCGTATCGCTGCAGAATGCTGTGGTAGCCATACTGGTTAAGTGTGCCTTGCCTTGAAATCACAGCAAAGCACCCCCACACCATCTCCTCCATGCTTCACGGTGATAACCACACATGCTGAGATCACAAAGACACGGCGGTTGGAACCAATAATCTCAAATTTGGACTCATCAGACCAAAGGACAGATTTACACCGGTCTAATGTCCATTGCTTGTATTTCTTGGCCCAAGTAAGTCTCTTCTTCTTATTGGTGTCCTTGAGTTGTGTTTTTTTGCAGTAATTTGACAATGAAGACTTGATTCATGCAGTCTCCTTTTGATGCTGAGATGTGTCTGTTACTTGAACTCTGTGAAGCATTTATTTGGGCTGCCATTTCTGAGGCAGTTAACTCAAATGAACTCACCCACTGCAGCAGAGTTTGGGTCTTCTCTTCCTGTGGCGGTCCTCATGAGAACCAGTTTATTCATAGCTCTTGATGGTTTTTGCGACTGAACTTCATGAAACTTTCCGAAATTGAATAATCGTCACCCCTTAAAGTAATAATGGGCTGTCGTTTCTCTTTGCTTATTTGAGCTGTTCTTGCTATAATATGGACTTGGTCTTTTACCAAATAGAGCTATCTTCTGTATACCACTCCTACCTTGTCACAACACAACTAATTGGCTCAAACGCATTAAGAAGGAAAGAAATTCCACAAATGAACTTTTAACAAGGCACACCTGTTAATTGAAATGCATTCCATAAAGCTGGTTGAGAGAATGCCAAGAGTGTGTAAAGCTGTAATTATTTTGATTTATTTAACAAGGCAAGTCAGTTAAGAACAAATTCTTATTTACAATGACGGCCTACCCCGGACAAACCCTAACACAAACAGCAATCACAGACAGCAATCGATTTCATTTTTGAAATCGGACACGATGGGTAGATTAACAAGATGTTTATCTTTCATTTGTTGTATTGGACTTGTTAATGTGTGAAAGTTACATATTTCAAAAAAATATTTTTGAATTTCGTGCGCTGCCTTTTCAGTGGAAAATGTTATCGGGTTCCGCTGCGCAAGGAAGGTTAACATTTTTTTGGTTACTACATGATTTCATATGTGTTATTTCATAGTTTTGATGTCTTCACTATTATTCTACAATGTAGAAAATAGTAAAAAATAAGGTACTGCATATATTATCATAATCTTTAGAATATAGTTTTCTGTGGCATCATCTCGCAACCTGCAGTATATGTAGTTTAGCTGTATATAAACAACATAATCTGAGTCATAATGATAATACAAGAGAAAGATAATAGAGAGTGATTCTTACCAGTGAAGAGAGAACCATGAACTGTGCTGCCTGAGTCAGGTAGTCGTGCATCTAAAAGAAAAATGATTGGAAATATCTAAAACATGTGTATAACATTAAAATCAGTATGGTATTAGAAAGATGTAATTCTAAGATCATGCCAATTAAATTATACTACAAAACATTAAGAACACCTGCTCTTTCCATGACATAGACTGACCAGGTGAAAGCTATGCTCCTTTATTGTATGTCATTTGTTAAATCGGTGTGGATGAACGGGAGGAGACAGGTAAAATAAGGATTTTTAACCCTTGAGACAATTGACATAGATTGTGTATGTGTGCAATTCAGAGGGTGAATGGGCAAGACAAAATATTTAAGTGCCTTTGAACAGGGTTTGGTAGTAGGTGTCAGGCGCACCGGTTTGTTTCAAGAACTGCAATACTGCTGGGTATTTCACGCGCAACAGTTTCCTGTGTGTATCAAAAATGGTCCACCATCCAAAGGACGTCCAGACAACTTGACACAACTGTGGGAAGTATTGGAATCAACAAGAGCCAGCATCCCTATGGAACGCTTTCGAAACCTTGTAGAATCCATGCCCAACGAATTGAGGCTGTTCTGAGGGCAAAAGGGTAGGAAGGTGATCTTAATGTTTTGTACACTCAGTGTAGTTAGGTAATAACTTAACCAGTAGTTAATATACCATCTTATTTCAGTGTACCAATTTTTGTAATCTACCAGGTTATTTAACTAGCTATATCTTTGATAATTCTCCAAAGTATTTTCTTTTTAGGGACAGATTGCAATATACTAGGGGGAGGGGTGGTCCAAAATAGGGGAGGGTTGTCAAACATATTTTTTTGCTTTGGGGTGGGTTGTGTTGTAGTCTACCAGTCTAATGGTCTATCCTGCCCTCTATCCACCATTCACAGTGACAATAGTGATAGGTGGATCGTTTGTCCAGGTCTGCAATAGGCTAACTAGAAATCATACCACACATAAAAACATTCAAAGCTGCATACATTTTCAGTATGAATTGACAAGAACAAATAGGAATAGCTGATAGGCAGCGGAGAGGCCATGTGCAACAATGCGCGTTTAAGAACAATGCAGACGTGAGACACATTGCTCAAAAATCTCCCAGAATGATCTTGTTTAGGGACAATACAATTATCCTCCCTAGACTAATTAATAATTGCATTATTGTTTTCAAGTGAGTACAAAATTCTACTCTAGGCTGCAGTGAAAATGTAATTTGAATAACTGCGCAAAATCCCTGTGAAATGAAATGTTTCAATCGACTTGGATCAGTTGTGGGTCTATTCTCTACAGTTTACAAGGTCTAGAAAGGCACAGTAGCAGGCCAGTCTGGCTATATTTTTTACTTATGATACTGAATTCGCAGTCTGTTCCGGATCATCATTCTCCAAAGTCCTCCTATAACAATGTGGCCACATATGCTCCCGGTAGGGCCGGTTATTCAGGAATGCTTAAAACTTCTAGGGGGCGGTATTTTCACATCCGGATGAAAAATGTGCCCAAAGTACACTGCCTGCTACTCAGGCCCAGAAGCTAGGATATGCATATTATTAGTAGATTTGGATAGAAAACACTCTGAAGTTTCTCAGACTGTTTGATGAATGATGTCTGTGAGTATAACATAACTTATTTGGCAGGCGAAACCCCGAGGACAAACCATCCAGGAATTATTTTTTTGAGGTCACTCTTTTCAATGGGTTTTCATTGGGAATCTAGAATTGGCAGTTGCTTGCAGTTGCTTGCTTGCAACTCACAAAAACAGTTGCTTGCAGTTCCTATCGCTTCCACTGGATGTCAACAGTCTTTAGAAATTGGCTGTTTTTCCTTTGCGAAATGAAGAAGTAGCCCTGTTCAGAACGAGGGTCGAGTGAAATGTACTGTTTGATAGAGGCGCATGACCTGAAAAGCACACTCCACAATATTTTCCTCCGGTATTGAAAGCAGCAAGATCTTTAAACCAGTGTATAACATTTGTCTGATTTATGAATTATTATTATGAGTATTTCTGTTTTTTGAATTTGGCGCGCTGCTATTTCACTGGGTGTTGGATTGGCGCGCGAAGGGATCACTAAGAGGTTGCGCACCTCCTCTAAAATCAGAGCGGCTATTTCTCGCACACCTAGAACTTAACACTTCAATATAGCTTAAATATTTATCATTTAACTTTTAAAATGTATTACCTTTTATATGTGGCATTAACTCAACCTGTTTTAATCTGATTAGGCTACAAAATATTATCCCGTAGGAATGCGCACAATCATCGAAAATATAATTCCACATCCTCAAAATGGCTTGACATTAATCAGGTTTCAATACAACCTTTGTATGTGAGTAAAGTAGCCTACATCATGGGAAAGCATGCAGTTTATTAGGCTCCAGATTAAATTATGATGAACTTCACAGGGTGGTGAAAGTGCACTGTGATGAGTTTGATGCTCCTTTCAATAAATATTGAGGGTTTTATTATGGTGACATGACAATTGATGCTTGGCTGCCATTTGACAAATAATTATCTCATCATGTAGAATGCTATACCTGCACTGTATTTGCATGCTGTTGGTTTAGAGCGCAAGTGCCAATACCAGTGGGCACATTAGCTATATCTACATTTGTTCGGCTGGCTTCTGAGTTAAGAGAGCAGTGTGTCAAGAAGCAGTGAAGCTTGGCAGGGTTGAGTTTTGGAGGATGCATGGCTCTTGACCTTCGCCTCTCCCAAGCCTGTAAGGGGGTTAAAGTGATGGGACAAGACTGTAACTACCAATTAGGGAGAAATGTGGTGGAAACTCATCTAACTTTGACTTTTTTTATTCTGAACATGGGAATTTAGCCTCAAAAGTTATTTTTAAGTGCACTACATATTTATGCACAGACTTGTAACTTCAACAAGTCAATTTGATGAAAACACAACTCAGATGGGAAAATGCGGCAGGTAATTATTGTCTTTTGGCTGATATAAATAAATACAATTGTAGCCAGGACAATTGTAGTCAGCACCATTCTCTCACACCTGAGTCTGCTGCTAAGGAGAGAGAGAGAGAGAGAGAGAGAGAGAGAGAGAGAGAGAGAGAGAGAGAGAGAGAGAGAGAGAGAGAGAGAGAGAGAGAGAGAGAGGAGCCTTGGCCTAGGCCACTGTTGATTGTGAAGATGGAAGCATTTTTCATTGAAGTAAAACGTTAGAGAAAAAGGAGTATGCTTATAGTGAAAAACCTACAAGAGGAATTTAATATTAGTTTGAATACTGTAGTGGACTAAGATGAAAGGAAAGTTGGCATGGCCAAATGCAGGCTCCTGTGCAACTCCCTATTCAGGTAGGATGCAATTTTGAAACTTAAATGTATTTATAATAATTTGCTTTATCATTATTATTATTGTATATAATTGTTATTATTGTAAGCTTATTTATGAATCGAAATATTAATTAATTAAATATGCAACACCTATTTTGTTTAATTCTGTCGAGACATTTTCATTGGCTAAATTAAATCCGATCTGTCTTTTTAATTGTATCTAGTTTAAGATGGTAAGTAGGTCTGTTGTAAAATTAAAATAAAATGTATGTTATTTGTTGGGTATGGTAGGCACTCTCCTTTGTTGGTAATTGCTGTTGTAGCCTGTTCAAAGTTTTTGTTAAGGTTTAAACCAGTTCGCATGTGTTTTGTTTCATTCTGTTTCAGCAATGCTGTGTTTGCCGGAATATAATAGCCTGCTCATAATTTCCCTATAAGCAATGGCTTGACTTACTTTTGGTATTACCCTAATAAAGTTTTGAAACTTTTGTGAAGGTTTGGTGTAGCTGTTATTAAGCTTTAGCTACTGCAAGCCTATGATATGAAGGCAGTGCGCACCGGTACTCCAACTGACTCAGACAGTTGAACTTGAGGTGAGGAATGTTTCAGGCCTACCAGAGTTACTCCTATAATCTAACAATGTAATGCTTATCTTTATAACAAATATGACGATGGAAAATTTACGAATTAGCCTCCTTCTGTAAGTCTATATCTGTATAGCATACACAGTAGCCATCTGACATAAAGAAATGCATATAGGTATCATAGCATTCCGTCAGCATATCTTCATCTCTCTTTATCTCTCTGGGGCTAGGCCTAAACTTATCTTCTTTTATATAGACGATATATATTTTGAGTATTACTATCATACAGTGGACACCTAAGCCTATTGGCCTATGCACGCAATGCCCCGATGCATTTAGTGCTCAAATCTACGACAGCTGAACCATGAGGCGGACAATTATTGTTTTAGGAAAGTAGCCTAAAAACCAATAAAATGATAGGCTATAAAGTGTTTGCATATGCTACACATCGAAAGACAAGGAATAGCGTTTTTGTCATTTGTTATAAGGACAAGTAAATGTGGCTCATTTTGTCAATAGCCCTCGTTTATTGATGGCGCTGGCTGCGCCAGGTCGGATTTGAATACACATAATGGTTCACCAGCAGCCCCAAACATCTAAAGAATAAGCTACAGACTAGAGTTGAATATTTTCCTACTATTTTACAAACTTTCCATCCCGAGAATAATCACTGGTATTTCCCGCCCAAACCGAAAGGGTCATTCTAAAGTATATAAAGAATAAAAATATGTCTGGATTTGATTAGAGCCTTGACCAGCATAAAAAGTCAAGTCTGATGCTGCCTGAGCTTGATGAGCCATACTTAAAATACATTTTATGAGCCCGGTTTAATGAGCCCAAACCCCAAAAAGACCAAATGATTGTGCCCTTATCCAATACATAGCATGATATGATATAGGCTACCGCACATTACGTACGACAGAAAAACATAAAGCCCATAGATGTAGCTATGCTCTCCTGTGTAAGTAAATGAAACCAACTCCAATAAACTCATCTTTTTGAGTGTGGTAGTATTGTATTAAACTGTATTATATGGACTGGGATTAAGCACCTCTTTCAGACCATGAATCTGGGAGAGAACGTGTGATGCTGGTGCAGGCGGCCCACAACGTTACAATTATAAGCTAAGAAATTTGATTTAAAATGTTGAAATATAATAAAACGTATAATTAGTAGGCTGAGGCATGCATACCTTTCATCTTCCCCCCTAATGTTGTGCGATGTGCGTATTAGCCTGCCTCCTCTTTCTGTTTCTTCATTCCTTACTCGCTTTCAACAGTTACATTGAATACGTTTTGTTTTCCTTATCTTCATCATTGTAATGACATACTTGAATAATATAGGACTAGAATGAGATGTAGACGGAAATATTTTATCTTCGCTAAGATTTAATGATTACGGGTCTGAACAAATAACTGCTACAGCCTACCGCCATCCCACGTTCTCTCTTCTTTCAAACTCCCCGGCCCGTGGCTGTGAGTTCTATTGGCTTGTATTTAACATTCAGCAAACAAGAGCTAGCATCCCTCTTCCAATAGTCAATTAGTATAAGAAATGCAACAACAACAAAAAATCCAGCAAGCTATTCTAGTCTAGTTTTTCCTGAGACAGCTAAGGAGCGTTTTTTAAGCAAAGTCAGCACAATAACTGTTTGTCGGGAGCTTCATGAAATGGGTTTCCATCGGCTGGAGTGGTGTAAAGCTCGCCAACCATTGGACTCTGGAGCAGTGTAAACGCGTTCTCTGGAGTGATGAATCACACTTCACCATCTGGTAGTCCGAATTACGAATCTGGGTTTGGCGGATGCCAGGAGAACGCTACCTGCCTCAATGCATATTGCCAACTATAACATTTGGTGGAGGGGGAATAATGGTCTGGGGCTGTTTTTCATGGTTCGGGCTAAGCCACTTAGATCCAGTGAAGGAAAATCTGAATGCTACAGCATACAATGACATTCTAGATAATTCTGTGCTTCCAACTTTGTGGCAACCATTTGGGGAAGGCCCTTTCTGCTTCAGCATGACAATTACCCCGTGCACAAAGCGAGGTCCATACAGAAATGGTTTGGAAGAACTTGACTGGCCTGCACAGAGCCCTGACCTCAACCCCATCGAACACCTTTGGGATGAATTGGAATGCCGACTACGAACCAGGCCTGATCGATCAACATCAGTGCGTGACCTCACTAATGCTCTTGTGGCTGAATGGAAGCAAGTCCATGCAGCAATGTTCCAACATCTAGTGGAAAGCCTTCCCAGAAGAGTGGAGGCTGTTATGGCAGCAAAGGGGGGACCAACTCCATATGAATTAATGCCCATTATTTTGAAATGAGATGTTCGACAAGCAGTTGTCCACAAACTTTTGGTCTTGTGTAAACTTTTGGTAGTGTAAATATAAGGCTAATAACTGGCTAATTACACGAAAGAGGTAGGCTAGTACATATATACAGTTGAAGTCGGAAGTTTACATACACTTAGGTTTGAGTCATTAAAACACATTTTTCAACCACTCCACAAATTTCTTGTTAACAAACTATATTTTTGGCAAGTTAGTTAAGACATCTACTGTGTACATGACAAGTCATTTTTCCAACAATTGTTTACAACCGATTATTTCTCTTATAACACACTGTATCACAATTCCAGTGGGTCATAAGTTTACATTCTGTCACTGTCACGTTCTGACCTTTATTCCTTTGTTTTGTCTTTATTTAGTATGGTCAGGGCGTGAGTTGGGGTGGGCAGTCTATGTTAGTTTTCCTATATCTTCTATTTCTGTGTTTGGCCTGATATGGTTCTCAATCAGAGGCAGCTGTCTATCGTTGTCCCTGATTGAGAACCATATTTAGGTAGCCTGTTTTCCTTTGTGGGTGGTTATTTTCAGTCTTTGTGTGTCTGCACCAGACAGAACTGTTTCGGTTGTCACTTTGATGTTTTGTGTTTTTGAAGTGTTCAGTTTCTTATTAAAAAGATGAACACTAACAACGCTGGGCTTTGGTCCTCTCCTTCTTCCACCGACAACAACCCTTACAGAACCACCCATCACAAAAGGACCAAGCAGTGTGGTAACACGCCGCAGCGATGTCAGGACTCCTGGACATGGGAGGAAGTTTTGGGCGGCAAGGGTTGCTACACATGGGAGGAGATCCTGGCTGGAAGGGATCGCCTCCCATGGGAACAGGTGGAGGCAGCTAGGAGAGCAGAGGCAGCCGGAGAGAGGAGCCAGCGATACGAGGGAATACGGCTGGCAAGGAAGCCCGAGAGGCAGCCCCAAAAATGTATTGGGGGGGCACACGGGACGGGGAGTGTGGCACACGGGGAGTGTGGCACACGGGGCGGGGAGTGTGGCACACGGGGAGTGTAGCACACGGGGAGTGTGGCTAAGGCAGGTAGGAGGCCTGCACCAACTCCCCGTGCTTACCGGAGAGCGAGAGGGACCGGGCACCGTGTTATGCGGTGGAGCACACGGTGTCCCCGGTGCGTGTGCATAGCCCGTCGGCCGGGCTAGAGTGGGCATCGAGCCAGGTGCCATGAAGCCGGCTCTACGCATCTGGTCTCCAGAGCGTCTCCTCGGGCCGGCGTACATGGCACCAAAACCTTGAAATCAGCCCTTGCCTTGACAGGAAGCCAGTGTATGGAGGCTAGCACTGGAGTAATATGATATCATTTTTTTGGTTCTAGTCAGGATTCTAGCAGAAGTTTATTTAGTGCTTTATCCGGGTAGCTGGAAAGTAGAGCATTGCAGTAGTCTAACCTAGAAGTGAAAAAAGCATGGATTAATTTTTCTACATCATTTTTGGACAGAAAGTTTCTGATGGCTTTAGAAGCTTCTAATAGGCTCATTGACATAATTTGAGTCAATTGGAGGTGTACCTGTGGATGTATTTCAAGGCCTACCTTCAAACTCAGTTAATATTAGCTTGACATCATGGGGAAAAAATAAAAATCAGCCAAGACCTCAGAATTTGGTTCATCCTTGGGAGCAATTTCCAAATGCCTGAAGGTACCACGTTCATCTGAACAAACAATAATATTCAAGTATAAACACCATGGGACCACGCAGCCATCATACCGCTCAGGAAGGAGATGTATTCTGTCTCCTAGAGATGAACGTACTTTGGGGTGAAAAGTGCAAATCAATCCCAGAACAAGAGCAAAGTACCTTGTGAAGATGCTGGAGGAAAACGGTACAAAAGTATCTATATCCACAGTAAAACGAGTCCTTTGTCAACATAACCTGAAAGGCCACTCAGCAAGGAAGAAGCCACTGCTCCAAAACTGCCATTAATAAAAGCCAGACTACAGTTTGCAACTGCACATGGGGACAAAGATCTTACTTTTTGGAGAAATGTCCTCTGGTCTGATGAAACAAAAATAGAACTGTTTGGCCACAGTGACCACCATTATGTTTGGAGGAAAAAGAGGGAGGCTTGCAAGCTGAAGAACACTATCCCAAACGTGAAGCATGGGGGTAGCAGCATCATGTTGTGGGGTGCTTTGCTGCAGGAGGGGCTGGTGCACTTCACAAAATAGATGGCATCATGAGGCAGGAAATTATGTGGATATATTGAAGCAACATCTCAAGACATCAGTCAGGAAGTTAAAGCTTGGTCGCAAATGGGGCTTCCAAATGGACAATGACCCCAAGCATACTCCCAAAGTTGTGGCAAAATGGCTTAAGGACAACTAAGTCAAGCTATTGGAGTGGCCATCACAAAGCCCTGACCTCAATCCTATAGAAAATTTGTGGGCAGAACTGAAAAAGCGTGTGCAAGCAAGGAGGCCTACAAACATGACTCAGTTACACCAGCTCTGTCAGGAGGAATGGGCCAAAATTCACCCAACTTATTGTGGGAAGCTTGTGGGAGGCTACCCAAAACGTTTGACTCAAGTTAAACAATTTAAAGGCAATGCTACCAAATACTAATTGAGTGTATGCAAACGTCTGACCCACTGGGAATGTGATGAAATAAATAAAAGCTGAAATAAAGCATTCTCTCTACTATTATTCTGACATAACACATTCTTAAAATAAAGTGGTGATCCTAACTGATCTAAGACAGGGAATTTTTACTTGGATTAAATGTCAGGAATTGTGAAAAACTGAGTTTAGATGTATTTGGCTAAGGTGTATGTATATTGGTATATTTTGTCAACCACTTCATCGTCTAACCTCTAACCTCTGCTGTACTGTCTAGGTGAGAACTAGTAGAGAAGAGTTTGGAGGGGATTAAACATGAAATAAAAACGAATGTAACTATGGTTCTACTTCATACCTTTCAGACTGTCAGTACAGTTTAAAGTATGGATTATATCCCTCGCACTCCGCGCAGGTCGAGTAATAATAACAACTAAGTCACGCAGGCAACATGACAGCGTGGGAGGACGTGCCCCCACGGTTCATATAAAACCCTACGTCAGACCACGCACTGTTGTAGAGAATCTTCTCGCCCATAAGATTCAGAGTGACAGAAAAGTAGTGACGGTCTTACAGGTATACGTAGGACCATATTTACATTCCTAACTTCCGTTTTACTTCATACCTTTCAGACCGTCAGTACGGTTGAAAGTATGGATGACTCATACCAACAGGGTCATGTGGAATAGCACTACTAACCTCTGATTAATGCACCACTACCACTGGAAGAATGGCAGAGCCCATGGTGTGGCAGGATATGACATTGACCTTGTAAAATCTTCAGAATGGCAGGGCAGCTGTGCGTATCTCACTCAGTGGGACACCTTTCATTGTGCCCCCGCGGTTCATATGTGTTCAGATGTGGCGACACTTCTGGTCGAGTGACATATCACACCTTCTGGGACAGGGAGCCCTACACCCTTGTAGGCCGGAGTGATGAAATCCACAACCCACTGTGAAAGCCTCTGCTTGGACAATGCAAGGCCTTTTGACTTCCCACCGAAGCACAGAAACAGCTGATCTGACTTTGTGTAGTGCTCCGAGGCTTGCATATAGCGTTTGAGGGAAAGGACCCGACACAGGAGATTTGCTCGCTCCTCCGCAGCATTCTGGAAAGGAGGGGGGCAGTAGGCTGCCAGCTCGATGGCTTGATTGATGTGAAGGGGTGATAAAACCTTAGGCAAAAAAAGCTGGATTGGGCCATAAGGTCATGCCTAGGTCATCTGCCTTCCATCGTAGGCAGACAGGATTCGTATAGAGAAAGTGGAGCTCACTCACATGTTTCGCTGATGAAATAGCTAAGAGGAAAGACGTTTTCAGAGATAACACTTTTATGTCCGACTCCGTATGCTTGAAATTAGGTTTTTGTCAAAGCCTTCACTATTAGTGGCAGATCCCAGGATGCCACGTGGACGGCCCCCTGTGGGGGATGCAGACGGTGGACACCTTGTAAGATTTGGCATATGAGTTAGTGGGCCGCTGCCGATTTTCCATCAATGCGTAAATGGTTAGCCGATATGGCTGAAGCTCTCACTGCAACGTCTCGATAATAGCAGGATCGCAGCCGATCAGTAGAGGGTCGGGCTCTACGGAGGCCACGCCCATAGCTGTAGTTGGTCTGGTCTGGGCTGGGATGCCATATCCTGCTGTCCAACTGTGAGAGCAGGTCCTGTCTGTGAGGGAGCTGCCATGGCTCTCCCTCCAGAAGACTACGGGTTGGAAACCAGGGTCTCTCTGGCCATCGGGGGCTACAAGCAGCATCCTGTACCAAGCCTGAGAGACCCTGTGCAGCAATGCTAAGATCAGGTGGGGGTCGGAGCGAAAGCATACAGTAGGCCCTCTGAACCGCTGCCATATCATCTTCACCATTTGTGGGTGAAGTCTCCATTCCCCCGGGGACAGTTTCTGTCGCGACAAGAAGTCTGCCACATCGCACACCTTGCCTGGGAGATGAATGGCTCATAGGGAGGCCAGTTGTGGTAGGGCCCATATCAAGAGTTGTTGGGCCACTTGTAGGGACCGTACAAACCTTGTTCCCCCTTGATGATGGCTGATGTAGAACACTGTCAATGTACAGTATTGTCTGATTGAATCAGGACATGTTTGTGTTGGAGAACCGGCAGAAAGTGATTCAGGGCTAGTTAAACTGTCTGAAGTTCTAGCACGTAGATGTGCTCTTTCCTCCCAAGCCTGTTAATTAAGTGTCGGTCGTCACTACTTCCCGCCATGCCGGAATTGATCCGAGAGAGACACCTGTAGTCAGGTAGGCACTCTTCCTCCACGACAGCGGAGTAGAGTAGCACTCCCTTGACATCCGTATTTTGGTGCTCTGTCCCACTTGGGGTCTAAGCGGAGGTCATTGAACCGCACCTGTAGTGGCCTTAAAGACAGCAGGCCCATCAGTTGTTGGAAGGTTTGTACCTTCACCAATGCATTCAACTGGGGTTGTTGCAGAAGAAGAAGAATGCTGTCCATGTGCTGAGGTGTTATACTGTACATGCCCTCATAGTGCGAGAGTTCAGAACCATGCCAATAAAGTTGACCTTTTGGCTTGGCGGGAAGTTGCTCTTTTCGCTGTTCATGGTAAGACCCAGTGCGGTGACGTGGGTCAGTGTCAGTACTGTGCCCTTGGCCACACACTTGCAAGAGGTGGCGCAGATGAGCCAGTCATAGAGGTAAGGAAGGATCTTGATCCCATGTAGGTTGAGAGAGCTCAGGGCTGCCCTCACTCATCTTGTGAAGACGTGAGGAGCCAGGGAAAGACCGATGAGTAATACCTCAAACTGGTATGCCTGGCACTGGAAACTCATGCGTTCCGGCAACAGAGGAACATGAAAGTAAGCATCCTTTAAGTCCAGGGACGTGAACCATTCCCCTGCGGCTACGGTCTGGAGAACGTTGACTGTCCGCAACATGTGAAAGAGAAGAACTTTTAGGAAAACATTGAACCATTTTAAATCCAGAACTGGATGGAAGCCTCCGTCTTTCTACAGAACCAGGAAATAGATTGAGTAAAAGCCATCTTGCTGTTCTGATGCTTTTACTCTTGTGATCGCGCCCTTCTCCAGGTTGAGGGTGTAGGCTTTCTGGGGGTCTGTGATAAGTAATTCTGATCCCTGAAAATGGTGGGAGCTGGCGTCGGAACTGCAACCTGTACCCTTGTGAGAGGGTCATCACCACCCATGGGTCTGAGGAGTGGGATGACCAGTAGGTCAGGTTCTGCTGGGTAAATTGGTCGACAGCCGACCCCTGCCATTCAGTTTCTGCCCCCACTCCTGTTTGTGGGATTGGGGGACCGCTGACGACGGCCACGGCCTCTTGGGGGTTGGGGGTATGGCTGCAATGCCATCTGGGTCTGGAGAATACCTGGGTTAGGCTGGTTGTAGGACCAAGGGCGTGTGTAGGGCTGGGCCGAGTGAGAGCAGTAAGGTTCCTCTACCGTCTTTTATGACCGAAAAGAGCTTCTGGACATCAGAACTGGGATAACTCACCTCAAATTGGACGAGGAGTTCTTCTTCAATGAGTCGGACGCGAGGGATATACTACGGACACCCGACCAGGCCCAGAGCCCCGTGATTCGCTGGAAATGGAAACATAGTTTGAACTACTCCCCTCTTGGCACAGGTATAGGGCACCCCTCAGCAGGAAAAACAGAACTAGACAATCATTTGTGCCAGGTGTGATATCCCTCCAAATAGCTCGGGCTAATGTTCCTGTCGACCCAGTAAGGCCAGCAGGCTAATGTTCCTGTCGACCCAGTAAGGCCAGCAGGCTAGCAGGCGTGGACTAATTTTCATTATCCAATTACATGTTCATGTATTTAACCCTCTGTTTCCCCCATGTTTGTTGTGCGTGATTATCCCTATGTTCAATTCGGTTTATTATGCACGGGTGCTGTGTTCACCCGTGCATAATATTCCCGTTGGTTATTGGTCAAGTGTATTTGTTTACCTTGTGCCTTTATTTTTTGAGTAAAGTACGTTGCTCACTCATTTTGCTCTCCTGCACCTGACTTCATGCACCAGCTACACTCACCTTCTGACAGTATGTAAACTTCTGACCCACTGGGAATGTGATGAAATAAATAAAAGCTGAAATAAATCACTCTCTAGCATTATTCTGACATTTCACATTATTAAAATCAAGTGGTGATCCTAACTGACCTAAAACAGGGAAATTTACTAGGATTAAAACTGAGTTTAAATGTATTTGCCTAAGCTGTATGTAAACTTCCGACTTCAACTGTACCTCTGCAACAGAATCCTGAACTTCCTGACGGGCCGCCCCCAGGTGGTAAGGGCAGGGAGCAACACATCTGCCACGCTGATCCTCAACACGCGGGGCCCTCATGGGTGCCTGCTTAGTCCCCTCCTGTACTCCCTGTTCACCCATGACTGCGTGGCCAAACACGACTCCAATGCCATCATTAAGTTTGCTGACCAGCCAACGGTGGTAGGCCTGATCACCGACAACGATGAAACATTCTATAGGGAGGAGGTCAGAGAACTGGCAGTGTAGTGCCAAGACCACAACCTCTCCCTCAATGTGAGCAAGACAAAGGAGCTGATCGTGGACTACAGGAAAAGGCGGGCCGAACAGGCCCCCATTAACATCAACAGGGCTGTAGTGGAGCAGGTCGAGAGTTTCAATTCCTTGGTGTCCACATCACCAACAAACTATCATAGTCCAAATACACCAAGACAGTCGTGAAGAGGGCACAACAAAACCTTTCCCCCTCAGGAGACTGAAAAGATTTGGCATGCGTCCCCAGATCCTCAAAATGTTATACAGCTGTACCATTGAGAGCATCCTGACCGGTTACATCATCACCTGTTATGGGAACTGCTTGGCATCTGACCGTAAGGCGCTACAGAGGATAGTGCGTACGGCCCAGTACATCACTGGGGCCAAGTTTCCTGTCATCCAGGACCTCTATACTAGGCGGTGTCAGAGGAAGGCCCAAAAAATGGTCAAAGACTCCAGTCACCCAAGTCATAGACTGTTTTCTCTGCTACCGCACGGCCAGCGGTACCAGAGCGCCAAGTCTCGGACCAAAAGGCTCCTTAACAGCTTCTACCCCCAAGCCATAATACAGCTGAACAATTAATCAAATGGCCACCCAGACTATTTACATTGACCCCCCCACCTCTCTATTTGTTTTGTACACTGCTGTTTACTATCTGTGCAGTCACTTCACCCCTACCTACATGTACAAATTACCTCAACTAACCTGTACCCACTCACACTGACTCGGTACCGGTACACCCTGTATATAGTCTCGTTATTGTTATTTTATTGTGTTACTTTATATTATTTTTTACTTTAGTTTATTTGGTAAATATTTTCTTAACTCTTCTTGAACTGCACTGTTGGTTAAGGGCTTGTAAAGTAAGCATTTCACGGTAACGTCTACACTTGTTGTATTCGGCTCATTTGACAAATAAAGTTTGATTAGATTTGTTCTTCGAGCTCAGAATGTGAAAATACATTATTAATTATAAATATAAAATATTTCTTATGCAATATAATACTAATATAATACAACATATACTAATTCATCAAATTAACTAAAATAATAGTAACCGGAGACGGGATACAACAGCTACCACAATAAGGGTAGAGAGCTACAATCATTTCGCAATATAATTTCGAGTGAGCCTAGCTATGACCACAGGGCTGGAGCAGGAAAGATATCATGTTTAAATGTAGGCTTATTTATGCGAAACATGCACAAATGGCCGTCGTTTGGTAGCATGCTAGTGATACCAGGGGAGAGGAATGCCTAGGGGAGGCAATCCGAATCTCACGTTTTATAGCTGGTTAGACTAACCTTCCTAGATGTGTTTATCTAGGGAAGAGACCCGTTTGTGTTTTAAATAGTTGAAGGACAAGTAGTGCCCGGTGGCCTTGATAACAACCACAGCAGGGATATATTGACAAGATTAACACCGGAATACGGTGGCCAACACACACACACTAACTGTTGGGCTAAATGAGTACAATACAAGGAAGCCTGATATCCTTATATAAAAGGGATAGGTAGGGGAACCTGTCACACAGCCTTGTAGGGCGAATTTCGCACTCTGACCCACAGGTCACAGGCTGTTGGTGACAGACTGACAGTACACACAACTCACACAGTTTAGTTTACGGGAGCAGCGCAGCAGTCAACATGCGCGACACAGCTAAACTAACTGCGAGAAGGATATTAGAGACAGTGCGTGGTCTGACTTACGGTTTTATATGTCCTCCCACGCTGTCACGTCACCTGCGTGATTTAGTTGTTATTATTACTTAACCTGCGCGGAGTGCGAGGGATATAATCCATACTTTCAACTGTACTGACAGTCTGAAAGGTATGAAGTAGAACACACACACTACTACTACTACCAGTAGATGGCAGTACTTTTCATATTTAATGCTAGCTGGATGTTGCTCTGAAATGTTTTGTGTGTATACAGTATCATTGTTTGGCTGTGTTGAGTTTGTTAGCCTTTATACTCTGGGGCCCAGGACAGCTTGGCTGGTGTGTTTTTACACCCTAATACACTATATCATACCATTCAGTCAGTGAATCTAAATCAGCGCTCCCAAAGACACACACGTGTGTGTACGCTCACACAGACACATACACACACACCAGTCAGTGTCAGCTTTAGCCACATTAAGACTTTATTACAATGTTTTTTTGTTAAACATGACATCATAAAATACAGTAGAGTTGTAAAAGAAAACATTTCCCTACTGTGCAAAATCCCTTTAATTCTGATATTCTGATTGTCTTACTACAGTCATTAATCATGTTAATAAAAAATGACACAAGACGTTATTTAACAGCCTGGTGATAGGCTATCATTTGTCACTTGTTACAGTATCAACAACAAACCCTTTTTATCTATACCAATATTTACACTAATATATCCCTTATCGGTGTTGTAGAACTCGAGACCATCTCGCAGTGTCTGCTTTCCACCAGACACCGAGAGATTAATTCACCTTTCAGCAGGACAATAACCTAAAACCGAAGGTCAAATCTACACTGGAGTTGCTTACCAAGAAGATAGTGAATGTTCCTCGAGTCCATTCTCGAGACCACATATTGAGTGTCTCGGTCTTGTCTTGTACTCACTCTTGACTCTGTCTCAGACAGTTAGGTATCAAAATGTCTTCCCGAGACCAGCAGAGTAAAAAAATGAATAATTATCAGCTCCCATTCAGTCAGGGCATAAAACCACTTAGCCAGGTCAAATATATACATACACTACTTTCTTGAAACATTGATACAGTATCTTAACAGCCTTTATACCTGTTATAGACATGTTGCGCAACGATGAACCTATAGATCTTCAGTATGTAACAGGTTAGTACAGTGGTGAACCTATAAATCTTCAGTATGTAACAGGTTAGTACAGTGGTGAACCTATAGATCTTCAGTATGTAACAGGTTAGTACAGTGGTGAACCTATAAATCTTCAGTATGTAACAGGTTAGTACAGTGGTGAACCTATAGATCTTCAGTGTGTGACAGGTTAGTGCAGTGGTGAGCCTATAGATCTTCAGTGTGTGACAAGTTAGTGCAGTGGTGAGCCTATAGATCTTCAGTGTGTGACAGGTTAGTGCAGTGGTGAACCTATAGGTCTTCAGTATGTGACAGGTTAGTACAGTGGTGAACCTATAGATCTTCAGTGTGTGACAGGTTAGTACAGTGGTGAACCTATAGGTCTTCAGTATGTGACAGGTTCGTGATTCTGAAAGGACCGTAATACCAGCGCACTAATGTAGGAGAGTACACTTTTTGTAAAACACAAAGGGCCAGTGGTCTAGTTGAGTGTATACGCAGGTATAAGCCATATACCCACTTTTGTTTTTGTGGGCATTGCTTCTACTTAAGTTTTAAGGCTCGAGGGGGTGTGGTATATGGCCAATCTACCACAGCTAAGGGCTGTTCTTATGCACGACGCAATGCAGAGTGCCTGGATACAAAGCTAAGCCGTGGTATATTGGCCATATACTAAAAACCCCTGAGATGCCTTATTGCTATTATAAACTGGTTACCAACATAATTAGAGCAGTAAAAATGAATGTTTTGTCATACCCATGGAATACGGTCTGATATACCACGGCTGTCAGCCAATCAACATTCAGGACTCGAACCACCCAGTTTATAATCACTTCTTAATCCCTACTGATGCATATCAAAGTAGTTTAGTGGAGGTATACGACTTATCAATTATGTAGCACAATAGAGAAATCATGCACAAAGTAACCTACGCAATCACAAAGCACGTGAAATACAGTCACATGCGTTCCACACACATAGCCTAGTTTCAGTGGAGTATTATCTGCAGGCAGCAAGAGTGTGCAGCTCTCAACTAGTTTTGACATCCGTAGCCGGCAGGGTAGGAGACATTTTAACTTATGATATCTACCAGTAAATGATAACTAAGGCAACAATGGGTACGCAAACCAGGTATTGAAAAAGTGAAGTCTTTATTGTTGGTTAGAAGGCTATTTGTCATCATGTGCTGCATCCGGGGTGTAGACATGGATGGGCCTGGGTGGACAGAGGCCCACCCACTGTGGAGCCAGGCCCTGATAGATAATCAGATTGATGTGGTTTAAGCATTGTTGTGGCCTTAGACCGTCACAATTTGGTATTTCTTCTTTTAAAAAAGTGTGATTTTGAGAGTGAACATCTGAAAAATGTATAGGAAAATATAGTACTTTCACACAGGATGCCTTTCCTTCGCTGGGTGGGCCATTTGGGAACTTTTGGGCAAAATTAGAGTATACCCACTTCTCCAGACACCACTGCATGGAAAGACAGCAGTCCCACACAGCATGATGTTAAAGGATAAGCAGTCCATAAACTCAGACATAATAAGCCAGTTGGTCCCAATCATAAGAACACAAAAACACAACCATAAGGCATTTCCCAATCAAAATGTACAACTATTACTTCCATTGCAAAAAACATTTCATGTTTAGCTAACAAAGTAACCGGTGACCTAAAGTTTAAAGTGAAAATGACAGTGTTTTAACAATGGGATGCACGATATATCGGTGAACATATCGGAATCGGACGATATTAGCAAAAAATGGCAACATCGGTATCACCCGATATCTAGTTTAATGGTGATGTTAAAAACCAGTGTCAAAGCTACCCTGCATACTTATATAACGTAGTCATGACGTAATGACACCACGTAAAATGTTGCGCTACACGTGCAACACAGCATTCCTAACCTAGCCCACAATGTCTGCTGTGTGGATCGAGCAGTCAACAAGTCGAGCAGTCATTTGAAAGAGTAAGAACATTTCAGCGAGACAACTCAAAGGCGAAATACATTAAAGCCAAGACGATGGAATTCATTGCCCTTGACAATTTGCCGACTGGTTGAGCACCTGTACATACTACCAAGTGCGTTATTTTTCAGATGTTGCCCTACCGGAGTTACACAGTAATAGCATCACTGCTATTAGCTTCATGACATACATACTATGGAACACCGTTTGGGTCTTTGCGTGTCAAAAAAGATACAATAGCACTGTCAAAGCTGTACAAAAAAGTACACCGGCTATGAACGATGTGTTTACAATACCGCGTTGGTAATAAAGCATAACGTTAATTTGTTTGACCTTCTGGGGTAGCTAGCTTTAGCTATAAGAACTGTCTTATAAATTAGGGTTATTTGAGATGATGACACCTAGCTCTATAGTTAGTTAGCTAATTATAGCTACTGAAATATATTTTTTTGCATCCATGAGCTAGCTAGCTTTTTTTATAACCAGCACTGTTGGTGCGCGAGACAACTTTACCAGCATCATAGCATACGTATCGATTAATCATTGTGACATATGAAATACGAGTGATAGTGTAATCAATGTGTAATAACTACGTAAAACATTATGAATGCGTTAAATTATTATGTGACGTGCAGTCACATTCAGGTCCTGATTGGTAAACAAGCTTATTTGACACATCAAATACTGTTATTTGACTTGTATCTTTTTTGACACGCAAAGACCCAAACGTGTTCCATAGAAATCCTGGTTGAGAATGAAATGACTGAACAAATGAACAACGAAACAGCACAGCAAGTAAGTTAAATAAATAGTTTTTGATGATGTTTTACTGGTAATGGGGACATACGTAAATGTCAACAGAATAACTTTTTGGTCAGTGTTGTGTGTGTGTGAGTCTGTAACCTTTATTTAACTAGGCAAGTCAGTTAAGAACAAATATTTTTTTACAATGACGGCCCGGACGACGCTGGGCCAATTGTGCGCCGCCCTATGGGATTCCCAATCACGGCCAGATGTGATACAGCCTGGAATCGAACCAGGGACTGTAGTGACGCCTCTTGCTGCGTCCATGTGTGTGTGTGTTAACTATTTAACTGTACTAGAATGCTTAAAAAGCGGCTAAAATGTTAAATATTAGTTATCGGTATCAGGTTTTTTGGCAAGAAAGATATTAGATATCGGTATGGCAAAAAATATCATACCGGTGCATCACTAGTTTTAACTACAAACAGACAATCATAATATCAGTAAAAAAATATACAATTCCCACTTGATGCTACAACACCAACTTTATAAGAGGTTTTAAAAATAGGTTCAATTTGACTCAACGTTCCATGATGCAGTTCAATGCATGATTAATGTAATTCACCAAAACATTTCTTGGTTGTTCAAAAAATATTGCTATCAGGTTGTAAATCACAGCTGGCCTGGTACATTGTTTGCTGCCTCCATTCGGGATGCACCGTTTCAGTTTCAATGACTCAATATTCTGGACAAAAACTGACAAATGTAACTAAGACTGAGAATGTCAATGGAATCTAACTAGTCAGTCATAACGTGGCTGTAGGCTAGCGTATCAAGCTAAAAATATGGAGCCTAACGTTAGCTAGCTGCTAGGAGGATGTCATGGAGTGGGTGAGTGACAGACTTTTCCCCCTCATATCGTTTTTCCTGTGACTATACACAGCTAGAGATGATTTGACAAAATTACTATCATGGTCTTGACTTAAGTCTCGGAACCCCTTGTCTCCCTCCTGGTCTCGGTCTTGGCTCCCAAGTGGCGCAGCGGTCTAAGGCACTGCATCTCAGTGCAAGAGGCGTGACTACAGTCCCTGGTATGAATCCAGGCTGTATCACATCCGGCCATGATTGGGAGTCCCATAGTACGGCACACAATTGGCCCAGCGTCGTCCGGGGTGGGCCGTCATTGTAAATAAGATTTGTTTCTTAACGGTCTTGCCTAGTTAAATAAACGTATCGGTCTTGATTGAGAAGGACTCGATTTGCTACGGTCTAAATCTTGAAACAGTCACGCTTTAGGTGGTCTCGAACACAACACTGGCATTAATTAATTATTCATAACTCTATTCCCTCACTAAGTATTTTTACAGAGTGTGTTCATGTACTTGGAAATGTTCTTTCCACTTCTGGTGTAGTGGACAGAGACAAACTGACAGACTCAAGGCGTGAAATTTTTATACTCTTGTATAAAATACAACATTTTAGAAATGCATCCTTCCTTCCTTCTTCCCTACGTTTCTTCATCAAAGTTGTCTGACCTGACTTGACCGGATAGGTGAAGGTTTTGTGGTGGAAATATCACTCAGACCCTATCCAACTCACTACGTTTTCCAGGTACCTGCATCCACACAGGGCTGCAACGAAGCAGTCTCAATCTCAACTTGTCTTCTAAGGTACTGGTGATTTAATTAATAAATACAAAATTGTAAAGACCTGCAAGCCATATACACAGTATCTAATTATCTTACCCTGTTGGTCCATCTCTTTCCATCTCCTTTCCCAGCTAGCACATAACATTCTGAGAACAATATGTTTCTTAGAGCTTGGTGAGAGTGTGGTTGTCCTATGGTTATTTTGCATTCAACCTTCAAACAAAGTTCTTGGAATGGTGCAGGATACCCAGCTAGCACATAAGGTTCTGAGAACCATATGTTTCTTAGGTGGAATTTCAGTGCTTAAGTGTAAAGTTTTCTGCAGGTTTCCTCATGGTTCTATTGAAAGTAATGCTCTAAGAACATTAAGAAAACTTTCCATAAAAAACACAAAACATTAATAGCTTTCAAAGATCATTCTAAGAATGTTATTTAAAAACGTATACATTCAGCATCAACAAAAGTATTTTAAACCTCATGGCTAGAGAACATAAGATCATAGGTTTGAATCTCACTGACGCCATACCACAATAAAAAATACATGTGTTTGCATGATTGAAACATGTTCTCAGAACGTTATTTAATTACCTTCAAATAATTAATCATTTCCGTTCGCAAAACATTAATAAAACCTCCCAAGAAAACCTTCAGGGAACCACAGTAAAATGTTCTCAGAACCTCCCTGCAACTTAAAAACCTTCAGGGAAGCACAGTAAAACATCCTCAGAACCTCCCTGCAACTTAAAAACCTTCAAGGAACCACAGTAAAACGTTCTCAGAACCTCCCTGCAACTTAAAAATGTTCTCAGAACAGGCAAAATGTTCACTTCTGTTCTCAGAATGTTTAAAAGATATTCAGTTTTACCAGTCAGGAAACGTATAGCTTTGTTCCGAGAACCAATGGAAAACAAAAAACGTACATTCCCACAACTTCCAAGGAACCAAATGTGCTAGCTGGGTTAATCTGTATTTTTCCTCTCTCCCTCTATCATTTTCTCTCTCTCCCCATCTCTCTCCCTCTCTGCTGTCTTTAGTGTGGGGACTGGTTAATAATAGTTCTCTGGGTTTGACGAGACGTGGCGCTCCGTTGGCACAGTGTAAACCCAGACATACTTTCAGCATTACCAGTTTCCACACACACACAGACACACACACACACACACACATACATACGACTGGCACAGGGAGTGTGCTGTTCTGTACAGGCATGTTTGATGGCTGGGCATGTGTTCAGTTGCTTTCTTGCAGTAAAACATGCACACATAACACACACTTTCTCTCACACATACACTCTCTCTCACAATAGGCGTGGACGAAGGGTTGTGGTGAATCGGTGAAAAGTTGTCCCATGAAGTCCATATAAGGCAAAAACCAACCAGACAACGCTTGCCTTATATGGGTACAGTTTCATCTCATGTTTCATAGTCAGTCTTTTAAAGGTTTAGTACAGTATCGTCTGATCATCCGCGAAGACTGCAGTCTGAAGTCACAGGAGGTATCTGCTGTTTTTGTGTTCAGTGTGTTCTCCCTCTCTCTCTGGTCTTCTGATGATGTGTTTGGCACATATATTGCTGAATGTGAACGATGTGTGTGTGCATGTTGGTGTGTTTGCACGTCCTCCACACACACACTCAGCTTCCAGTCAATGTGTTCCTCAGCCATCTTTAGTTATCCCAGGTTATTCCCCATCTGTTAACAGAACATCAGGAATGACAGTGAGTGGAATACGATCTTATTCACTCTCTCATACGCCCCCTTTCCCTCCCTCATACTCCTCTCTCCCTCATCCTCCATTTTCTCCTGTCTTCCCTACCTCTCCTCTCCACTCATCCCCTCCTCCCCTCTCCCTCATCCTCCATTTTCTCCTGTCATCCCTACCTCTCCTCTCCACTCATCCCTACCTCTCCTCTCCACTCATCACCCCCCCCCCCCCCCCCCACCCCCCCCCCCCCCCCCCACCCCCCCTTGGTATACACCCACCCCCCCTACAGCTTTCAGTGTGAAAGATCTCTTTAGGTACTAATGTGCTTCATTGTTCACATGGTTTTAATGGTAACTTCATTAAGAGCCAAACTAATGTCCCTATGACATCATATCCACAAAATTAAAACTCACTGAGTTTGTGCACTATGTACAAATATCCTAAACATTTTTTGTTGCAAATCCTTATCAAAGTATCGGGAAACAAAATAAATAAAATGTTGTGTCACATCTTTAAATAGCAGCATCAAATATATATTTCACATTAAGGGCTATAATTCATAACATGTAAATGTCTCTTCTATTTAGTCAAGGGTCTGCTAAATGTAATATATTATTATTGTTAATATATTATTTGACCTGGACATAACCTCTATACTTCCCCTATCCTCCTCCTCTCTTTCCACTCTCCTGTAGCCCTCCTCCTCCCTGCAAACCTCCTGTTTGCTACGGTAGAGTACCTCAAAGCGGCTGTAGACCTTCTTGTCCTTCCTCATGCTCTCGATCCTCTTCAGGAGGCTATCTCTCTCCTGAGGGTTGGCCTGGGGCCTCTGGAAGCGATTCTTTTTAAGCGTTGGCTCCCTCTCCAGCCCTCCTTTCTCCCCTGCTACGTCTACGTCCTTATCCCCTCCAGCCTCCTCTCCTCCTCCTCGCTCCAGACGGTTCTTCTGGCTGTTGGCAGAGATCTGTTCCAGGATGACCTTGGTGTCGTCTCTCAGGTTGCTACTGAACAGAACTGAGCCACTGGAGCTCTGGTACCGAGACAGACCTGTCGTTTTGGACGCAGCTTTGTGATTGGCTGCGGAGGTGGCATAGTCTGTGGCTTTAGCGTCTGCGGTGGAGCTCAGGTTTTTAGCGGCGATCACAGGCTCCTCTGAGCTTTCCGGCACAGTTCTCATGGTCTTTTCGTCTCCGTTGGATGGCGATGTCGCACCACCGGAGCTCTTCTTGTCCTTGGGTCCCAGGAAACCTTTGAATGAATGAATGTTTTAATTAATAATTGAACTTAATTAATTAAAACCTTTATTGCTCCGAAGGGAATTTGCTGTATACATCATGAGCACAGCAATTACATTTTTAAAATTAAAACCCAGTAAACATGGCCGTAACAATCCGTGTCAGACACACAGACAGTACAACATACCTTTGAGTCTTTGGGTCTGCTTCTTGAGGAAGTCTAGGGGCTTAGTGTCGGCCTTTCCCTCCCCTCCCAGGGTGTTGAGGGAGGTGTTGGAGCCCAGGTTCTTGTGGAGCCCCTCCTTAGACTCGGTCTGTGACATACTGGACGAGCTTTTGGATCGAGACTTCTTCAGCTCGCTTTTCTCCGCGTCTGTGGCGTCCGTTGTTAGCATTTCCTCATCACAGGAGACGTGGCGTGGGTTGGAGCTCTTGAACGGCTTCAGAGTGTCCCTCTTGAAGATCTTCGGAGAAGGGAATGGCTTTAGAATCTTACCGGGCTCTTTCCTCTGTGACTCCGAGCTGCTGTCTTTTCTCTGTGCTGTGGTAGAAGCGGCAGGCTCTGAGATTTTGAAACTTGAGGTTTGAGGTTTACATTTTAGCTCTGGTGTGGCTGCGACTTGTGGTTTCTTTGGGGCAGGCTCTGGAGCAGTCACGAAAAATGAGGGGACTTTGGGGACCGAGGTGATGGCGGTCGTGCTGGAAGAAGGAGTGTCTGGAAGGTCTGGTTTCTTCTGAGGAGGTTCTTTTATCACAGCCTCTTTAGATGCGTTCCTCTTAGCAGCCAGCTCCATGAAGTACTGCAGTCTATTGGAAGGGTTGTTCATGTTAAATGACTGGGGTTTGGGGGGATCTGCAGATGCTGGGGTGTCTTTTGTGGTGTCCACCTCGGCCAGGGGGTTCTTAGACACCTCTCTGCTGGCTGAGGTTACTTTGGGGGGCTCTTTCTTTGGCTCAGCCTCCTCTTTCAACCAAGCCTCTTTCTTTTCTTTCTCTTTCTCCTTCTCTTCTTTCTCCTTCTCTCTCTCATTCTCCTCTGCCTTCTTCCTCCACTCAAAGGGTTCCCGGGTCAAGGAGCGTCGCTTCTCCAGGATCTGTTGGACGATGGAGGTGGTGCGGAGCGAGTCGGAATTCTCATCCTCCTCGTTGGCCACCTGCATCAAATCAAATTCAACTTTATTTGTATGGCACATTTCAAAGCAAGGTTGCAATTCAATGTTAAAAAAACCTCAGATGATATGAAAGGTAATAAAGACCTTCATGCCCAGGCCTCCCATGTGGGTCTCCGTCTTGGAGGAGGAAAAGATGAGGGAGGAGCGCAGCCGGGAACTCCTCTGGAGCATCGGGTTGACCCGCATCCGGACCGTCTCGTGTTTGGAGATCGAGACCTCCCCCGGAGCCTCCCTCGATGACGGCATCTCCACGTCTGCCCCCACCTCCCTCCCCCCCACCGCCCGCTCTTTCTCTCTCTCTCTCTCCCACTCTGTTGTCCATCGGTCAGCCCTGTCCTTCCCCATGCTCTCAGGCATGAAGGGCTTGCTGTAGTGCAGCGGTCGGATATCCGGTCTAGGCTTGGAGGGGACATTCGGAGGCTCTCTTGCCTCATGGGCGTACGATTTCCCATCAGACTCAGGGTCTTGGAAAGCATCAGGGCCCAGAGGTTGGAGCAGCCCCTCCTCTCCTGTGTCCCCGTAGGCGCTGAGGTAGGAGTTGATCCTCCAGCTGCGGAGGCCCTGTCTGACGTTGGGGTCCTGGTCATGGTCTGCCTCCGCTGGGACGGGGAACACCTGCTTCTCTGGGGGGTGCGGATGGGTGGGGGACGACAGGCAGGCATAGGGCTGGCCCACCGTCGGCCTCTTGTGGCCACTGCCACCTCCGTACCTAGACAAAAGAGAAGGTGTTACATTAGTATAGACACATTTTGAGGGTCGTGGTTGATACTTACACATTAACCTTATTGAAACATTGTGTGCATATCACTAAAAGTTTAATTTAAGAACTCTAGTGGGAGCAGTCAACAATGAACAGACATTACTGCTTATTCTCCAGTCCAGTGGACTGTCTCTACCACGTACCTTCCCCCTGCTGGTGGATGTCCTGGGTCATGTTTCAGGTCCTCAGAGGAGAAGTAGTCTCTGCCGTAGCCCTCTGGACCAGGAGGTTCCTCATAGGGGTAGCCTGAGTCAGAGTACTGGTCCAGTGCTGGTCTGTTCCTCAGCCTGTCGTAGTGTCCATGGCCTGAGCCAGGTCCTTCTAGCCCCGACCCAGGTCCCTCACCACCCTGGTAGTAGTGGCTGGACTGGCTCTGCTCCCTGGAATACAAACATAAATCATAAATCATCATCAGCAGCAGAATCATCATCCTCATCATCAGAATAACGATCATAAAAACCCAACATGCTTTACGTATCACAGATCATTTTTTTAAATATTATAACTAGGGCCAAGAGTTTTGCCTGACCTGATCACAATATTAAGTCAAGCTGACAAAGACAACATAAACTAACTAACTAACAAATGAACTAACTAACTAGTACCTGTGGTAGTGCTGCTCTGTCTCATCCAGGTTGTTCATAACTCTGTGCTTCATGTACTGTCTGGACGAGGAGTAGCTCTCCTGGGTTCCCTCTGTGTAGCTGTGCCTCTTATAGTCACTGGTGCTTATCTCCATCTGCCTGGGAACACAGGAAACACAAACAAAACCCTTTAAAATGGTAACAGAGGACACATAACAAATGTAATACAATAAGTTAATTGTTTATGGGTGAAGTTCCCCAGGAATCGGTTGAATACTTATGATTGACTTTGGTACTCTATTCCAAGTATACACTCTTAGAAAAGGGTTATTTGGCTGTCCCCATAGGAGAACCCTTTGAAAAACCCCTTTGGGTTCCATGTAGAACCATTTCCACAGTGATTGCTACATGGAACCAAAAAGGGTTCTACCTGTAACCAAAAAAGGTTCTACCTGGAACCGAAAAGGGTTCTCCTACAGCCAAAGAACCCCTTTGAAACCCTTTTTTCTAAGAGTGTAGTGAATTATAGGGTTCTACATAAAATCTAGTTTTACATAAATATACGTGCACCATCCCACCTGGAGACCATGGAGCGGCTCTGCTGCATCCTGAACTGCTGTGACACTGCAAACTTCCCAAGATTAAGTCCTCCTGGGTCTATGGTATGTCGGAACATGTCATCTCTTCGGAACGCAGAGCGCTCGGAATCTCCTCCTCCGAAAGGATAGGTCGGAAGTTCGGGGGTGTGTCGTTGGAAACCCAGAGGGTTTCGCAGGGACTGGGTCCGCTTCAAGCCAAACTGGTTACCATAGTAACTGCTGCTGCTGCTGTCAGAGGAGAAAGGCACTAGGGCGTGGTCAACAGTGAGGGGCTGTGATTGAGCGAACAGGATGCGGAACTCCTCGTCAAAGGTGGTGACCAGTTCTCCCAGGAAGAGATGAGCGATGCAGCGATGCAGCTTCTCATAGGACCACATGAAACTACAGGAAACAGGATATGACACGTTAACTTCTGCGACTAAAGAAGTATCTGATATCTGTTCTATCTGGTGTGTTTCGATGCTCAACTATAGTTGAGTGTTGAAATCTGTTATATTTCTATGTTCACCTGTAGTTTCCACTGAGCACGGCCCTGCAGTCAGCCAATAGAAAGCGGTTTTTCACCTGTCCTTTAAATGACTTCCCTGTCCGACAGAAATAGGTCACTCCCGCCACCGTCCGCACACGCATCATCTGCAACACACACACGCACAAAATAGTTATTCAGAGTCACAAGGGGTTAATGAATGATGTTATTCTTTAGTGAGTTCTAAGGGTGAATCAAACCAGTTTGTCCGCTCTGTTGAGATTTATGTAACCAAGCTCAGGTGTAGTCAGTTAGACATCATGTAAATATGTAGGTAAATAAATGACCTTACTGCTATGAGACAGTGGCCTGCTGCCAGTCAACACAGAAACACTGGAATACTATCTGTTAGACTGTCGGCTCAAACCATGTGTTTTTCAAACTATTAATAACTACTGTTATTTTTTTAGCCCTGTGCTGTTTGTGCTAGTGCTGGGATGGATCAAACCCATGCACACCCAGTAGGCTTTCAGGAACAGCATTAACTTGAGTTATGGGGAAAACTGAGTTAAGGCGTGGAGAGTCACCCCGCTTAAAATAGTTCAATCTAGGCCAAAAACATAGAGACTCACGTGGACAAGGTCCAAGTTGACTTTACAGTTGATAACCATGGAGACGAAGTGATGGGCATTCTGTTCGTCCAATAGAATGTATACGGGGACTTGACGCGCCGCGGCATCCAGCAAGTCAGAAAACAGATCCACGTCTGTAAACATGTCCATCACCACAGCGATGACCTAGCAACGCCCAATGAGAGAGGGGGAAATATCACATTAACCAATTAGAAACTAGAAAATATCACATCAGGTTTAGGATTATTTCATTTAGTTGGACATGAAACACACACACACACAGAAAGAGGGGGAGGACAGTAACAGAGACATGGCCAGTCTGATTAACAGGTTTGTCAACCCTGTTGACATTTAGACACACACACACACACACAGAAAAGTAATTGTATTCTTTTGGTTGAGCTGAGTGCAAGTCATTCATGTTCAGAGACAGGGTGTGGTGGATAAGCAGGGCAAAGCAGAGCGGGGGCAGACTGACTGGCAGAGTTTAAGACAACAGCGTCCATAACTGACAAATAATCATGAACATAACTCTATCTGCAACACTGGATCCCTGTCTGAGGGATAGTGACTGAGTAAAAAATAACATAATAGATATTCAACAGGATGGGAATGCTATCGTGTTAACGGTGTGTTGCTGGGTGGACTGGGGTGAGAAGGCCTGGGTCTGGGAATCTGTAACTGTCAGTTGAACTCCACCCCTCACTGCTGGAACATACACTACCAGTCAACATTTTTAGAACACCTACTCATTCAAGGGTTTTTCTTTATTTGTACTATTTTCTACATTGTAGAATAGTGAAGACATAACACATATGGAATCATGTAGTAACCAAAAAAGTATTAAACAAATCAAAATAAATGTGATATTTGATATTCTTCAAAGAGCCACCCTTTGCCTTGACAGCTTTGCACACTCTCAACCATGGCATTCTCTCAACCAGCTTCATGAGGTAGCCACCTGGAATGCATTTCAATTAATAGGTATAACTTCTTAAAAGTTGATTTGTGGAATTTATTTCCTTATTGCGTTTGAGCCAATCAGTTGTGTTGTAACATATAGTAGAGTTGGTATACAGAAGATAGCCCTATTTGGTAAAAAAAGTCCATATTATGGCAAGAACAACTCAAATAAGCAAAGAGAAACGACAGTCCATCATTACTTTAAGACATGAAGATCAGTCAATACGGAACATTTCAAGAGGTTTGAAAGTTTCTTCAAGTGCAGTCGCAAAAACCATCAAGTGCTATGATGAAACTGTCCCTCCTGAGGAATGGAAGACCCAGAGTCACCTTTGCTGCAGAGGATACGTTCATTAGAGTTACCAGCCTCAGAAATGGCATCCCAAATAAATGCTTCATAAAGTTCAATTAACAGACACATCTCAACATCAACTGTTCAGAGGAGACTGTGTGAATCAGGCATTCATGGTCGAATTGCTGCAAAAAAAACACTACTAAAGGACACCAATAAGAAGAAGAGACTTGCTTGGGCCAAGAAACACGAGCAATGGACATTAGACCGGTGAAAATTTGGCCTTTGGTCTGGAGTCCAAATCTGCGATTTTTGGTTCCAACAGCCGTGTTTTTGTGAGACGCAGTATGGGTAAACTCTGCATGTGTAATTCCCACCGTAAAGCATGGAGGAGGGGGTGTTATGGTGTGGGGGTGCTTTGCTGATGACACTGTCTATGATTTATTTAGAATTCAGGGCACACTTAACCAGCATGGCTACCACAGCATTCTGCAGCGATACGCCATCCCATCTGGTTTGGGCTTAGTGGGACTATCATTTGTTTTTCAACAGGACAATGACCCACACACCTCCAGCCTGTGTAAGTACTATTTTACCAAGGAGAGTGATGGATTGCTGCATCAGATGACCTGGCCTCCACAATCCCCTGACCTCAACCAAATTGAGATGGTTTGGCATGAGTCGGACCGCAGAGTGAAGGAAAAGCAGCCAACAAGTGCTCAGCATATGTGGGAACTCCTTCAAGACTGTTGGAAAAGCATTCCTGGTTGAGAAAATGCCAAGATTGTGCAAAGCTGTCATCAAGGCAAAGGGTGGCTAATTGAAGAATATCAAATATATTTTGATTTGTTTAATACTTGGTTACTTCATGATTGCATATGTGTTATTTCATAGTTTTGATGTCTTCACTATTATTCTACAATGTAGAAAATAGTAAAAAATAAAGAAAAACCCTTGAATGAGTAGGTGTGTCCAAACTTTTGACTGGTACTGTATGTAAAATGTGTGTAAAATGTTTATGTAACAAAAAACCTTTGTCCTCCAAAGAAGATGCGAGATGGTGGAGGTGTAAGTCGCTCTGGATAAGAGCTTCTATTAAAATGTGGGTGTGTGGGTGAGTGGATGGGTTGTTTTGTAGCCTATAGTGTGGTGATTAGCTGTCTGATGAGTGTGCATGTGTTTTGTAAACTTCCACACACACCTAGAGCTATAGGTAACCATAGTAACCAGTTACGTTATAGCCCTGCCCACTGGATCAAAGGCTGGCTGTAGTTTACTCAGCAGCAGCACTGTGACTCACCTGCAGCCTGCTAGTCAAGACTGCTAGCCTACGGCTAATGAGTAGGTGTTCTAAAACTTTTGACCGGTAGTGTATGTGGGCAAGACAAAGGAGCTAAAGGAAACAGAGGGCTGAGTACGCCCACATTAACATCAACGGGGCTGTAGTGGAGCAAGTCGAGAGCTTCAAGTTCCTTGGTGTCTACATCACTAAGGACCTATCATCATGGTCCAAACACCCTAACACAGTCGTGAAGAGGGCACGACAATGCCTCTTCCCCCTCATGAGGCTGAAAAGATTTGGCATGGGCCCTCAAATCCTCATTGAGAGCAGCTTGACTAGCTGCATCACCACTTGGTATTGCAACTGCTCGGCATCCGACAGAGGGGAGTGTGTATGGCCCAGTATAACACCGTGGCCAAACTCCCTGCCATCCAGGACCTCTATACCAGACTCCAGCAACCCAAGTCTTGGACTCTCCTCTCTGCTACCACACTGCAAGCAGTACCAAATCTGGGAACAAAAGGCTCCTGAACAGCTTCTACCCCCAAGCCATAAGACTGATGAACAGTTAATCAAATGGCCACCTGGACTATTTACATTGACCCCTTTATTATTTATTTGTCTTATCTGAATTGTTCTGCACTTACTCTCTTTCACTCACACTCTAACACTCACACACACATGCTCACACACACACACATATTGATGGCATACACACTCTCACAGACACATTTTCACACTTCACATATGCTCCTGCTACTCTGTTAATTATCAATCCTGATAAGTCACTTTTACCCCTACCCACATGTACATAATGTGTTACCTCAACTACCTCGTACCCCTGCACATTGACTTGGTACTGGTACACCTTGTATATAGCATAGTTTTTGTTTTTATTGTGTTAGTATTTATTTTTTTATTCAGCAAATATTTTTCGTATTTTTTAACTCTGAATTGTTTGGAATAGGCTCGCCTGTCACGCCCTGACCTTAGTATTCTTTGTTTTTCTTATTATTTTGGTTAGGTCAGGGTGTGACATGGGTGATATATGTGTTTTTGTCTATTACAGGGTGTTTGTACTGTCTAGTTTTTTTTTGTAGATTTATGGGGTTGTTTCCATCTAGGTGTTTATGTAGGTCTATGGTTGTCTAGATTGGTTCTCAATTAGAGGCAGGTGTTTATCGTTGTCTCTGATTGGGAACCATATTTAGACAGCCATATTCTTTGGGTATTTTGTGGGTGAGTGTTTCCTGTGTCAGTGTTTGTGCAACACGGGACTGTTTCGTTTCCATTTCACTTTGTTATTTTGTATTTGTGTCATGTTCAGTCTTTTCTATTAAAACATGGACACTTACCACGCTGCGTATTGGTCCGATCCTTGATACACCTCTTCAGACGAAGAGGAGGAAATCCGTGACATCGCCTTTCACAGCAATGTCAACACCTTTTGTGTTCGGCGCATGTGACCAATACAATGTCATTTGACATACGGTACACTTCCCCTTTACACCACTTAGACCTGAACAGGTGTGTGTGTGTGTGTGTGCCTCTGTAAGTGCTGTGTGTGAGTCTGTGTGAATGTACATCCCTTCTCCTTCCGCCCCTCCACTTACGTGCTGTGCATTCTTGATGAGTCGTCTGGCCTGCTCCTTGATGCTTGGCATGTCGGGCTCGCTGGGGTTGACCAGGGTTGTGACCTCGGTGGGGCCGATAAAGCTGTGCGCCTGGAGGGGCCAGCCCAGGTCCAACCCCGGGGCTGCTGTGTCAGAGTGCATCGGCCAGTAGGTGTCAGACGAGCCATCGGCGTCTGCCTGGGGGAAACCGAGCAGGCTGTTAACTATATTTACACTATGACAACAGGAAAATATGAATATACACTACGGTCAAAAGCTTTAGAACACCTACTCATCCAAGGGTTTTTCTTTATTTTACTATTTTCTACATTGTAGAATAATAGTGAAGACATCAAAACTATGAAATAACACATATGGAACTCTGCAATTTCTGAGGCTGGTAACTCTAATGAACTTATCCTCTGCAGCAGAGGTAACTCTCATGAACTTATCCTCTGCTGCAGAGGTAACTCTAATGAACTTATCCTCTGCAGCAGAGGTAACTCTAATGAACTTATCCTCTGCAGCAGAGGTAACTCGCATGAACTTATCCTCTGCAGCAGAGGTAACTCTAATGAACTTGTCCTCTGCAGCAGAGGTAACTCTAATGAACTTATCCTCTGCAGCAGAGGTAACTCGCATGAACTTATCCTCTGCAGCAGAGGTAACTCTAATGAACATATCCTCTGCAGCAGAAGTAACTCTAATGAACTTGTCCTCTGCAGCAGAGGTAACTAATGAACGTATCCTCTGCAGCGGAGGTAACTCTAATGAACTTATCCTCTGCAGCGGAGGCAACTCTGGGTCTTCCATTCCTGTGGCGGTCCTCGCGAGAGCCAGTTTCATCATAGTGCTTGATGGTTTTTGCAACTGCACTTGAAGAAACTTTTAAACCTCTTGAAATGTTCCGTATTGACTGACCTTCATGTCTTAAAGTAATGATGGACTGTCATTTTCTCTTTGCTTATTTGAGGTGTTCTTGCCATAATATGGACTTGGTCTTTTACCAAATAGGGCTGGCTTCTGTATACCCCCCTACCTTGTCACAACACAACTGATTGGCTTAAACGCATTAAGATGGAAATAAATTCCACAAATTGACTTTAAAGAAGGCACATCTTTTTTTCCTTTAAAAAAACAACAACTATTTTTAACTAGGCAAGTCAGTTAAGAATAAATTCTTATTTACAATGATGGCCTACCCTGGCCAAACTCTCCCCTAACCTGTGCGTCACCCTATGGGACTCCCGATCACAGCCGGTTGTGATACAGCCCGGGATCAAACTAGGGTCTGTAGTGACGCCTCTAGCACTGAGATGCAGAGCCTTAGACCGCTGCGCCATTCGGGAGCCCAAATGAATTGAAATGCATTCGAGGTGACTACCTCATAGGGTTGCACATTCTGGGGAATATTCAGAGGTGGAAACGTTCCGTGGGAATTAACGGGAATATATGGGAATTAAAGGAAATATATGCAAATGATTATTAATATAATTTAAATGTGGCGCCGAAGAGGATGGCTGCCGTTTTACATACCCGTAATCAATTGTGCTATTTTGTTAGTTTTTTTTGCAATGTTTGTAACTTATTTTTAACTTATTTTGTGCATAATGTTGCTGCTACTGTCTCATATGACCGAAAATAACTTCTGGTCATCAGAACAGTGATTGCTCACCACTAACTAGAAGAAGCTTTTTCTTTAACGAGTCAGACGAGAAAGAGAGACTGCTCTCCCGGGAACAGGCCCAGATCCACATCATTTGTGTGAAGAAAAGACAAGAGGAAAAGAGGATGCAGATCAGGCTGCCTTTTGAGAATCAGGCGAGCGAGTAAACTCCCATTTCCATCTATTCTACTTGCTAACATGCAATCATTGTAAAATAAAAATGGATGGCCTACGATTACCCTACCAACGGGACATTAAGAAATTTAATATCATATGTTTCACTTAGTCGTGACTGAACGACGACACAGACACATAGAGCTAGAGGGATTTCCAATGCACCAGCAGAACAGAGAAGCTACGTCTGGTAAGATGAGTGGTGGGGATGTGTGTCTTTTTGTCAATAACAGCTGGTGCGCAATGTAGAATATTAAAGAAGTCTCAAGGTATTGCTCGCCTGAGGTAGAGTACCTTATGATAAGCTGTAGACCACACTATCTACCAAGAGAGTTCTCATCTCATCACATTATTCGTAGCTGTCTATTTACCACCACAGACCAATGCTGGCACCAAGACCTCACTCAACCAACTGTATAAGGCCATAAGCAAACATGAAAATTCTCGCCCAGAAGCGGCACTCCTAGTGGCTGGGGACTATAATGCAGTCAAACTTATATCAGTTTTACCAAATGTTTACCAGCATGTCACATGTGCAACCAAAGGGGAAAAAAACTCTAGACCGCCTTTACTCCACAGACAGAGATGCATACAAAGCTCTCCCCCGCTCTCCATTTGGCAAATCCGACCCATAATTCTATCCTCCCGATTCCTGCTTACAAGCAAAAACTAAAGCAGGAAGAACCAGTGACTGGCTCAATATGGAAGTGGTCAGATGGTGCAGATGCTACACTACAGGACTGTTTTGCTGGCACAGACTGGAATTCTTCCAATGGCATTGAGTAGTATACCACCTCAGTAATCGGCTTCATCAATGAGTGCATCGACGACGTCGTCACAACAGTGACCGTACGTACATATCAAATCAATTAATTTGTCATGTGTTCTGAATACAACAGGTGTAGACCTTACAGTGAAATGCCTTATGGCTTAGGGATAAAAGCTGTTGAGAAGCCTTTTGGTCCTAGACTTGGCTCTCCGAGTCTAGGACCAAAAGGCTCCTTAACAGCTTCTACCCCCAAGCCATAATACTGCTGAACAATTAATCAAATGGCCACCCAGACTATTTACATTGACCCCCCATTTGTTTTTGACACTGCTGCTACTCGCTGTTTATTATCTATGCATAGTCACTTCACCCCTACCAACATGTACAAATTACCTCTAACCTGTACCCCCTCACACTGAGTCGTTACCGGTGCCCCCTGTATATAGCCTCGTTATTGTTATGTTATTGTGTTACTTTTTATATTTTTTACTTTAGTTTATTTGGTAAATATTTTCTTAAATCTTAAGCATTTCACGTTAAGGTCTACACTTGTTGTATTCGGCGCACGTGACAAATAATGTTTCATTTTTTAAATGTTTTTATTGGATATATTTACCATATCATATGGAGACAGAAACATAAACTTTTACCTTATCATAAGTAGACATAATTGCAAATGATTAAATCCTTCCAATAGAAAAAAACAAAAACAATTTAGTTTAAATAAATGGGACTCTTCACATGGGATGATTTCACTTGAACAACAAAAGGGAATATTGAATGATCCCCAATGATCCATCGCATCTCCAAAAAACCTTTTCAACTATCATCTATAAAATGATAGTCTAGAAACTAAAGCTTTGGTTGTCTTCCTCTCAGGCTTCCATGTCTTGTCCCTGGACCTCCTCAATGTCCACCTCTTGAACATCAGACTCTGAGGCCTCATCTTCACTGTCATTTTCCAACCTTGTTGAGGATGGCTCGTTGTCAGGCTCAAAAAGCCTCAAATTTGCCCGGATGGCCACCATTTCCCCTCCAGGAGACTGTCAAACATGATGACAACACCACCCCAACAGGTGTTTCTGGGCAGCTTCAATGTGGTACTCTTAGGTAGATTGCTGCTATAACTTGATGACCCTTCACATACCAAACCATTTCCTTGGCTCTCTTGTAGAATGTATCCATTGTTTTCAGTGCCTTTATTGTCATTGAGGAGCAAACTCAATGCATGAGCAGCACAGCCAGGACTCCTCCACTTTAGACTAAGCAGACGTCATGTTCGCAGCATTGTCTGTCACCAGTGCAAATACCTTCTGTGGTCCAAGGTCATTGAGGACTGCCTTCAGCTCATCTGCAATGTAGAGACCGGTGTGTCTGTTGTCACTTGTGTCTGTGCTCTTGTAGAATACTGTTTGAGGGGTGGAGATGATGTAGTTAATTATTCCTTGCCCACGAACATTCAACCCCCCAGAGATGATTGCAATACAGTCTGCTTTCTCTATGATTTGCTTGACCTTCACTTGAATTCTGTTGAACTCTGCATCCAGCAAATGAGTAGGTAAGGCATGTCTGGTTGGAGGGGTGTATGCTGGGCGAAGAACATTCAGAAATCTCTTCTAATACACTTTGCCTGTGAGCATCAGAGGTGAACCAGTTGCATACACAGCTCGAGCAAGACATTCATCAGCATTTCTCTGACTACGTTCCTCCATTGAGTCAAAAAACTTCTGATTCCAGGAGGACCATGAGCTGTTGCTATCGATAAGGTGTCTGATTAATAATTTTCACCTCGATTAGAAGTAGAGGGACTTTTGTCAAGAGGTTGCTTGTTGTGAGCGCTGAGGGAACTTTATGCACTTGGCCAGATGATTCTGCATCTTTGTTGCAGTCTTCACATATGATTTGGCACAGTATTTGCAAATACACAGCTTTTCCTTCTACATTAGCTGCAGTGAAATGTCTCCACACATCAGATAGTGTAAACCTGTAAAGATTAGATTTTTTTTTTGTAAAAAAACAACAAATACAATTCCATGTACAGATAAATAGTTTAGCAGTTAGATTAAACAACTCCTTTGTGAGATAAATGTTTTAAAATTAAACATGCATGGAAACAGGTGAACTAACACTCCTCAGTTAGCAGGCTCAAGCAAGCTAAAACCCACATGGTAGCAAAAACTAACAAGTTAGAAATTATTTAAACACACTTTGCTGTAGGCTACTATTTACTAGTTAACAAAAAATAATGTATGTCATATAAAATATATTCACCCCAACCTATTGTAATCAAAACTTACCAGAACTCATGTAGTCCTTGGCTCAGACAGTGTAGTAATGTGGGCTCAATAGCATCTCATTAGTGTGCAAGATCTTGAGTCAGCTGTACATGTGATGGAAGGATGCACTGTGCATGCAGAGGGTTGAAATTCCATTGAATTGGGGATAGTTTAACCAAAATATGCCACAAGACCTACAATTGTCTTATGTGTGTCCCACAAAAGGAAACACTGTGCACCTGGCAACCTTGGTTAGCGTGCACTGCGCCCGGCCCGCCACACCGAGTCGCTGGTGTGTGATGAGACAAGGATATCCCTACTGGCCAAACCCTCCCTAATCCGGACGATGCTAGGCCAATTGTGCGGCGCACCACGGACCTCCCGGTCGCGGCCGGTTACGACAGAGCCTGGGCGCAAACCCAGAGTCTCTGGTGGCACAGCTGGCGCTGCAGTACAGCGCCCTTAACCACTGAGGCCATTGGCTATATTTTTTGATGAATTTAAGCAAAATTCCCCAAATTCCAGGGCTCAACTTCCAATGGAAAATTTCCGGATTAATTCCAGAAATTTACAGTAAAGTTTCCGACCCTTTGGTTGAGAGAATGCCAAGAGTGTGCATAGCTGTCACCTAGGCAAACAGTGGCTATTTGAAGAATCTCAAATATAAAATTTATTTTGATTTGTTAAACACTTTTTTTGGTTACCAGATGATTCCATATGTGTTATTTCATAGTTTTGATGTCTTCACTATTATGTAGAAAATAGTCCAAATAAAGAAAAACGCTTGAATGAGTAAGTGTTCTAAAACTTTTGACTGGTAGTTTTGACAATAGTATACAATAGTCTCCACCTCTATTTTAGTGATATCAATTAATTAATCACTCAATCAAATCATTTGCAGACTCCTGTCACCTGAAAACACTCATTTTTACTACTTCATGTAGCTCAGACTGTCATAAATCATTATCATTATTAACGCTACCTCATGATAGGGCAGCTCCGGTACGTTCGAGGTCGGGGCCTGGTTGGGTGTCTGGATCGTGGTCTTGATGTGTTCGATTTCCGGTTGACAGAGAAAGTTGACCACATCTGCTTTCTGAATAAATTCATAGTAGCCCTGGAGAGAGAGTACACACACTGAGTTCACACACAAACACACACACACACACACACACACACACACACATACATACATACATACACACACACACACATGGGCATGCATGCCACACACACACATATACACACACACATTCCTCCTGTACCTGTAGGTCTGTCTCCACCAGAGCATCAATGGCGAGACGGTATTCTTCTCTGTAGTGGGGGGGCAGGAAGTTAGGGTCCAGGGGGTTGTCCCCGATGTCCGAACTCTGGGACCGGTGGGCCATGATGGGGTCGGGGTTAGGGGGAAGGGATCAAACCTTTCGGAGAAAAATGTATACATTATTTTTTTGCAGATAGATTGTAGCTTCCATAATTTTTTACTTGATTTAGTAAGGTTCCTCTTATAGTGATAGAGTACCCTAAACAAAGATGTGTATTCATGTGACAGAGAAAACACCCTTCCTAAAACAATATGTTGCCTTGTGTATACCAACATAACACCAAAGATAGTACAGTATGAAGATATGCAAAAACTGCTTCTCCAATAGAAATCCCTGATCACACTTGTAGGCGATGTCCTGGTGACATTGGCTAGTATGTGCAGAAACACATCATTAGGTCGAACGGTCATGTTGTGCTGAACTGCGCATGTGCAGGCTGGCACTCCGTTGTTTTGGAGAAAAAAAATGTACATGCCAGTTTGTCACTTTCACGATGTTGTTGTAATGACTGGTTCAGCTACTTAAGACATTGGCTCCAATCTACTGCCATTAGATTTCGACAAAATTAACAACTACGGACACATTTTTCACTTCTCCCATTGACCTGCAAACTCCGGTCTGGTCTGTCGAATCTGCTTCGCAACGAGTTCCCTGAAGTGTCAATGGTTGCGCCTCTGGGGAAAACTCTATGATAACACTCTCTATCAAAAAGCAGCACACAAAACCCATGCTGTACACAGAGAGGGGCAGGTAGAGAGAAATATATTATAAAGAGAGCAATGGGTCGTAGGATAGAGATAGGGTGAGAGAGACACAAGGGCAAGATAGAGAGAGAGGGCGAAAGCATTCCCTCCCACATATGCCCCTCTAGGCACAACTACAACAACATAACCAACAAAAATGTGTCACAACTCCTGCAGCTCTGTCGCACACTGGGTATGTACTTGAGGTCGACCGATTAATCAGAATGGCCGATTAATTAGGGCCGATTTCAAGTTTTCATAACAGTCGGAAATCGGTATTTTTGGGCGCCATTTTTGCCAAATTCTTTTTATTTTTTATTATACCTTTATTTAACTAGGCAAGTCAGTTAAGAACACATTCTTATTTTCAATGACGGCCTAGGAACGGTGGGTTAACTGCTTCGTTCAGGGGCAGAACGACAGATTTTCACCATGTCAGCTCGTGGGAACCAATCTTGCAACCTTACAGTTAACTAGTCCAACGCAATAACGACATGCCTCTCTCTCGTTGCACCCCACAAGGAGACTGCCTGTTACGCGAATGCAGTAAGCCAAGGTTGCTAGCTAGCATTAAACTTATCTTATAAAAAACAATAAATCATAATCACTAGTTAACTACACATGGTTGATGATATTACTAGATATTATCAAGCGTGTCCTAATCTGACTGAGCATACAAGCATACATGTATCTAAGTATCTGACTGAGCGGTGGTAGGCAGAAGCAGGCACGTAAACATTCATTCAAACAGCACTTTTGTGCATTTTGCCAGCAGCTCTTCGTTGTGCGTTAAGCATTGCGCTGTTTATGACTTCAAGCCTATCAACTCCCGAGATGAGGCTGGTGTAACCAAAGTGAAATGGCTGGCTAGTTAGCGCGCGCTAATAGGGTTTCAAACCTCACTCACTCTGAGCCTTCTAGTAGTTGTTCCCCTTGCTCTGCATGGGTAACACTGCTTCGATGGTGGCTGTTGTCGTTGTGTTGCTGGTTTGAGCCCAGGGAGGAGCGAGGAGAGGGATGGAAGCCATACTGTTACACTGGCAATACTATTACACTGGCAATACTAAAGTGCCTATAAGAAGATCTAATAGTCAAAGGTTAATAAAATACAAATGGTATAGAGGGAAATAGTCCTATAATAACTACAACCTAAAACTTCTTACCTGGGAATATTGAAGACTCATGTTAAAAGGAACCACCAGCTTTCATATGTTCTCATGTTCTGAGCAAGGAACTGAAACGTTAGCTTTCTTACATAGCACATATTGCACTTTTACTTTCTTCTCCAACACTTTGTTTTTGCATTATTTAAACCAAATTGAACATGTTTCATTATTTACTTGAGGCTAAATAGATTTTATTGATGTATCATATTAAGTTAAAATAAGTGTTCATTCACTATTGTTGTACTTGTCATTATTACAAATAAAATTTAAAAAATTGTCCGATTAATCGGTATCGGCTTTTTTGGTCCTCCAATAATCGGTTGACCTCTAGTATGTACATAGTCACTGTTAGGCTTTGAGGGGACTCCTATGGTAGGTCATCTCTTGGCAGTAGTACTGTAGACTACTTTATCACTGACCTCAACCCAGAGTCTCTCAGAGCATTCACAGTCAACCCACTGACACCCCTATCAGATCACAGCAAAATGACAGTCTACTTGAACAGAGCAATACTCAATCATGAGGCATAAAAGCCAAAGGAACTGAATAATATTAAAAAATGTTATAGATGGAAGGAATGTAGTGTGGAAACCTACCCAAAAACTATGAGGAAACAGAACACAGAAGAAAATTAACAACAATGACAAATGGTTTGATGAAGAATGCAAAAACCTAAGAAAGAAATTGAGAAACATATCCAACCAAAAACATAGAGACCCAGAAAACCTTAGTCTACACCTTCACTATGGTGAATCACAAAAACAATACAGAAATACACTACGGAAAAAGAAGGAACAGCACGTCAGAAATCAGCTCAATGTAAATGAAGAATCCATAGCCTCTCACCACTTCTGGGAAAATTGGAAAACACAAAACAACACAAAGAATTATCTAACCAAAATGGAGATGTATGAGTAAACCGCTTCTCCAATCGTTTTGGTCCTATAACAGAGAATAAAGAGAAAAAACATATACATGATCAAATACAAATCTTAGAATCAAATATTAAAGACTACCAGAACCCACTGGATTCTCCAATTACATTGGATGAACTACAGGACAAAATACAAACCCTCCAACCCAAAAAGACCATTGGTGTTGATTGATGGTATCCTCAATGAAATTATAAAATATACAGACAACAAACTCCAATTAGCTATACTTAACATCATCCTTAGCTCTGGCATCTAACCCCAATATTTGGAAGCAAGAACTGATCACCCCAATCTACAAAAGTGGAGACAAATTTGACCCCAATAACTACGCATCAACAGCAACCTCGGGGAAATCCTCTTCATTATCATCAACAGTAGACTCGTACATTTCCTCAGTGAAAACAATGTACTGAGCAAATGTTAAATTGTCTTTTTACCAAATTACCATACGACAGACCAAGTACACCCCCTGCACACCCTAATTGACAAACAAACTAACTAACCAAAACAAAGGCAAAGTCTTTTCATGCTTTGTTGATTTCAAAAAAGCCTTTGACTCAATTTGACATGAGGGCCTGTTATACAAATTGATGGAAAGTGGTGTTGGGGGAAAAACATAAATCATTATAAAATCCATGTACACAAACAACAAGTGTGTGGTTCAAATTGGCAAAAAACACACATTTCTTTCCAAAGGGCCGTGGGGTGAGACAGGGATGCAGATTTAGCCCCCACCCTTTTCAACATATAGTTGAATTCGGAAAAATACATACACTTAGGTTGGAGTCATTAAAACTAGTTATTCAACCACTGCACAAAATTCTTGTTAACAAACTATAGTTTTAGCAAGTTGGACATCTACTTTGTGCATGACACAAGTAATTTTTCCAACAATTGTTTATAGACAGATTATTTCACTTATAATTCAGTGTATCACAATTCCAGTGGGTCAAAAGTTTACATACGCTAAGTTGACTGTGCCTTTAAACAGCATGGAAAATTCCAGAAAATTATGTCATGGCTTTAGAAGATTCTGATAGGCTAATTGACATCATATGAGTCAATTGGAGGTGTACCTGTGGATGTATTTCAAGACCAGCCTTCAAAAGCAGTGCCTCTTTGCTTGACATCATGGGATTTTTTTTTTAAAGAGTCCAGGAAAAAATGTGTAGACCTCCACAAGTCTGGTTCATCCTTGGGAGCAATTTCAAAATGCCTGAAGGTACCACGTTCATCTGTACAAACAATAGTATGCAAGTATAAACACCATGGGAACACGCAGCCGTCATATCGCTCAGGAAAGAGACACATTCTGTCTCCTAGAAATGAATGTACTTTGTGCGAAAAGTGCAAATCAATCCCAGAACAACAGCAAAGGACCTTGTGAAGATGCTGGAGGACACAGGTACAAAAGTATCTATATCCACAGTAAAGCAAGTCCTATATCGACATAACTTGAAAGGCCTCTCAGCAAAGAAGAAGCCACTGCTCCAAAACCGCCATAAAAAAGCCAAACTACGGTTTGCCACTGCACATGGGGACAAAGATCATACTTTTTGGAGAAATGTCCTGCAACATCTCAAGACATCAGTCAGGAAGTTAAAGCTTGGTCGCAAATGGGTCTTCCAAATGGACAATGACCCCAAGCATACTTCCAAAGTTGTGGCAAAATGGCTTAAGAACAACAAAGTCAAGGTATTGGAGTGGCCATCAAAATGCCCTGACCTCTCCCGGGTGGCGCAGTAGTTAAGGGCGCTGTACTGCAGCGCCAGCTGTGCCACCAGAGACTCTGGGTTCGTGCCCAGGCTCTGTCGTAACCGGCCGCGACCGGGAGGTCCGTGAGGCGACGCACAATTGGCCTAGCGTCGTCCGGGTTAGGGAGGGTTTGGCCGGTAGGGATATCCTTGTCTCATCGCGCACCAGCGACTCCTGTGGCGGGCCGGGCGCAGTGCACGCTAACCAAGGTTGCCAGGTGCCAGGTGCACGGTGTTAAGAAGTAGTGCGGCTTGGTTGGGTTGTGAATCGGAGGACGCATGACTTTCAACCTTCGTCTCTCCCGAGCCCGTACGGGAGTTGTAGTGGTGAGACAAGATAGTAGCTACTAACAATTGGATACCACGAAATTGGGGAGAAAAGGGGTAAAATTCACAATAAATTAAAACATTTAAAAATGCCCTGACCTCAATCCTATAGAAAATTTGTGGGAAGAACTGAAAAAGCGTGTGTGAGCAAGGAGGCCTATAAACCTGAATATGTTACATCAGCTCTGTCAGGAGGAAATGGCCAAAATTCACCAACCTATTGTGGGAAGCTTGTGGAAGGCTACCCAAAACGTTTGACCCATGTTAAACAATTTAAAGGCAATGCTACCAAATACTAATTGAGTGTATGTAAACTTCTGACCCACTGGGAATGTGATGAAAGAAATAAAAGCTGAAATAAATAATTATTGTCACGCCTTGGTCTTAGTATTTTGTGTTTTCTTTAGTTGTTTGTTCAGGCCAGGGTGTGACATGGGGTTATTGTATTGTCTATTGGGGTTTTTGTAGGCATTGGGATTGTGGTTGATTAGGGGTGTGTCTAGTATAGGCTTGGCTGCCTGAGGCGGTTCTCAATCTGAGTCAGGTGATTCTCGTTGTCTCGGATTGGGAACCGTATTTAGGTAGCCTGAGTTTCACTTTGTATTTCATGGGTGATTGTTCCTGTCTCTGTGTAGTGTTCACCAGATAGGCTGTATTAGGTTTCACGTTCCGTTTGTTGTTTTTGTATTTATTTAGTTATTTCACGTATCGTTCCGTTTTTTCTTCATTAAAGACATGAGTAACCACCACGCTGCATTTCGGTCCGACTCTCTTCCTTCTACAAACGAAGAACGCCGTTACAGAATCACCCACCACACACGGACCGAGCGGCGTGGTAACAGGCAGCGAAAGCAGGAAAAGCGAAAGGAGGAATGTAGCATGGAGTATACGACGTGGGATGAAATAGACAGGTGGGCGGCCGACCCAGAGAGAGTGCCTGAGCCCGCCTGGGATTCGCTAGAGCAGTGCGAAGAGGGCTATAGGTGAATGGATTTGGAGAAACAGACACGGCGGCGCAGAGCGAAACCCGAAAGTCACCCCAATAAATTTATTGGGGGGGGGCTCAGAGGGAGAGTGGCTGAGTCAGGAGATAGACCTGAGCCAACTCTCCCTGATTATCGTGAGGAGCCAAGGAGGAGACCAGAACCAGAGCCGGTGTTGGAGGTGAGCGAAACAGAGACTGTGAAGGAGTTAATGGGGAAATTGGAGGAGAGAGAAATGAGGGAGTTGCTGTGTTGGTGCTTTTTGCATGGAATTCGCCCGACGGAACGTGTCGGGGATTTGATGGCACCTGGGTTAGCGCTCCATACTCGTCCCGAGGTGCGTGTTAGTCGGCTGGTGAAGTTGGTGCCAGCCTCACGCACCAGGCCTCCTGTGCACATCCCTAGCCTTGCACGTCCTGTGCCAACACTGCTCTCAAGATCTCCAGTACGCCTTCACGGTCTAGCCCATCCTGTGCCACCTCCACACTCCAGTCCTCCGGTAGCAGCTCCCCGCACCAGGCTTCCTGTGCGTGTCCTCGATCCAGTACCACCAGTTCCAGCACCACGCACCAGGCCTTCAGTGCGTCCCGCCTGTTCAGCGCAGCCAGAGCTGCCAGCCTGCATGGAGAAGCCAGAGCTGCCAGCCTGCATGGAGCAGCCAGAGATGTCAGTCTGCATGGAGCAGCCAGAGCTGTCAGTCTGCATGGAGCAGCCAGAGATGCTAGTCTACATGGTGCAGCCAGAGCTGCCAGTCTGCATGAAGCAGCCAGAGATGTCAGTCTGCATGGAGCAGCCAGAGCTGTCAGTCTGCATGGAGCAGCCAGAGCTGTCAGTCTGCATGGAGCAGCCAGAGATGTCAGTCTGCATGGAGCAGCCAGAGATGCCAGTCTACATGGTGCAGCCAGAGCTGCCAGTCTGCATGAAGCAGCCAGAGATGTCAGTCTGCATGGAGCAGCCAGAGCTGTCAGTCTGCATGGAGCAGCCAGAGATGCTAGTCTACATGGTGCAGCCAGAGCTGCCAGTCTGCATGAAGCAGCCAGAGATGTCAGTCTGCATGGAGCAGCCAGAGCTGTCAGTCTACATGAAGCAGCCAGAGCTGTCAGTCTGCATGGAGCAGCCAGAGCTGTCAGTCTGCATGGAGCAGCCAGAGATGTCAGTCTGCATGGAGCAGCCAGAGATGCCAGTCTACATGGTACAGCCAGAGCTGCCAGTCTGCATGAAGCAGCCAGAGCTGTCAGTCTGCAAGGAGTTGCCAGTCTGCAAGGAGCTGCCAGTCTGCAAGGAGCTGCCAGTCTGCAAGGAGCTGCCAGTCTGCAAGGAGCTGTCAGTCTGCAAGGAGCTGTCAGTCTGCAAGGAGCCGCCAGTCTGCCCAGCGCCGCCAGTCTGCCCAGCGTCGCCAGTCTGCCCAGCGTTGCCAGTCTGTCAGGATCAGTTAGATCCACCAGTCAGCCAGGATCCACCAGTCTGCCAGGATCCACCAGTCTGCCAGGATCCGCCAGAAGTGCCAGTCAGCCAGGATCCACCAGAAGTGCCAGTCGGCCAGGATCTGCCAGTAGTGCCAGTCGGACAGGATCTGCCAGTCAGCCAGGATTCGCCAGTCTGCCAGGATCCACCAGTCAGCCAGGATCCACCAGTCTTCCAGGATCTGCCAGAAGTGCCAGTCAGCCAGGATCCGCCAGAAGTGCCAGTCGGCCAGGATCCGCCAGTCGGCCAGGATCCGCCAGTCGGCCAGGATCCGCCAGTCAGCCAGGATCTGCCAGTCAGCCAGGATCCACCAGTCAGCCAGAATCTGCCAGTCAACCAGATTCTTCCAGATCAGCCTGTCAGCCAGTCTCTTCCAGATCTGCCAGTCAACCAGAATCTTCCAGATCTGCTAGTCAACCAGAATCTTCCAGATCTGCTAGTCAACCAGAATCTTCCAGATCTGCTAGTCAACCAGAATCTTCCAGATCTGCTAGTCAACCAGAATCTTCCAGATCTGCTAGTCAACCTGAATCTTCCAGATCCGCCAGCCAGCCAGGATCTACCGGAGCCTACTACCTACCTGAGTTTCATCTCAGTACTGGGGTTCCTCTCAGTACTGGGCTTCCTCTCAGTACTGGGCTTCCCCTCAGTCCCGAGCTGCATCAGTCCCGAGCTGCCCCTCAGTCCCGAGCTGCCCCTCAGTCCCGAGATGCCCCTCAGTCCCGAGCTGCCCCTCAGTCCCGAGCTGCCCCTCAGTCCCGAGCTGTCCCTCAGTCCCGAGCTGTCCCTCAGTCCCGAAATGCCCCTCAGTCACGAGCTGCTCCTCAGTTCTGTGGGGTTCTGGGTGAGGACTATTAGGCCATGGTCGGCGGCGAGGGTGGATTATCCCAGGACGCGAAGGGGAGGAACTAGGACATTAATGAAGTGGGGTCCACGTCCCGAGCCGGAGCCGCCACCATGGACAGACGCCCACCCGGACCCTCCCTATGGTTTTGAGGTGCGTCCGGGAGTCCGCACCTTAGGGGGGGGGGGGGGTTCTGTCACGCCTTGGTCTTAGTATTTTGTCTTTTCTTTAGTTGTTTGTTCAGGCCAGGGTGTGACATGGGGTTATTGTATTGTCTATTGGGGTTTTTGTAGGCATTGGGATTGTGGTTGATATGGGGTGTGTCTAGTATAGGCTTGGCTGCCTGAGGCGGTTCTCAATCTGAGTCAGGTGATTCTCGTTGTCTCGGATTGGGAACCGTATTTAGGTAGCCTGAGTTCGCTTTTTATTTCGTGGGTGATTGTTCCTGTCTCTGTGTAGTGTTCACCAGATAGGCTGTATTAGGTTTCACGTTCCGTTTGTTGTTTTTGTATTTATTTAGTTATTTCACGTATCGTTCCGTTTTTTCTTCATTAAAGACATGAGTAACCACCACGCTGCATTTCGGTCCGACTCTCTTCCTTCTACAAACGAAGAACCCCGTTACAATTATCTGTACTATTATTCTGATTTCACATTCTTAAAATAAAGTGGTGATCCTACCTGACCTAAAACAGGGAATTTGTTACTAGGATTAAATGTCAGGAATTGTGAAAAACAATATATTTGGCTACGGTGTATGTAAACTTCCGACTTCAACTGTATATATCAATGAAAGTGAGAGGGCACTAGAACAATCTGCAGCACCCGGCCTCACCCTACTAGAATCTGAAGTCAAATGTCTACTGTTGTCTACAAATGTCTACTGTAGGGCCTACAGCAGCATCTAGATATTCTGCACAGATTCTGTCAGACCTGGGCCCTGACAGTAAATCTCAGTAAGACAAAAATAATGATGTTCCAAAAAAAGTCCAGTCGCCAGGAACACAAATACAAATTCTATCTAGATACCGTTGCGCAAGAGTACACAAAAAAACTATACATGCCTTGGCCTAAACATCAGTGCCACAGGTAACTTCCACAAAGCTGTGAATGAGCTGAGAGACTAGACAAGAAGAGACTTCTATGCCATCAAAAGGAACATAAACTTTGACATACCAATTAGGTATCTGGCTAAAATACTTGAATCAGTTATAGACCCCGTTGCACTTGATGGTTGTGAGGTCTGGGGTCCGCTCACCAACCAAGAATTCACAAAATTGGACAAACACCAAATTGAGACTCTGCATGCAGATTTCTGCAAAAATATCCTCTGGGTACAACGTAAAACACCAAATAATGCATGCAGAGCAGGATTAGGCCGATACGAAATACGAAAGAGGGCGAGAGAGAGAGAGAGAGGGCGAGAGAAAGAGAGAGAGGGTGAGAGAGAGAGCGAGAGGGTGAGAGAGAGAGCGAGAGGGTGAGAGAGAGAGAGAGGGTGAGAGAGAGGGTGAGAGAGAGAGAAAGAGAGAGAGGGAGAGGAAAGAGAGATTATAAAGAGAGAAATGTGTCATAGGATAGAGTGAGGGCAAGAGAGAGAGAGAAGGCGAGCGAGAGGGAGAGTGAACTCTTAGTGACAGTGCACTCAGATAGACATGCTGACTAGATCAAGACGATCAACATAATTCAGGTATTGTTGTTGAGTCATTGACAACTGGTGTAACGAGTACATACTTTACATTAACAAACACACACCTGTTTACTGTAACACATATGCACAAGATTGAACAGAAGTTACAGTAAACAACAGGATGTAGTTATTAATATGACAGTAAATACTGATATTTAGAATGGCAATGCCAATGCCATTATGATACAGATGATTCATCGAATATTAAATCAGGTCGGGATTAAAAAAGAGAGACAGACAGAAAGAGATACAGAGAGAGATTAAGAGAGAAAGAAGGAAAGAGAGAGAGATCTGTGTAGACAGGTTCATCCATAGTTGTGTTGAGTAAACATGTCTTACAGGTGTGTCAGGCTGTAGGTACAGATGTAGGATCTTCATTTGAGCCCGTTTTCGTAATGGCAGAAAACATTCAAAGCGCTACTTGAATTTGTGGGTGTCCCTGACCTAAGTTCTCTCAAGTTTGGGCCAACTAGAAAGTTCAAGTAACACTTGACCGAAAAGTTAAGTAAACTAAAAGGCTGTGGAACCAGTTACTGGATAATAATTTGTTGAATCAACTAGATGTTGTTTTTTTACAGTGCCTGTCTGGGGTAAATACATGTGCTGTTACATATTACAGTGCCTGTCTGGGGTAAATACATGTGCTGTTACATATTACAGTGCCTGTCTGGGGTAAATACATGTGCTGTTACATATTACAGTGCCTGTCTGGGGTAAATACATGTGCTGTTACATATTACAGTGCCTGTCTGGGGTAAATACATGTGCTGTTACATATTACAGTGCCTGTCTGGGGTAAATACATGTGCTGTTACATATTACAGTGCCTGTCTGGGGTAAATACATGTGCTGTTACATATTACAGTGCCTGTCTGGGGTAAATACATGTGCTGTTACATATTACAGTGCCTGTCTGGGGTAAATACATGTGCTGTTACATATTACAGTGCCTGTCTGGGGTAAATACATGTGCTGTTACATATTACAGTGCCTGTCTGGGGTAAATACATGTGCTGTTACATATTACAGTGCAATTACATGTTTATTTGTTCACATCAACCAACTGAAACAGTACATGGTATATGGAGACTGGGCATATCTGAACTTACACCATATTCCTTCTACTGCACACTATATAGGGAGGCATTTACTGGGTATGATCTGAACATGAGTCTGAACATGTCAACTAGACAGGAAGTGTTTTTACCTGTTTGCTCACATCACCATGAAAACCTGCTGTGACTGACTTTAGCTTGCAGGCTTGACAGACTGACTGTGTTGCTCAATTGTTAGAACATGGTGCTTGCAACGCCAGGGCTGTGGGTTCGGTTCCCATGGGGAACCAATACAAAAAATGTGTGAACTCACTACTGTAAGTTGCTCTGGATAAGAGTGTAAAATATGTGGGTGTGAATGTGTGTTAGGCTAGGCTTAGGCTTGTGTGCGGCTGTGTGCGGCTGCTTGGCCATGGAAACCCATTTCATGACGCTCCCGACGAACAGTTCTTGTGTTGACATTCCTTCCAGAGGCAGTTTTTAACTAGGTAGTGAGTGTTACAACCCAGGACAGACAATTTATACACGCTATGTTCTTCAGCACTCGCCGGTCCTGTTCTAAAAGCTTGTGCGGCCTACCACTTTGTGGCTGAGCCGTTGTTGCTCCTAGACATTTCCACTTCACAATAACATCACTTACATTTGACCAGGGCAACTCAAGCTAGGCAGAACTGACTTGTTGGAAAGGTGGCATCCTATGACGGTGTCACTTTGACGTCACTAAGCACTTCAGTAAGGCCATTCTACTGCCAATGTTTGTCTATGGAGATTGCATGGCTGTTTGATCGATTATATACACCTGTCCGCAATGGGTGTGGCTGAAATAGCCGAATCCACTCATTTAAAAGGGTCCACATACTTTTGTATATATAGCGTATGTATATTAAATAGATAAATACAGTTGAAGTGGGAAGTTTACATACACTTAGGTTGGAGTCATTAAAGCTCATTTTTCAACCACTCCACAAATGTCTTGTTAAAAAACAATAGTTTTGGCAAGTTGGTTAGGACATCTACTTTGTGCATGACACAAGTAATTTTTCTAACAATTGTTTACAGACAGATTATTTCACTTATAATTCACTGTATCAGCCTCCCGGGTGGCGCAGTGGTTAAGGGCGCTGTACTGCAGCGCCAGCTGTGCCATCAGAGACTCTGGGTTCGCGCCCAGGCTCTGTCGTAACCCGGCCGCGACCGGGAGGTCCATGGGGCGACGCACAATTGGCCTAGCGTCGTGGGGAGGGCTTGGTCGGTAGGGACGTCCTTGTCTCATCACGCACCAGCGACTCCTGTGGCGGGCCGGGCGCAGTGCGCGCTAGCCAAGGTTGCCAGGTGCACAGTGTTTCCTCCAACACACTGGCTTCCGGGTTGGATGCGCGCTGTGTTAAGAAGCAGTGCGGCTAGGTTGGGTTGTGTATCGGAGGACGCATGACTTTCAACCTTTGTCTCTCCTGAGCCCGTACGGGAGATGAGACAAGATAGTAGCTCCTACAACAATTGGAAACCATGAAATTGGGGAGAAAAAGGGGTAAAAAGATATTAAAACGTTTTTTTTTTTATAAAAAAAATAATTCACTGTATCACATTCCAGTGGGTCAGAAGTTTACAAACACTAAGTTGACTGTGCCTTTAAACAGCTTGGAAAATTCCAGAAAATGATGTCATGGCTTTAGAAGCTTCTGATAGGCTAAATGACATAATTTGAGTCAATTGGAGGTGTACCTGTGGATGTATTTCAATGCCTACCTTCAAACTCAGTGACTCTTTGCTTGACATCATGGAAAAATCTAAAGAAATCAGCCAAGACCTAAAAAAAAATTTTTTTAAGTATTGTTCATCCTTGGGAGCAATTTCCAAACGCCTGAAGATACCACATTCATCTGTACAAACAATAGTATGCAAGTATAAATACCATGGGACCACGCAGCTGTCATACTGCTCAGGAAGGAGACACGTTCTGTCTCCTAGAGATGAACTTACTTTGGTGCGAAAAGTGCAAATCAATCCCAGAACAACAGCAAAGGACCTTGTAACCACAGTAAAACGAGTCCGATATCGACATAACCTGAAAGGCTGCTCAGCAAGGAAGAAGCCACTGCTCCAAAACCTCCATAAAAAAGGCAGACTATGGTTTGCAACTGCACATGGGGACAAAGATTGTACTTTTTGGAGAAATGTCCTCTGGTCTGATGAAGCAAAAATAGAATTGTTTGGCCATAATGTCCATCGTTATGTTTGGAGGAAAAAGGGGAGGCTTGCAAGCCGAAGAACAGCATCCCAACCTTGAAGCACCGTGGTGGCAGCATCATGTTGTGGGGGTGCTTTGCTGAAGGAGGGACTGGTGCACTTCACAAAATAGATGGCATCATGAGGGAGAAAAAGTATGTGGATATATTGAAGCAACATCTCAAGACATCAGTCAGGAAGTTAAAGCTTGGTTGCAAATGGGTCTTCCAAATGGACTATGACCCCAAGCATACTTCCAAAGTTGTGGGAAAATGGCTTAAGGACAATAAAGTCAAAGTATTGGAGTGGCCATCACAAAGCCCTGACCTGCAAAGAAACCACTACCAATGGACACCAATAATAAGAAGAGACTTGCTTGGGCCAAGAAACAAGAGCAATTGACATTGACCGGTGGAAATATGTCCTTTTGTCTGATGAGTCCAAATCTGGTGACACTGTCTGTGATATATTTAGAATTAAAGGCACACTTAACCAGCATGGCTACCACAGCATTCTGCAGCGATATGCCATCCCATCTGGTTTGCACTTAGTGGGAATATCATTTGTTTTTCAACAGGACAATGACCCAAGACACACCTCCAGGCTGTGTAAGGGCTATTTGACCAAGCAGGAGAGTGATGGAGTGCTGCATCAGATGACCTGGCCTCCACAATCACTTCAACCCAATTGAGATGTTTTGAGATAAGTCGGACCGCAGAGTGAAGGAAAAGCAGACAACAAGTGCTCAGCATATGTGGGAACTCCTTCAAGACTATTGGAAAAACATTCCTCATGAAGCTGGTTGAGAGAATGCCAAGAGTGTGCAAAGCTGTCATCAAGGCAAAGGGTGGCTATTTGAATAATCTAGCATCTACAATATATTTGGATTTGTTGAACACTTTTTGGTTACTACATGATTCCATATGTGTTATTTCATAGTTTTGATGTTTTCACTATTATTCTACAATGTAGGAAATAGTACAAATAAAGAAAAACCCTTGAATGAGTAGGTGTGTCCAAACTTTTGACTGGTACTGTATGTAAAATGTGTGTAAAATGTTTATGTAACAAAAAACCTTTGTCCTCCAAAGAAGATGCGAGATGGTGGAGGTGTAAGTCACTTTGGATAAGAGCGTCTATTAAAATGTGGGTGTGCATCTGGGTGTGTGGGTGAGTGGATGGGTTGTTTTGTAGCCTATAGTGTGGTGATTAGCTGTCTGATGAGTGTGCATGTGTTTTGTAAACTTCCACACACACCTAGAGCTATAGGTAACCATAGTAACCAGTTACGTTATAGCCCTGCCCACTGGATCAAAAGCTGGCTGTAGTTTACTCAGCAGCAGCACTGTGACTCGCCTGCTAGTCAAGACTGCTAGCCTACGGCTAACATGCTACATCCTGCACAGTGACTGTCTGTTGGCTAACGCTACCCACAGGCCTAGCCTGCATGAGTCTGTGCTCCAAGGATAACATTACCTCAAGGCATTAAATATTCCGACTCTCAAATCACAGGATGTCTTTGTCATATTTGGTTAAGACCTGCACTAACCTATCCTCTGAGGTAAGTTGTTAGATCAGAGTGAGAGAGTAACTGTACAGGTGGGGTTACTCATCCTGACCTGAAGGCAGGTAGAAATTACACAACAAACACTGTACACCTGAGATATCTTCCACAAGCTGTGCGTGTGTGTGTGTTTGTACGTGTGTGCTGATTGGGTTGAGATTAGGTTAAGCCAATCACATGCTGTTTTACTGGAACAAGGGGCACACTGATTGGTTTACAGACAGATGCATGACAACATCCAGTGCTGACAGTGTCTGATGTACCTGTCTAACAAGACACATTCACACACGGAACATCTATTTGTTTGTTGTGGCAACAACAACTTTTTACCTCAAGTGGTGACACAGGATTAATGACAGGAACTGTGTGTGTGTGTGCATGTGTGTGTGTCTGCGTGTGCATGCGCGCGTGTGTTTGTTATGTGTTTCTCAGAAAAGGGCAGGAAACAGAATGGGTTTGAAGCCATAAACCACTTCAGGAGGATTTAAGAACCAAACCTCCACTCCAGGCTATATAGTTATATCTATCATCACTGTCTGACTCAGAGTTGCCGAACCCATGCTTGTTCGTTCAACGTTCCGACCAGTCATTCCCAGCATTCCTGTGTGAACTTCGGGAGAGAGGGGGACAGAGGAAAATAGAGAGAGCAAGAGGGGGAGGGGGAGGGAGAGGGAATGATAGAGGGGGCAAGAGGGGGAGGGAGAGGGAATGATAGAGGGGGAAAGAGGGGGAGGGAGAGGGAATGATAGAGGGGGCAAGAGGGGGAGGGAGAGGGAATGATGGAGGGGGAAAGAGGCAGAGGGAGAGGGAATGATAGAGGGGGCAAGGGAGAAAAGGCAGGAGAAAGAAAAAGAGAGAGGAGGATTGATAGAGATAGAGGGAGGGAGCATGATAGGGAGTGAGGGATAGAGAGGGAATTAAAGAGAGAGGCAGAGGGAACATTTGTCTCTGTCTCAACACGTGAACAATTAACTGAGGCTGTGTTTACACAGGCAGCCCAATTCTGATATTTTCTGCACTAATTGTTCTTTTGACGAATCAGATCACCTCTGCAAAAGATCTGACGTGAAAATATCTTATGTGATCGGTTAAAATACCAATTGGTGCAGAAAATATATGAATTGGACTGCCTGTGCAAACAGAGGTAGACCAATCAGATCCGCTATGAAAAATATTGACGTGATTGGTCAAAAGACAAATTAGTAGAAAAAATATTTGAATTGGGTGAACACAGCGTGAGGAGACAGAACCTGTACAATTACACACACACACGAACACGCCTCACTAAACAAACACACAGATTGATCCTGCATACCGATTCAGGTGGATTCTACAGTTAGTCGTTTAAATAGGTCAGTGAGAATAGTACAGGGCGAGAGAGAGAGAGAGGGGGGAGGGGTACCTGTCCTTCTCTATATCATCACTGGCACTCACACGGGCAGATCTGAAATGACACCCTATTCCCATCGTAATTCACATAGGGCTCTGTCAAAAAGTAGTGCACTTCATAGGGAATTAGAGTGTAATTTGAGACACAGACAGAAGTACATCTACCTGTCCTGTATCATCAGGATATCATCACTGTCTGACTGAAAAGACAACAGCACCACATACAGTACAATGACTCAAGGTCAGATACTACAAGTACACAAAGGGATAGAATGAATTCTCGTAAGCACGAGAACGCACACGGATAGACATTGACCCTTATTAAGACAATGCAAACAAAGGGTGCAGCCTTGAGAGCATAATGGTCTAACAGGAAAACATGAACACACACACACACAAACAAATGTGCTATTCCAATCTGCAAATCCACTATTTTGTAATATAAAGACTGAAAACTTAGATTAAGTTTACAAGTGTGTAGGTTGTACATATTCTAGAGTTAATGTTGTATGGTATAGAAGTTATGATTCGGAGGCCAAAGCACATACATACATATATTGAAGCGACTGAGGGGGAGCAGTCTGCTGAAGCGAGGTTTGAACCAGCAACTCTATGCTTGTGGGGCAAGTTTTTAGTTTTTATTTCACCTTTATTTAATCAGGTAAGCTAGTTGAGAACAAGTTCTCATTTACAACTGCGACCTGGCCAAGATAAAGCAAAGCAGTGCGACACAAACAACACAGAGTTAAACGTGGAATAAACAAACATACAGTCAATAATACAATAGAAAAAGTCTATATACAGTGTGTGCAAATGAGGTAGGATAAGGGAGGTAAAGGCAATAAACACTAGAGTGATTGATGTGCAGAAGATGAGTATGCAAGTAGAGACACTGGGGTGCAAAGGAGCAAAATAAATAAAATAAATAACAGTATGAGGATGAGGTAGTTGGATGGGCTATTTACAGATGGGCTATGTGACAAAGGAGTAATTGGCTTTGGGTGGAGCGCGTGCTACTGGTGGGTGCTGCTATGGTGACCAGTGAGCTGAGATAAGGCGGGGCTTTACCGAGCAAAGACTTATAGATGACCTGGAGCCAGTGGGTTTGGCGATGAATATGAAGCGAGGGCCAGCCAACGAGAGCATACAGGTCACAGTGGTGGGTAGTATGTGGGGCTTTGGTGACACAACGGATGGCACTGTGATAGACTGCATCCAATTTGCTGAGTAGAGTGTTAGAGGCTATTTTGTAAATTACATCGCCGAAGTCAAGGATCGGTAGGATAGTCAGTTTTACGAGGGCATGTTTGGCAGCATGAGTGAAGAATGCTTTGTTTTGCGAAATATGAAGCCGATTCTAGATTTAAATTTGAATTGGAGATGCTTAATGAGAGTCTGGAAGGCGAGTTTACAGTCTATTCAGACACCTAGTTATTTGTAGTTGTCCACATATTCTAAGTCAGAACCGTCCAGAGTAGTGATGCTGAGGGTGGGCGGGCAGGTGTGGGCAGCGATCGGTTGAAGAGCATGCATTTAGTTTTACTTGCATTTAAGAGCAGTTGGAGGCCACGGAAGGAGAGTTGTTTGGCATTGTGGGATTCGAAATGGTCGGTGATCTGTTTGTTAACTTGTACACTACCACCTGCGCCCTAAAAGGTCCTGGACAAAAGCCGAAGCAGTAGTAAACACACACACAAACACACACACAGAGAAAGTAATAGGCTGACATACAGGAAGGCTAAAGTAGGCCTATTATCTGACATGGACCAAAGTCTCAGTCAGATACAAAGCAGAACATCTGTACTCAGCATACACACACAAACACCTTCTGTATGGTAATTTACAAGACATAGGACTTTGATTATCAATCGACTTTAGTCCAACTATGTAGTCTACATTATTAGATAACACGACATACAACATATTGTCCTGTTTATGCACAACAATATGTAGGTTATAATAGAGGGCTACTGTAATACAGAAGTGTCTTTGTGTGTAAGTGCATTTATGTAAATTAATTGAAGACTGTCAATCAAGTCTTGCAGAGTTTCTATTGGTTGGCAGCTTTCAATGAAAACAGACGTTATTGCAGAGTTATTGCTAGAGAAACCTAATCCACCAGTGATCGCGATAGGTACTGTAGGCTACAGAACTACTGGTAACATTTGACTGCTTCAAGGTTCAAAGTGCTATTTCATTCTCTTGTTATAGTATAGGCTACATACACTGCGTTACATAGAGATTATTGCAATAGGCTAATTTATAGAAGGCACGGAGAGATCACCTGGATAGATTATCACTTGGATAGATTTACCTGTTTCAGAGAGAGTTGTTATGGACATAATGATTCAGTCTCTTACCTTCAAGTGGGCATCAACCTGTAGACTACCTTGTCTTTTTTTGCTTGAACCGCGGTGTATGGCCGTATATCCCTTCCGCGGTACCGCCACTAGTGTTCCTCGGCTCGTCTGTGTATTACATTCCTTTCTCCCGTTGGGACTCCACCCTATCCGATCAAAACGCCCAGGAACTCCACACTACTCAAATCCGACCTGTCTGCGTCTGCTAAACCTACCTCTTTGCCCGCGCTCTTCCACACCGCGGGGAGATAAAACAGGGAAGAAGTTGAGTAACTCACTCCCTTTCCTCCCTCCCAACTCCTCCTATTATCACTGCAGTTAAAGCTGACAGTTGAAAACTATTGGAAGTTGACTGGTGGCATATTTCAAAAACTGTTTACCACAGAGTTTCTAAAACCAGAGCCACAACATCGCGAGACTTCCGGGAACGCGTGCTAAACCGACCAAGCAGACCAGGTAGGGGGTTTGGGTTTTTAGAAGTCAATGAGAGAAGTGAAAATGTCTTCCTTAGTTCTTAATTTTCTCGAAATCTAAAGGCACAACCTATATTCGAGCAAATGTCTTAAATCGTTGAACATGATCTTAAAGTGACACTGACACGTTTTCATTTTCCTGAAAAACAACTTTATTTTGATTTGACGGCCTGCACGTGCGCAGTTCGGCGTGAGGCGACACACGATGACGTGTTTCTGCGCATGAGCATAGCTAGCCAACGTCGCCATGACATCGCCTACAAACGTTTTCGGGAATATCCATTGGAGAAGCAGTTTCTGCCTATCTTAATACTGTACTATCTTTGCTATTACCACCTCCCGCCTCTCTCTGTCGCTCTCTGTTGCGCTCTCTCTCTCCACTAGTGAGCTGTAGCATGGTTTGTGCTTCAGACAGTTGTGTGCTACTACCCAGTGTGCACCCCTCTCTCTCCTTCTCCCCTTATGTTTTGTCATTCCTCTCCCTCGTTCACTCCTTTTCTTTATGTCACCCTCCTCTCTCTCTCTCTCTCTCTCTCTCTCTCTCCTTTTAACTGCGGACAGGGAAGTCTGAGAGATAGAGCTCTTGTTTCTTCATGACTTTGCCATCCTTCATGCTGATTCAGCTGCATAGTGTTAACATAGCAAAGTTGTCAATGTCTACCAGTAGGTCACTCTAACCCATCAAACATTTTTGAGTTGCACTTGTTCTGTTTGTCCTGCCCAGTACAATACCACTGGGCAAAACTGGTTGAATCAATGTTTCCTGTCATTTCAACAACAAAAAATGCAATCTGATGATGTTGAATCAAAGTGGAAAACTGATTGGATTTTGTTTTTAAGTCATCAACATAAAGGGAATGTAGTTTTTTTTTCCACCCAACTTTTAACCTAAATCCAATGACATGGTGACATTTTTAGTTGATTTCAGGTTGAATTCAGGTTAGTTGACAACTCAACCAAATGTTAATTCATGTTTCCCATATCTACACTAAGGGGCACTGAGTTTTTGTGTGTGTGTGTTTGACGTGGGCTGTCTTTTGTTCTGTCAGATCAGCTCCACCCTACTCCCCTGATATCCTGCAGCACACACACACACACACACTTGTTCGGCGCAGGGTGTGTCTCACGGTTGTGGATCTCTGCCCACGTACCTTGGTGCACCCTGCCCTGTGTTACACACACACACTACATGCACACACCTGATCTAGACCGAGATAAGCAAATCTACTTCTCCCTGGTGTGTATGATAACACAACTAGTCTCACGTTCATCTATGTTTCTGAAACGTCAAATTTCTAAGTTGTTCCAAAGTCAAATTTCTAAGTGTTTAAGGTTAAGTTTAGGCATTAACTCCTATTGGTTAAGGAGGGTGTTAAGGTTTGGGGTAGGCTTAAAACAAAAATCTCAAAAACAACTTTCTATCGCTGGATTCTGGCAACCTTTGGAATCAGAGGCAGATGCCAAAACCTACTTGAAGATAACAGTGCTCACTGTTGCCCCTAGTGGCCGGTTTCCACGTATTCTCCCGACATCCTCAGACATAGGTGGAAGTCAAATACTGACTTGTATCACAGGTGACCTGGCTGTGATAACAACACTCCATGAAAGGGAATTTGTATACCGTGTGAGTGTATAACCATACGTGTGTATGAGTGAGAATGTCTTAGACTTAGTGTGTGTATGTTGTTCACCTGAGCATTTTTTAGCTAAGTTAGCAGCTGGAAATGTGAGTGTGTGTGTGTGGGAGGGTGTGGGAGGGTGTGGTCTCTTCTAGGAATGTGCCACGGGCTTCAGGACCACACCCAGCTCCTCTCTCTCTCCCCCATCGTCACCCCTCTCTCTGACTCACCTCCTAGCCATAGAGCAGAACCACAGGTCTGGGCCTGACTCTGGACAGCAGATAAAACCTGGCATGGCCCAACACACTTGGAACTGGACAGTAAGCTGGGACTCAGAGAGAATGGATCAGGAGTCAGAGAAATCCTGTCGGCAGCAGCATTAGCCTATTGCTTTCTCTCTCAACTTCAAGTCTCAACTCTAGAGACACTGGGGTTTGGAAGGGAGGTCAGGTGTTGGTTTAGATCCTCCTCCAATGAACACAGACACAGAGTACACTCACATCCACCTACACACACTGAGAAAATGACACACGTGAAAAGGTCTAGTAAGCTCTCCAAAATGATTTTTCCATGCTGTAAATCAAATCAAAGTTTATTTGTCACGTGTGCCGAATACAACAGGTGTAGTGGACCGTATATAGGTAGGTAAAGAAATTACACAACAAGGAAAAAGAATGAAAAACAGTAGCGAGGCTAGATACAGTAGAAAGGCTACATACAGACACTGGTTAGTCAGGCTTATTGAGGTAGTATGTAAATGTAGATATGGTTAAAGTGACTATGCATATATGATGAACAGAGAGTAGCAGTAGCGTAAAGAGGGGTTGGTGGGTGGTGGTTGGTGGTTGGTAGGACAATGCAGATAGCCCAGTTAGCCAATGTGCAGGAGCACTGGTTGGTCGGGCCTATTGAGGTAGTATGTACATTTGTACATGAATGTATAGTTAAAGTGACTATGCATATATAATAAACAGAGTTGCAGCAGCATAAAAGAGGGGTTGGGGGAGGCACACAATGCAAATAGTCTGGGTAGCCATTTGATTACCTGTTCAGGAGTCTCATGGCTTAAACTGTTGAGAAGCCTTTTTTGCCCTTGACTTAGCACTCCGGTACCGCTTGCCATGTAGTACTAGAGAGAACAGTCTATGACTGGGGTGGCTGGGGTCTTTGACCATTTTTTGGGCCTTCCTCTGACATCGCCTGGTGTAGAGGTCCTGGATGGCAGGCAGCTTAGCCCCAGTGATGTATTGGGCCGTACGCACTACCCTCTGTAATGCCTTGCGGTCGGAGGCTGAGCAATTGTCGTACCAGGCAGTGATGCAACCAGTTCTCGATGTTGCAGCTGTAGAACCTTTTGAGGATCACAGGACCCATGCCAAATCCTTTTAGTTTCCTGAGGGGGAATAGGCTTTGTCATGCCCTCTTCGACTGTCTTGGTGTCTTTGGACCCTTCTAGTTTGTTGGTGATGTGGACACCAAGGAACTTGAAGCCCTCAACCTGCTCTACTACAGCCCAGTCGATGAGATTGGGGTTGTGCTCGGTCCTCCTTTTCCTGTAGTCCACAATCATCTCCTTAGTCTTGGTTACGTTGAGGGAGAGGTTGTTATTCTGGCACCACCCGGACAGGTCTCTGACCTCCATCTTGTCGTTGTCGGTGATCAGGCCAACCACTGTTGTGTCGTCTGCAAACTTAATGATGGTGTTGGAGTCGTGCCTGGCCATGCAGTTGTGGGTGAACAGGGAGTACAGGAGGGGACTGAGCACGCACCCTTGGGGGACTCCAGTGTTGAGGATCAGTGTGGCAGATGTGTTGCTACCTACCCTCAAATAATGTCACACCTGCGTTTCAGGTGACTCACTGCAGCCAAAATGCACTGAAATCACACAAACACACACACATAGTGGAGCTGAAATGCTGGAAGGTCATCCCTCTGTGGTGAGTAAAGGTACGCAGTAACATGCCATGTCAGCAGTGTGTGTGTAGTTTTCCCTGTATGTCTGTGGTTGTTTGAGTACCTGTAATCATAAATTACATATGTGTTAGTTAAACAACTAAGGCCAACTCAGAGGTACCTAACACAGTGTGTCATGTGTTAGTTAAACAACTAACACATGACACACTGTGTTAGGTACCTCTGAGTTGGCCTTAGATTACCGTCCCTGTAGAGTTGTGGTGTGTACCTTCATGATAATATATTGTGACACACACACCAGAATGAAGGAACCAGAAGAATCAGTTACTGTAGGTATGACTCCACCAATATGTGACATAATACTAGAGGGATGAAAACTGAACCTTGCGAAAGAGACTGACAAGTTCTCAGGTTCAACAGACCTCAGAGAGGAGCATGCAGCCATGGCCTCAGCTCTGTGTGTGTGTGTCTCTCAGCTCCCTCCCACCCGTCAACAGGTTCTACAGCATTAGTACATACAACTTGTCAGGTGGAATGGTGCTGATGCTATAATTAACATAATTACAGATTGTTACAGTGTAATGCATGTAAAGGTTGCTCACAAGCCAGAGGACACACATACACAGTGGTATTTATTTAACCTTTAACCAGGAAAGATCCTTGAGCTCTTTATAAGGGACGTAGTTGTTCTCATCCCAGCCATTGGCCGTGTATATACAGTATACTGTATATTTGACCAGCAGAAGCCTATGCTAACTCCATTTTAATGTCTATTATGCCTTTCCCTAACCCTAACCTCACTAAAACTACACATAACCTCACTGAAACTACACCTAACCTCACTGAAACTACACCTAACCTTCATTCATTTTGACACCTATTCCAAATCTTGCATTTGTCTTCTGCCAGTCGAATATCCGCTTCCTTTAAATAAAGCCTGAATAAGAAAATCAAATAATATGTACAATTCATCCAGAACAACAATTCCAAACAGAGGAATACAATTCACAATATCAAGGGCAGAAGAACAATTGCCTAGTTAAATAATTTAATTTAAATACATTTAAAATAAGAACAATCCCCAAAACGTTCACCAGTTTGCTGAGCATGGGAGCATCTGTAACTTTGATTTACACTGTGGCCACTATTAGTGTGTAGTTCTAGGGTTTAGTCTTTGTGTGTGTCTGTTGTCTCTGTCTCTTGTCCTCATCCAGCACCTCCTCTAGATAGCAGAGCTGAGACAACTTCAGCTGTTCTATGAACACACGCATGCACACACTCATATCAAGCACAGATACATCATAGTTGCACACCCGATGGTGCACTAGCCCCATGTTAAAGTCTACAGTACACTACAGTCATCATGTGTAGAGGTTCAAACCAGCCTTCAACAGCTGAGACTTGGTGTTTTCTATCCTCTCTATTTCAGCAGACAGTCTGTCTGGGCTCTGGACCGAAGAGACAACATTTAGTATTCACAGATCTGGAGAGACTGGATAGATAAAAGCAATATGGTGGATGCTCTCTAAGTCTATTGGCAGGCTAGATAGAGTCATTGCCATTTACTTTAACAGCTATTCAGTTCTATTGGATTTATAGATTTCAAACAGGTATAAGCAAACAAACTCACTCATGAATGTGCTTATTCTCTTCTATCTGTTGCTGGAGCTGGTTTTCAAACTTTATCCTGTCAGAAAAAATACAGGATCATTGGTGATTTTAGCATGTAAATCTTGGTGGGGCAAAAAAATTAAATACTTGCCAGCAAAGCCACTAAACAACACATTAATTGCACAATAACAGTAACAAACGGTGCCCACAAACTTAGGGCCTACATAAAGCTGTCCCAACACCTTACCACTGCTACACCTGGCTATCAGCGGAGTCTCGTCTGTCAGCAAAACAGTTCATTCAGTCTCATTTACTGCCTTTAAAAAAAACATAGCTGATATGGCTGACTTAGTTAAACTAATGTGGTTTCTACTGACAATTGAGATGTACAAACTATGGCATAAGGGGAACGACGAGTGGATAAGAGACGATCCGTAATTTTGATTAGGACAATGAGCGAGTTAGAACGGACGTAATCAATATAACTATTTGTTCACCACTTTTGAAATGTACAGTGACAGAATTCAGAACATGGGCCATTCTTACAGTATTCTCCCTGTATACCAAGTCAGAGCCGTAGGATAAATTAAGGGGGCATATAAGCAGACATTGAAAGCTCTTACAGTTTTCAATGATTACATTTCTCAAAAACAGGTTATAGGCTACATGTGCACCACCAAGTCAGAACAGTAGGCAAAATTATGAGGGGAAAGGGGACCAAATTATTAGGGTGAGGCACATGCTAAAAGCTTACTACACAACATACACTTAGATTTACCTTCTTATCTACAGTATACATCTCCCTGCATATTACATAATTTATACAGCAGCATACAATACATTTTTGGACTCACCTTGTTGTGCTCACTTGAACAAGAAGGTGGCGCTGTGGTCTTTCGTGGGCAAATTTGTCATCAGACTTTATCAAAGTCTGTCATTCTCTGGATTTATGGTGTCTTCAAGACAACTGGGAACTGAAAAAAACAGTTCATGAATCATAATGACGTCAGAGATCTTCAGGTCGAAGCTCTAGAAAGAGGCCAGAGTCCCCGACTTGCAAATCAGATTTGGATGACCGTCCAAAATGTATTTCCTAGTCGGACCTCTTTTTTTCTCAGAATAACTCAACTCAGCAAGAAAAGAAACGTCCCTTTCAGGACCATGTCTTTCAAATATTATTTTTGCAAATACAAATAACCTCACAGATCTTCATTGTAAAGAGTTTAAACACTGTTTCTCATACTTGTTCAATTACTCTATGAGGGCACAAGGCGTGACCCAGATGCAGACACGGGAGGCAGATGGTTTGAGTCTTGATATCTATTAAACAATCCAAAAGGGGTAGGCAAGAGAATGGTCATGGACAGGCAAAAGGTCAAAAACAGTTCAGAGTCCAGGAGGTACAGAGTGGCAGGCAGGCTCGAGGTCAGGTCAGGCAGGCGGGCACAGAGTCCAGAAAAACATGCAAGGGTCAAAAACCTGGAGGACTAGCGAAAGAGAATAGAAGCAGGAGTACGGGATAAACGCTGGTTGACTTGAAAAACATACAAGACAAACTGGCACAGAGAGACAGGAAACACAGGGATAAATACACCAGGGAAAATAAGCAACACCGGGAGGGGATGGAGACAATCACAAGACAGATGAAACAGATCAGGGTGTGACAGAACCATAAACATTTAATGAACATGCACCTGTTCGGGGTTTCCCTGGGGGTCAGGTGTGGGGCTACAACAATGCCATGGTCACTGTATATATGTGATAACCTTTGTATACTTGCAATGCACAATGATGGAAAAGTACTGGGTAAATGGAGATGTACTGCTTTAGATCTCAGGCTGAGAATTGCCTGCACCTGCTGATAGTAACGCAGCCTCAAGGCCGAGATAGTAGAGGAAGAAACCACAGGCTAGACATGTTTTTCTCATATTAGATACTTTGTATCTAATGTGGAAGGACCACCAGAGGGCAGGCTGGGCTCACAGATAGTAGCCCAACAAGGCATGTGAGACCAGGTAACCTGAGGCAATTAAGCACAGCTGACAGTACTAATGACATATTCTCTTTCCCCTATAAGAGAGAGGAGGGAACCAGCAGGGAGGGAGAGAGAGAGAGATTTATATATATAAATCTCTCTCTCTATCTCTGTAGAATGGCTACAAAGAGAGGGGAGCTATCCAAGAAGAGCCATTAAGACGGTGACAAATCTGTGATTGTTGTTATAGTTGAAAGATAATCGTCTTGTGTCATCTAAAGGAGAAGATGTAAGTGGTTCCTTGGGAGATTCTCATTGATTGTGTTGGAGTGTTTGTATTGTCAGAAATCTCTCAATAGAGAACTGTGTTCAATCAAGAAAACCTACTCCTGACTCGTTTATTCCACCTTTCCGCTTTAGAGTGAAACCAAATTACTTGGTCCGCTCACACAAATAAAATGCAACAATATTAAAATATGATTGACGGTAGGTTGTCCACACCAACTAAGTATAAAGAGCGTTGTCTCTTGTTTTGCCACACATCTTTACTATACACTACTGAGGTATTCTGTATGCGAATCTCTTGTCTGCAATTGCATTTTATTACTAAAGAGTTTTATACTAAGGTTCCTGTGTCTGTGTCATCTATCTGGAAGACTGAATGTTGAAAGAAACTTACATCACCCCATGCAAACGGTCGTTAAGACACTAAAAGCTTACAGAAGGTAGGCAATTAAGATCACAGTTACGAAAACTTAGGACACTAAAGAGGCCCTTCTACGGACTCCAAAAGAAAGATGCCCAGGGTCCCTGCTCATCTGTGTGAATGTGCCTTAGGCATGCTGCAAGGAGGCATGAGGACTGCAGATGTGGCCAGGGAAATAAATTGCGACGTCCATACTGTGATACGCCTAAGACAGCGCTACAGGGAGACAGGACAGACAGCTGATCGTCCTCGCAGTGGCAGACCAAGTATAACACCTGCACAGGATCAATACATCTTAACATCACACCTGCGGGACAGGAACAGGATGACAACAACTGCCCATCAGTGCTCAGACTGTCCGCAATAGGTTGAGAGAGGCTGGACTGAGGGCTTGTAGGCCTTCTGTAAGCCAGGTCCTCACCAGACATCACCAGCAACATGATGTCCTGCAAGACAGGAATGTTAGTGTTCTGCCATGGCCAGCGAAGAACCCGGATCTCAATCCCATTGAGCATGTCTGGGACCTGTTGGATTAGAGGGTGAGGGCTAGAGCCATTCCCCCCAGAAATGTCCGGGAACTTGCGGGTGCCTTGGTGGAAGTGGGGTAACATCTCACAGCAAGAACTGGCAAATCTGGTGCAGTCCATGAGGAGGAGATGCACTGCAGTACTTAATGCAGCTGGTGGCCACGCCAGATACTGACTGTTACTTTTGATTTTGACCCCCACCCCCACCTTTGTTCAGGGACACATTATTCCATTTCTGTTAGTCACATGTCTGTGGAACTTGTTCAGTTTATGTCTCAGGTGTTTAATCTTATGTTCATACAAATATTTACACATGTTAAGTTTGCTGAAAATAAACGCAGTTGACAGTGAGAGGACGTTTCTTTTTTTGCTGAGTTTAGTTGTCTTAAACTCACTGAAGTCTGAGATTTCCCAGTTCCGAGTTTCCAGTTGTTTTGAGTGCGGCAGAAGTCATGCTGGATTGACAGCATGGCCAGTTGAATGTTTATCCTTTTAAGCTTGGAAAATATACCCTTAAACCCAGACTTGGACCACACACCCACTCCACTGAATAGCAGACTAGTGATTGCTTTGCAATGCCTGCAGTTAGCCACTGATTCCTTCCAAACCACTCATTGTTGAAATTGCGATTTCCAATTTCTTGTGTAATGTTTATGTCCATTGGCCGATGAGCACCGATACGTTTTATCGTGGAGGAGAGATTGACTTCATCACAACTCGTATTTGTGAGATGTTTTGACATTGTTGAATGTAACAAGCTGACTGTTTTGAACTACTGGCACACAGCTCGGACACCCATGCATACCCTGCAAGACATGCCAGCAGATGTCTCTTCACAGTCCCCAGAACAGACTATGGGAGGTGTAGAGTACTATATAGAGCCATGACTACATGGAACTCTATTCCAAATCAAGTAACTCATGCAAGCAGTAAAATTAGATTAAAAAACAGATAAAAATACACCTATTGGAACAGCGGGGACTGTGAAGAGACACAAACACAGGCACAGCCATATGCATACACACGATAACATACGCACTGCACTATACACACACGTACACATGGATTTTGAGTTGTAGATATGTGGTAGTAGAATAGTGGCTTGAGGGCACACACTTAATGTGTTGTGAAGTCTGTTGTGAATGTATTGTAGTGTTACTCTTCCTGTGCCCCAGGAAGAGTAGCTGTTGCCTTGGCAGCAGCTAACAGGGATCCATAATAAATACAAATGAGTAAAACAGTATGTAAACATAATTAAAGTGAGGCAGCAGCCTCTAAGGTGTAGGGTTGAGTAACTGGGTCGTAGCTGGCTAGTGAAATTGACTATGTTCAGGGCAGGGTACTGGGTGGAGGCCGGCTAGTGATGGCTATTTAACAGTCTGATGGCCGTCTTGAGATAAAAGCTGTTTTTCAGTCTCTCGGTCCCAGCTTTGATGCACCTGTACTGACCTCGCCTTCTGGATGATAGCGGGGTGAACAGGCAGTGGCTCAGGTGGTTGAAGTTCTTGATTATCTTTTTGACCTTCCTGTGACATCGGGTGCTGTAGGTGTCCTGGAGGGTAGGCAGTGTGCCCCCGGGGATGCGTAGGGCAGATCGCATCACCCTCTTCAGAGCCCTGCAGGTACGGTAAGTGCAGTTGCCGTATCAGGCGGTGATACAGCCCGACAGGATGCTTTCAATTGTGCATCTGTAAAAGTTTGTGAGGGTCTTAGGGTCCAAGCCAAATCTCCTGAGGTTGAAGAGTCGCTGTTGCGCCTTCTTCACCACATTGTATGTGTGGGTGGACCATTTTAGATTGTCAGTGAGTGTACCCTGAGGAACTTCAAGCTTTTCACCTTCTTCACTGCAGCCCGTCAATGTGTATGGGTGCGTGCTCCCTCTGCTGTCTCCTGCAGTCCAGGATCAGTTCCTTCGTTTTGTGGACATTGAGGGAGAGGTTATTTTCGTGGCACCACTACACCTGGCTCCTCACCTCCTCACTGTAGACTGTCTCGTCATTGTTGGTAATCAGGCCTACTACTGTTGCGTCATCAGCAAACTTTGCCACGCAGTCAAGGGTGAACAGGGAGGGGCCCCTGTGTTGAGGATCATCGTAGTGGTGGTGTTGTTTCCTACCTTCTTGTGGTAGCAAGAAGGTTCTGGGATTTTTGCTCACCGTTCTTGTGATCATTTTGACCCCAAGGGGTGAGATCTTGTGTGGAGCCCCAGATCGAGGGAGATTATCAGTGGTCTTGTATGTCTTCCATTTCCTAATAATTGCTCCCACAGTTGATTTCTTCAAACCAAGCTGCTTACCTATTGCAGATTCAGTCTTCCCAGCCTGGTGCAGGTCTACAATTTTGTTTCTGGTGTCCTTTGACAGCTCTTTGGTCTTGGCCATAGTGGAGTTTGAAGTGTGACTGTTTGAGGTTGTGGACAGGTATATTTTATACTGATAACAAGTTCAAACAGGTGCCATTAATACAGGTAACGAGTGGAGGACAGAGGAGCCTCTTAAAGAAGTAGTTACAGGTCTGTGAGCCAGACATTTTGCTTGGTTGTAGGTGACCAAATACTTAGTTTCCACCATAATTTGCAAATAAATTCATTAAAAATCCTACAATGTGATTTTCTGAATTTTTTCTCTCTCTCATTTTGTCTGTCATAGTTGAAGTGTACCTATGATGAAAATTACAGGCCTCTCATCTTTTTAAGTGGGAGAACTTGCACAATTGGTGGCTGACTAAATACTTTTTTGCCCCACTGTACTTGTTTATGAAAGTTTGCAAGCTTAATAGGGATTTTACCCAGATCAAATTTGCATTTGAGTAAGAATTCTAGACCACCAATCTGTTGGAATATTAAATTAGGGATGATACTCCAGATGCAATCCTTATTTCTTAAATAGTTTTGTATCCATTTAATCATAAATATTATATTAGAGGTTTTAAAATCCAGAGCATTCAACCCTCCCTCACCTTGGGTGCTACATATTACCGCTTTAAAAAAATAATCAAATCAAATTTCAAATCAAATTTATTTATATAGCCCTTCGTACATCAGCTGATATCTCAAAGTGCTGTACAGAAACCCTAAAACCCCAAACAGCAAGCAATGCAGGTGTAGAAGCACGGTGGCTAGGAAAAACTCCCTAGAAAGGCCAAAACCTAGGAAGAAACCTAGAGAGGAACCAGGCTATGTGGGGTGGCCAGTTCTCTTCTGGCTGTGCCGGGTGGAGATTATAACAGAACATGGCCAAGATGTTCAAATGTTCATAAATTACCAGCATGGTCGAATAAGAATAAGGCAGAACAGTTGAAACTGGAGCAGCAGCACGGTCAGGTGGACTGGGGACAGCAAGGAGTCATCATGTCAGGTAGTCCTGGGGCATGGTCCTAGGGCTCAGGTCCTCCGAGAGAGAGAAAGAAAGAGAGAATTAGAGAGAGCATATGTGGGGTGAGCCAGTCCTCTTCTGGCTGTGCCGGGTGGAGATTATAACAGAACATGGCCAAGATGTTCAAATGTTCATAAATGACCAGCATGGTCGAATAAGAATAAGGCAGAACAGTTGAAACTGGAGCAGCAGCACGGCCAGGTGGACTGGGGACAGCAAGGAGTCATCATGTCAGGTAGTCCTGGGGCATGGTCCTAGGGCTCAGGTCCTCCGAGAGAGAGAAAGAAAGAGAGAAGGAGAGAATTAGAGAACGCACACTTAGATTCACACAGGACAGCGAATAGGACAGGAGAAGTACTCCAGATGTAACAACCTGACCCTAGCCCCCCGACACATAAACTACTGCAGCATAAATACTGGAGGCTGAGACAGGAGGGGTCAGGAGACACTGTGGCCCCATCCGAGGACACCCCCAGACAGGGCCAAACAGGAAGGATATAACCCCACCCACTTTGCCAAAGCACAGCCCCCACACCACTAGAGGGATATCTTCAACCACCAACTTACCATCCTGAGAGAAGGCTGAGTATAGCCCACAAAGATCTCCGCCATGGCACAACCCAAGGGGGGGCGCCAACCCAGACAGGATGACCACATCAGTGAATCAACCCACTCAGGTGACGCACCCCTTCCAGGGACGGCATGAGAGAGCCCCAGTAAGCCAGTGACTCAGCCCCTGTAATAGGGTTAGAGGCAGAGAATCCCAGTGGAAAGAGGGGAACCGGCCAGGCAGAGACAGCAAGGGCGGTTCGTTGCTCCAGAGCCTTTCCGTTCACCTTCCCACTCCTGGGCCAGACTACACTCAATCATATGACCCACTGAAGAGATAAGTCTTCAGTAAAGACTTAAAGGTTGAGACCGAGTTTGCGTCTCTGACATGGGTAGGCAGACCGTTCCATAAAAATTGAGCTCTATAGGTGAAAGCCCTGCCTCCAGCTGTTTGCTTAGAAATTCTAGGGACAATTAGGAGGCCTGCGCCTTGTGACCGTAGCGTACGTGTAGGTATGTACGACAGGACCAAATCAGAGAGATACAGTGCCTTGCAAAAGTATTCGGCCCCCTTGAACTTTGCGACCTTTTGCCACATTTCAGGCTTCAAACATAAAGATATAAAACTGTATTTTTTTGTGAAGAATCAACAACAAGTGGGACACAATCATGAAGTGGAACGACATTTATTGGATATTTCAAACTTTTTTTAACAAATCAAAAACTGAAAAATTGGGCGTGCAAAATTATTCAGCCCCTTTACTTTCAGTGCAGCAAACTCTCTCCAGAAGTTCAGTGAGGATCTCTGAATGATCCAATGTTGACCTAAATGACTAATGATGATAAATACAATCCACCTGTGTGTAATCAAGTCTCCGTATAAATGCATCTGCACTGTGATAGTCTCAGAGGTCCGTTAAAAGCGCAGAGAGCATCATGAAGAACAAGGAACACACCAGGCAGGTCCGAGATACTGTTGTGAAGAAGTTTAAAGCCGGATTTGGATACAAAAAGATTCCCCAAGCTTAAACATCCCAAGGAGCACTGTGCAAGCGATAATATTGAAATGGAAGGAGTATCAGACCACTGCAAATCTACCAAGACCTGGCCGTCCCTCTAAACTTTCAGCTCATACAAGGAGAAGACTGATCCGAGATGCAGCCAAGAGGCCCATGATCACTCTGGATGAACTGCAGAGATCTACAGCTGAAGTGGGAGACTCTGTCCATAGGACAACAATCAGTCGTATATTGCACACATCTGGCCTTTATGGAAGAGTGGCAAGAAGAAAGCCATTTCTTAAAGATATCCATAAAAAGTGTCGTTTAAAGTTTGCCACAAGCCACCTGGGAGACACACCAAACATGTGGAAGAAGGTGCTCTGGTCAGATGAAACCAAAATTGAACTTTTTGGCAACAATGTAAAACGTTATGTTTGGTGTAAAAGCAACACAGCTCATCACCCTGAACACACCATCCCCACTGTCAAACATGGTGGTGGCAGCATCATGGTTTGGGCCTGCTTTTCTTCAGCAGGGACAGGGAAGATGGTTAAAATTGATGGGAAGATGGATGGAGCCAAATACAGGACCATTCTGGAAGAATGATGGAGTCTGCAAAAGACCTGAGACTGGGACGGAGATTTGTCTTCCAACAAGACAATGATCCAAAACATAAAGCAAAATCTACAATGGAATGGTTCAAAAATAAACATATCCAGGTGTTAGAATGGCCAAGTCAATGTCCAGACCTGAATCCAATCGAGAATCTGTGGAAAGAACTGAAAACTGCTGTTCACAAATGCTCTCCATCCAACCTCACTGAGCTCGAGCTGTTTTGCAAGGAGGAATGGGAAAAAATGTCAGTCTCTCGATGTGCAAAACTGATAGAGACATACCCCAAGCGACTTACAGCTGTAATCGCAGCAAAAGGTGGCGCTACAAAGTATTAACTTAAGGGGGCTGAATAATTTTGCACGCCCAATTTTTCAGTTTTTGATTTGTTAAAAAAGTTTGAAATATCCAATAAATGTCGTTCCACTTCATGATTGTGTCCCACTTATTGTTGATTCTTCACAAAAAAATACAGTTTTATGTTTATGTTTGAATCCTGAAATGTGGCAAAAGGTCGCAAAGTTCAAGGGGGCCGAATACTTTCGCAAGGCACTGTAGGTAGGAGCAAGCCCATGTAATGCTTTGTAGGTTAGCAGTAAAACCTTGAAATCAGCCCTTGCTTTGACAGGAAGCCAGTGTAGAGAGGCTAGCACTGGAGTAATATGATCAATTTTTTTGGTTCTAGTCAGGATTCTAGCAGCCGTATTTAGCACCAACTGAAGTTTATTTAGTGCTTTATCCGTGTAGCCGGAAAGTAGAGCATTGCAGTAGTCTAACCTAGAAGTGACAAAAGCATGGATTAATTTTTCTGCATCATTTTTGGACAGAAAGTTTCTGATTTTTGCAATGTTACGTAGATGGAAAAAAGCTGTCCTTGAAATGGTCTTGATATGTTCTTCAAAAGAGAGATCAGGGTCCAGAGTAACGCCGAGGTCCTTCACAGTTTTATTTGAGACGACTGTACAACCATTAAGATTAATTGTCAGATTCAACAGAAGATCTCTTTGTTTCTTGGGACCTAGAACAAGCATCTCTGTTTTGTCCGAGTTTAAAAGTAGAAAGTTTGCAGCCATCCACTTCATTTATGTCTGAAACACATGCTTCTAGCAAGGGCAATTTTGGGGCTTCACCATGTTTCATTGAAATGTACAGCTGTGTGTCATCCACATAGCAGTGAAAGTTAACATTATGTTTTCGAATAACATCCCCAAGAGGTAAAATATATAGTGAAAACAATAGTGGTCCTAAAACGGAACCTTGAGGAACACCGAAATTTACAGTTGATTTGTCAGAGGACAAACCATTCACAGAGACAAACTGATATCTTTCCGACAGATAAGATCTAAACCAGGCCAGAACTTGTCCGTGTAGACCAATTTGGGTTTCCAATCTCTCCAAAAGAATGTGGTGATCGATGGTATCAAAAGCAGCACAAAGGTCTAGGAGCACGAGGACAGATGCAGAACCTCGGTCCGATGCCATTAAAATGTCATTTACCACCTTCACAAGTGCGTCTCAGTGCTATGATGGGGTCTAAAACCAGACTGAAGCATTTTGTATACATTGTTTGTCTTCAGGAAGGCAGTAAGTTGCTGCGCAACAGCCTTTTCTAAAATTTTTGAGAGGAATGGAAGATTCGATATAGGCCGATAGTTTTTTATATTTTCTGGGTCAAGGTTTGGCTTTTTCAAGAGAGGCTTTATTACTGCCACTTTTAGTGAGTTTGGTACACATCCGGTGGATAGAGAGCCGTTTATTATGTTCAACATAGGAGGGCCAAGCACAGGAAGCAGCTAATGAGGTTTATTCCTCCATATGAAGTTAAATCATTTAGTATCAACCATTTTAGTTACTGACAGAGGAACATCCAAGGCAAGGGAGGTATAAACTCATCTGGACCTTCAGATTGTGATAAAAGTACACATCCAGATAAAGAAAGATCTCTTAATGACCAGGAGGTAAATCTCTTTCCAATTGTCTCTACAATAGGAGAGATATTTAAAAGTTGGCCCTTTCTTTCTGATCTTTGCTAACTGTAATACCAAGATATGTGATCACATCTTTTACAGGGATATTACATACTGAGTTTAAGTCACATCTTTTTAGCGCAAATAACTCACATTTCCTCATATTCAGAGATAAACCTGATACATGTGTGAAGGCATTAATACACTTAATAGCTTTCCTGACTTCATTATGATCTTTAAAGAAAATGGTGGTGTCGTCAGCCAATTGTGAACGTTTTCTCTCTTTGTCTTGTATCTGAATACCCCTAGAACTATCCTTATTTATATTAAGTGCCATAACTTGTGACCAAAAAAATAAGAAAGGAGAAATTAAGCATCCTTGTTTAATTCCACGTCTAATGTCGAATCTTTGTAAAGTTCCATGGGATAATTTAACAGAGCTGTTACTATTATTGTAAAGTGTCTTAATTACACTTTGAAAATATTGACCAAAACATTGAAGAGTCTGTTGTGGTAATTTCCTGTATTACTAAGTGAAAGGAGAGTTAACAAACCACAAACCACACACAAGTCAGAGTTATACTTTAAAACTTCATCTTTTAATAATATGAGCTTCAACATAGCCCTGTGACTCTCAGATCAATTCAGTGTCTATAAATGAATTCAACATAATGGCAACTGAGATCTTTTATAGCAAAGATCCACCCCTCTCAACTCACAATGACGAACCACAGGTCTTAGGAAAACTGCACAAAAGAAGACTTTTACTTGAGAGAGGAGTATCCCATAGCCAGAGAGCATTAGCTATAAATTATTGTCCAGTTTGCTCTCTTAGACGAGGTTCTACTTCTCATTCTTGTTACTTCCTATTACCAAAACATTACCTTATCCAATGGCATATATCAATTGTCAATTCTAGATACCCCAATCTCAAATTCAACCCCTCCTGGACAAGCTCACGGAGAGGAGTGAGCCTCTAGGTCATATACCATGAAAGACAAGTTTCGACATCAGAGGGGACATACAATGGTTCCAGACACTGCCATACTCCTCCCCCCAATGGGAAAAGTAGGGAGTGACTGGAGTAGACATTGTGGAGCCAAGAGATAATTGGTTCCCCCTCAATCATCCCTTCACATGGTTTAAAAGATACATTCACATATGAAGACAAGCCTGACCTCTCCCCTCTCTGGTCCCCAAGTGACTTTCCCACATAAGCATATTTATGAAAGTAGATAAAACATCTTATTTACCAATGTTACCTAACTAATTCTGATTCTGCTATGACAAGTCTCAAAAAGAAAATAATGTTCAACTGTATCAAATGCCTTGTAAGTCTACAAATAAAATAAAGCTATCTTCCATAATGTGCTCATTATAGTCTATCAAGTCCAATACTAGTAGAATATTATTACATATGTGTCTGCCCTTCATAAAACCAGACTGGGTATCATCAATGATTTGGTCAAGACCTTTTTTAAGTCAAACTGTAAAGATGGATGCAAGTAGCTTTCCATCATTGTTCATTAATGTGATTGGTCTCCAATTTTCTAACATCATAGAATCTTTGTTTGGTTAGGGTATTACAGAAATTAGGCCTTGTGTCATAGAAACAGGCAGGATCCCTAAATCAATGCCTCCTTAAAAACATTAAATATAAATTCAGTAATATCCTCCTGAAAATATTTATAGAATTCACTGCCCTCATTCCCTGGAGATTTGTTCTCTTTTAACTTGCAGATATTGTTTTATTTCATTGATAGAAATAATTTAATCACAAGACTTTTGGAAGTCTTCATCTATGAATTTTGCACAGTCTCTGACAGAGTCTAGAAAGGCAGATATGTCACTAGTAGGACAGGCATTACTGGTATAAAGGTTACCATAGAATTATGAAACATATTTTGAAATATCTTTGGGGTTTTCATTTTCTTTGCCATCTATATTAAGCTTATGAATATATGTATATTCAGAATTTTTTCTTTCTAAATTGTGAAAGTCTTTAGCATTTTTTTCCACCTTCCTCCAACCATCTCCTTCTTGATCTTACAAATGCCCCTTTTGCTTTCTCTTCATACATCCGGTCCATTTCTAGTTGTAAAGAGAATAACTGACTCTTTCCTTCTTCATCAAGGTCCTCCATAGAGATTAGAGAAAGTATTTCCTTAACAAGTTTATCTTCCCTCAATCTTTTAAGTTCAGCAATTTCTTTACCTCTCTTCATGGCTGTTTGTCTTATTTCATACTTCATTAATTCCCAATATTTCCCATAAGACTTAAATAGTTGGTCTTTCCTCCAATTGTCTTGTATAATATCTTTGGCATCCATCTTGAAATTAGCATCTTCCAACAGTCTACTACTGAGTTCCAATAACTCCCGATTCGGTTTAACTTCAGATCCATGAATATTTAAAGATAACAATATAACTTTATGATCAGTAAGAATTGATGGTTCAATTGATACCTTGACTACAGAATTATCTAATGAATTAGAAATAAACCAGAAGTCAATTATTGACATGTCCTTGTTACTCCAAGTGAATTCCTTTTTCATCAGGATCTCCAAATATCGACTAATCCAAGACACTAATCCAAGGTTATTAAACTCAGGATTAACAATGCTGGATCTGTTAGGAGGGAGATATCTGACAATCATCACATTAGATACAGAAATAAAATCTCCACCTGAGATAATTTTGAAATCCTGAAATACACCTATAACTCTATTAATCACTTAATCAAATTCTAAAAAATAATATCTTGTTATTTTGTTTGTTGTTGGATGCATAAATATTCCCTAATAAAAACAGTTCACTGTTGAAATGTACTGTTAAAATGAATCAATGTCCAGAGTGGTGAGTCTTACTACTGTTGACCTTCCCTTTAAATGCACCTCTTAAAACTGCTACACCTACAGCGTGGTTGTTGCCATATGATATCGTTATCCCATTGATTTTTCCAAAAAGATAGATCAGAACAACAAGCATGAGTCTCTTGTAAAAAGTAAAAGTCTGCATTAAACCGTTTGAAATACAGGAAAATAGCCGTACGCTTGAGTAAATTATGAATAGACATAAACTTCAACCAACAACCTTGTTATGCTAATATAAGCTTTTCCTAATAATATGTAACTCAAAAGGATGTCCATCCCATTATTAACCTCTCCAACAAAAAACAAAACAAATGTTGGTCATAAAGTTATTAAAGTTTTCTTAGTCCCACAAGGAGGAGACATTGTGTAGACTTTACAATAAGCAGTTATTCACCTATAGTTAGTGTTTAGTGTACCAGTTCTCAGGTCAGCCTTTTCTCATTCAAGTGTTTGTGTACATTTTTTATAATAAAAGGCTGCTTTTCACCTGGCAATCCGTTTTTTTGCCTGACAGTTCTGTCCGATTTAGACTCTGGCTCTCTCTCAAATGTTCTGGTTTGGCCGCATTTCTTTCCCATCAATGATCACTCCTGCACCGATAAAAAAAATCAGTTTTCACTGCCTTTCGAGCTGCAGCCACCATTGGCCAGTTTCTCTCTCGTCACTTTGTCTGCTGAGGTCAGATCCTCCGTGAACCTCAATTTTTGCTTGATGAGGAATTCACAATTCTTCGCTTGCCTCCAGAGAAGATCCCATGTAGATCTGTTGGTGAACCGGATGATGGTTGTCCTCGGTCTCTTGTCTTGATCCTTGAGTCTTCCCAAACGATGGACAATGTCTACATTTTCCTGAAGTTTGGCTTTTGATTCGGGAATGACAGCTCCACAGATGTCAACAACTCTGCATTTGATGTTCTTACCCACCTGCTCTGGAATTCCATGGAGCATCGGGTTCCACCTGCGCTGGTACCTATCCGCCTCATTCACCTTTTGCTCGGGTTCAGCCACCTTTTCATTTTCTTGGCAGATAACTTCCACTTTCTTCATGTCACTTTTGAGGGTTTTCACTTCTCCAAAGATAAAGTCAGATTTTTTAATGGTCTCAATTTATCGTATTCTCCCTAACCATGACCTCCAAGCCATTTGCCCTTTCATCCATGTTTGCAGTCAACAGCATTAAAATATTGTTTTGCATCTCAAGAAGTGACATACCCTCTTGGCCTCATCTTTTTCCCCTGGGGCTTGACTGGAGTGCCGGGGTCATAGGTTAACGGCCTGAACTGGGGACTGGAGGGGCGCAAGTTGTGAGCTCACCACATTTTCATCACCCATTGCAGTATTTCCCCCCACAGTAACATTTTGAAGAGGAATACCCAAAATCATACCTTCTTTTGTGGTTAATTGTCCATCTGACGATCTCTCCATTTCTTTCCTTTTGGTTCTGGTCATGGAAGTTTCCATGTACGTTAGCCAGCTAGCTCAAAAACTAGCTTGTCGATCTAGTGTTGTCGCATACTTAGTTTCAGAGGTGAATAACTTGCAGAAAGTAATCAATTACTTTGGTAAATAAACTAAACCATATTCATACGGGGTTTTATGACCATAGAAATAATCCAGTAATTATAATTATCTGCACCTCCCTCTGCCATTGTTTTGTCTCAAGATTCAGACCATTAATGGTGTTTTTATTCCATTCCGGGTTTTTATGAGCACCATTAGACCAACAGCATGTGCTCATACTTCACCTGGGTTAAGCCTGATTAGGTTCTCATTTAGGCTTACTTACCTTACTCCAGGACTCCATCGTCTCTGACTAACTAAGCCAAATTTAAGCCACGTTCATGAAAGCTACATAAAATGTCCTAGTTTAACTGGTACACATTAAGGCCTACTCCTGGCTTAATCTAAGCCCTGTCTGCTCAAATTTTGAAATGACCTTTTCTCTCCTTCAATTATTCCCACAATGTGATCGTATACAAATGTCAGCAAGGTTTGAAATGGTTTTAGTCAAACATATTTGTTTGGGCTTCTTGAGGTCAATTTGTATTCTACAAATTATTTGTAATTATGTTCTGGCCCCCGACCATCCGCTCAAGAAAAACATTGGCCCACGTCTGAATCTAGTTGATTATCCCTGGCCTACATGATTAGATTATTATGGACAAAAGAGCAAAACAATTTGTATTTGTCAAAGGGTAGCCAAGCATTGATGATCATGTCACCAGAATAAGACACTCAATATTTATTGGAAAGGAGCATCAAGCTCATTCCCTTGAATTTTCACCATCCTGTGAAGTTCATCACAACTTATTTCATCTGTAGCCTAATAAACTGCATGCTTACCTGACAAATCATAGTGGCAGGACCACACATGTCATCGCGTGACTCTAAAAGTACTTCGATATGGTTATTATATCAATATTTGCGCATAAAAGCGTCTGACATTTATTGCATAATACATTTTACCGATATAAAAAGACCCCACTTGGTCAAAATGTCTGTTTACCAGGCCTGTCATAAACATTTTATCTGACGTGCTTTACGCACATAACACGTCTGGATGGAAACCTGGTTAATGATATAAAAATCTTTGTCATAGATGAATAGTGTAAACATTTAATTATATTTGCCGACACGGTCAAATTTTGGCACCAGTAGAGTGGCTATCAAGTAGCTATATAAACTACGACCCCTCCGCAAACACTCTAATGTTGGTTACAAGGTGGTACTTATTTAAATTAAGCGAATATCATGCTACCATTGGTGCATTAAAATAAGCGTTAGGGTGATGTCATCCTATCCCCTTAATAATCCCGCCTCCTTAATCCAAGTGTTTGGCATGGCATACTTTGGTCATCACACTTTAATCTGGTTTCATCCAATTTCATGAAAAACATGATTTTGACTGTTCATGAACTTTAAGCAACCATCATTGCTGTTAGTATGACAAGCATATGCTTCTACTTAGAATTGCAACGTATGATAAGGGAACAGGATGGGTGAAGAGCAATGATTATTATATTTATATTTCCTGACCCTGTTTCACCTTTAATTCACAGCGCTTCTGATGAGAGCCATGTTATTGGTTACTCTCTGAGGCTCTGACAAAACTGTCCAACCGCATTAATTTAGAGTTTATTGCGTTTAGGGTTTGTATTTCATTTCTTTACCAAACAAGATAACAAGGTTAAGGTAATACATATGAAAATAGTAAATGTTGACTTCAAAGGTTTGATAGTTTGCTGTGTTTTCGTGACTGGAAATGCAGTGTCTTCCACACACGTTCAGTGAACTTGTAATAGGGTGACACCTAGTGGACTGTCTCATTTATCTAGCTTCCTTGTTTGCTAGAGGACTGTCTCATTTATCTAGCTTCCTTGTTTGCTAGAGGACTGTCTCATTTATCTAGCTTCCTTGTTTGCTAGAGGACTGTCTCATTTATCTAGCTTCCTTGTTTGCTAGAGGACTGTCTCATTTATCTGGCTTCCTTACTTGTTTGCTAGAGTGTCTCATTTATCTGGCTTCCTTACTTGTTTGCTAGAGGACTGTCTCATTTATCTGGCTTCCTTACTTGTTTGCTAGAGGACAGTCTCATTTATCTAGCTTACTTGTTTGCTAGTGGACTGTCTCATTTATCTGGCTTCCTTACTTGTTTGCTAGAGGACTGTTTCATTTATCTGGCTTCCTTACTTGTTTGCTAGAGGACTGTCTCATTTATCTGGCTTCCTTACTTGTTTGCTAGAGGACTGTCTCATTTATCTGGCTTCCTTACTTGTTTGCACTATTTCAATATGTAAATAATATTACTGAGAACAACCAGATTCAATAAAGTAGATTATGTTGCAACGTTGAGGTGTGTACAGTACTTCCTTCACATGACAGCTGGATAATGTTATGGAAGATCTACAGATTAGTAGATCAGTGTTTTGTTTCGCAACCCTAAGGGTTTTCCAAGGTCAGAAATTCACAAGATCAAAAAACAGGCGTTACTACAGAATGACAATGACTTCATGTAAGATTTGGCTTGTCTTTGGTAAAAATAATTGGGAGCCACTGCATTAGATGACTGGAGCAGGAGATCAATGGATACTGTGACTTTATTAGCCTGAAGGCCATAATGTACTCAAATACAGCAACAAATAAAAAAATAAACTACAGAATGAGACGCTTGAATACAGCATTAAGTGACTCAATGGAAAAACAGGTAAAAAAAAACAGACTTGAATCCAGCTGTGCTACATTAACCATATTATAGACCTGCTTGACAAGTTGTATCATGCCCACAAATTGACATTGGGCAGTGGGGGAGACAAAAAACAGACAAAAAAAATAAAGTTCAATGCCACTTGCTGAGTAGCCTTTCCAGTGCTGCCTCTAGCCTTTAAGAACCCCCCCCCCCCCTCCAGTTTGGAACTCTGTAGTGAGTGTTGCAACAGGGGACAGACAATCTTTGCGCTCTACAGCACGAGCTTGTGTGGCCTACCACTTCGCAGCAGAGCTGTTGTTTCTCCAAGAAGTTTCCACTTCACAATAACAATTGACCGAGTAGCTCTAGACAAACTGACTTGTTGGAGAATGTGGAACCCTATGACAGTGCCCCGTTGAAAGTAACTGAGCTCTTCAGTAAGGCCATTCTACTGCGAATGTTTGTCTATGGAGATTGAATGGCTGTGTGCTCGATTTTAAACACCTGTCAGCAACAGGTGTGGCTGAAATAGACAAATCCACATATACTTTTGTGTGTGTAAAAATCAATGGAGGACCCCCTGGAGGTCAGGGCCCCTGGCTCAACTACCTTACCTAGCAATCTTAAAATGTTTTGCTGACATGGGCTCATTGAGCGACTGTCATAAGTGGGAAACTACTGATACACAACAAAATGTCAAAATTGCACCTGGTGTATTCTACTTTTCAAAAGTGAGTTGAGACCCGACAGTTCCTTGAAAAAGAAAAGGGCAGCGCGTAGTCTGCCTATAGGAAGAGGCGAATCCAAGTCTGTCGTAGCTGCTGCACATAAACATTTTTGGGGAATAATCTTCAAATTAACACTAATAATTCAACAAATGGAATCAAATCCACTCAGTTAAGCCAATGTAAAGGTGTGTGAACCAAAGTCAAAGTATAACACTGGCCAAAGCTGTTGTCACACTGAAATAAACCCAACTTCATGAGGGAAGCACACATGGCAAGTATGAAAAACATTTAAAATTAAAACTGTTTATTTTAACATGTGTTGTGTTTCTGAACATCATTTTAAACAACTTATTCAGCTCTGCTTCCCTCAGCTGGTCGAACTGAAAACTAATACAGCGCCTCCTTCTAGACAGTTCTGGAAAGGTCTATGTTGAACCCCTAAATGATCCCCCTTATTGTGTAAAATAAACCTTAGGTTATATTTACATTTAGATTTTTTTTTTGCATTAACCAAAATATTTGTTGTTGAAAAATAGATTTCCCTTCTTCATAATGTCTCTAATTGGTCGCTGAAGCAGCATTTCACAAACTGAGTTCATAATATTATAAAATTTAGCCAGTGTTCAACATGTTGTCTATTTATCCATCTCAGCTCCATCTTGATTCGACGGCAGAAGACAAACAACTTAAAACAAACAAGTCTTGTATAAATCTGAATTGTAACAGAATTGAACCGGTGAGTTGAATCGTTGACAGTTGTCAATGAGATTTCATGACATCATACAGGGGAAGTACCTAAAATCAGCACTTATACAATGGATGGGATACCGTTGGTTTAAGCTATAAAAACAATAGAACCTAGAGTGTATAAAACACACAAAACACCTGTCCATTTAAAACAAGTGTCTAAAGTGCCACAAATAACTATCCTGGTGGATTTATGTATGGTGTGTGGTAATTAGACCCAGGGAGGTCCTGGTCCTGGAGCTGCCCAGGGACTCCGGGCAGGGCTGTGGCCCAAGTAGGCTCCTCTGTAGTGGGGAGGGCTGGGAGGTAAGGCTGGGCCGTGCCGGGGGGACAGAAAGCCTTCATGTCCTGGAAAGAAGGGCTGAGGGTGGCAGGGTCTAGACACCATAACAAATGGGGGGCTGGGGAGCCTTCTGTACTCCTGTGACTGCACGCCCCTCATCTTCATGGGGAAGGGACCAGAGTGGGGATTGGGTCCAATTCCCTGGGGCATTGTATTGTGGGGGTACGGGAGGACCTGGGGTGTAAACTCGTCAGGGTTAGAGTGAACGAAGTGCGGGCCAGGGGTGGTTCTAAACCAATCAGAAACCACTTGGTGGGGGTCACAGTTTATTCTGTGGCCCTCTGGGAATGGCAGGTAGGAGCCAGGGTCAGTCTCATACTCCTGCGGACCTGATCTATAGGTGTCAGGGGTCAGCTGTGTGCCTCCATAGGCCCATGCTTCTCTGTACTCAGCCTCACATAACTGCACCTGCTGCATGGCTGCTATGTCACCCATACGACTGCTCATCTCTTCTCGGTGAAGGGCTGGCCCTGCATGATCTCTATGAAGGGCTATGTCATGTCTGAGATCTGCTGTGTCAACCTTATGAAGCCCTACGGCACCCCTATGAGTTCCTGTGAACCCCTGCGCCTGGTGCCGTTGTGGAGGCTGGCCTTGCAAATACTGTTGGTGGTAAAAGTCTGAGTTCTCCTCCCTCTCTCCATCCTTTCCTTCCTCTCTCTCCCCCTCCTCCTCCACCATGACCTCCACGATGAGCCCAACTCCATTCTGAATTTCAGCTCTGCATCGCTCCTCTTCCTCCATCAACTGACGGTCAGTTAGCTCCTCTCCTGTAGCATACCAACAGTCAGTTGTCACTTCTGTTGTAAAAGACTGATTTTCAGTTGATCGTTCTCCTGTTTGGTACATTTTGTCAGTTGACCTGCTTCCTGTGGAAAACCCACTGTCTGTTATCCTCTCTCCAGTAGAGTACAGACTGTCAGTTGTCCTGTCATCCTCTGCAAGCCTCTGTGCCCCAGAATGACACTCATTCCCCCTCTCCTCCTCCTGTTCTTCTTCCATTAGAGGAGTGTCTGTCAAGCTCTCCTTCAAGAGACGGCCGGTAGTGAAGAGAATCGGCCCGGCAACAGACGCTGTGTCAGTGATGTCTCTGGCACAGGCTAGACCGGGGTAAATACTGCCTTGTCGGTTGTTCTGCCCCACTCGGACATGGAACTTTGTGTCAGTGAGTCGGTTATTTTCTGAATACAGCTGGTCAGTTCGGTCCTGCTCTCTCCTGAGGTAAACCAGGTCAGTTGTGTTTTTCTCTCTGCCATCGTACAAAGCATAGTCGGTGAACCTCTGTTCCCCTCCGAGATACAGACTGTCTTTCTCTGTGTCCTCGTCTCCCATAGTCAGCTGCTCATCAGGTATGGCTGGGCTCAGTCTCATAGTCGAAGTGTGTGCATGTCCCGGAGTGCGTCTCAGTCCCGGAGTGTGTGTATTTTCGAGTCTTGCGGCAACTGAGTTTCCCGGCTGGCCAAGCAAACGTGAGGGATCGGGAGAGGGTTGGAGTGAGGCATCTACGGTGGGGGAGTGAAGGGGTGAGGCGTATCTGAGGGAGGAGGGGGAGGTTTCCAGGCTGAAGGAGTTCCTCTCCAACAGCCAGGGGCCGTCCGTCATAGATAGACTGACCTTGAACACCGGCTCACAGCGAATCAGCTTTGCAGGAACCCCCTGCAGTCCCGCCCCCTTCCCCTCAGGCCCGCCAAGAGACGTCTGACTTCCAGCTGTGACATTTGGGGTCGGGGAAAGAAAGGGGTCATGCTGCCATGATGAGGCAGGACGCTTCAGTGAAGCACCTTAAGTGAGACAAAAGGAGACGAAGAGAGCGAGGGAGAGAGAAAGAGGCAACGAGAGAGAGAAAGACACTCACAAAGAAGAGGAGTGATAAATGTTAGTAAAAAGTTATACATTTTTCTATAGGCAAAATAAAGAAAACACAATGTGTGTAGCAGGGAATGATTCAGGGGACGTAAATCATAAAAAATGAATTAAAGGGCCAGTGCTGTCAAAAATGTGACTTTCCTGCGTTTTATGTACATTTCCACACTAGGAGTTGGAATACTACTGTGAAAATTATGATAATGCCCTTTTAGTGCAAGAGCTGTTTGAAAAGACCGCCTGACATTTCAGCCTGTTTTGGTGGAATGTAGTTTTGGCCTGCCTGGTGACATCACCATCCGGTAAATTAGTTAATAGACCAATAAGAAAGAGTTCCAAACCAGTCTACCAATAACAGCTAGTTTTCGTTTTTGCCCCCTCCCCCACTTAGACCACTCCCAGACAGTCCTAGCAAAATGACTGCTCTTGCTTGAGAAATTGCTCTTGCCAAGAAGCTATTTTTGTATATTTTTTTCAATTTTGATTGAAAATCACAGGAAGGTACTTAATTATTATTTGACACGGGGATGAAAACAGCTGCATTGGGGCTTTAAACTAACTGTCAAAAAGTTATTTCCAACACAGTGGTACCCAATGTCTTTAACCACCCATTAACAAAGTTGGCGCATCATCCCATGAGGTCATACACTCACCAACCAGTGGCTTGCTTCCATGGAGAAACTCCTCCTCCAACAAACTAAGCCGTGATTGGATAGAGACACTCTGCTGCAACACAGGGGACTTCTCCGATTGGCTAGATGAGTTCCGACTCTGGGTGGTCGGACTCCTCCATAGGACGGTTCGGTTGTCAAGCTGGACAACAGGCCTCTCTGGTTGGACGGAGAGCCTCCGAGGCGATATCACGGTTCTCTGTGACTGGATGGTAAGATACTCTGACTGGACTGATTGCTTCACTGATTGGCTCTGAAGATCTCTCTGCTCCCTTTCAGTCCTGATGGCATGCAAGAGGATGAGAGCTGGAAGAGAGAGAGAGAGAGAGAGAACGATAGATCCGGGGGGGGGGGACGACGACGACACAGCGTGAGTGACGCTGACTGGTACAAAGAGAAAAAAAAACTGATGGATGAAGGAGAAGAGAGAATATGGACTGACCATCACTCTCGCTGTGTGTTGTCATATCGTCATACATGGCAGCATCCAACTTCAGCACCTAACAGAAAGACAGGACAGAGGAGATTTGCACGCACACACACACACACATCACCCCAGCATGCACAGACACACATACCTGTACGTCCCCGGTTCCTTCTCTCTTCTCTAGTATTTGAGCCATCTCCATAAGAGGCCGGGCCAGCTTGGACAGGTCAGGAGGACTCTGCTTCCACTCTGACACAAAGTGAGGGTGATGGGCTTTCTATACAACGACAGCCACAGGAGAGAGGAAACACACAACTGGTATACATGCAGCTGTATTAGGCTAGTTGTAGGTCAGTGATTGTGTAGAGCAGTGTTTCGCATTCCCCAACGGGGTGCACATTTTTGTTTTTGTCCTAGCACTAAAACACCAGATTTAAAAAAAATACTCATCAAGCCTTTGATAAGAACGTGGTGTGTTAATGCTAGGGCACAAAAAAAAAATATGCACCCCTTTGTGTCCCTGGGACCAGGATTGAGAAACCCTGGTGTAAGGAGGTGTGGTTTAACCGTACAGGTATTACAATAAGACATCAGAATCATTAAGTAGCTTGTGAGTAGAGAGCACAGATCCAGAAACACACATCCCACACTCACAATGTAGTTGTATCGGTGGAGACTCCCCATGATGTGGCTCCTGACATCAGCCTTACTGAGACGACACACACACACCTCACACAGGTACACCGCCTCAGAGTCCCTGCCGAGTGTCACACACTCTGTCACACAGCCCAGACCTAAAAACACACACACGTGAAGTACACACAGGTCTAAAGTACACACATTGGTCTAAAACACAGACGTATCATTTACAAAAACACAGAGTTGTTCCTGACCGATTATGGGCTGCAGTCTGTTCTTGTTGTTCAGATACACCCTAAGGGAGTTGGACAGCAGGCTCTGGCCACACACAGCTACATGAGGATGAGAGAATGAATGAATGACAATGAAAGGAAGAAAGAGGATACCGAATGGATGAATGAGGATGAATAAAGAGCTGATAACCCATTGCCTACCATTGTGTGCTCCTCCAGGCTGCATAGTGGCAGACCTCAGGTGTCAAACACCCTAACAACCGAGAAAGAAAAAAATGCGACAGAGTAGATGGAGAAACAGAGAGAGGGAGGCAGGGGGGGGGGGGGGAACACTGTGTGCAAACACCACAAGGTGGCTCAACAACACCAGTCACTGCAAATACGGGGCTGCAAGGGACAGAAGCAGATATCAGCTATGTTTTTTTAATAATATCGAGATAATGCATTATCTAGCTGCTATATCACACTCTACATCTGTCAGTTTGAGTCTTGACTCAAATGGGTGCTGTAAAGTCAATCTCATTTTGCCATGCTCGATTGACAATTGGCATTGATCCCAATCAATTCCATAAAATAGACTCCTGCTCACGTTTAACGGTGCAATGTTTCACAATATCATATTTCACACAGTTTGACCATACAAATATATTGCCAAATCCATTCTTACCAACACAAGACTTGAAAATGAAGCCGACTTTCAGTCTCACCATTCGTCTTTGTCGATGATGCACGAGCATGTGAAAGGTGATGTAGCTGATTGACTGGCGTCACCAAGGTGTGCTGATAAAAAGTCAAATATAACTCAACTACAGGACTCGATCTATATTTGCGAGATAGAAGAACATACAAATCCTTAATGTAGATATAATAATTAATCTCGGCAAGAACAGAGCGCAATGTGCTAAAATTGAAGAATAGGTCAGTAACAACTTGAATGTGGTCACTGGCCTGACTGGCTAACGCGTCAGCAATATTTTCTTCCAAATGTTTTAGCAAAACGAAAGTGGCTAGCCAATAGTCAAGAAACAAAACTGGAGTGTCAGGATAAAAACATTCGACAAGCTACCAAATCAAGGCTCGTATGAAAACTGAAGTATAAATGTCACTCTCGCCAAGCTATCGTTAACAATCAAATGTGTGCGAAGGAAACTCCGACAGAACTTAAATTACATTAACGCTAGCTAGCCAGCAAGCAACTAGCTAGCCAGCAAGTTAAAAAAAGTTATCCATATGGCTAATTAACATATAACAATAGAATGACCTACCGGTCTGTACTCCACGTCAGTGGAAATGGTGTGTTTGATCTGTCTTTCTGAAATAAATTGTTAAAAGAGATTACTGACACGGATTATCAACTCGACGACCGCACTGCGTAAAGCATGAGGTCAGATACAGCGGGAGAAACTCAAGAGTACGGAACCAAAGAGGGGTGAGGAATTTATTACAGTCTGTTAATCGCACGTCTTCCTTTCGTAAATCAGAGTTTGAGCGGTAATAAAAATGATTATAATTGAATGGGTCAAAATGATACACAATAAAACTAAATTCTCTAGTTTACTTTCATCTCCACAGGAAATCTTTGAAGAGCAATGTGAGAGCTCAAAAAGTGTACATTATATTGTCCTGCATGACATGAAGTTGGCTATGAAACACTAAAGAACAAAACAGCCATAAAGATAATGTTGCTGTATGAAGAGTTCCCGGTCTGTGTAATGTCACCATCAACTGAACATACAAAACCCTCTGCCAGTCAAACGTGGACTGCCATCTGGAAAGATGCCTTCCAAGTTACCATCCTCAGTGAGCTGTCTGCAATTCTAGCAGACATGCTCTCTCTGGCTTTACTCAGGAGCTAATGAATCTTGAACAGCTTCCTTTTCTCACCTCCACAGTCTTAATCTTTTATCCTGTTCAAGAGTTATACATTTGTCTATTGACATAGTGTTCTAATTTTACTCAATGTATGGTAATTGATTCATCATACTAAATCTATTAGAATGAGGGTGTGTGTAATTCTTAGTGTCCTTTTAGAGTCTCAAAGAATTTGATTTAAATATGTTTGTGATTTTGAAGGTGTGGGAGTAAAGAGGAGTTATGGGTTGTAGAAATGCACATAAGAGATGGGAACAAAGAGGGTGTACAGAAGGATGTTGTGTGGAGAGATCCCCCAAGGGTGTATAGATACATATGATGTTGCTTGAAATTTAGTTGTAGTCTTGTCTCTGCTTATAATGAGAAGAGAAACAAAATAAAAACTTTAGGACTGGTAGACTTGTGCCAGCAGTATTATGAGAATAGGCTACTATCAGTATCATGTGTGAAGGTTGTTGGGAAATGTTGATAGGAATTATAATTTGATTTAAAATTTGAGATATTAAATACACCTTGTGTTAAGGGAAATGTGAATACTGACAATACAAGGGACCTTTTGGTAAAGGGTTTGCTGTTGCAACAGGAAATCACACTTAGATACCGACATCCTGTGTATCTGCATTTTGGGGTATACTTAGAATAACAGTATTATGCTTCATACTTAGGAAAGCAGAGTAAGTTAAAGGGACAGTGTTCTCTGCCGAGAGAGATAGCATGTGCATCCTTAGAAACAAACATAAATCATTATACAAGTACACCCGTAAAACATTGGGCCACCTAGAGCTCTGTAGTGTTGGGGACTTTCCAAGAATGGGCCTTTCCTTGTGATAAGACATGGTTTGCTGACAGGTTCCTCTCGTGTGATTGAATGCGCATACACCACAGCACTTAGACACAAGTAGAAAGATGAGTAAACAAAGTCAAAAGAGATGGATAAATCAAATCTAATTTTATTTGTCACATGCTTCATAAACAACAGGTGTGGACTAACATTAAAATGCTTACTTTCTATCCCTTCCCAACAATGCAGAGAGAAAGAAAATAACTAAAAGAAAAGTAAAACACATAAGAGAAACACGGGGCGGCAGCGTAGCCTAGTGGTTAGAGCGTTGGACTAGTAACCGGAAGGTTGCGAGTTCAAACCCCCGAGCTGACAAGGTACAAATCTGTTGTTCTGCCTCTGAACAGGCAGTTAACCCACTGTTCCTAGGCCATCATTGAAAATAAGAATGTGTTCTTAACTGACTTGCCTAGTAAAATAAAAGTAAAAAAAAAAAAAATGAGTAATGTCAACTTGGCTATATACAAGTGGTATCAGGTAGATATGTACAGTGCCTTCAGAAAGTATTCACACCCCTTTACTTTATCCACATTTTGTTATGTTACATTTAAAATGGATTGAATGTAGATTTGTTTTGCCACTGGCCTCTACACACAATACCCCATAATGTCAAGGTGGAATTGTGTTTTTCTAAATCTTTACTAATTATAAATGAAACGGTGACATGTCTTGAGTCAATAACTATTCAACCTCTTTGTCATGGCAAGCTATGATATGAGTTGCTTAACAAGTCACATACGTTGCATGGATTCCCTCTTTGTGGAATATGTGTTTAACAGGATTTTTGAATAACTACTGTCGTGGAAATATTCGTCCAATAATATTTTTCAGATACCGGAACTTGTAAATTCAAATAGACTTTATTACAAAGTAACAAGCCGAGCTGGTCCATGGACCAACTGATCTTCCCAGTCTTAGCACACTCATTTTATACAGTTTCATCCTTACATAACATACATAGTCACTCCTCTTTATGTAAATGATTAATAGCCTTTCTCCACCATTATCTTTCAGTCTCACTTCTGACTTGTTTACGCCCACTTCTGACTTGTTTACGCCCATCTTAGATTATATTGGTGGCGTCACCATAGTATCAATACAAAAAAGAATACACATGTTCCTAATACAGGTGCATGTCTAATAGTACTTAATTAATACACACAAACCTTCCTAATACAGGTGCATGTCTGGTGCCTATAACTGATTAACCAATGTGCCTGTCCAATGGCCTTCACAAGACCAGGCATGACCCAGAATGGCTAGGCCTGTGTTGATCCAGCTTTGCACAATCACATGGATTCTGCTTACATGTCTAATGGTTAACCCTATATTGATTCTGCTTACTACTCTGAGATGCATAACACATGCACTGGAAAATCCCCACACTACCTCATCTCTGTAGCCCACACATTATCTGTAAGGTCCTTCAGTCAAGCAGGGAATTTCAAACACATATTCAACCACAAAGACCAGGGAGGGTTTCCAATGCCTAGCAAAGAAGGGCACCTATTTGTAGATCGGTAAAGAAAAAAAGAAAACAGACATTGAATATCCCTTTGAGTTATTAATTACACTTTGGATGGTGTATCAATAAACCAAGTCACTACAAAGATACAGGCTTCCTTCCTAACTCAGTTGCCGGTGAGGACTGATTCGCGGTGAAATACCGCGCAGGTATTTCACCGTTATGCCAATGGTAATTTTGAAGACTAACCTTTCCTGCCTGGCTAGGGCTAGATCCTAGAGACTCCCACTAATGCTTTACTTCCAGAAACCAGGACTCTAACTCCGTCGACTGACCAGATGCATACATTCTCAATCAGCTAACAAGAACAAAATACTTAAGTAAAATGACATGCACTTGTGTGACTCTGATGGAAACAAGTTCAAATAAAATAAAATAGTATTTGTCACATGTGCCGTGAAATGCTTACTTACTTGCCCTTAACCAACAATGCAGTTCAAGAAAGAAAATATTTACTAAATAAACAAAAGTAAAAAATAAAATAAAAAGTAACACAATAAAATAACAATATCGAGGCTATATACAGGGGGTACCGAGTCAATGTGCATGGTACAGGTTAGTCGAGGTAATTTGCATATGTAGGTAGGGGTAAAGTGACTATGCATAGATAAAACAGTGAGTAGCAGCAATGTAAAAACAAAGGGGGGTGTCAATGTAAATAGTCCGGGTGGACATTTGATTAATTGTTCAGCAGTCTTATGACTTGGGGGTAGACGCTGTTAAGGGGCCTTTTGGAACTAGACTTGGTGCTCTGGTACCGCATGAGAGAACAGCAGAGAGAACAGTCTATGACTTGGGTGACTGGAGTCTAACAGTTTTTTGGGCCTTCCTCTGACACCGCCAGGTATATAGGTCTTGGATGGCAGGAAGCTTGGCCCCAGTGATGTACTGGGCCATACGCACTATCCTCTGTAGCGCATTATGGTCGGGAATGCCGAGCAGTTGCCATACCAGGCGGTGATGCAACCGGTGAGGATGCTCTCGATGGTGCAGCTGTGTAACTTTTTGAGGAACTGGGGATCCATGCCAAATCTCCTGAATAAACAAGTCCAGGTGGTAACATTTAGTCACGCAAACATGCTAAATGCAATATGTATTGATAATACATAATACATTTGGCACCTTTAACTAAAATACTTAGGCAACCCTATGCAAAATTGTAACGGTTTTCTTCTGGGGAAAGAGAGGCGGACCAAAATGCAGCGTGGTTAGTTTTGTGCATCTTTAATAAAGATGAAAGTACAACAATCTACAAAACAAGAAATGTGAAAAAACCAAAACAGTCCTATCTGGTGCCACAAAGACAGGAACAATCACCCACAAAACCCAACACAAAACAGGCTACCTAAATATGGTTCTCAATCAGAGACAATGACTAACACCTGCCTCTGATTGAGAACCATATCAGGCCAAACATAGAAATAGACAAACCAGACACACAACATAGAATGCCCACCCAGCTCACGTCCTGACCAACACTAAAACAAGGAAAACACACACGAACGATGGTCAGAACGTGACAAAAATGTTTTTTGTTTAATACAATTTTAATGACAGACTTTCAAGCAAAAAGAAAATGGTTCTTACCTTTCTCTCCCCCTCAAGATGAAAAAGCTCTCAGTGCTAAGGAAAAATACCTAGAAACGGTTAAAAAACTATCAATAAGGTAACCTTTATTTTATACAAAAATATAAAAGGAAAACAGTCAAATTTAAACAGTAATACAAAATCTAAAAACTACTTTGGTGAAAAATAAAAAGAGTCAAAAGCATTATAGCAAAACAGAGTTTCCCAACTAGCGGCCCGCGGGTTGTTTTATTTAGCCCCCCCAAGCTTTCTGGGCAATTTTCTTTAGGTGTTCCGTCAACGGGACAGTTGTAAATCATGTAGCGACGTTTGTTATGGTCGCACATTTTAGAGAAACAACAAATGTCGGTACATATAAGTGTCTTATATCGGCTGAAAGCTTACATTTTTGTTAATATAACTTCACTGTCCAATTTACAGTAGCTATTACTGCAAAAAAAATGCCATGCTATTGTTTGAGGAGAGCTCCTAACAACAAAACACTTTTTTCACAGCGATAGGTTTGATAAATTCACCTCTGAAGGTGAAATGTGTACTTACATTCTGAAATCTTGCTCTGACTTATCACCCCAAGGGTCCCAGAGATAACATGAAGTGTCGTTTTGTTAGATCAAATCCTTTTTCATATCCTAAAAGGTCCATATAGCACGATCCATTTTGTATTTCCACCCGTTCAATTTGCAAAGAAAGGAATCTGTGTAAATCTAACCCTAAACGTTGTTTAAATCAGTCAAATTACGTTCGGATTTATACGGAGAGTTATGAAGTTATGAAAACTGTGTGTTTTGCAAATGTTGAACTTACAATATGGCTACTAATACTGGAAAATCTATATTAAAGTCCAAGTATACAGATTTGACAATATTCTTGCAGAGAAATGTAATCCTTCACAATTTGCCCAAATGTACCTGGGTCACTTCACACTAAATGTCATGTAGCTTGCTCATACTTCAAGTTATCAGTCTGAAACTTTGCACAAACACTGCTGCCCTTTTGTGGACACCATCGGAATTACAAACAGAGTGATGGCTAGATATGGGACCTTTCTGTTGCATTTCAAAGATGGTGGTAGAAAAAAAATAAAAAATAAACGGTTGGGTTTTTTCTTTGTATTTTCTTCTACCAGATCTATTGTGTTATATTCTCCTACATTCAATTCACATTTCCATAAACTTCCAAGTGTTTCCTTTCAAAATGATACCAAGAATATGCATATCCTTGCTTCAGGTCCTGAGCTACAGGCAGTTAGATTAGGGTATGTCCTTTTAGGCGAATATTGAAAAAAGGGGCGGATCCTTAAGAGGTTTAAATGATCACAGTGGAAGCGTTGTCTCACAAGGGGGTGAGGTAACATGGACATTAGACTCATAGGATCGCACGCTGTGACTAGTTTGTTTTCAAGGCTGAGAAGCCTTTATCGGGCCTCTTCGGACAGAGGACAAGGAATAACTGACAGCTGTGAAATAGGCAGGTCCGGGTTGAGAGCCGATCCACAAGTGGAGCGATATTGCAGGTTTTAACAAGGTCAAGATGGGGGCACACAGAATTCTCGGAGGAAGATAATTCAGTGTCAATATCAAAATTCATGGTGAGAATACCTGGGCCCGAATTCATAAATAGATCATATTTATTGACCATTAAAATACTAGAACACTGCTACTCTGAGATGGTCTATGAATACGGGCCCAGTTGTATCCTGTTTGGAAGACTTAACACAAATAACATTACGTTTGAGGGTGTGGAGATGACAGGTAACTGACAAAATAAAGGAAATACTTGAGTAAACGAGGGATACAAAGTATATTGAAAGCAGGTGATTTCCTGAGTTAATTAAGCAATTCACATCTCATCATCCTTAGGGTCATGAATAAAAATGCCCATTTGCCACTGGCGTACCACACACCCCTCAAAGCCCCCAATCCAAACATATATTTAAAAAATATATATCTTTTAAAAATGCTACATTCTCTCAGCCTCATTGCAACATATGTAAAATAGCATGAGATAAGCTATACAACTCCACATTTCTCTCTTTGCCCCATGGCAAAATGTGTAGAATTGTAGGAAGTTAGCTGTCCCCCCCCCCCCCCCCCCCTGAATTTCTCGTTGAAGAATGGTGTCGCATTCCTCCAATAGAGTTCCAGACACTTGTAGACTATATGGCAAGACGCTTTAAAGCTGTGCTGGTGGCGGCCCAATGCCCTATTAAGACGATTTGTGTTAGTGTTTCCCTTATTTTGGCAGTATTGTGAATTTTCCAGTATCTGTACTGTTTTCTTAAAAGTTGTAAGCAGAATCGATATAGGGTTAACCATGTATAAACAGAACCAATATGAATGTACAAGCTGAATCAATACAGGCTTAACCGTTACGTGTCATGCCTGGACTTATGAAGGCCATTGGACACGCACATTGATAATTTAAAGGCACCACTAGACATGCACCTGTATTAGAAACATGTATTATTTTTTGTATTGGTACTATGGGGACACCACCAATATAATATAAGATGAGCATAAATAAGTCAGAAGTGAGACTGAAAGATAAGGGTGGCGAAAGGATAAAGGTTAAACATTTACAGTTGAAGTCGGAAGTTTACATACAGCTTAGCCAAATACATTTAAACTCAGTTTTTCACAATTCCTGACATTTAATCCTAGTAAAAATTCCCAGTCTAAGGTCAGTTATGACCACCACTTTATTTTAAGAATGTGAAATGTCAGAATAATAGTAGAAAGTGATTTATTTCAGCTTTTATTTCTTTCATCACATTCCTAGTGGGTCAGAAGTTTACATACACTCAATTAGTATTTGGTAGCATTGCCTTTCAATTGTTTAACTTGGGTCAAGCATTTCGGTAGCCTTCCACAAGCTTCCCACAATAAGTTGGGTGAATTTGGCCCATTCCTCCTGACAGAGCTGGTGTAACTGAGTCAGGTTTGTAGGCCTCCTTGCTCGCACACGCTTTTTCAGTTCTGCCCACACATTTTCTATAGGATTGAGGTCAGGGCTTTGTGATGGCCACTCCAATACCTTGACTTTGTTGTCCTTAAGCCCTTTTGCCACAACTTTGGAAGTATGCTTGGGGTTATTGTCCATTTGGAAGACCCATTTGCGACCAAGCTTTACCTTCCTGACTGATGTCTTGAGATGTTGCTTCAATATATCCACTTAATTTCCCTGCCTCATGATTAATCTATTTTGTGAAGTGCACCAGTCCCTCCTGCAGCAAAGCACCACCACAACATGATGCTGCCACCCCTGTGCTTCACATTTGGGATGTTCTTCGGCCTGCAAGCCTCCCCCTTTTTCCTCCAAACATAACGATGGTCATTACGGCCAAACAAGTTCTATTTTTGCCTCATCAGACCAGAGGACATTTCTCCAAAAAGTACAATCTTTGTCCCCATGTGCAGCTGCAAACCGTAGTCTGGCTTTTTTATGGCGGTTTTGGAGCAGTGGCTTCTTCGTTGCTGAGCAGCCTTTCAGGTTATGTCGATATAGGAATCGTTTTACTGTGGATATAGATACTTTTGTACCTGTTTCCTCCAGCATCCTCACAAGGTCCTTTGCTGTTGTTCTGGGATTGATTTGCACTTTGTCTCCTTCCTGAGCGGTATGACGGCTGCGTGGTCCCATGGTGTTTATACTTGCATACTATTGTTTGTACAGAAGTACCTTCAGGCGTTTGGAAATTGCTCCCAAGGATGAACCAGACTTGTGGAGGTCTACAAATAGTTTTCTAAGGTCTAACTAAATCAGAGGAACGCCCCTGAGCCCAGTTAGGGTCAGACATCCTGGGACAGCCCTCTTCGGCCCTTCCGAATAAAACCCCCACTCGGGTTTTCGATCAGCAGATCGAGCTTACCTCAATTACGAGATGGCTAACGGTTGCAGACCATGTTTTTCTCCATTAGGAGGACAAAGGTTGTAGACCATTTCTGAATATTTTAACCATACCACTATCGATACCGACAGAATAAGGTGAAGTCTTTGATATTAATTACTAGTCTGCAGCTAGGAATTCGGTATCATTGAACGCGAAGAACGACAACCGCCGAAACATCCATGCTATAACGAATGTCACTCTGAACAATTCCCTCTAACCACAACCGTGAGAGAGGGAGAGTGATGGACAATTCTACAAAATAAATGAACTTTTCACCTGTGATCAAGACGACACACAGAGTGAGCGTAAATATATATATATATTGATTGCAATTGTTCCCGAATGAGTGAGCGTTCATGTGCAAAGGATTAACATTTCAATTGTTATAATTATCACTCTGTAGTGACTTCTTAGTCGACCCCCACTTTCCCTTTTGTCTAACAAGCCGCCATGCCGGTTTAGCCCACTAGGGCACATACTCCTATCATTTCATGTAACCACATTTACCTTGTTTGTTTATGCATTTCTGTGAATTACTTACTTAGTAATAAATAAATGATTTAAGACAATTGATGTGTGGATGACTCATAGTAAAGACTGGGTTTGTGCAGATAACCAACAATTTACGTTTGGAATGAGACTAACGTGAGGCAAAGTAAATAATTCATTAATTCGAAGACTAATTGATCAGATAAATGATCTAAAAAGTTATTTTAGGAAATGATAACTTTAATCTGAATATCTTTCCTTGGTGCCCCGACTTCCTAGTTAATTAGTTACGTGATTAATCAGTTGATCGCGTAATAACTAATTACAGAGAATCTTTGATAAAAACTATCAGTCTTTTTATTTTATCTTTATTTAACCAGGTAGGCTAGTTGAGAACAAGTTCTCATTTACAATTGCGACCTGGCCAAGATAAAGCAAAGCAGTTCGACAGATAAAACGACACAGAGTTACACATGGAGTAAAAACAAACATACAGTCAATAATGCAGTATAAACAAGTCTATATACAATGTGAGCAAATGAGGTGAGAAGGGAGGTAAAGGCAAAAAAGGCCATGATGGCAAAGTAAATACAATATAGCAAGTAAAATACTGGAATGGTAGTTTTGCAATGGAAGAATGTGCAAAGTAGAAATAAAAATAATGGGGTGCAAAGGAGCAAAATAAATAAATGAATTAAAATTAAATACAGTTGGGAAAGAGGTAGTTGTTTGGCCTAAATTATAGGTGGGCTATGTACAGGTGCAGTAATCTGTGAGCTGCTCTGACAGTTGGTGCTTAAAGCTAGTGAGGGAGATAAGTGTTTCCAGTTTCAGAGATTTTTGTAGTTCGTTCCAGTCATTGGCAGCAGAGAACTGGAAGGAGAGGCGGCCAAAGAAAGAATTGGTTTTGGGGGTGACTAGAGAGATATACCTGCTGGAGCGTGTGCTACAGGTGGGAGATGCTATGGTGACCAGCGAGCTGAGATAAGGGGGGACTTTACCTAGCAGGGTCTTGTAGATGACATGGAGCCAGTGGGTTTGGCGACGAGTATGAAGCGAGGGCCAGCCAACGAGAGCGTACAGGTCGCAATGGTGGGTAGTATATGGGGCTTTGGTGATAAAACGGATTGCACTGTGATAGACTGCATCCAATTTGTTGAGTAAGGTATTGGAGGCTATTTTGTAAATGACATCGCCAAAGTCGAGGATTGGTAGGATGGTCAGTTTTACAAGGGTATGTTTGGCAGCATGAGTGAAGGATGCTTTGTTGCGAAATAGGAAGCCAATTCTAGATTTAACTTTGGATTGGAGATGTTTGATATGGGTCTGGAAGGAGAGTTTACAGTCTAACCAGACACCTAAGTATTTGTAGTTGTCCACGTATTCTAAGTCAGAGCCGTCCAGAGTAGTGATGTTGGACAGGCGGGTAGGTGCAGGTAGCGATCGGTTGAAGAGCATGCATTTAGTTTTACTTGTATTTAAGAGCAATTGGAGGCCACGGAAGGAGAGTTGTATGGCATTGAAGCTTGCCTGGAGGGTTGTTAACACAGTGTCCAAAGAAGGGCCGGAAGTATACAGAATGGTGTCGTCTGCGTAGAGGTGGATCAGGGACTCACCAGCAGCAAGAGCGACCTTCAGTTAATGATAGTAAAGACACGACAATAGACAGGTGTGTGCCTTTCCAAATCATGTCCAATCAATTGAATTTACCACAGGTGGACTCCTATCAAGTTGTAGAAACATCTCAAGGATGATCAATGGAAACAGGATGCACCTGAGCTCAATTTCAAATCTCATAGCAAAGGGTCTGAATACTTATGTAAATAAGGTATTTCTAAAACCTGTTTTCACTGTCATTATGGGGTATTGTGTGTAGATTGATGAGGGAATAAAAAAATAATTGAATCCATTTTAGAATAAGGCTGTAACGTAACAAAATGTGGAAAAGGGGAAGGGGTCTGAATACTTTCCGAATGCACTGGTAGGTTACGCTATATTTAGATACTTCAAATACTGCCTGAGACACCTTTGCTATTTGACTCTGTACTCAATAAATGGTGAAACAGTATGTGATGGTGTTCTTTGTTCATATGCATGAAACGTACATTATGGAAGACATGTCTCACACTAGGGCTGGGCGATATGGCAAATAAATTATCACGATATCTATATATTTTTTCATTCGACAACGATAATTATCACGATATTAATCAAATTATGTTTAAAAGGTGCATATCTGCTTCAGACTCAAGAATGCCTAATGCCTGAACAAACCACTAGGCAGCATTGGGCAAGTAACCAAAAGGTTGCTAGATCAAATCCCTGAGCTGACAAGGTAAAAATCTGTTGTTTTACTCCTGAAAAAGAGAGTTAACCCACTGTTCCCTGATAGGCCGTCATTGTAAATAAGAAGTTGTTCTTATCTGACTTGCCTAGTTAAATAAAAGGTTACATTTTTTTATTTATTGTGAGCTACACATAAAATTATACTTTAAATTGTTCCATGTTTGCGGCCAGGGAGCACGCACCTGGGGTCAATTAAATTGATATGCCACTTGAAACCTTTTTCGACTGTGCTAATTGGTATCATGTCCTTAGCAATGCAATGCATAATAGCATTTGTGATGTCAGTGTCTTTTCGATATTTGCTTGTAGGGCATAAACGCTGTCAGTGTTGACTGCTTCGGGCAAACATCCCTAGATTGGCTGGTACTTGAGGGGCGTTTATCAATACCGTGGCGTAAACTCAAACTTCCTGCATGTTCCAAAGAGTGATTTTGCTTCAGATGTTGAAAAAGGTTTGTCGTATTACCAGACTTCGTAGCCACCGGTCTACGGCACAATTTTCACTGAACATTGCTCTGCTCTTTGTCGGTTTAAAAAAATCCAAACCACTTCCAAATTACTGAAACAGTTTAACCCTTTTCATCAATAATTTCTTAGTTGGAAGCTGCTCCTTCTCAACGCCTATTACTGCCACTGTTTTCGCCTACATCACTCATTTTTCGTGGTTAATAGTGGCTACTCTATCATTCGATGTACTAAATGTTTTTTAGTGGGCGTATACCTCTCCGCGTGCATATTGTCACTTCTCCGCACGTTCCTGCTGCTGTCACGACCCTTGCCGTTGGTGGAAGAAGTGGACCAAAGCACAGCGTCGTATGTGTTCATGCTTTATTATCAAAACAACGAACAGTTCTGTCAGGTGCAGAAAATAATCCCCCACAAACACAGGTGGGAAAAGGCTGCCTAAGTATGATTCTCAATCAGAGACAACGATAGACAGCTGTCCCTGATTGAGAACCATACCCGGCCAAAACATAGAAATACAAAACTTAGAAATAAAGAACATAGAATGCCCACCCAAATCACACCCTGACCAAACCAAAATAGACATAAAAAGCTCTCTAAGGTCAGGGCATGACAGCTGCGTCAGAGGTGAAATGGACTGCTGTCCCTAATTATTCTATATCGACATTATCGAAAATGAATCTAAAAGTTTTTGTATCGTTATTGAGGGAAGTAATTACCTCAATAATTATTGATATTGATTTATCGCCCAGCCCTATCTCACACCCAGTCATAGTTAGTAAAATAATTAATGGATTGGCAAGATTGGCACTGTTAACTTTTAGAAGATAGTGGTGTTAGATTCTAATTATCAGTGTAAGAACTCAACGGACACTATAAAAGCTTAAACCAAGTTTATTCTTCCAGAGGATCGAACAGCTGAATCAACAAAGACATGGTTCCACCCGTGGCAGTATACATACCCAACTTTGGGTAGAGTTTCCTACTTATCGCTAAACATTGCATGTTTAATGCTAGGCACGAAGCTAAGTGATATGGGCAATAAACGGTTCCTCCCCTTATCAGTACTGCCATGTGACCGTTTTTCCCTGCACTCAGCACATCCCAAGCTTCATTATGGCACCCCTCATTTCTCTATTATAACTTATGTGGGTGAAAAATCCAGCTCTTTGGTAATTTTCCAGTACCCATGTTGGAGAGTTTCCGGTCTCATAGTAATTTTCAAGTGCCCATACTATTTCCTTTGGAAGTAGGAAGAAGAAGCAATATAAGGTTAAACATACGACATATGTAAACAGAATGAAGGTGGAAAGACTATGGAAGTGCAGGAGTGGTCCAACACAGAGTTAAGCATTAGACCTAAAGAAAAAGAACTAAGTGGTATCTATGTGAATAAGCTAAACTGAGCCAAAAAAGACCAGACTGTTTGGAGCCACATAGAATCTAGTCAAGGCAAACACAGGGTACATGGGTTAATAATTTCCAAGTGACATAGACCTAAACTGGTGTGGGACAGTGACTATGCATTTTTACCAACCAATACAGGAGCCACAAACTATGTATATGTATTGGGAAGACATGGTTGTGTTCATTAAAATCTATTTGCAATGTACTTATAATGGGAACATATATATATATATATGTAATAAATGTATTATTTTTTTATAGAGGACCTGTTGTTGCACCACCAATATAATCTAACCTGAGCCAGATGTGGGCGTACACAAGCCAGAATTAAGTCATGAAGATAAAGTTGCCGCATGTCCAAGGGGAGTTAATCATTTACATAGAAGGGAGGGAACATGTCTGATGGAAATGTATAAATACTGATGTTCTGAACAAGAAGAGTAATTTCTTCCATGGAATTGCTCAGCTTTGTTACTGTTTGTAAAAAAAAAAAAGTTTCTTTGGATTCACAAGCTCCGGTATCTGAGAAATATTTGATTCAATATTTCCACAACACTAATGATTTAATAATATAACTAATGATTAATAATAGTTAAAGCTCAGAAATCCAAACCCATCAGTAGGAAAGTTTATAAGTTTATAATGTAAACCACATTCATTGAACATGTAGTATTTGAAACTCAAACATTCCTTTCTCAAATACTTGTTCTATAATCCCACAGTCTCGTTATCATTCTCCATACCTTATATTGTCATGGAAATATTTGGTCAATCATATTTCACGAATACTGGAGCATGTGAGTTCTAATAGACGTTTTATTACTTTATAATAAAAGCCGAGCTGGATGATGAAAACAACTGCCTTCCAGTCTTGGCACACACATTTTATACATGTGTCCTCCTTACGTCATACTCATAGTAACTCCTCTTAATGGCTCATCACCTCTGGCATTGAGCCACAGTTATCATATTGCCTTCATATTAGGACATGGAACCTGTAGTCTCACATAAATAGTTTCATGCATGTAGGACCATAGCAACAGACCTTGGCACTCTACAGGAATAACCAATACATGACATCCTGCTGACTCCACTGAAAGGGGAACCCCTGTTCTGGAAAAGACCCAAGAGGTGTAACCATAGTTGGCCATTACAGTTACAAGAATAACCGACAGGTGCATATCTAATGGTGTCCAATGACCTAGAGCACATATAGAGTACTAGTTTTGCTGACTCCTGAAATAATTGTCACATATGTACTGAAAAATTCAGAATAATATTCCAATGCATCCAACATTATGCATGCCGACCATGGTATTGGGGAACTGCTATTTGAGAGCTCATCTGGTTTAGAAATCCTACTCTGGTTATCTTATTGCAGAGCACATTGTACAACTGTTTTTAGCAGTAGCAGTGCGTGGGTAATATCACCAGGGGGGCCAAGCCCCCCCCCCCCCCCCCCCTCTATAACCTGTTAATTCATATGCCCTGCGACCGTGATATATAGGCCTAGAGGCAGAAGCATTAAGAAGACACTGTGGCAGAAATAAATTCAACCACACCTTTGTTTAATCACAAAACCGGATAGCAACCTCTGTCCAGTGAAGTCCACAAAGCATATTGCATGTACAGTAACAGTTAGTTACATGACCTACGGCATGGTCAAGTAAATTAAGGTTTACAACATTTTCAGACCACTAAACAACTAATGATTTAGAACCACAGAGAGTTACCGCAACTCGCAAAGAAAACAGGAGCTGCCTCCACTATTCCAGCACCATTTCAATTTCAACATTTCAACATCATCATATCACCTCTGCATAGTTGAATACAGTGACAACTAAAAGATACCAAAAACAATGTAGTCCAGCTAAATACGATGTGGCTGTCCATGGTTCTGATGTCTGTGTGCATATGTGTATGTGTGTTGTGTGTGCGTTTGTGCGAGTAGAAAAACATGTTGACTCACCTTACTTATGGAGAAACGCCAATGCAATCCTCCTATTTGTCATGTTGATGAAACGGTCTATGACTCTTTCATACAGTACACGCTTTTATTTGTTGTTGTCCTAGGCTATCTAGCTAAAATGCTTGCTCGCTAGCCTAACTTCCATTCATGGGCAACGTTAGCTAGTTAACATTAGCCTTCTACATCTAGCTTCATATTGAACTTCCATACATTTAGGCCGGGGGCACAATGTATTTTATAGTTGGATCAGAATCGCCATTATAATCATTGGCCAGTATGGAGAATTAAGTAAAACCACAAGTCCAAATCCCTATCTTCATCCATGGCTAATTTAGGAAATGCCAATATTAGCTAGCTAGCCACTGGAGGACAACAACACAACGAGATGCAACAATTCAAGTTTTTCTGTCAATGACGTATGCTCTCAATGGGATTTGATAGGAGTGACGCCAAAATCCAAACTGACTTCCCTTGACACTTTTTTTTGGTGCTCCAGGACCATTCACAGTTGAGTTCGCTCAGTTTAGCTCAATGCTGATTGGCTAATTTTGCATACTTTTTGTCAAGAGAGGCCAGATGCTCTCTGGCTTCCCTTGCCTTCAATGCTCTGCGGCAACAATGTCATACTCGTTTGAACCAGACAGCATCAGATAGATGGCCTACCCGTAGAGAGACAGAGGGGCGCTGTTTCGCTCGCTCGGATGCTTTCTCCTGTGAGATACATTCAGTCTCTTGGGAATTTAAGGAAAGTATGAAACACAGAGAGACGAGAGATAAGTTATATATTTATTATTATTTGTAAAAAAAAAAATTGCGGAAGCCTGGCTTCCCTTGGCATCCATGAATACACCCCACTGGTTTTTAGAGAAGATTGCATTGCAAGGTATACTATATGTGTAGGTTATGCCATACAGTATGTGTTGGCTAATATGCATATGCAGCTGTCGTTTTTAAACCTACATTCTAGCAACATGACATATCTTTCTTTGTATGTACATGCTTTCATTTGCGAGCTTGCATTGACAAAGAAGGAAACCGAGTTTACCAAAAATCTTTACAAAAATAAATTAATCTTCGGTGCTGCTCGTGGCAACGTCATGTCGTCGAGTCTACGGTTAAGAACATTTAATCATGTGAAGAAAAAAAATATTTAATCATGTGACAATTTTTGTTTCAGATGTGACAAAATCTGTTGTCTTGATTTTGATGGTAAATTTAATAATCTTTTGCATATAAGACAAAATAAATGTATAATCTCAACAATCATGATGCTTGAGACAATTGATTTTGAGTATATTAATTAAATAGCCACTGAACACGTCGATTGGCACGTGTTTTTCTATTGCTCATATATTTTTGGAGGTGCGTTTCCTGACAGATTTCGTGTTTGGCTAATGATGTTCGTCCCCCATGAAACACTGCAGACGCGGAAGCCTATTTCACTTCCTCAAAGTCCCCAGAATGAACCTAAGAAATCTGTATATAATTTGGTCATTTTAGCCGTGGATGTTTTCAAACTTTATTTGTCACATGCGCCGTATACAACAATTATAGACCTTACCGTGAAATGCTTACTTACAAGCCCATAATCAACAGTGCAGTTCAAGAAGAGTTAAGAAAATATTTACCAAATAAACTAAAGTAAAAATAAATAAAAACGAACACAATAAAATAACAAGGCTATATACAAGGGGTACCAAGTCAATGTGAAGGGCTACAGGTTAGGGGGGGGGGGGGGGGGGGTGTCAATGTAAATAGTCTGGTGGCCATTTGATTCATTGTTCAGCAGTCTTTTGGCTTGGGGGTAGAAGCTGTTAAGGAGCCTTTTGGTCCTAGACTTGACGCTCTGGTACCGCTTGCCATGCGGTAGCAGAGAAAACAGTCTATGACTTGGGGGTAGAAGCTGTTAAGGAGCCTTTTGGTCCTAGACTTGACGCTCTGGTACCGCTTGCCGTGCGGTAGCAGAGAAAACAGTCTATGACTTGGGGGTAGAAGCTGTTAAGGAGCCTTTTGGTCCTAGACTTGACGCTCTGGTACCGCTTGCCGTGCGGTAGCAGAGAAAACAGTCTATGACTTGGGGGTAGAAGCTGTTAAGGAGCCTTTTGGTCCTAGACTTGACGCTCTGGTACCGCTTGCCGTGCGGTAGCAGAGAAAACAGTCTATGACTTGGGGGTAGAAGCTGTTAAGGAGCCTTTTGGTCCTAGACTTGACGCTCTGGTACCGCTTGCCGTGCGGTAGCAGAGAAAACAGTCTATGACTTGGGGGTAGAAGCTGTTAAGGAGCCTTTTGGTCCTAGACTTGACGCTCTGGTACCGCTTGCCGTGCGGTAGCAGAGAAAACAGTCTATGACTTGGGGGTAGAAGCTGTTAAGGAGCCTTTTGGTCCTAGACTTGACGCTCTGGTACCGCTTGCCGTGCGGTAGCAGAGAAAACAGTCTATGACTTGGGGGTAGAAGCTGTTAAGGAGCCTTTTGGTCCTAGACTTGACGCTCTGGTACCGCTTGCCGTGCGGTAGCAGAGAAAACAGTCTATGACTTGGGGGTAGAAGCTGTTAAGGAGCCTTTTGGTTTTAGACTTGACGCTCTGGTACCGCTTGCCATGCGGTAGCAGAGAAAACAGTCTATGACTTGGGGGTAGAAGCTGTTAAGGAGCCTTTTGGTCCTAGACTTGACGCTCTGGTACCGCTTGCCGTGCGGTAGCAGAGAAAACAGTCTATGACTTGGGGGTAGAAGCTGTTAAGGAGCCTTTTGGTCCTAGACTTGACGCTCTGGTACCGCTTGCCGTGCGGTAGCAGAGAAAACAGTCTATGACTTGGGAGAGACAGAGGGGCGTAGAGAGACAGAGGGGCGCTGTTTCGCTCGCTCGGATGCTTTCTCCTGTGAGATACATTCAGTCTCTTGGGAATTTAAGGAAAGTATGAAACACAGAGAGACGAGAGATAAGTTATATATTTATTATTATTTGTAAAAAAAAAAAATGCGGAAGCCTGGCTTCCCTTGGCATCCATGAATACACCCCACTGGTTTTTAGAGAAGATTGCATTGCAAGGTATACTATATGTGTAGGTTATGCCATACAGTATGTGTTGGCTAATATGCATATGCAGCTGTCGTTTTTAAACCTACATTCTAGCAACATGACATATCTTTCTTTGTATGTACATGCTTTCATTTGCGAGCTTGCATTGACAAAGAAGGAAACCGAGTTTACCAAAAATCTTTACAAAAATAAATTAATCTTCGGTGCTGCTCGTGGCAACGTCATGTCGTCGAGTCTACGGTTAAGAACATTTAATCATGTGAAAAAAAAAAATATTTAATCATGTGACAATTTTTGTTTCAGATGTGACAAAATCTGTTGTCTTGATTTTGATGGTAAATTTAATAATCTTTTGCATATAAGACAAAATAAATGTATAATCTCAACAATCATGATGCTTGAGACAATTGATTTTGAGTATATTAATTAAATAGCCACTGAACACGTCGATTGGCACGTGTTTTTCTATTGCTCATATATTTTTGGAGGTGCGTTTCCTGACAGATTTCGTGTTTGGCTAATGATGTTCGTCCCCCATGAAACACTGCAGACGCGGAAGCCTATTTCACTTCCTCAAAGTCCCCAGAATGAACCTAAGAAATCTGTATATAATTTGGTCATTTTAGCCGTGGATGTTTTCAAACTTTATTTGTCACATGCGCCGTATACAACAATTATAGACCTTACCGTGAAATGCTTACTTACAAGCCCATAATCAACAGTGCAGTTCAAGAAGAGTTAAGAAAATATTTACCAAATAAACTAAAGTAAAAATAAATAAAAACGAACACAATAAAATAACAAGGCTATATACAAGGGGTACCAAGTCAATGTGAAGGGCTACAGGTTAGGGGGGGGGGGGGGGGGGGGTGTCAATGTAAATAGTCTGGTGGCCATTTGATTCATTGTTCAGCAGTCTTTTGGCTTGGGGGTAGAAGCTGTTAAGGAGCCTTTTGGTCCTAGACTTGACGCTCTGGTACCGCTTGCCATGCGGTAGCAGAGAAAACAGTCTATGACTTGGGGGTAGAAGCTGTTAAGGAGCCTTTTGGTCCTAGACTTGACGCTCTGGTACCGCTTGCCGTGCGGTAGCAGAGAAAACAGTCTATGACTTGGGGGTAGAAGCTGTTAAGGAGCCTTTTGGTCCTAGACTTGACGCTCTGGTACCGCTTGCCGTGCGGTAGCAGAGAAAACAGTCTATGACTTGGGGGTAGAAGCTGTTAAGGAGCCTTTTGGTCCTAGACTTGACGCTCTGGTACCGCTTGCCGTGCGGTAGCAGAGAAAACAGTCTATGACTTGGGGGTAGAAGCTGTTAAGGAGCCTTTTGGTCCTAGACTTGACGCTCTGGTACCGCTTGCCGTGCGGTAGCAGAGAAAACAGTCTATGACTTGGGGGTAGAAGCTGTTAAGGAGCCTTTTGGTCCTAGACTTGACGCTCTGGTACCGCTTGCCGTGCGGTAGCAGAGAAAACAGTCTATGACTTGGGGGTAGAAGCTGTTAAGGAGCCTTTTGGTCCTAGACTTGACGCTCTGGTACCGCTTGCCGTGCGGTAGCAGAGAAAACAGTCTATGACTTGGGGGTAGAAGCTGTTAAGGAGCCTTTTGGTCCTAGACTTGACGCTCTGGTACCGCTTGCCGTGCGGTAGCAGAGAAAACAGTCTATGACTTGGGGGTAGAAGCTGTTAAGGAGCCTTTTGGTTTTAGACTTGACGCTCTGGTACCGCTTGCCATGCGGTAGCAGAGAAAACAGTCTATGACTTGGGGGTAGAAGCTGTTAAGGAGCCTTTTGGTCCTAGACTTGACGCTCTGGTACCGCTTGCCGTGCGGTAGCAGAGAAAACAGTCTATGACTTGGGGGTAGAAGCTGTTAAGGAGCCTTTTGGTCCTAGACTTGACGCTCTGGTACCGCTTGCCGTGCGGTAGCAGAGAAAACAGTCTATGACTTGGGGGTAGAAGCTGTTAAGGAGCCTTTTGGTCCTAGACTTGACGCTCTGGTACCGCTTGCCGTGCGGTAGCAGAGAAAACAGTCTATGACTTGGGAGAGACAGAGGGGCGTAGAGAGACAGAGGGGCGCTGTTTCGCTCGCTCGGATGCTTTCTCCTGTGAGATACATTCAGTCTCTTGGGAATTTAAGGAAAGTATGAAACACAGAGAGACGAGAGATAAGTTATATATTTATTATTATTTGTAAAAAAAAAAATTGCGGAAGCCTGGCTTCCCTTGGCATCCATGAATACACCCCACTGGTTTTTAGAGAAGATTGCATTGCAAGGTATACTATATGTGTAGGTTATGCCATACAGTATGTGTTGGCTAATATGCATATGCAGCTGTCGTTTTTAAACCTACATTCTAGCAACATGACATATCTTTCTTTGTATGTACATGCTTTCATTTGCGAGCTTGCATTGACAAAGAAGGAAACCGAGTTTACCAAAAATCTTTACAAAAATAAATTAATCTTCGGTGCTGCTCGTGGCAACGTCATGTCGTCGAGTCTACGGTTAAGAACATTTAATCATGTGAAGAAAAAAAATATTTAATAATGTGACAATTTTTGTTTCAGATGTGACAAAATCTGTTGTCTTGATTTTGATGGTAAATTTAATAATCTTTTGCATATAAGACAAAATAAATGTATAATCTCAACAATCATGATGCTTGAGACAATTGATTTTGAGTATATTAATTAAATAGCCACTGAACACGTCGATTGGCACGTGTTTTTCTATTGCTCATATATTTTTGGAGGTGCGTTTCCTGACAGATTTCGTGTTTGGCTAATGATGTTCGTCCCCCATGAAACACTGCAGACGCGGAAGCCTATTTCACTTCCTCAAAGTCCCCAGAATGAACCTAAGAAATCTGTATATAATTTGGTCATTTTAGCCGTGGATGTTTTCAAACTTTATTTGTCACATGCGCCGTATACAACAATTATAGACCTTACCGTGAAATGCTTACTTACAAGCCCATAATCAACAGTGCAGTTCAAGAAGAGTTAAGAAAATATTTACCAAATAAACTAAAGTAAAAATAAATAAAAACGAACACAATAAAATAACAAGGCTATATACAAGGGGTACCAAGTCAATGTGAAGGGCTACAGGTTAGGGGGGGGGGGGGGGGGGGGGGGGTGTCAATGTAAATAGTCTGGTGGCCATTTGATTCATTGTTCAGCAGTCTTTTGGCTTGGGGGTAGAAGCTGTTAAGGAGCCTTTTGGTCCTAGACTTGACGCTCTGGTACCGCTTGCCATGCGGTAGCAGAGAAAACAGTCTATGACTTGGGGGTAGAAGCTGTTAAGGAGCCTTTTGGTCCTAGACTTGACGCTCTGGTACCGCTTGCCGTGCGGTAGCAGAGAAAACAGTCTATGACTTGGGGGTAGAAGCTGTTAAGGAGCCTTTTGGTCCTAGACTTGACGCTCTGGTACCGCTTGCCGTGCGGTAGCAGAGAAAACAGTCTATGACTTGGGGGTAGAAGCTGTTAAGGAGCCTTTTGGTCCTAGACTTGACGCTCTGGTACCGCTTGCCGTGCGGTAGCAGAGAAAACAGTCTATGACTTGGGGGTAGAAGCTGTTAAGGAGCCTTTTGGTCCTAGACTTGACGCTCTGGTACCGCTTGCCGTGCGGTAGCAGAGAAAACAGTCTATGACTTGGGGGTAGAAGCTGTTAAGGAGCCTTTTGGTCCTAGACTTGACGCTCTGGTACCGCTTGCCGTGCGGTAGCAGAGAAAACAGTCTATGACTTGGGGGTAGAAGCTGTTAAGGAGCCTTTTGGTCCTAGACTTGACGCTCTGGTACCGCTTGCCGTGCGGTAGCAGAGAAAACAGTCTATGACTTGGGGGTAGAAGCTGTTAAGGAGCCTTTTGGTCCTAGACTTGACGCTCTGGTACCGCTTGCCGTGCGGTAGCAGAGAAAACAGTCTATGACTTGGGGGTAGAAGCTGTTAAGGAGCCTTTTGGTTTTAGACTTGACGCTCTGGTACCGCTTGCCGTGCGGTAGCAGAGAAAACAGTCTATGACTTGGGGGTAGAAGCTGTTAAGGAGCCTTTTGGTCCTAGACTTGACGCTCTGGTACCGCTTGCCGTGCGGTAGCAGAGAAAACAGTCTATGACTTGGGAGAGACAGAGGGGCGTAGAGAGACAGAGGGGCGCTGTTTCGCTCGCTCGGATGCTTTCTCCTGTGAGATACATTCAGTCTCTTGGGAATTTAAGGAAAGTATGAAACACAGAGAGACGAGAGATAAGTTATATATTTATTATTATTTGTAAAAAAAAAAATTGCGGAAGCCTGGCTTCCCTTGGCATCCATGAATACACCCCACTGGTTTTTAGAGAAGATTGCATTGCAAGGTATACTATATGTGTAGGTTATGCCATACAGTATGTGTTGGCTAATATGCATATGCAGCTGTCGTTTTTAAACCTACATTCTAGCAACATGACATATCTTTCTTTGTATGTACATGCTTTCATTTGCGAGCTTGCATTGACAAAGAAGGAAACCGAGTTTACCAAAAATCTTTACAAAAATAAATTAATCTTCGGTGCTGCTCGTGGCAACGTCATGTCGTCGAGTCTACGGTTAAGAACATTTAATCATGTGAAGAAAAAAAATATTTAATCATGTGACAATTTTTGTTTCAGATGTGACAAAATCTGTTGTCTTGATTTTGATGGTAAATTTAATAATCTTTTGCATATAAGACAAAATAAATGTATAATCTCAACAATCATGATGCTTGAGACAATTGATTTTGAGTATATTAATTAAATAGCCACTGAACACGTCGATTGGCACGTGTTTTTCTATTGCTCATATATTTTTGGAGGTGCGTTTCCTGACAGATTTCGTGTTTGGCTAATGATGTTCGTCCCCCATGAAACACTGCAGACGCGGAAGCCTATTTCACTTCCTCAAAGTCCCCAGAATGAACCTAAGAAATCTGTATATAATTTGGTCATTTTAGCCGTGGATGTTTTCAAACTTTATTTGTCACATGCGCCGTATACAACAATTATAGACCTTACCGTGAAATGCTTACTTACAAGCCCATAATCAACAGTGCAGTTCAAGAAGAGTTAAGAAAATATTTACCAAATAAACTAAAGTAAAAATAAATAAAAACGAACACAATAAAATAACAAGGCTATATACAAGGGGTACCAAGTCAATGTGAAGGGCTACAGGTTAGGGGGGGGGGGGGGTGTCAATGTAAATAGTCTGGTGGCCATTTGATTCATTGTTCAGCAGTCTTTTGGCTTGGGGGTAGAAGCTGTTAAGGAGCCTTTTGGTCCTAGACTTGACGCTCTGGTACCGCTTGCCATGCGGTAGCAGAGAAAACAGTCTATGACTTGGGGGTAGAAGCTGTTAAGGAGCCTTTTGGTCCTAGACTTGACGCTCTGGTACCGCTTGCCGTGCGGTAGCAGAGAAAACAGTCTATGACTTGGGGGTAGAAGCTGTTAAGGAGCCTTTTGGTCCTAGACTTGACGCTCTGGTACCGCTTGCCGTGCGGTAGCAGAGAAAACAGTCTATGACTTGGGGGTAGAAGCTGTTAAGGAGCCTTTTGGTCCTAGACTTGACGCTCTGGTACCGCTTGCCGTGCGGTAGCAGAGAAAACAGTCTATGACTTGGGGGTAGAAGCTGTTAAGGAGCCTTTTGGTCCTAGACTTGACGCTCTGGTACCGCTTGCCGTGCGGTAGCAGAGAAAACAGTCTATGACTTGGGGGTAGAAGCTGTTAAGGAGCCTTTTGGTCCTAGACTTGACGCTCTGGTACCGCTTGCCGTGCGGTAGCAGAGAAAACAGTCTATGACTTGGGGGTAGAAGCTGTTAAGGAGCCTTTTGGTCCTAGACTTGACGCTCTGGTACCGCTTGCCGTGCGGTAGCAGAGAAAACAGTCTATGACTTGGGGGTAGAAGCTGTTAAGGAGCCTTTTGGTTTTAGACTTGACGCTCTGGTACCGCTTGCCATGCGGTAGCAGAGAAAACAGTCTATGACTTGGGGGTAGAAGCTGTTAAGGAGCCTTTTGGTTTTAGACTTGACGCTCTGGTACCGCTTGCCATGCGGTAGCAGAGAAAACAGTCTATGACTTGGGGGTAGAAGCTGTTAAGGAGCCTTTTGGTCCTAGACTTGACGCTCTGGTACCGCTTGCCGTGCGGTAGCAGAGAAAACAGTCTATGACTTGGGAGAGACAGAGGGGCGTAGAGAGACAGAGGGGCGCTGTTTCGCTCGCTCGGATGCTTTCTCCTGTGAGATACATTCAGTCTCTTGGGAATTTAAGGAAAGTATGAAACACAGAGAGACGAGAGATAAGTTATATATTTATTATTATTTGTAAAAAAAAAAATTGCGGAAGCCTGGCTTCCCTTGGCATCCATGAATACACCCCACTGGTTTTTAGAGAAGATTGCATTGCAAGGTATACTATATGTGTAGGTTATGCCATACAGTATGTGTTGGCTAATATGCATATGCAGCTGTCGTTTTTAAACCTACATTCTAGCAACATGACATATCTTTCTTTGTATGTACATGCTTTCATTTGCGAGCTTGCATTGACAAAGAAGGAAACCGAGTTTACCAAAAATCTTTACAAAAATAAATTAATCTTCGGTGCTGCTCGTGGCAACGTCATGTCGTCGAGTCTACGGTTAAGAACATTTAATCATGTGAAGAAAAAAAATATTTAATCATGTGACAATTTTTGTTTCAGATGTGACAAAATCTGTTGTCTTGATTTTGATGGTAAATTTAATAATCTTTTGCATATAAGACAAAATAAATGTATAATCTCAACAATCATGATGCTTGAGACAATTGATTTTGAGTATATTAATTAAATAGCCACTGAACACGTCGATTGGCACGTGTTTTTCTATTGCTCATATATTTTTGGAGGTGCGTTTCCTGACAGATTTCGTGTTTGGCTAATGATGTTCGTCCCCCATGAAACACTGCAGACGCGGAAGCCTATTTCACTTCCTCAAAGTCCCCAGAATGAACCTAAGAAATCTGTATATAATTTGGTCATTTTAGCCGTGGATGTTTTCAAACTTTATTTGTCACATGCGCCGTATACAACAATTATAGACCTTACCGTGAAATGCTTACTTACAAGCCCATAATCAACAGTGCAGTTCAAGAAGAGTTAAGAAAATATTTACCAAATAAACTAAAGTAAAAATAAATAAAAACGAACACAATAAAATAACAAGGCTATATACAAGGGGTACCAAGTCAATGTGAAGGGCTACAGGTTAGGGGGGGGGGGGGTGTCAATGTAAATAGTCTGGTGGCCATTTGATTCATTGTTCAGCAGTCTTTTGGCTTGGGGGTAGAAGCTGTTAAGGAGCCTTTTGGTCCTAGACTTGACGCTCTGGTACCGCTTGCCATGCGGTAGCAGAGAAAACAGTCTATGACTTGGGGGTAGAAGCTGTTAAGGAGCCTTTTGGTCCTAGACTTGACGCTCTGGTACCGCTTGCCGTGCGGTAGCAGAGAAAACAGTCTATGACTTGGGGGTAGAAGCTGTTAAGGAGCCTTTTGGTCCTAGACTTGACGCTCTGGTACCGCTTGCCGTGCGGTAGCAGAGAAAACAGTCTATGACTTGGGGGTAGAAGCTGTTAAGGAGCCTTTTGGTCCTAGACTTGACGCTCTGGTACCGCTTGCCGTGCGGTAGCAGAGAAAACAGTCTATGACTTGGGGGTAGAAGCTGTTAAGGAGCCTTTTGGTCCTAGACTTGACGCTCTGGTACCGCTTGCCGTGCGGTAGCAGAGAAAACAGTCTATGACTTGGGGGTAGAAGCTGTTAAGGAGCCTTTTGGTCCTAGACTTGACGCTCTGGTACCGCTTGCCGTGCGGTAGCAGAGAAAACAGTCTATGACTTGGGGGTAGAAGCTGTTAAGGAGCCTTTTGGTCCTAGACTTGACGCTCTGGTACCGCTTGCCGTGCGGTAGCAGAGAAAACAGTCTATGACTTGGGGGTAGAAGCTGTTAAGGAGCCTTTTGGTTTTAGACTTGACGCTCTGGTACCGCTTGCCATGCGGTAGCAGAGAAAACAGTCTATGACTTGGGGGTAGAAGCTGTTAAGGAGCCTTTTGGTCCTAGACTTGACGCTCTGGTACCGCTTGCCGTGCGGTAGCAGAGAAAACAGTCTATGACTTGGGGGTAGAAGCTGTTAAGGAGCCTTTTGGTCCTAGACTTGACGCTCTGGTACCGCTTGCCGTGCGGTAGCAGAGAAAACAGTCTATGACTTGGGGGTAGAAGCTGTTAAGGAGCCTTTTGGTCCTAGACTTGACGCTCTGGTACCGCTTGCCGTGCGGTAGCAGAGAAAACAGTCTATGACTTGGGGGTAGAAGCTGTTAAGGAGCCTTTTGGTTTTAGACTTGACGCTCTGGTACCGCTTGCCATGCGGTAGCAGAGAAAACAGTCTATGACTTGGGGGTAGAAGCTGTTAAGGAGCCTTTTGGTCCTAGACTTGACGCTCTGGTACCGCTTGCCGTGCGGTAGCAGAGAAAACAGTCTATTTGTATGTATTACTCTTCCTGTGGTCCAGCAAAATTAAGGCAGTTTATACAATTTTAAAACATTACAATACATTCACAACAGATTTCACAACACACTGTGTGCCCTCAGGCCCCTACAACACCACTACCACATAGCTACAGTACTAAATCCATGTGTATGTATAGTGTGTATGTTATCGTGTGTGTGTCTGTGCCAATGTTTGTGTTACTTCACAGTCTCCGCTGTTCCATAAGGTGTTTTTTTTATCTGTTTTTTAAATCTAATTGTACTGCTTGCGTCAGTTACTTGATATGGAATAGAGTTCCGTGTAGTCATGTCTCTATGTAGTACTGTGTGCCTCCCATAGTCTGTTCTGGACTTGGAGACTGTGAAGAGACTTCTTGTGGCATGTCTTGTGGGGTATGCATGGGTGTCCGAGCTGTGTGCCAGTAGTTTAGACAGAAAGCTCGGTGCATTCAACATGTCAATACCTCTCATAAATAAAAGTAGTGATGAAGTCAATCTCTCCTCCACTTTCCAAGGACCAGCCGTGCTGCCCTGCTCTGAGCCAAATCCAATTTTTCTAAGTCCTTTTTTGTGACAACTGAACAGTAGTCAAGGTGCGACAAAATTAGGCCCTATAGGACTTGCCTTGTTGATAGTGTTGTTAAGAAAGCAGAGAATTGCTTTATTATAGACAGACCTCTCCCCATCTTAGCTACTACTGCATCAATATGTTTTGACCATGACAGTTTACAATCTAGTGTTACTCCAAGCAGTTTAGTCATCTCAACTTGCTCAATTTCCACATGATTTATTACAAGTTTTAGTTGAGGTTTAGGGTTTAGTCAGTGTTTTGTTCCAAATACAATGCTTTTAGTTTTAGCCCTAAATATTTCTAACGTATTCCTTGTCACCCACTCTGAAATTAACTGCAGTTATTTGGTGAGTGTTGCAGTAATTTCAGTCACTGTAGTAGCTGACGTGTATAGGGTTGAGTCATCCGCATACATAGAAACTCTGGCTTTACTCAAAGTCAGTGGCATGTCGTTAGTAAAAATTGAAAAAAGCAAGGGGCCTAAACAGCTACCCTGGGTAATTCCTGATTCTAACTGGATTATATTTGATAGGTTTCCATTAAAGAACAACCTATGTGTTCTGTTAGACAAGTAACTCGTTATCCACATTATATCATGGGGTGTAAAGCCATAACATATCAGTTTTTCCAGCAGCAGATTATGATCAATAATGTCAAAAGCTGCACTGAAGTCTAACAAGACAGCCCCCACAATCATTTTATAATCAATTTATTTCAGCCAATCATCAGTCATTTGTGTAAGTGCTGGGCTTGTTGAGTGTCCTTCCCTATAAGCATGCTGAAAATCTGTTGTCAATTTGTTTTCTGTAAAATAGCATTATATTTGGTCAAACACAATTTTTTCCAGATGTTTACTAAGGGTTGGTAACAGGCTGATTGGTCGGTTATTTGAGCTAGTAAAGGGGGCTTTACTATTCTTGGGTAGCGGAATGACTTTTGCTTCCCTTCAGACCTGAGGGCAAACACTCTCTAGTAGGCTTAAATTGAAGATGTGGCAATATCGTCTGCTATTATCCTCAGTAATTTTCCATCTAGATTGTTAGACCCTGGTAGCTTGTCATTATTGATAGACAACAATACATTTGTTACCTCTTCCACACTGACTTTACGGAATTCAAAAGTACAATTCTTGTCTTTTATAATTTGGTCCGTTATACTTGGATGTGTAGTGTCAGCGTTTGTTGCTGGCATGTCATCCCTAAGTTTGCTTATCTTGCCAATGAAAGTCATTAAAGTAGTTTGCAATATCAGTGGGATTTGTGATGAATGAGCCATCTGATTCAATAAATGAAGGATCCGAATTGGCTTTTTCCCCAAAAAAATGTCATTTAAGGCCCCAAGGCTTTTTACTATCATTCTTTATATTATTTATCTTTGTTTCATAGTGTAGTTTCTTTTTATTTAGTTTAGTCACATGATTTCTTAATTTGCGGTACATTTGCCAATCAGTTGGGCTGCCAGACTTAATTGCCATACCTTTTGCCTCATTCCTCTCAACCATACAATTTTTCAAGTCCTCATCAATCCAAGGGGATTGAACAGTTTTTACAGTCATTTTCTTAATGGGTACGTGCTTATTAGTAACTGGAATAAGTAGTTTCATAAATGCGGCGTCTGGTTGCTCCTCATTACACACCACAGACCAGCAAATATTCTTTACATCATCAACATATGAATCACTACAAAACTTATTGTATGACCTCTTATATACTATATTAGGCCCAGCCTTTGGAACTTTGGTTTTCCTAGATATGGCTATTATATTGTGATCATTACATCCTATGGATTTGGATACTGCTTTAAAGCAAATATCTGCAGCGTTAGTAAAGATGTGATCAATACATGTTGATGATTCAATACCTGTGTTGTTTGTAACTACCCTGGTAGGTTGACTGACAACCTGATCCAGGTTGCAGGCACTGGTTACAGTTTTACATTTTTTCATGAGTGGGCAGCTTAAGTGGGCAGCCAGTCAATATTTAAATCACCCAGAAAATATACTTCTCTGTTGATATCACATACATTATCAAGCATTTCCCAAATATTATCCAGATACTGACTGTTAGCACTTGGTGATCTATAGCAGCTTCCCACAAGAATGGGCTTTAGGTGAGGCAGATGAACCTGTAGCCATATTACTTCAACAGTATTTAACATTAGATTGTCTCTAAGCTTTACAGGAATGTGGTTCTGAATAAAGACCGCAACACCGCCTCCGTTGGCATTTCTGTCTTTTCGGTAGATATTATATCCCTGTATTGCTACCACTGTATCATCAAAGGTATTATCTAAGTGAGTTTCAGAGATAGTCAGAATATGAATGCCATCTGTTACAAGAAATGTATTGACTTCATGGGCCTTGTTTCTTAGGCTACATATGTTAATATGGGCTATTTTTAGCACTTCTGTTTTGCAATTTTGACTCTAGAATAATGTCATGTTCCAAACAACTCGGAACTCTCCGACTTCAGTGCTTTCAAGACCACTGGGAACTCGAAAAAATTGTTATGAACTGTCCTCCAACTCAAAATTCAAATTTGCAAACTCAGGCTTCTTTCAAGAGCTCCGACATTCCGACCTGAAGATATGGGTAATTTTCCAGTAACATGTTATGAAATATTAAGATGGCAAAACAGAATCATTAAGGGCTTAAAGCAAATCTGTAAACACACCTATATACTGTAGTATGAGGAAAAACAGGCATACAAAGAAAATACATACCTTGTAATCCAGATGCATGCCCGGGTGCCTAATACAATTTGATTGAATAGTTGTATCATAATCACTGTAGTGAATATACTCATGATTGTAAATAAGTATGTGTTCATATAATTTTTTAAAGAAACAGTCACTGTCACGCCACCAATATAATTGGTCCAAGGAATTAGAAGGGAAACCTTGCCTAGAGCAGAGTTTAGATTTGGGAATAATAGTGGCGTAAAGCCAAAAGGAGTTCGCTATTAGCATAAAAGAGGAGGGACTGTGAAACGGTGTAAGAAGGAAACATTATATATGATGATGCCGAGGCTGAGTTCAGCCGTTGCTCCATATACCAGGCAGCCAGTGGCGGTTCTAGACCATTTCAACTGGGGGGGCCAAGCTGGGGCCAGTTACATTAGACGCTATTGTTGTCATATCGTTTTCTTCACTGCATTGCAGGCATTAGCAGGCAAAAGACAATCATAATCATTCAACAATTTATTTGCATTACATATTCAGTATCAGGTCACATCAACTGTATTCTCTGGTTTTTGTGTTTTTTTGCAAAAAGATCAGCAAATTAATCTAGACTCAAAGCCTTTGCCCTCCTTGACTCAATACTTAATACACCTAAATTGTTTAATCTGTCATCTGACATTGTAGACCTGTTTTAGTGCAGAAAAATGTATTTCACAAGAAGCAGTACTAACAGGGATTGAAACAGCTATCTTGCACAGTTTAAAGAGCGCAAAGAAAACTTATTTATAAGGCTCAATGAATAATGCCAGCTCTACTACACTGGAGGGTCTCTGCATGCCACTGTATTTTCCTTTCTACAATTCTTCTGAACTGCTGTAGTTCATGTCCCAAGTCCTCAATATTTGATTCATACATTCTAGCAAATGGAAACCGGGACTTCTCTTTGAGAAACACGTCACTTGTAGGGTTTAGAGTTTGGATGCCATTCATTATGTCACAGTGTTTGATAGGGAACCTTCTGTTAAGCTCATTGAGCATATGATCTAAAAAAAAGGTTGTACGAAAACTGCCTTTTTCTTGTTCTGAATCTGACCTCTGACCCACTGTACTGAGTACACAGACTCCATTAAATTGAAGCTTAGCTTTTTTGGTCGTTTTGCAGGGGGGTGTATTGCAGTATCACATTGCTCAGCTGTGTTCAACACTTCATTCCATAGGTCATCAAAAAATGACTCATCCCTGTAGTCATTCAAAGTTTGAACAAAGGGAGTACTAGACATATCTGCTTCTTTTTTATATATATATTTTTTACATCTTTTGTTTTGTCTGCCATTATGCTGAAGACCTCACTGTCTTTCACTTCTTCTATGATTTTTGTTCGAACCATTTCTGCCAAACAACTCAGAACCTCATTCTGAATCCCTTTGCTTGTATATTTTGGATTATGAATGGAAGTCACCCTTTTTTTCACAGTTGTGTCATGCTTAGCTATTGTTTCTAGGATTGCCATGAAGTTCCCTCTGTTATCTGACTCTGCAGAGTCATCGTGTCCTCTTTGTGCAATGTTTTGTGTGGCTGTAAGTAGTAGTACTTCTCCTATTGTTTTAATATAGTCCCGATTTTCTTGAACCTGTTTGTTGTGTTCCTTGTTTAGGGCATTTACCAGTGTTGCATTACTTTTTACAGCTTTCTGATAGTCTCTCCATGTAATCATTGCTTGTTTGTGCCACTCAGACCTTGCATGAATTCAAATCAAACCCCTCTTTGTAAGTTTCCTTCTTCCAGTTGTTAAAACCCAATTGTGTCTCAGACTTTGGGAGGGCTAAAATGCCTGCAGGCGTAACAAAACACAGAGTCTGATTTTTTTGAATATTCAAGCCAGGGGTGGATATGGTACCAGGCCGCCTTGAAGCTCCTCCTCTGGTCCCCCATCAGAGTTCTTGGGTATAAGTTCATCATTGGCTGCACCGGTGGTTCCTCCCGGGATTTGGTGATATCTGCCAAATAAAAAAATATATAATTAAAAGTATCTATTTGGGTAATTTTAGATATACCATTGCCATCAGGCAACTTCTGAAACCCATCTGATATCTATATCACAAGCCCAATAGCATGTTAAATAAGTATTCATTTCAATCACAAACCGACTCATTTCTATACACCATATAAACTGACTAATTGCACTGCTTTACAAGTAACCACATATGTATTCAACATTGCAAACCTGACGCTCCACTGCTTGTGGACACACGAGGCTCCTCTGTTGGTGTCTCATTCTCAGCCTCATCCTCTACCTCAGCCTCACTTTCCTGCTCTACTATGCCTTCACCCTCAGGCTCTCCAATGGACAAGTCTTCCTGCTCTCTCTCTGCAGGCTATCTGCTCTCTCTACTGTTGAACCATCTGGCTCTGTCTCACTGTCTGCCTTGTCTTTTCTTTGGAAGAAGGACATGATGTCCTTCTTTCTCTTCATTTTGGAGAAAACTAAAGAGCAAAAGCAATGGGGACCACGCTTATTAATTAATTTACTTAAAATGCTAGGTAACTACCATTTATGTCTAACCGTTTTACTTTACAATGTCTTTACGGAGTGTGGTTTAACGAATCCATTTGAAAACGGCCTGAGTCAGCGACATGAGTCAGAAACATTTATGGTGCGTTCAAGATAACTGGGAACTCGGAAAATACCAGGTCAAATCATGACGTCAGTGATCTTTGTCGTGGAAATACTCATTATTAAAAATATATCTTAGACACCGGAGCTTGTGAATTCAAAATATACTTTATTACAAAGTAACAAGCCGGGCTGGTCCCACTAGCGGTTCTGGCGGGGGCCAGTGCCCCTGTGACAACAATTTTGGACCCCCTTGTGGCCCCCCTAAATGTGGAGTATGAAATAATTTTGACATAACACATTTTTGCTATCGTTCTTTTTTGACATCCGTTATTAGACAGTGGCAACGCGGAACACTAATTTAGAGGGGCGGCTTTAGGCGGAACACAACAGTATCGTACCATATGCATCTAAGTTTTTTTCTATTCAGAAGTTGTAAGAAATTCCGCACGAATGTTATAGTTCAAGCACAAAGAAGGAAATATAGAAGTGAGAAATTGTTCATATGTTGTATTTGTATTAAAAGCATTACAGAAGTGTACCATTAGATCAGCTTATCTTAACCTGGCCGTTTGTTACTTTGTGGCAGTATGAAAAATGATAAAATATATGATCAACAAACTCATGGTGATGAGTGTTTTTACTTAAAAGGCAGTCGCTGTTTAAACTGGATAAGTCCTTTGCGCAACTGCAGTGAAGACTTCCCGCGCCGTTCCCGCAATTTCGCATAAATTGTTGAGACACACCTCTAAACAAAAGAACGGAAAGTTTTCAGCTCTTCACGGTTGAAGACGGGATGTTTTAGCAGAAGTATTCTAGGTAAAATTAGGCTGTTTTGTGGACGGTGGTTAGTGCTTTTTTTTTTATCGATTGTGCGTGGTGTAGAAGGCATCACATTCCACAGCGAATTTCGCTGCTAAGCAAATCACGTCTCATTTTATAGCTTGGTTTGACCGTTATTAGTTGGCTTTGAAGTTTGTAGGTATTGCGAAGTTAACCTCCAGGCGACCATCCTTCTAGCTAACCGTATATTCTTAATAACAGAAAGTGCTGCTTCAATTTATCTCAGGTTTTCGTCTACCACGCGGCAGAGGCAACTTCTTTACCATCAAGATCAAACATTTTCTCCCAACCGGTCATTTACAGCTTCCGTTGTGTTGTGTTACAGATTCACACGATAGAGAACACAGCAATTTTGACGGACTGGGTCGAGGAAACGAAACGCAAACCAAGCAAGATAAATGTTGCCTTATCGGCTCGCTTGTCAGGTGGGTTTGTCTTGCTGGGTTTGTCATGCCACAAATGTTGAATGGTCGGGGTGTATGGAGGATGATCAGTGCTCGTTTTAAAATGGCAAAATTTAAATGCATGTGTATTTTCATATCCGTGTGCATGATTCATGCCACAATGAAATTGCAATGTTAAAATGAAGATGGCTGATTGGAAAAGGTAAATAGAAATTCTAAATTAAAATGGTGACCAGACTTTTAAATGGAAAGGGGCTTTTTTATTTTACAACTTCCCAATTTAGCATGTTCTCTTCATTTTCAAAGCGTATGCAAATTGCTTTCTGGAAGCGTGAACCAGGAGAACAACACCACCACCATGCAATGAAACATCATAGCGGTGTAACGCTCTCTGTGCATTGATGTTTAGACTACTGTAACTGACAGGGTTCAAACTGCTCTCCTGTACACCAGAATAGTAACTGAACCTGCTAAACCTAGGCAATTTAGCTTAGGGAGCCAATGCAATTTCTCTGGTCTCAGGCATAGTTACACAACAACATCTAACATGTAATCTAACTATTCTGCAACAGCTACCTAATTAATACACACAAATCTAAGTAAGGAATGAAATAAGAATATATGGATGAGCAATGGCAGAGCGGAGCGGCATAGGCAAGATGCAATAGATGGCGGAGGTCAAAGGATGTTTAATTGTAACCGAGGTGGTTCAGTCCCCACATATTCATGATGAGTAGGGGTTTAAATGAAATTGGGATCCTTAATCTTAAAACAAATCCCTAGCTGAAAAACCTATTTTGTAATCTGTAGATCCATAAAGTAAATGACATAGTAGTTGCAGAAACTGACACTAAGAGCGTTGAAGCACAGGTCTCAACTTCTCTGCTGTTTTGGTGCCCTTTGGCCTCATTTAAAACTGTTGTGTAAATTTTACACTGAATATATGTGCCATTTCTGAAACGACTGTGCGCACACATTTTCAGAATTATAAACTTGGCATACGCATATTCTCATTTTATAAATCAGACCAGTCATAAAACTGTTTGTGAATAACTCTGCCTAAACACTTTTTATGGCAACAATAACACCCTTTATTTGTTGTATAATTTGGAACTATTGACATTAGGCCATGGCATGCAAAATAAGTAAATATTTTAGTTTATCAATAGATAATTGGGATTCAATGTCCTGCCTTTGTATAGGCTCAGAGATTAAATAGGCAATGATGTCGCACTGCTATTGCACAGCAATACTGTAGCCTAAGCATACTGTCAAATATTTTACATAAGCTACCAGTCTATTTATTTTGTTGGCAGGATGTTTTAATCTTTAGCAGTAATTTATGCTGTATCTGGAAAAGGACAGTCAGTTTCTGAAAGAGAAAACAATGGCAAATTCTTGTGAACGTGTCAGCAGAACGTTTTAATTCAACAATGTTTTGCATCAACTATGATTGATTACCAGCAAATTCTGAAACATTGTCTAAGGCAGGCTACAAAAAAATGCAATAATAGTACTTACAGTAGGTCCTACTTCAATGTAAAATATAAACTGTTCGCCTGTTAAACTCGACTATATACCGGTATAATAACTCACGTTGCCTATGATATTGCAAAACTTGAAATACATATAGCCTATCTATTTACTAGCCTACTAGGTCCAATTTAAATGAGAAATGCGCATTATCAATTGTTGTATGGCTCCTTCAGGAATATGAACCCGGTCTTCTGATTTTCACTCTTCTCACTAACACATGGTCAAAAGTTTGTGGGGAGGTGAGCACATTCTCAATTAAAAATAAATAAATACATGTTTTTAAAAGCCAAATTTTGTGTGAATTTGTGCACGTACATTTTGGGGTATATTTTGTACATTCGCGCGGTTAATACATTTTTGGGGTCGACTCGCCACCACTACATCATTGTGGCTAACAGTTGGAAAAATAGCAGAGAAAGGCAAGCGACAGCAGCGAAGTCCTGAATGGCAGTACTTTGAGAACGAAATACAAACTTTACGATTTGGAATTGAGATACAATATTTGTGGCACAGATGCAATCCTTAACCATCTGAAAGGGATGCTCAGTGAGACCCAAACTGTTGCTGGCAGCAGCACCGCTGCATTGTGAATTCACGTGGAATTCGAGCTCTCTATGCAAAAAAAGGACCCTGTCTCAAAGATAATTTGTAAAAATCCAAATATCTTCATACTAAAGGGTTTAAACACGGTTTCCCATGCGTGTTCAATGAACCATAAACAATTAATGAACATGCACCTGTGGAACGATTGTTAAGACACTAACAGCTTACAGACGGTAGGCAATTAAGGTCACAGTTATGAAAACTTAACACACTGAAGAGGCCTTTCTACTGACTCTGAAAAGTACCAAAGGAAAGATGCCCAGGGTCCCTGCTCATCTGTGTGAATGTGCTGCAAGGAGGCATGAGGACTGCAGATGTGGCCAGGGCAATAAATTGCAATGTCCATACCGTCTAAGACGGCGCTACAGGGAGACAGAACGGACAACTGATCTTTCTCGCAGTTGCAGGCCACGTGTAACACCTGCACAGGATCGGTACATCCGAACATCACACCTGCGGGACAGGTACAGGATGGCAACAACTGCCTGAATTACACCAGTAATGCACAATCCCTCCATCAGTGCTCAGACTGCCCACAATAGGCTGGACTGAGGGCTTGATTGAGGGCCTGTTGACAGGCAGGTCCTCACCAGACATCACTGGCAACAACGTCGCCTATGGGCACAAACCCACCGTCGCTGGAACAGACAGGACTGGCAAAAAGTGCTCTTCACTGACGAGTCACGGGTTTGGTCTCACCAGGGGTGATGGTCGGATTTGCGTTTATTGTCGGAGGAATGAGCGTTACACTGAGGCCTGTACTCTGGAGCGGGATCGATGTGGAGGGTCCGTCATGGTCTGGGGCGGTGTGTCACAGCATCATCGAACTGAGCTTGTCATTGCAGGCAATCTCAACTCTGTGCATTACAGGGAAGACATCCTCCTCCCTCATGTGGTACCCTTACTGCAGGCTCATCCTGACATGACCCTCCAGCATGACAATGCCACCATCGTTCTGTGCGTGAATTCCTGCAAGACAGGAATGGCCATGGCCAGCGACGAGCCCGGATCTCAATCCCATTGAGCACGTCTGGGACCCCCCCCCCCCCCCCCCCCCCCAGAAGTGTCCAGGAACTTGCAGGTGCCTTGGTGGAAGAGTGGGGTAACATCTCACAGCAAGAACTGGCAAATCCGCTGGCAAATCTGGTGCAGTCCATGAGGAGGAGATGCACTGCAGTACATAATGCAGCTGGTGGCCAGATACTGACTGTTACTTTTGATTTTTTGATTTTGACCCCCCCCCTCCCCCCTTTTGTTCAAGGGCACATTATTCAATTTCTGTTAGTCACATGTCTTTGGAACTTGTTCAGTTTGTCTTAATTGTTGAATCTTGTTATGTTCATACAAATATTTACACATGTTAAATTTTCTGAAAATAAATGCAATTGACAGTGAGAGGACGTTTCTTTTTTTGCAGTTAAATTTTTTTTTGAGATATGTTTTTACATATAATTTATTTAATTCATTTTTAAACAAAGGCAGTTTAAACGTGAAGAGAAATTGTCCGTTTGGTACATCCTGTAATGATGAGTAGGCCTAGCCTTGCCTTAGACCTGAATAGTTGCATTTGTTCCGAGTCAATTTCCATACACTGAAAATTAACATGGACGATGTTACGTGAGAATGTTAAATTGGTTATTTGAAAAATGAAAACATCCACTTCCGACTTCATTTTGCCCAGTGCATTTAGGATTTTCTGTTTATTTGGCTTCTTCCAATGACCATTTAGAATTTCTGATAACCATTTTCTAGTTTTATTTCAACTTTGCAATTTAATTGTGGTTTGAATCATGCACACTGATAGAAAAATGCATTTATAATTTTCACATTCCTATTTAGTATTGCATTTTCAAACTGGCCCTGATCACGCTCCATATGGGTGACTGGTATGTGAATATGTTTTGACACATTTTTTTGTTGTCAAGGTGGTTAGGTGATTATTCTATCCATATATGACTTGTATACAGTTCTTGTGAGTCGTGGCTATGATAAATAGTTATTTTCGGCTGTAGGACTGTGGTGTGAAGTTTGACACCATCCGCCGCTTCAAGCAGCATGTCCGCAGGAAGCAACATCAACAGGTGCGTTGTCATGTAGCTCATAATCGTTCAAGATGTGTTTTGTACAAACTGCATTTCTAAGCTATGCAGGCCAACCCTCCTTGAGAGCTACTGGGGGTGCAGGCTTTTGCTCCAGCCCTGCTTTAATACATCTGTTTCAGTTCATGGCCACAATGAGCAGGTTATTTATCTTGTGTATTAGTGCAGGGCTGGAACAATAGCCAGTAGCTCTGCAGGAAGACTGTTTGCTGCCCCTGCCATAGGAACACTGCCTGTACAAACCACAGCAGGAAATCAAGGTCTTGTGATGAACTGAAACCCAGTGTACTTTTTGTTCAAGGATGTGCTTTAAGTTTGAGACATTAGTATTTTCATATTGCTGTTTTTTAAATTGGCATTAAAATCACTACATGTTTTGTCTGTGTGTCTGTCCCATCAACTACAGCAAGTGGCAGAGCTCTTCCAGACAGGTAGGGTGTGTCTCTTGTTGCAGAATGCTTGGAATCGTTTTTTGGGGTGATAGATTTTTATCCAAAATGTGAAAAACGGATATAGAAAGGTTGCAGTGTAACAAAGTAACTGTCCAGTGAAAATATCACTTTTTAAAAAGTTCATATTTTTACACATACTGAAGATGTTTACTTGCCCTATATTTGTATTTGTGGCTGACGCATAAATCGGAGAAACGCTTAAAAACCTCAAATTTCTCATGCGGACCGTTTAAAAAATGCTTGCCATTTCCTCATCAAACATGTTATCTCCTTGAGGATGAGCTGGCCAATCAACGGTCTACTTGTGTAAAAAAAAATATGTAATTACCGGTATACGCCCACTTTTGTTGGGGTACGCCTTACACCATTCCAGTACAGAAAAGCTGCCTTTTAGCATATGATTACAATTTCTTGGAAGGATAACTATTTCACTGATTTTGACTGTAATTATAGATCATATTTCATATAAATCCTGAAACACTAGGTAGGTACTTTAAGTGCCTTGCTGAAGGACACATTGGCAGATTTTTATTTTTTTTCTCACCTTGTTGGCTAGGGGATTCGAACTAACGACATATTGGCTACCAGCCCAACGCTCAAACCGATAAAGTACCTTGGGTATGGTCTGTGCACTGTGCCAGGTTACCAGCATAGGTTTGCTTTCTGTCAACCCAGTCACTATTCTGTGTCTCTGAGACAATAACTCTTAAATCTTAATTTAAAAATCAACAGTTTGGGAGAAAGGCTAACTGTTTTCCCCTTTGTCTCTGTGGGGGTTTTCTGTTAGGAGAATGTGTTTCTTGTTAAAAGGCTGAATGGCACTAAAGGGAGTGAGCAAAGACACTGTGTAATCCTGGGATTAAGTGTATTTATTGGTATAATTCTATAATTTTTTATTTATTTGATTTATTTTACCTTTATTTAACCAGGTAGGCAAGTTGAGAACAAGTTCTCATTTACAATTGCGACCTGGCCAAGATAAAGCAAAGCAGTTCGACAGATAAAACGACACAGAGTTACACATGGAGTAAAAACAAACATACAGTCAATAATGCAGTATAAACAAGTCTATATACAATGTGAGCAAATGAGGTGAGAAGGGAGGTAAAGGCAAAAAAGGCCATGATGGCAAAGTAAATACAATATAGCAAGTAAAATACTGGAATGGTAGTTTTGCAATGGAAGAATGTGCAAAGTAGAAATAAAAAATAATGGGGTGCAAAGGAGCAAAATAAATAAATAAATTAAAATTAAATACAGTTGGGAAAGAGGTAGTTGTTTGGCCTAAATTATAGGTGGGCTATGTACAGGTGCAGTAATCTGTGAGCTGCTCTGACAGTTGGTGCTTAAAGCTAGTGAGGGAGATAAGTGTTTCCAGTTTCAGAGACAGAGATTTTTGTAGTTCGTTCCAGTCATTGGCAGCAGAGAACTGGAAGGAGAGGCGGCCAAAGAAAGAATTGGTTTTGGGGGTGACTAGAGAGATATACCTGCTGGAGCGTGTGCTACAGGTGGGAGATGCTATGGTGACCAGCGAGCTGAGATAAGGGGGGACTTTACCTAGCAGGGTCTTGTAGATGACATGGAGCCAGTGGGTTTGGCGACGAGTATGAAGCGAGGACCAGCCAACGAGAGCGTACAGGTCGCAATGGTGGGTAGTATATGGGGCTTTGGTGATAAAACGGATTGCACTGTGATAGACTGCATCCAATTTGTTGAGTAGGGTATTGGAGGCTATTTTGTAAATGACATCGCCAAAGTCGAGGATTGGTAGGATGGTCAGTTTTACAAGGGTATGTTTGGCAGCATGAGTGAAGGATGCTTTGTTGCGAAATAGGAAGCCAATTCTAGATTTAACTTTGGATTGGAGATGTTTGATATGGGTCTGGAAGGAGAGTTTACAATCTAACCAGACACCTAAGTATTTGTAGTTGTCCACGTATTCTAAGTCAGAGCCGTCCAGAGTAGTGATGTTGGACAGGCGGGTAGGTGCAGGTAGCGATCGGTTGAAGAGCATGCATTTAGTTTTACTTGTATTTAAGAGCAATTGGAGGCCACGGAAGGAGAGTTGTATGGCATTGAAGCTTGCCTGGAGGGTTGTTAACACAGTGTCCAGAGAAGGGCCGGAAGTATACAGAATGGTGTCGTCTGCGTAGAGGTGGATCAGGGACTCACCAGCAGCAAGAGCGACCTCATTGATGTATACAGAGAAGAGAGTCGGTCCAAGAATTGAACCCTGTGGCACCCCCATAGAGACTGCCAGAGGTCCGGACAGCAGACCCTCCGATTTGACACACTGAACTCTATCGGAGAAGTAGTTGGTGAACCAGGCGAGGCAATCATTTGAGAAACCAAGGCTGTCGAGTCTGCCGATGAGGATATGGTGATTGACAGAGTCGAAAGCCTTGGCCAGATCAATGAATACGGCTGCACAGTAATGTTTCTTATCGATGGCGGTTAAGATATCGTTTAGGACCTTGAGCGTGGCTGAGGTGCACCCATGACCAGCTCTGAAACCGGATTGCATAGCAGAGAAGGTATGGTGAGATTCGAAATGGTCGGTAATCTGTTTGTTGACTTGGCTTTCGAAGACCTTAGAAAGGCACGGTAGGATAGATATAGGTCTGTAGCAGTTTGGGTCAAGAGTGTCCCCCCCTTTGAAGAGGGGGATGACCGCAGCTGCTTTCCAATCTTTGGGAATCTCAGACGACACGAAAGAGAGGTTGAACAGGCTAGTAATAGGGGTGGCAACAATTTCGGCAGATAATTTTAGAAAGAAAGGGTCCAGATTGTCTAGCCCGGCTGATTTGTAGGGGTCCAGATTTTGCAGCTCTTTCAGAACATCAGCTGAATGGATTTGGGAGAAGGAGAAATGGGGAAGGCTTGGGCGAGTTGCTGTTGGGGGTGCAGTGCTGTTGTCCGGGGTAGGAGTAGCCAGGTGGAAAGCATGGCCAGCCGTAGAAAAATGCTTATTGAAATTCTCAATTATGGTGGATTTATCAGTGGTGACAGTGTTTCCTATCTTCAGTGCAGTGGGCAGCTGGGAGGAGGTGTTCTTATTCTCCATGGACTTTACAGTGTCCCAGAACTTTTTTGAGTTAGTGTTGCAGGAAGCAAATTTCTGCTTTAAAAAGCTAGCCTTGGCTTTTCTAACTGCCTGTGTATAATGATTTCTAGCTTCCCTGAACAGCTGCATATCACGGGGGCTGTTCGATGCTAATGCAGAACGCCATAGGATGTTTTTGTGTTGGTTAAGGGCAGTCAGGTCTGGGGAGAACCAAGGGCTATATCTGTTCCTGGTTCTAAATTTCTTAAATGGGGCATGTTTATTTAAGATGGTTAGGAAGGCATTTTTAAAAAATATCCAGGCATCCTCTACTGACGGGATGAGATCAATATCCTTCCAGGATACCCCGGCCAGGTCGATTAGAAAGGCCTGCTCGCAGAAGTGTTTCAGGGAGCGTTTTACAGTGATGAGTGGAGGTCGTTTGACCGCTGACCCATTACGGATGCAGGCAATGAGGCAGTGATCGCTGAGATCTTGGTTGAAGACAGCAGAGGTGTATTTAGAGGGGAAGTTGGTTAGGATGATATCTATGAGGGTGCCCGTGTTTAAGGTTTTGGGGAGGTACCTGGTAGGTTCATTGATTATTTGTGTGAGATTGAGGGCATCAAGTTTAGATTGTAGGATGGCTGGGGTGTTAAGCATGTTCCAGTTTAGGTCGCCTAGCAGCACGAACTCTGAAGATAGATGGGGGGCAATCAGTTCACATATGGTGTCCAGAGCACAGCTGGGGGCAGAGGGTGGTCTATAGCAGGCGGCAACGGTGAGAGACTTGTTTTTAGAGAGGTGGATTTTTAAAAGTAGAAGTTCAAATTGTTTGGGTACAGACCTGGATAGTAGGACAGAACTCTGCAGGCTATCTTTGCAGTAGATTGCAACACCGCCCCCTTTGGCAGTTATGGCCTATAGTTATCTGTACTTAAACCTATAATTGCCCGTAGTAATATTGTGGTCCGATAATGGCATGTAGCAATCTTATAATTGCCTATAGTAATCTGTACTTATTAGTTTTTGGAGATTATGTATAGGCGCGCCACCAATATAATTGATCCAAGGAACTAGAGGGAGGGGAAACTGTCACGCGGGTATAAAGGATTTGGAGACAAGCACAGGAATACATAATTGGGGTTTAATACACCCAAAACAAACACTTATACAAAAACAAAAGAGCGAGGGTAACCTTGTTGAACGACACTGGACGATACAGAAGTGAACAATAACCGACAAAGTCAGAGGGATCAGAGGGCACATATAATATACTAATCAGGGGAAATGGGAACTAGGTGTGTGTGTGTGTGTGTGTGTCATTGTGTCAAGACAGTCCGGGGTTGATAATGAGTGCCATTCAGTGAAGCCTAGAAAGCCGGTGACGTCGACCTCCGGAACTGGTGGACCGATTGAGCATCAGTACTGGGGGGATCCGTGACAGAAACCCCGCCTAGAGGGAAGAACTTAGATTTGGAAACAATGGTGGAGTAAAGCTGAGGGGATATGGTTATTAGCAAAACGTGGAGGGACTATGAAACTTGTATAAAAGGAGAGTCCGGCAGTTGCTCCATGAACCAACTCTACTTGTTTACTTTGTAATAAAGTCTATTTGAATTCACAGTATCTGAGAGATTATTTAACCAATATTTCCTATTTCCACGATCTCTCACCCTCCCACTTTCTCTTCCCCTCTCTCTCTCAGATGAGTACCACGGTCAAGGTAAGCCAATTCTGCTGTCTTCAGTTAACAAAGTAGTTAACAGTGGACTTTAAGTGTAAACACTGGTAGACAAGTCTGAATCTGTTTTTTTATGGCCCTATTCCATTTCGATCCCTAGCCTGCTCTCCTAGCCCCTACCTCTTCAATGTTCACAATGTGAATGGACTAGATTGATCTCTCTGCTCGTTTTCTTTTGTGTAGTCTACTTTGCCCCTTTCTTGGTTCTGGAGCATCTGGCCAGGAAACCCACAAACACCCCATATCCCATCATCGGTAAGTGTGTGTGTGTTTCTTTCTGACTTCTTCATTTGTGTATGTCCCAGGTCTGTGCCTGGTGACTTGTTTCTTTCTGACTTCTTCATTTGTGTATGTCCCAGGTCTGTGCCTGGTGACATTGTGTGTGAGTCCAGAGGGGAGGGATACTTTCTACCTTTGTCACAGTTGTGAGGAGAAGTGTGGCCCAGGACAGATCATAGACCACCTCCTCTCTGCTGACCACCTCTCCAACTACTATGTAAATACACACACACACACACACACACACACACACCAATTAAACTGCAGCCAGAGTAGTCTGTCATTTGTTTTGTTTCATTTGTGTGTGTATCAGAGCTACACAGACCCTGATGTGTTGAGTTTCTCCTGGATGCCTAACATGGATATGTTGAACCTCCTACGGCCGCTAGCTGTCAAAGAGATGGACAAGAATGGACCTGGAGTGCTACGGGTAACTGTACTGGTTTTCTCATTGTGATGGGTGTGTGTGCTGTGTCGGGCCTACTCACGTGTGTGTATTTGTGTGTAGGTGCTGGACATGCCTAAGAGTGTGTCTGTGAAGTTGAAGACAAGTGGCTACTCTAAAGGTACAACTGTCACATCACTGCTATTCATTGGTACAGTAAGAAGTTACTCCACACGATTAACTAACTTTCTTTCTGTCTCTCAGTCATGCAGGCCCTGACTCAGACTGACAGGCTGGCTGAGTGTATCAGAGGTGTGTGCATGTCCTTTTCTCTTCAATCACTTCTTTATATCTAGTTTAACATCTATGTGTTGACTAAATCTATCCCTATCACTACATCCCTCTTCCTCTCTAGCTGACAGACCAGAAAGGATGACTATACAAGAGTACCACAGAGACCCCAACAGGAAACACCCTCTGCTGGGTAGGAACCATTATCATAAACACTGTAGCAGGGGGGAAGAGGAAGGCTGTGACACAGTATGTCAGTGACCTCAAAATGGCATGTGCACATCGCAGTAGACTCTGGTTCTAGAGACCCATAACCACTAGCGTTGCACGGTGTACCGAGACTTTTTCGATACTATAACGTGAAAAGCGGTTCACTATTAGAATTTGTTACTTTCTGTCAAATGTGTCGTAAGTTTGAAAAGAAACTAAATGTATTGAACCTGTTAGAAAATGTATTCATTTGCCCAAGCTTATCGTAAGAGATGAGCAGAAGGCATCAGTGATTTGTCGTCCCAGCAACTTTCTACACTTTGTGTAGCCGTTAGTGATGCTAATAGGGTGGCGCACAATTGGCCCAGCGTCGTCCGGGTTATGGGAGGGTTTGGCTGGGGTAGGCCGTCATTGTAAATAAAAATATATTTCTTAACTGACTTGCCTAGTTAAATAATAAGTATTCTGGTAGATGGAAAGTCTTTCCCAAAAACCTTTTAAATTAAGTACAAATTAGCCTATGCCTACCTGGCAAAATAATTATTTGCAATCAATCCAGTGGGCATTTGTTTTGCATACTCCATCACATGTGCACTACAGAAACACTGCTAACCAAACAGTGCTAGTCTCACGCCACTTAATTTAAAAGGTAACTACACTCCAACAGCAATCTTTGTGTGGTTTTAGTGTCGTTGTGGACTTAACACATATTTATTGATTTTTCAAAAAAAATAAAAAATAATAATTGAGCGAAAACCTAAAAGAAGTGGGAAAAATCTGTCACTTCTGCAGTGTTATCATTTTGGTATCATGATACTAAACCTTTTGTAGGTTTGTGATGGTAATTAAAATATTGAACAAGTTTATGACAAATGCTTGAATCCAATTAGTATTTTATTTACCAAACCTAAGTTTTACATCTCCTTATATACTGTCAACTTACACATGTACATTCTCATTGATCAGGTCAGTTATATGATCACTTTGTGACTTTATCAGCATAGCTTCTAGATAATGACGGTCATACATGTTATCGTCTTTGTTTTCCATGACCAGTGCAACGAGGCTTGTTATTCCCGAGAAGTGTTACTTAACACCCACACAATGAACATAATACTATACGACGTGCCCAAGCAGATATTTGAGGGAGAAGTGTTTTTATTTTGTTACAGAGACTCCCATATAGTGAAACCTAGTCAGTTCCCATCAACCTGGTATCGATGTAAAAATTCAGGTATAGTGACAACACTAATAACCACTGCTACATAGCATAGGAAATGGCCATCACCCAGCTATTAGGTTGCCAAACGGAGATAAAGGATCAGTTGACGACTTCCTAGTTCAGAAGTCTCTTTATTCACAGCACACTAACACTGCCTCTTAGATCGACATCAATAAAGTAGTGTGTCCTACGCATGATAGCGTTTTTCGTCATGAATCTTGTTCTGGAGGCAGCTCTGCAGAGTGGTCACTAGCTGGTACAGCCAGAGTCTCATAAAATCAGATTTTAAACCTAATCTTAACCACACTGCTAACCCTAACCTTGAATTCAACATTTTTGTTTTTGTGAATGTTTACAGTGTAGACAGTCCCTTTTCTCAGATGTGGGGCTGCAGGTTTTGGCAGAGAGCTAGACAGACGGAGGCCTCAATATTCAGTTAGACAGTGAGCATAAGTACAATGGCACGTTATTAATTTGCTTAATCAATGGTGGGGGTCTTTAGAATACCCCCAAAATCAACTTTAACCCTTCACTTGTCAGAACATAAACCTGGGGTGAGTTCAAAAATATGTTTGCATTGAACATGTAGCCAGAGTAACAATTTCAGTTGAATGATTTTTGAATGAACATTCTGAAATGTTACGGTGAAACATCAAACAGCTACATTTTGTAAGGATTACTGTTGCTTTTTAGCGACAATATTCAAACTGAAAACTACTTATCTAAAAATCTACATGGCCACTTGATTATTTTTAGCGGTAGTTTAGACCCAAAACCGACACTTACGTTCGCCGTACAGTATCTTCTCCGACTGTTAGCAAACGTTGGCGAACGATCGCGACCAACACAAAACAAATGGAATATGTTTGCTAACGTTGGCCAATGTTCACAAACTATTTCCCTTGTTGAACGCACCTGTGTGTCAGTGACTACCCCTAACTTCTGATCCTCTACCTGTGACCTGTAGGTCTACAGCACCTGGTGGAGTACTGCTGTGAAGGGCATGGCCAAAGGAGATCCTACCTCTGTCAGCTCTGCCGCCTCCCTGTCCCCTCACGGAGGGTCATCCAACACACACTCGGCTTCGACCACCTCTACTGGTACTTCGTAAGTAACTGTGTTTGTGTATCTGCTGACTCACACTTGGTAAGAATCTGCTACCAGCAACCAGTCAACCGGACAGACGCACATAGACTTAAAGGTCGACCACAAGAGAGCAAGCAACCAATGTTCTGCATTTCCAATATTATGCAAATTACAGCGAAGTGACCGCACGATAGCCAATCGGAAGAGGGCAAGCTCATGCAAGCAAGCTTCGACGTTAGCTAACCACACATTTTTTTCATGCATGCCTTTTGAGGATGCACCCGTGAGTGAGGTGGTGTATCAACTATTTCATCGCTCATTACCGCTTCAAGTGTGAGTCTGGCGTGTGTGTTACACCCTCTACTGGTATTTCTTGACTACCTCTGTATTTGTAGAAGGTGTTTCACCCCTCCACCCTCCTGATGAAGGACTGTTATAAAGAGTACAGCTGCAGGTTCATCGCCATGATCCTGGACCTGGCCAATCAGGTGCAAGACATCAGTCAGTCAGCCAATATGGAGATACAGGTGAACAATACCACACCCCTATCTGTTGACTGCACCCCCAAACCAATAATTGAATCAATCTGACTGATAACCTAATGGTCTGTCTGTTTGTTACAGCAAGTTGTGTTGGAACCAGCAGTGTTCTCCTCAGTTGAGTTTTCTGTTTACACAGAGGGTGAGTAGACATGCATACAAACGCACTCTTTAAAATAATGAATAGATGTGGTCTAAGCCTCTGCCTCCAGAACACGTATACTGCTGTAGCATGGGGTTGAATCCAGCCAACTGCTATTTCAGCAACTCTTTCAGCAACCCAAACCTCTTGAAAAAATGTCAATCATACATGCATATTTTGATTCTCAAATGTGTGTACACACTGTAGGGTCTCTATCACATATATACACACACACACACACTGACATGTGTTTGCTGTTTGTAGCTCTGAGGAAGTTGCAGACCATTAGGAGAGCTCGTAAGGAGGGCAGCCTTAAGACCAGCATTATACCTGGACACAAACTGGGTACGTACTGGGAAGGAATGTTTTCACATGTTACCTTGTTGAAAAGCACATCTCGAACTCTGTTCCATTTCTATTCCTCCCTCTGTTTGTATGACTTCTGCCTCTTGCTCAGTCACCCTCAAATCAAGGTTTATCGGTCACGTACACAGTTTTGCAGATGTTATCGCAGGTCCAATGCAGTACACACAATCTAAAAATAAAACAAAAAGAACAAACAATTTTAAGACTTATCAGAACGAGCAATGACTGAGTCCAGAATATAAATATTTACACTACATGACCACATACTTTTGGCCATCTGCTTGCCGAACATTTGTAAATAAGAGTTAATATGGAGGAGTCCCCCGTTGCTGCTGTAACAGCCTCCTCTCTTCTGGGAATGCTTTCCACTAGATGTTGGAACATTGCTGCTTCCATTCATCCACAAGCATTAGTGAGGTCGGGCACTGATGTTGGGCGATTATGTCTGGCTCAAAGTCGCCGTTCTAATTCATCCCAAAGGTGTTCGATGGGGTTGAGGTCAGGGCTCTGTGCAGGCCAGTCAAGTTCTTCCACACAGATCTCAACAAACAATTTCTTTATGCATCTTGCTTTGTGCATGGGGCATTGTCATGCTGAAACAGGAAGGGCCTTCGCCAAACTGTTGGCAAAAAATGGAAGCACAGAATCGTCTAAAATCCAATGGCGGCGAGCTTTACACCAGTCCAGCCGACGCTTGACATTGCGCATGGTGATCTGCGGCTGCTTGGCCATGGAAACCCATTTCATGATGCTCCCTACAAACAGTTATTGTGCTGACGTTGCTTCCAGAGGCAGTTTGAAACTCAATAGTGAGTGTTGCAACCGAGGACATACGATTTTTACGCAGTTCAGCACTCGGCGGTCCCATTCTGTAAGCTTGTGTTGGCCTACCACTTTGCGGCTGAGCTTTTGTTGCTCCTAGACGTTTCCACTTCACAATAACACTTACAGTTGACTGGGGAAGCTCTAGCAGGGCAGAAATTTGACGACCTGACTTGTTGGAAAGGTGGCATCCTATGACTGCCACGTTGAAAGTCGCTGAGCTCATCAGTACGGGCCATTATACTTCCAATGTTTGTCTGTGGCAATTGCATGGCTGTGCTCCGTTTTATACACCTGTCAGCAACAGGTGTGGCTGAAATAGCCTAATCAGCTAATTTTAAGGGTTGTCCACATACTTTTTGCCATGTAGTATATGAATATAAAAGGTGCAGCTATGCCTTCAAAAGGTAGAAGCACAGAATCATCAGAACCCCCTTGACTTTTTCCCAATTTTTGTACAGTCTGAATTTTTCAAATGGATTCAATTGATTTTTGTCACTGGCCTACACACAATACCCCATTTAATATAGAAGTGGAATTATGTAAAAAAAAATAAAAAAAATAAAACGTTTACAAATTTAATTAAATGAGAAGCTGAAATGTCTTGAGTCTAAGTATTCAAACCCTTTTGTTATGCAAGCCTAAATAAGTTCAGGAGTAAAAATGTGCTTAATTTTTTAAATATTTAACCTTTTATTTAACTAGGCAAGTCCGTTAAGAACAAATTCTTATTTACAATGAAGGCCTAGGAACAGTGGGTTAACTGCCTTGTTCAGGGGCAGAACTTTACCTTGTCAGCTCTGGGATTCTATCTAGCAACTTTTCGGTTACTGGCCCAACCACTAGGCTACCTGCTGCCCCACTTAACTTTACAAGTCAAATAATAAGTTGCATAGACAATAATAGGGTTTACATTTTTTCTTTTTAATGGCCAGCTCGTCACTGTACCCCACATGTACATTTATCTGTAAGGTCTCTCAGTTGAGCAGTGAATTTTAAACACATATTCAACCACAAAGACCAAGGTGGTTTTCCAATGCCTCGCAAAGAAGGGCAGCTATTGGGAGATGTGTAAAAATGGAAAAAGCAGATGTTGAATATCCTTTTGACCATGGTGACGCTATTAATTACACTTTTGATTGGGTGTGTATTGATACACTGTCACTACAAAGATACAGGTGTCCTTCCTAACTCTGACGGAGAGGAAGGAAACCACTCAGGGATTTTTATCATGATGCCAATGGTGACTTTAAAACAGTTACAGTTTAATGGCTGTGATAGGAGAGACTTGAGGAAGGATCAACAACAACATAGTTACTTTACAATACTAACCTAATTGACAGAGTGAAAAGAAGGACGCCTGTACAGAATAAAACATTCTGAAACATGAGGCACTAAAGTAATACTGCAAAAAATGTGGCAAAGCAATTCACTTTTTGTCCTGACTACTATGTGTTATGCTTGGGGCAAATCCAATACAACACATTACTGAGTAACATTCTCCATGTTTTTAAGCATAGTGGTGGTTTTCAAAGTACAGAGATCCTTGGTGAAAACCTGCTCAGGACCTTAGATGGGGGTGAAGGTTCACCTTTCACCTTAAGCCCACAGCCAAGACAATATAGAAGTGGTTTCTGGACAAGTCTTTGAATGTTCTTGAATGGCCCAGCCAGAGCCCGGACTTGAACCTGATCTAACATCTGGAGACACCTGAAAATAGCTGTGCAGCGACGCTCCCCATCCATCCTGACAGAGCTTGAGAGGATCTGCAGAGAAGAATGGGAGAAACTCTCCAAATACAGGTGTGCCAAGCTTGTAGGGTCATACCCAAGAAGACTCGAGGCTGTAATCCCTGCCATAGGTGCTTCAACAAAGTATTGAGTAAAGGGTCTGAATATTTATGTAAATGTTATTTCTTATTTTTTTTATATACATTTGCAAACATTTCTAAACCTGTTTTTGCTTTGACTTTATGGGGTATTGTGTGTAGATTTTTGTAACAAAATGTGGGAAAAGTCATTGGGTCTGAAATTTACGAATGAACTGTTAACTGGTCGTAAACATTTTATTAAAGTGACCAGTGTTCAATGACTCTATGTACATAGAGCAGCAGTCTAAGGTTCAGGGCAGGGTGCTGGGTGGTAGGTGGGTCGTGGCAGTGTCTAAGGTTCAGGGCAGGGTGCTGGGTGGTAGGTGGGTCGTGGCAGTGTCTAAGGTTCAGGGCAGGGTGCTGGGTGGTAGGTGGGTCGTGGCAGTGTCTAAGGTTCAGGGCAGGGTGCTGTGCGAAGGCCGGCTAGTGATGACTGTTTAACAGTCTGATGGCCTGGGGATGGAAGCTGTTTTTTCACCCTGGGGTGTATTCAGGATCTATGGATGTTACTGGAGTGCTTTGTAAACAAAGTTCTGCTTAATTTGCTGGGTTGCAGAAGGTAGTCGTGTGGTGTTATCTAACTAGTCTCTCAATGGTATTCCATAACTTCTCTCTCCCCTTGACATTGGCCTCAATGTATGTTCAACTCTTTACGTGGCCTCTAAAAGCACTATGAAACATAAATAAGACTAGGTTTTAACTACCTGCAGAGTACAATGTCACAGGATTTCCTGTGAGCTGATTCAGGGTACGTGGCTCTGGACGAATGTGCCGTACACACTACCTGACTAGCTCACTGGGCGAGAAGAGGAACTACTCCAAAATAAATAACTTTTCCAGTTGAAAGCTGCCTATGTGGCATCTATAGTAGTCATATACATAAATGATAGTTCAATCGAGTACAGACTTAACTGAATGACAACCAACTGCATTCACAACAGCAAAACACTATGTGCTCCTTTCTGCAAGTTTCCATACATGTGACTTTCTGTAGATAGTAAACACACGGGATGTCACATGCTGCGGTCGCACCGAAGTGGACCTTATCTATATGTCCAGTCTCATGACCCAGTCCCACAAAGACAAGTTTGTATTCAGTTAGAAAAAACGAGCATATAACGAGACGATTCTTTAAACAGTAAAACATTGGATAGCTTGACTAATTGTGTAATTTTCCACGTATTTTATCGAACGGGTGGCAACCCTAAGTCTAACTATTGCTGTTGCATTGCACAACCTTCAATGTTATGTCATAATTATGTAAAATTCTGGCAAATTAGTTTGCAACGTGCCAGGCGGCCCAAACTGTTGCATATACCCTGACTCTGCATGCAAGAGAAGTGACACAATTTCCCTAGTTAATATTGCCTGCTAACATGAATTTATTTTAACTAAATATGCAGGTTTAAAAAAATAACTTGTGTATTGATTTTAAGAAAGGCATTGATGTTTATGGTTAGGTACATTCGTGCAACGATTGTGCTTTTTATCCCGCGAATGTGCTTCTGTTAAATCATCCCCCTTTTGGTGAAGTAGGCTGTGATTCGAGGATAAATTAACAGGCACCCCATTGATTATATGCAACGCAGGACAAGCTAGTTAACCTAGTAATATCATCAACCATGTGTAGTTAACTAGTGATTATGTGAAGATTTTTTAAAATTTGTAATAAGATTAGTTTAATGCTAGCTAGCAACTTACCGTGGCTCCTTGCTGCACTCGCGTATCAGGTGGCCACCCTGCCACACAGTTTCCTCGTGGAATGCAATGTAATCGGCCTCCACAAATGCAGATTACCGATTTTGTTATAAACTTGAAATTGGCCCTAATTAATCATCCGACCTCTAATCTAAACCAGATATTCCCTGTCTATATAAGCTAAACTGTAATTGTGTCTAAGAGAATCCAATGCTGGCTGCATCCAGTAAAGGTCTCCCCTGCGCAGGTCACTTAAGCAATAAGGCACAAGGGGGTGTGGTATATGGCTAATATACTACAACTAAGCGTTGTTCTTACGCACAACGCAACACGGAGTGCCTGGATACAGCCATTAGCCGTAGTATATTGGCCATATACCACTAACCCCTGAGATGCCTTATTGCTCTTATAAACGGATTACCAACATAGTTAGAGCAGGAAAAATACATGTTTTGTCATACCTGTGGTTTATGGTCTGATCAACCATGGCTGTCAGCCAATCAGCATTCAGGACTCGAACCACCCAGTTTATAATATTGAATAAACCCTGGGTGAATGCTTAGGTGTTCTCTCAGAGCTCACACCGACCGTGGTAACATTGGAAGTTGGATATTCAACAGATATGCAGCTCTATTGGTCTAGTTGGGAACAGTCAATAACTAACACAATGTAAATGGGACAATATTTTCTAAATTTGATAGCTCCAAATTTCACTTACTTAGAAACCTCACCAATTGTAAAAAATTAGTAATCAAATATTGTAGTAAATTCATTAGAACTGAAAGGTGTGAAAATATTGTCCCATGTACATTTGTGTAATTTATTGATGGTCCTTAACTATCCCCAATAGAGCTGCAAGTCTGAATATTGAACCTCTAAATAACTTTATTGCGGTCGCACATCGGAAGCTCTGGTTAGTGGTTAGAGCGTTGGGCCAATAACCAGAAGGATGCTGGATCGAATCTGACAAGGTAAAAATCTGTCATTCTGAGCGAGGCAGTTAACCCACTGCTTCCCGTGCACCGAAGACGTGGATGTCGATTTTTAAGGCACCCCCCCCCGCACCTCTGATTCAGAGGGGTTGGGTTAAATGTGGAAGACACATTTCAGTTGAATCCATTCAGTTGGAGATACCTAGTCAATTTTCCCTTTCCCTGAAGAGTAGCGGTCTGATCTCACCTCAGTCAAGCACTGACGCTAATTGGCAAAAGTTGGCTAAAATGAGGCGAAATCAGCCTGTACAACCCCTCTTTAAATCATCTGTCGTAGCTGAATCAGAATTAGTTGGGTAACATAGATAAACATAGATAAATAAGATGTTTTATTTACTTTATACATTAGAATGTCTTCTTTTGGACTATACTGTTGGCAGTTGCATTTTCTCTCCCTTCTCTAGGGAAAAGTCACTTGGGGCCCAGTGAGGGGAGAGGTCAGGCTTGTCTTTTACATGTCTGGTAATAGGCAGAATATCAGAAAGGGAGAAATCCAGCTTGAACATTGTCTTCATAATGAATATATCTGTGAAACCATGTGAAGGGCTCCACTATGTCTGTACTCCAGTCACACCCTCCTTTTCCCATTGGGGGGAGGAGTATGGCAGTGTCTGGAACCATTGTATGTCCCCTCTAATGTTGCCCTTCTCTTGACCTAGTATATGACCTAGAGGCTCACTCCCCTCTGTGAGCTTGCCCAGGAGAAGGGGTGCATTTGAGATGGGAGTTGAATTGATGAATTGATATATGCCATTGGATGAGGTAATGTTTTGGTACTATAAAGTACGAAGAACGAGAAGTAGAACCTCGTCTAAGAGACCAAACTGAACGATAATTTATAACTAATGCCATCTGGCTATGGGATACTCCTCTCTCAAGTAAAAGGCCCTTTGTGAAGTTCCTAAGATCTGTGCTTTGTCATGTGAGTTGGCTATAAAAGATACTAAGTCTTCTTTTGAAAGCACTGTCAGAGAATTAATTTAGAGACACTGAATTGATCTGAGAGTCACAGGGCTATGGTGAAGCTCATATTATTAAAAGATGAAGTTTAAGTGGTGTGTGGTTTATAACTCATCATTTAGTAATACAGGAAATGACCACGACACGTCCCACACACTCGCACCCTACCTGAATACCTGGTTTATTTAAGGCTTGAGGCTTAAAGCACCCCAGGTTTGCTAGAGCAGAGAGGTCATCGGAGTGGTCCTGTACAGGACATATCATGTATAGCAGAATGAGTTTGAGGTGGTTTCCAGATCTGGAAGGGGGCATGTGGAGGAGTTTATGGAGAGTGGAATGTGCTGATGTAGAATAATCAAAGTAAAGTATGACTGTATAGAAAATAAGGTATTGCCCTCCTCAATCAGTTTAAGTGACTGTTTCAGATTGGCAGGACTCCTGATCCTCTCTCTCCCTCTGTTCTTACTTCTGCTCTGTGTTTGGCCAAGTGATCTCAATGTCCCCTCTCTCACTTCGGTAACACTTTATTTGGATAGTCCATCTAACCCTTATCCTAACCCTATACTTAACTCTTAGCCTAGCTCTAACCTTAGCCCTAACCCTTATTCTTAACCATAACCTTACCAAGCAGTTGCTTATCAACAGATTGTTTGTTGATAGTAAGTCCATCTAGATGCTCTGCAGATGGCCAATCAGGACTATCCAAATCAAGTGTTACCCCCTTCTTTCTCTGTTTAGAGTTGTGCTAGTCTCTGACTCTAACTCTCTGATGTTCTCTGTCTGGATCTTCTTTAGTTCCTTCCTCAGAAGGGTCAAAGATTACCAAAGATGTTACCATGACTAACGTTGCTGAGGCTGTTCCTATGGAGACCAAGTCAAGCCCAGAGAAGACCGATGTCACACCTACAGCTGTTGAGACTGTAGCTACAGCAAGTACTGCTCCAGTTGTTACCAAAGCTACTAGCCAGAGGGGGACCTGTCGACTGCACTGTCAGGTGAGGAATACTGTTCCTCACACCACACAGTAGCCACAAATTAAGTGTCCTTCAGTACTTAACCCCTGGTTAAGGTCCTGCTCCAGGACTGGTGACATGCCTCTCTGTAATGTTGGCATGGTGGCTGCTCAACATCTGGAAATACTTAAACCCTCTCCCACACACTCTGAGGAACAGGAGGCTCATCAATTGTGTGTGTGCATCCCTGTCATCTCTGTATCCACTTCAGGACTGCAACGTGGTATGTGAGTCTGTGTCGCATTACAAGTTACATGTGCGTCACTGGAAACACAAGGAGATGCTAGGAGTTATCTTTGAACCAGGTACTAGTGATGTTGACCACCAACCATAAAAAATCAACTACTGCATCGTTTCCCCATCATGCTGTACATCTTTTGAGAGTTACATTGTTTATGAACTAACTATGTTTTTTCTTTCTCAGGGGACGAGGACAGTAAAGGTGAGTTTTCTGACTCCAATGAAATGTATATGTTTAATTCGTTCATCTCATTGTCCAGTTCTACTGGCCATCAAGATAACTGACAACATTCTTCCTTCCCTTCTCTCTGCCGTTGGTATAGCCTGCATCCCATCCTTTACCTTGTATGAGTACATCCGGAACTCAGAAAGAACTGAACCAATTATTGGTAAAGGGGTGTCCTCTTTTCAGAAAAATATCAGACGTTAATATTAAATATTATTATGCTGTTTTGTCCTAGTTGCACTACCATACATACTGTACTCTGTCGGACTCCATTTCCCAGGTGTCTATCTGTTGGTGATGTGTTTGAGTACTGAGTGTTGGAAAACGCCCTTCTACCTGTGTCACACCTGTCAGGAGATAATCCCTGCCAATCTCGTCATGACTCACCTCACCTCCACACTCCACCTTCGACGCACCCTGGTCAGTGTGTATGTGTGTTGCTTTTTATATCACCCTTTATGGCTGCTTCTAAATTATTTTTCACACATCTATGTTGTGCTTATGAAGCATTATGAATGCTTTATAAAGTCTGTGTATTCATTGTAGTTAGGGCACCCACTTTCAACTATCTCTCTGTATCAGATGTACCAGAGTCCGCAGTGTCTGCCATTTGGGTGGGGGACAGAAATGGGCCTGGAGGTCCTGAAGACTTTGGCCTGGGAGGAGGAGAGAGTCCGAGGAGAGAGAGACAATGTACTGAAGGTAGGGAAGGATGGGGGGAGAAGGGGAAGGATGGGGGGAGAAGGGGAAGTTGCTCTGGAGATGTGAATGTTGCTCTGGAGATGTGAAGGTTTATGGTCTCATTCCATTTCTTGCCCTCTCTCCCCCAGGTGTTTGATATTCCTGACAGTGTTTTCCACAGCATTAAGATGTCCTCCTACTCCTCCGGTAAGACATCTCCCACTAAAAATAATAATAGATTTATTTTATATAGCGCATTTCATTACAAAGGGAATCTCAAAGACACTTTAGGGTTGCGGCAGGTTCAGTCTTAGGCGCTGATCTTCCACAGCTTATAATGTTGATGCTGATAGTGTTGATGCAGTTGAGAGTTGTAGTGGAGGGTGCGTCGACGGTACAGGGAGGGAAAAGTGTCAGTCGGATAGACAGGACCGACGCTCTTCATTGGGCACCTCGCAGTCTCTTCCTCCGTAGGTAGGCTGGATCATCAACTGCCGAAAGTCTAGCACCCCCTGCATTCATGTCCTCTGTCTGTTCTCTCTTGCGCTCGCTCACTCTCATCCTCAAGCCATGAAGAAACTCAAGAACTTCCATCGGTATCTAAAAGGTTAGTAGACGTTCATCATAACGTTTCTCTGGTGTCATAAGAGGAGCAATCAGGGCTCTAAGAATGTTTGTCTCTGTGTGTTATCCTGTAGTTGACAGGCCGCTGACGTTTTCCGCCCATCTGAAAAACAAAGACCGGAGGATTCCTATGCTGGGTGAGTGCAGACCAAAATGAAAACAGAATCGAAAGGGTTTAAACTAAGTAAAAACATTGTAAAATGGAGGTGGAAGCGGAAGCAGACACAGAAAGCAGGCATACAGAAATTAGACAAAGTGGGCATATGGGAAGTGGACATACAGAAGCACAAATGCTATACAAACAGTAAGGGTTCTTACCTTACCCTCTGATGGGTATCAACCACTATAGCTTTGTGAAAATATCTGTTTTACCATCTGTGCCTCTGTATCCTTTTTGTGTTACTGATGTATGTAACAATGAGGCCTCTGAATCCTCTTGGACCACTCACATTTGTCCTCGGGGTTTCGCCTGCCATTTCAGTTATGTTATACTCACAGACATTATTTTAGAAGTTTTAGAAATTCGAATGTTTTCTATCCAAATCTACCAATTATATACATATCCTAGCTTCTGGGCCTGAGTAGCAGGCAGTTTCATTTGGGCACGCTTTTCATCCGGATGTCAAAATACCGCCCCCTATCCAAAAGAAGTTTAACAAGACCATGACATACCCTCTAAGCATAAAACAAAGGGGAAGCATGTTTTACCCGTGTTCGAGATACACAGTTAGACCTAGAAAAGTAGTTCCCATCAGAATTACCCCTCACCTCTGTGTTCAGGTCAATAACTCTATTTTTCTTTATTTTTTCTCTCAGGTCTGCAGTTCCTGGTTCAGTACAGTGTTACTAGGGCCGGGGCCTCGTCTCCAGGCTGGGGCTTCCTCTGTTTGTTGTGTGAGAGGAAGTTGTCAGACGGACTCAGCATCGCTCACATACACAGCTATGAACATGTCACCAAGTTCCTGGTAAATATACACACAAAGATTGACCAATTTGTTGCTCCAACACAACAACAAAAAAGCCTATTATAGCCCTCTTATACAAGTCTGTGTGTGTAGGAGCGTGCCCATCCAGGCTCTGTGAAAGAGGTAGAGGAGTCTGATAAGAGTAGCGAAATACTGCTGGACCTGGCACAACAGGCTGAGAAAATACATGCCATGGGTTGTCTACAGGTATTACACACACACACACACACACACACACTCCACCAGACGTGTCCAGGTAAAACACTCCAAACCAACACAAAAAACCCACAGTTATACCCTGTAGTGATGCATTGTCCTCATCCCTCGCTCTCTCCTTCTCCCTCTATCCCTTATAAGTTCATGATGTTGCAACGCTACATCGGGGAGTCAGTCATCTATGAGAAAGGTCAGTGTGTGTGTGTGTGTGTGTACGTACACATTTGTTTGATCACCTTTGTTTGTGTGAGTGATTAACTCTGTATTCTGTAGCCTTAGTGATCTTGAAGGCGATCAAGAAGAGAGAGAACATGGGAGACCTGATGCCCATGCTACCACCTGGCAAGAAACTGGGTGAGTTAGAGGGGAGGGAGAGGTGGAAGGGAGGGAGAGGGTAACACATCAACTAGACATTTAACATTGGGGATAGTGATGAAGGTGGCGATGATGTTGCTGTTTCTTAGTTCCCTCCAGTTCGATCAGAGACCAGAGCCAGACTACCCCAGAACCTGCCCCTACATCTGTAGGAGAGGAGAAACCGACCAGGAAAGAGACTGACAAAGACAATGAGACCGAGATGGACAGAGAGGCCACCCCAGAAACAATTCAAATGACCCAGGAGACTGGGGTGGAAGTGGACAAACGCATTGGCAAAGAAACCTGCAGTGACCCCAGTAAAGACACTGGCAGAGAGACCAGTAAAGACACTGGCAGAGAGACCAGTAAAGACACTGGCAGAGAGACCAGTAAAGACACTGGCAGAGAGACCAGTAAAGACACTGGCAGAGAGACCAGTAAAGACACTGGCAGAGAGACCAGTAAAGACACTGGCAGAGAGACCAGTAAAGACACTGGCAGAGAGACCAGTAAAGACACTGGCAGAGAGACCAGTAAAGACACTGGCAGAGAGACCAGTAAAGACACTGGCAGAGAGACCAGTAAAGACACTGGCAGAGAGACCAGTAAAGACACTGGCAGAGAGACCAGTAAAGACACTGGCAGAGAGACCAGTAAAGACACTGGCAGAGAGACCAGTAAAGACACTGGCAGAGAGACCAGTAAAGACACTGGCAGAGAGACCAGTAAAGACACTGGCAGAGAGACCAGTAAAGACACTGGCAGAGAGACCAGTAAAGACACTGGCAGAGAGACCAGTAAAGACACTGGCAGAGAGACCAGTAAAGACACTGGCAGAGAGACCAGTAAAGACACTGGCAGAGAGACCAGTAAAGACACTGGCAGAGAGACCAGTAAAGACCCTGGCAGAGACTAGACCTGGCAGAGACCAGTAAAGACCCTGGCAGAGAGACCAGTAAAGACCCTGGCAGAGAGACCAGTAAAGACCCGGGCAGAGAGACCAGTAAAGACACGGGCAGAGAGACAATAACAAAAGCTAGTCAAGAGACTAGAAAGGACAGCAGGAGCAGAGGGAAAGATAAGGAGGCGGAAAAGATAATCAAGGAGATGGAGCCTGGCAAAAAAGAGACCAGTACAGAGACTGTCAAAAAGTTAGGGAGTAAGACTAGAAACATGACAGTCCATGAGACCAGCAAAGACACTGGGAAAATGACCAGTACAGAGACTGTTAAGGAGACTGAGAGAGAGACTAGCACAGACATGGAGAGAGAGACCTGTAGAGCTGTTAGTATAGTGGCCAGTAGAGTCAGCAATACAGAAACCAAAAAAAAGCCAGAGACTTGTAAAACACCTGAAAAGAAGACCAATACTCAGACTGTGAAAGAAAAAACTAAAGGTGTGTTCATGTTTTGAGTTTGTGGTACATGCGAGTGTGTGTGTGGCGTAGTCGGTAGTTTTGAGTGTTTATTTGGATCCTTGTTCGCTGTTGCAATTAGCTGTGTGTGTTTGTGCATACTCGCAATGAGTGCGAGGTAAGTGGCATAGTCAGCATTGACTCTCTTTATCTTCTAGTGACTCCTCCCCCCATCTCCCCTCCAACCACTAATCTGTGGGATTTCCTGAAGAGGCAGAACCGAGGGGCTGTGATTGGTCAGTATCTCTGCAGTGTGTTTTAATGTATGCTAACACATTATTGTTTAGCTGAACAGATGTATTATTTCACCTAGCAGGGCTGATTGAGATGTGCAAAATCCAAGTCAGTCCTATCCAATGAAGAGATAATGAGCAATGACACACTATCAGACTGAGTGTTGTGGTGAACTAGCCAGAGAGCAAATTATCTGGTGGAGGTCCTAGCCTCTCACCCACACCAATCAGTTAGCAGATCAACCTGGAGCTCATTGTCACTGATAGAGCTATCTGAGATTTAAAAAAATAGGTTTGAGAATGAGGTCAATGGAGACTTGTGTGAAAATGTGTGGTGATCTCAAGTTTGAATACCACACTTAGTGTAGGCGCGAAGACACTGCCTGTTTACTATTGTGAATGGGATGGAGTTTGCGGATATGTGAAGGTCCGATCTTAGTCGTGCGAATTTTACATCTAACTAAGATGTTTGGTGTAGTATCTATCAAGTGAAAAGTGTTCATGAACAAACACTTTAATTGAAGAATCCTTACGGCTAACCGACTACGTCACAAAATGTCGTAATATATGCACAAACTGTTCCGACCTGGTTCGGATGGGAAGCATTTAAGCCTTTAGTCTGACGTGGCATGTCTTCCCAAAATCCTGTCTCGTTCACTCGACTAATGGAAGTCTGGCAAATTTGATGTTTGTATTTATAGTTTGAACGTTCACAGAGGCAGTGGCATTCAGCACTCATATTTTATTGCCTCTGAGTAGAAATTATATTTCCTTGATTTGTTCCTTGTACGATTTGGGCAAATCTAATAGATTATTTTTTTTTTTTTACCAAATATTGTGATTTGCAATTTTACTTGTGATATAGGTTAAAACACTTCGGTGAACTGTTGGAATCATGGGAATATAATTATTATTCAAATTCTTTGGTTGAAATGCAGTGGGCACTTTGAATACTGTGTTTGGCATGAAAACACTTTTTTTTTTTTAAGCCAGGGAGGAGTTATTGTCACAGGGGAGGAGCCAAACGGTTAGTTAGTGTTTCCCAGGGGACCCTAATTAGACTCCAATTGATGTTACATTGTTCTCAACTGTCTCTGATTCATGTAACATATTCATGTTTAGCCTATTTCTCTCTGATGAATAACATGCATACTGTTGCACAAAAAAACGTGCTGATCTAGGCCTACAGCACCAGTGGAATCAGACTGTATTAGCTAGCTTAGCTATGTTTCCTCTGGCTCGGGGTATTTGGCTAACTAGCAATTACCATTAGCGACTACTCTTGTGCCACAACTTGCAAATAAAATGCTGACTAACTAGATATTTGCAGAGGGTAAGATGCACAAACTAGCCTAATAGTGTAATTATAGAGTGTATGTGGATTTATATTAAGAAGCAAAGTGGAAAGCAGCGTTGTCACCAACATCTGTTGCATTGACAATGCAATGACCATGCAGAGCGAACTTGGAACTGCAAGTTTGCGCTCCTTGAGTGACGGGGCGGTGCTTGTTTGTGGGAAGCAGTGTGCCGAGGGGGACAACTCAAGGAGCAAATGAATCAACTATATAAAGTGGAGTTTCAAAATATTGCAGATTTGCAGACTTTTGTGATTTGGATATTGCAGATGTCAGTATCGCAATTTTGAAGAGAATTTGATTAATCGTGCAGCCCTATTATGAAGCATTATTTTTGTATCTTATGCAAGTCACATTTAAAAAAAAAACATATATAATAATAATAAATAAAAACATGCAAAATAGTTGATTGGTTTGATAGTGGCAACACATCACTAGTGAAGGGCAGGCAGACTAAGAATACTCAGACCTTTAGGATGACAATTTTATTCAGTAGCTCTTAATCAGTAAAGCATACTTCAGCATTTTTTTTTTTTAATTGAACCTTTATTTAACCAGGTAGGCTAGTTGAGAACAAGTTCTCATTTGCAACTGCGACCTGGCCAAGATAAAGTATAGCAGTGTGAACAGACAACAACAGAGTTACACATGGAGTAAACAATAAACAAGTCAATAACACTGTAGGGGAAAAAAGTCTATATACATTATGTGCAAAAGGCATGAGGAGGTAGGCAATAAATAGGCCATAGGAGCGAATAATTACAATTTGGCAGATTAACACTGTGATAAATGATCAGATGATCATGTGCAGGTAGAGATACTGGTGTGCAAAAGAGCAGAAAAGTAAATAAATAGAAACCGTATGGGGATAAGGTAGGTAAATTGGGTGGGCTATATACCGATGGACTATGTACAGCTGCAGCGATCGGTTAGCTGCTCAGATAGCAGATGTTTAAAGTTGGTGAGGGAAATAAAAGTCTCTAACTTTAGCGATTTTTGCAATTCGTTCCAGTCACAGGCAGCAGAGAACTGGAAGGAAAGGTGGCCGAATGAGGTGTTGGCTTTGGGTGTTATCGTGACCAGTGAACTGAGATAAGGCGGAGTTTTACCTAGCATGGACTTATAGATGACCTGGAGCCAGTGGGTCTGGCGATGAATATGTAGCGAGGGCCAGCCGACTAGAGCATACAGGTCGCAGTGCTGGGTGGTATAAGGTGTTTTAGTAACAAAACGAATGGCACTATGATAAACTGCATATAGTTTGCTGAGTAGAGTATTGGAAGCTATTTTCTAGATTACATCGTCGAGGATCGGTAGGATAGTCAGTTTTACTAGGGTAAGTTTGGATGCGTGAGTGAAGGAGGCTTTGTTGCGAAATAGAAAGCCGATTCTAGATTGGATTTTGGATTGGAGATGTTTAATGTGAGTCTGGAAAGAGAGTTTACAGTCTAGCCAGACACCTAGGTATTTATAGATGTCCACATATTCTAAGTCGGAACCGTCCAGGGTGGTGATGCTAGTCGGGCGGGCGGGTGTGGGCAGCGAACGGTTGAAAAGCATGCATTTGGTTTTACTAGCGTTTAAGAGCAGTTGGAGGCCACGGAAGGAATGTTGTATGGCATTGAAGCTCGTCTGGAGGTTCGATAGCACACTGTCCAAGGAAGGGCCAGAAGTATACAGAATGGTGTCGTCTGCGTAGAGGTGGATCAGGGAATCGCCCGCAGCAAGAGCAACATCATTGATATATACAGAGAAAATAGTCGGCCCGAGAATTGAACCCTGTGGTACCCCCATAGAGACTGCCAGAGGACCGGACAACATGCCCTCCGATTTGACACACTGAACTCTATCTGCAAAGTAGTTGGTGAACCAGGCAAGGCAGTCATTAGAAAAACCGAGGCTAATGAGTCTGCCGATAAGAATATGGTGCTTTACAGAGTCGAAAGCCTTGGCCAGGTCGATGAAGACTGCTGCACAGTACGGTCGTTTATCAATTGCGGTTATGATATCGTTTAGTAACTTGAGCTTTGCTGAGGTGCACCCGTGACCAGCTCGGAAACCGGATTGCACAGAGGAGAAGGTGCGGTGGTATTTGAGATGGTCAGTGATTTGTTTATTAACTTGGCTTTCGAAGACCTTTAGATAGGCAGGGCAGGATGGATATAGGTCTGTAACAGTTTGGGTCCAGGGTGTCTCCCCCTTTGAAGAGGGGGATGACCGCGGCAGCTTAGGGATCTCAGACGATACGAAAGAGAGGTTGAACAGGCTGGTAATAGGGGTTGCGACAATGGCGGCGGATAGAGGGTCCAGATTGTCAAGCACAGCTGATTTGTATGGTTCCAGGTTTTGCAGCTCATTCAGAACATCTGCTATCTGGATTTGGGTAAAGGGGAAGCTGGGGAGGCTTGGGCGAGTAGCTGCGGGCGGGGCGGAGCTGTTCGCCGAGGTTGGAGTAGCCTGGAGGAAGGCATGGCCAGCCGTGGCCAGCCGCGAACACAATGGAAATAGTCCGGGTAGCCATTTGATTACCTGTTCAGGAGTCTCATGGCTTGGGGGTAAAAACTGTCGAGATGCCTTTTTGTCCTAGACTTGGCACTCCAATACCGCTTGCCATGCGGTAGTAGAGAGAAGTCTGACTGGGGTGGCTGGGGTCTTTGACAAGTTTTTGGGCCTTCCTCTGACATCGCTTGGTGTAGAGGTCCTGGATGGCAGGCAGCTTAGCCCCAGTGATGTACTGGGCCGTACGCACTACCCTCTAGTGCCTTGCGGTCAGAGGCCGAGCAATTGCCGTACCAGGCAATGATGCAACCAGTCAGGATGCTCTCTGTTGCAGCTGTATAACCTTTTTGAGGATCTCAGGACCCATGCCAAATCTTTTTAGTTTCCTAAGGGGGAATAGGCTTTGTCGTGCCCTCTTCACGACTGTCTTGGTGTGTTTGGACCATTCTAGTTTGTTGTTGATGTGGACACCAAGGAACTTGAAGCTCTCAACCTGCTCCACTACAGCCCCGTCGATGAGATTGGGGGCGTACTCGGTCCTCCTTTTCCTGTAGTCCACAATCATCTCCTTAGTCTTAGTTACGTTGAGGGATAGGCTGCTATTCTGGCACCACCCGGCCATGTCTCTGACCCCCTCCCTATAGGCTGTGTCATTGTTGTCGGTGATCAGGCCTACCACTGTTGTTGTCTGCAAACTTAATGATGGTGTTGGAGTCGTGCATGCGTGTTTGTGTAAGCCTGTTTTGTGTAAGCCTGTGCAAAATATGACCAAGGGTCAAAGGAAAGCGAAAATTCCCTCTTCAGTTTGGCTATCCTGATAGTTTTGATACATTTTTCAACTATCTAATTGAACTTACCGTTGTTTTAGTCTTCCCTTTTCTTAACCTCAGCTGTGACTCTTCTCATGTTAATAGGCTGAACACTTCACTAGTTTCCATCTAGACTTTAACAAACGCCACCTTGTAGACTATTTTCTCTGAGGCGTTACTTCCCCAGGCACTCAAATACTGTTAGGAGCCTGGGTTTCCGAGGCTACAGCAGACTAGAGGAATATCCTGCTGAAATGGGTAGAAGAAGCAGTGATAATGTTGACGTCAGTGAAGGATCTACTCACATGAAGTCCTCTTCTGACCTGAGCAGATGAAGAGTCCTGACGAAAGAAGAGCGAAACATAAGAAAACAGAGATGAGAAGATGGGAAGGATGATGTCAACATGCAGAGTTACAGACCTTAACCAGGGATCACTTTAGTTTGACTCTGCCTGATGCAAGCTGTGTGTTCTCTCTTTTAGATACTTTATTGGCATAGTGTTATTGGGATCATATCTGTGTATCATATCTGTAATCTAACAAGGCAATCAAATACAGAACGTTGTCAGGTCAAAAGCATTGTAGTGTGTGAATGTGATGTATGCAATTGATATTGTGTGGATGAATGTTTTTATATTAACCTGTATGAAAACTGCACAAATGTTCTGAGTGTATAGAGATACTCCTAGTCTAGGGCAGAGATAATCTTGACATGGCTTGGCGGGTTTTGTGATCACTTTTTGGGGGGGATCTTGAAAATATATATTGTGGTGGATTACAGGTACAATATAGAAAATCATATTTCAGATTTAGTTTATATTCACCACTCAAAAGTAACAAACATAACAAACAGAAAAGGTACATGAATACAAAGTATTGATCATTGTTATCATATTACAGAGTAAATTTTTTTATATAAAATGTAGTATGTAAAGGAAAATAAACGAAAGTGAGTGAACCTCCACCCACAACCTCCCAACCCCATCCAAAATGTCTCTGTCCAACCACCACCCATTTAGGCTTGGCTCGTGGTCAGCGTTCCAATTCATCCCAAATGTGTTCGATGGGGTTGTTGTCAGCGCTCTGTGCAGGCCAGTCAAGTTCTTCCACACCGTTCTCGACAAACCATTTATGTATGAACCTCGACTTGTGCACGGGGGCATTGTCATGCGGAAACAGGAAAGGACCTTCCTCAAACTGTTGCCACAAAGTTGGAAGCACAGAATCGTCTAGAATGTCATTGTATGCTGTAGCGTTTAGATTTCCCTTCACTGGCACTAAGGGGCCTACCCGACCCATTATTCCTCCTCCACCAAACTTTACAGTTGGCACTATGCTTTAGAGCAGGTAGCATTCTCCTGGCATCCATTGGAAAACCTCCCTGGTCTTTGTGATTGTGTTCGAAATTCACTGCTCAACTGCGGGAACTTACAGATAGATAATTGTGTGGGGTACAGAGATCATGTTTGTGTACAAAATCATGTTAAACACTATTGCACACAGTGAGTCCGTGTAACTTGATTAACAACTGTGACTTGTTTATTTAGGCTTAACAAAGAGGTTGAATAATTCTTGACTCAGTACATTTCAGCTTTTCAGTTTTTTATTAATTACAATTTTTTCCCAAAACATAATTCCACTTGGACATTATGGGGTATTATTGTGTGTAGGCCAGTGACAAAAACATCTCAATTTAACACATTTAATTTCAGGCAGTAACACTACAATGTGGACTAAGTCAAGGCGTGTGAATACTTTCTGAAGGCACTGTATATGATTTGTATGTATGTGTTGGGCTTTATAGGTTGTTTATTGGTATGAGTTGGGCTTTCGCTGAGATTATTTCTTTACAAAGTCAAGTGTATTTGTCCAGGCCTCAATTGCTCCTTCGCTAGTACCATTCATTATCGCTGTCGATTTAATTCTAACTTTATCACTTTGAATAGTAACTATCTGCAGGTGAATTGGAAGAGAGTGAAGTAATTGCCATCTAAGAGCTACCATTTTTGATAGTCTCTGATTAAATTAGATGTAATTGTCTTTAATTAATTGAGAGATTCAAGGCGCTATCATTGTTAGTATCCCACGTACCCTAGAGAGGTTAACGTCCCACCTGACCTACATCCAGTGAAAGTGCAGGGTGCCAAATTCGAACAGAAATCTCATTATTAAAATTCCTCAAACATACATGTATTATACAGCATTTTAAAGACATTTGTTGTTAATCCCACCCCAGTGTCCGATTTCAAAAAGGCTTTACGACAAAAGCATACCATGCTATTATGTTAGGTCAGTACCTAGTCACAAATAAACACAGCCATTTTTCCAGTCACAAAAAGCAGAAATAGAGAGAGAATTAATCATTAACCTTTGATCTTCATCAGATGGCACTCATAGGACTTCATGTTACACAATACATGTATGTTTTGTTCGATAAAGTTCATATTTATATCCAAAAATCTCTGTTTACATTGGCGCGTTATGTTTTTCCTCCAAAACATCTGGTGAAAGTGCAGAGAGCTACATCAATTTACAGAAATACTCATCATAAATGTTGATGAAAATACAACTGTTATGCATGGAATTAAAGATATACTTCTCCTTAATGCAACCGCTGTGTCAGATTTCAAAAAGGCTTTACGGAAAAAGCACACCATGGAATAATCTGAGTACAGCGCTCTGACACCAAAACGAGCAATACAGATACCCGCCATGTTACGGAGTCAATAAAAGTCAGAAATAGCATTATTAATAGTCACTTGCCTTTGATCTTCGTCAGAATGCACTCCCAGGAATCCCAGTTCCACAATAAATGTTAGTTTTTTGTTTGATAAAGTCCATCATTTATGTCAAAATACCTCCTTTTTGGTCGTGCATTTAGTACAGTAATCCAAATGCGCAGGCACTAGGTCCAGACAAAGTAAAAAAAGTTATATTACAGTTCGTAGAAACATGTCAAACGATGTATATAATCAATCTTTATTGAAGGTTTATGATGAAAACATCCTAATGTTTCAACTGGAGAATTTTGAAATTAAAGGGAACGGTGCTAACTCTCACTAGCGCGCGCTGGACTGAGCACATGGCGTTTTGGCAGACCCATGACTCAATCAGCTCTCATTCTCTCCCCCTCACAGTAGAATCCTGAAACAAGGTTCTAAAGACCGTTGACATCTAGTGGAAGCCTTAGGAAGTGCAATATGACCCCACAGACACTTGATATATACACTGCTCAAAAAAATTAAGGGAACACTTGTAACTCCAAGCCAATCACACTTCTGTGAAATCAAACTGTCCACTTCGGAAGCAACACTGATTGACAATAAATGTCACATGCTGTTGTGCAAATGGAATAGAAAACAGGTTGAAATTGTAGGCAATTAGCAAGACACCCCCAATAAAGGAGTGGTTGAGTGTTTGAATGAAGAGATTAGGATAAAACTGTCCAGTTTGTGTGTTTGTTGCAACTCGTTCCAGTCGCTAGCTGCAGAGAACTGAAAAGAGGAGCGACCCAGGAATGTGTGTGCTAATAGCTACCTGGTATGAAAAAAGTGTTTGTTGAGAATGCTCTAACGCAGTTAAGAATTCCAATTCTGATTATTTTCTTTTTAATCGTGATTTATTCAACCCAGATGCAAATGCAGTTGCATTATTTTTTTAATAAAACCTTTGGTGGCATCCCATATGAATCTGGGGGTCATCGACTGAATTTGTATTGATCAGTATAAATGTATTTAGTTCAATTTCAAATTGATCACAGAATGTAGGATTTTGGAGAAATTTAAACGTTGAAACGCAATCCTGTGGCTCTTTTAGGAAATTCTGACAAGTTCATATGTCGAATTTCAATTTTTTTTTATTTGAGAAAATAGAGATGTAGATAATATAAAATCTATTCAGGAGAATGTTTTAAGCCTATTTGAGTAGAAAGTGTACTCGTTTGCTTTTGGATTATGTGCTCACCAGGCATCAATGAGGTTGTAATCAGAGGGTATATGTTGGAGAGCCTGGATTGTAATTGGTTTTATTAGTTTTGTCCTGCATGTTCAAAATGGCATTCATGTCTGTCCCCAATATCCAGATGGATTTCAGTTAATTATAACATTATGCTGTTCAGAGAATGAAAATACATAGGATCATATGAATTTGGAGCATACACACAGTACAGTAATAAAGTCCGTTTCTGCTTTCTTGGTCTTCGCCTTAACCCAATATGGTGATTCTTGAGCTTCTTATTCATCATTATGATTACACAATCAGTTTTGTTTGGGGCTGATGAAAAAGCAGTAATTTTGTACAAATGGTTCTGCTTTCTATGTGCGTCCTAATGGAGTAGGTGTGTTTTTGGAGCATTGCTATATCAATATGGTTTCTTGCTCGGATGTCACGACAGCTGGAACATGAACAGCTAGTGTTGCCATTGTTTTTCAGAAAGAAATGTTATATTAATGATATAATTGTTATCTTTAGTGTTGATAAGCCCATGGATGTGTAACAAAAAGCAGGACCCACAGGGAAACTCACCCATTGGTCGTTCCCACCCAGAAAACCCTCCCTGTAAACCCCCTCCCTAAACTCCCCAGTTCTCCATGCCCTATCATTACACAGTTACTGCATGTGCCAGCCTAACACATGGAGTCTCTTAAGCAGCATCTTTTTTGAGGTCTTACGGTACCAATTTAAAGTAAAGCAATTTAAAGTAAAGCATAAGATAAGTAACAATTTTCAGACCTTTTAGTGTTTAGTTAGCAAACTTGATGAGTTAGGGTGGGTAATTAAGACAAAGGGAAATATAAAAACAAATGGGATGCTGTAGGAGCAATATCTGAATCCATTGTCATGTATCATTAGCAATATTGTTTATATGACCTTAATTTGTTATAAGCAACAAATGTCAACATACTGGGCTTATCCATACTGAGAATGCATCATATAATTCGCAATTGTGTTGTTTCTCACTAGTTCGTTTTGGTACAGCCTGTCCTTTTATCTAATATCAGCTGTTGTCAATCACCTGTGGGTCTGAAAAGATGTTTCTCTTCTTCAAAAGTGTGCTGCAAATTCTACTACATTGAAAGCCAAAATGAGTTTAACATACTGTCATTTTTAAGCATATCCAATAATTTTTTTCCCCGATCCCAGGCTGTGTCATTACCGGCCGTGACCGGGAGTCCCATAGGGTGGTGCACAATTGGCCCAGTGTCGTCCGGGTTAGGGGATGGTTTGGCCGTGGGGGTTTACTTAGCTCATTGCGCTATAGCAGCCGGGCGCCTGCAGGCTGACTTCGGTCGTCAGTTGAACGGTGTTTCCACAAACACATTGGTGCAGCTGGCTTACAGGTTAAGCAAGCAGGTGTTAAGAACAACAGTTTGGCAGGTCATGTTTCGGAGGACGCATGTCTCGACCTTTGCCTGTCCCTATCCTGTTTGGGAGTTGCAGCAATAAGACGATCGAAGTCACAAAATTGAGGAGAAAAAGGGGCTAAACAAATTACACAAAAAAATTTATAATAATAATAACTCTTATATACTTGCTTAGAATAGTTACTAGAACGATTTTCTTTGCAAGTTACGGGCAAGTCTATTGGCCAAATGTCCCCTCACCTTCTGAAATTCTAAAGATCGATCACCTATGAAATTGTGATTTATCCATCCGAAGTTGACGAAAGTTTTGACAAAATCTGCAGACGGGAACAATGGTCCTCGTTAGTGGTAGCATCCCACAGTCTGTTGAAAGATGCTACGATGCCAGTTATGTTACGTGCATACATCCACGGAAGTAATATATGCTAGTCAGCCTGATTACCAAATAAAAACAACTGTACGATGGTACATTTTGAACTCTCCAACCTGATATTTTTTGTAAAGTTGTGGTTTTTGTCTTGCCTTGTCTCATTAGCTGATACTGTTTGGTCTGGACTGTCCTTTGAGATTAAGAGTTGACTATAAAGGTGTTGTCCTACAGATTTTCCTGTACCTTCTTCCCAGAGCTAGACGTTATGGTTAAAGCCCTGAGAAATATGAAATCTATAAGCCTTGTGGTGACACTGTTAGTTCTCCCTCCACCCCCAGGTCTGAGTGCACTCATCGAGTGCCACAGTCACGGCCAGCCCCCCCTCTACCTCTGCCAGGTGTGTGGGTGTAAAGTCTTCCAGAACGCCATCATCGTCCATGTAACCACAGACTGCCACCGACTTTCCTACCTGGTAAGTAACAAGGAACCATCACTTAGATCATATGGAGTACCACATAACTAGTATTGGGAATTTTCCAGTACATGTGTGCACATTATACATCTTAGAGTAGTAAGCAGAATAAGTAGTAAGCAGAATAAGTGCGCTCTATATGTGTGTCTAGTCATTAGGCTAAGGGAAGCCATTACCTAGTCCAATGAGGTTCATTAGACATATATTAGGAGCATAGGTTTGTATTACTTAAGCACCATTAGACATGCACCTGCCTTGGGAGTGTGCATGTCTGTTTTATTTTGGTACCATTACTATGGACAAAGTTTTACCCTTGTACCATTTGCTATGGTTACTCCACCAATGGAATGTGAAACCAAGCTAAAATTATTGCCATGCAAAAAGATAATGGTGGCTAAATGCCAGAGGGGATGAATCATTAACATAAAGAGGAGTTACTATGTGCGTGACGTAAGGTTGAAAACTGGATTAAAAGTGTGTGCCGAGGCTGGAAAATCAGTTGATCTTTGGACCAGCTAGGCTTGTTACTTTGTAATAGTGTATTTGAACTCACAGGCTCTGGTATTTGAGAAATATTATTGACTGAATATTTCCATGACACTGTCATTCCAAGTATAAGTTGGTTAGACACTTATAACGCATATACAGTGCATTCGGCAAGTATTTAGACCCCTCAACTTTTTCCACATTTAGTTACGTTGCAGCCTTATTCGAAAGTGATTACATCGTTTTTTTCCCTTCATCAATCTACACACTACCCCCATAATGTTTTTAAAACATTTTTGCAAATGTATTACAAATAAAAAACGGAAATATTACATTTACATACAGTGCCTTGCAAAAGTATTCATCCCTAGGTTGCATTACAACCTGTAACATACATGTATTTTTATTGGGATTTCATGTAATGGACAAACACAAAATAGTCCAACTTGGTGAAGTGAAATGAAAACTGTAACTTGTTTCAAAAACGTATAAAAAAATTAAATACGGAAAAGTGGTGCGTGCATATGTATTCACCTCCTTTGCTATGAAGCCCCTAAATAAGATCTGGTGCAACCAATTACCTTCCGAAGTCCAAAAATTAGTTAGATTGCACACAGGTGGACTTTATTTAAGTGTCACATGATCTCAGTATATATACACCTGTTCTGAAAGGCCCCAGAGTCTGCAACACCACTAAGCAAGGGGCACCACCAAGCAAGCGGCGCCATGAAGACCAAGGAGTTCTCCAAGCAGATCAGGGACAAAGTTGTGGAGAAGTACAGATCAGTGTTGGGTTATAAAAAAATATTCAAAACATCCCAAGAAGCACCATTAAATCCATTATTAAAAATGGAAGGAATATGGCACCACAACAAACCTGTCGAGAGGGCTGCCCATCAAAACTCACGGACCAGGCAAGGAGGGCATTAATCAGAGGCAACAAAGAGACCAAAGATAACCCTGAAGGAGCTGCAAAGCTCCACAGCGGATATTGGAGTATCTCTCCATAGGACCACTTTAAGCCGTACACTCCAGAGCTGGGCTTTATGGAAGAGTGGCCATAAAAAAGCCATTGCGTAAAGAAACAAATAAGCAAACCCATTTGGTGTTCGCCAAAAGGCATGTGGGAGACTCCCCAAACATATGGAAGAAGGTACTCTGGTCAGATGAGACTCAGTGGTGAACCTGTAGGCCTTCAGTATGTGACAGGTTAGTACAGTGGTGAACCTATAGGTCTTCAGTGTGTGACCGGTCAGTGCAGTGGGAACCTATAGGTCTTCAGTGTGTGACAGGTTAGTACAGTGGTGAACCTATAGGTCTTCAGTGTGTGACAGGTTAGTACAGTGGTGAACCTATAGGTCTTCAGTGTGTGACAGGTTAGTACAGTGGTGAACCTATAGATCTTCAGTGTGTGACAGGTTAGTACAGTGGTGAACCTATAGGTCTTCAGTGTGTGACCGGGCAGTGCAGTGGGAACCTATAGGTCTTCAGTGTGTGACAGGTTAGTACAGTGGTGAACCTATAGGTCTTCAGTGTGTGACCGGTCAGTGCAGTGGGAACCTATAGGTCTTCAGTGTGTGACAGGTTAGTACAGTGGTGAACCTATAGGTCTTCAGTGTGTGACCGGGCAGTGCAGTGGGAACCTATAGGTCTTCAGTGTGTGACAGGTTAGTACAGTGGTGAACCTATAGGTCTTCAGTGTGTGACCGGGCAGTGCAGTGGGAACCTATAGGTCTTCAGTGTGTGACAGGTTAGTACAGTGGTGAACCTATAGGTCTTCAGTATGTAACAGGTTAGTACAGTGGTGAACCTATAGGTCTTCAGTATGTAACAGGTTAGTACAGTGGTGAACCTATAGGTCTTCAGTGTGTGACAGGTCAGTGCAGTGGGAACCTATAGGTCTTCAGTGTGTGACAGGTTCGTGATTCTGAAAGGACCGTAATACCAGCGCACTAATGTAGGAGAGTACACTTTTTGTAAAACACAAAGGGCCAGTGGTCTAGTTGAGGGTATATGCAGGTATAAGCCATATACCCACTTTTTTTTGTTCAATGGGCATTGCGTATACTCACTTTTTAATCCCCGCTGATGCGTATCAAAGTAGTGTAGTGGAGGTGTACGACTTATCAATTATGTAGTATAATAGAGAAATCATCCATAATGTAGCCTACACAATTGCAAAGCACGTGAAATGTATTGACATGGGTGCTGCACACACAGCCAAGTTTCAGCGGAATATAATTTGCAGGCAGCAAGAGCGCTCAGCTCAACTGGTTTTAACATGGAGCAGCTCACAAAATAATGACTTCGGTAGCCGGTAGGGTAGGAAATACTTTTCAGTTTACGCTGTCTACCAGTAAATGCTAATTAATTAAGGTAACAATGGGTATGCAAACCAGCTATTGAAAAAGTTTGGTTCAAAGCTATTTGAGATAGCCAATTCGGTCATCATGAGCTGTTTGCATCAGAGGTGTAGGCATGGGTGGGCCTGGGTGGACACAGGTGTGATTTTGAGAGTGAAAAAAAACAGGGTTTTTCACACAGTGTGCCTTTTCGGGTTATTTTTGGCAAAATTCGAGTTTACTCACTTCCCCAGACACCACTGCATAGGGCTGATGGAAAGACCACAGTCACACACTGCATGATGCTAAAGGATAAGCAGTCCATTCACATTAACATAATAAGCCAGTAGGTCCCAATCATAATAATGCAAAAACACAGCCAATAGGCTAAGCAAAAAAATAAAAAATTAACACACAAAGTAACCGGTGACCTAAAGTTTAAATGCAACAATGTTTCACACACAAGTTATTTTCAAAGAGATGGCTAACAGCAGGCAATCTGCAATAAAATCATGATCATTTGAAATGTAACCTTTGCCTTCTATCTAGCATCTGATGGCCTAGCTCATGGCTGACTTAGAAAGCTAGATTTTTATCTCCCCAGAGACCAGCAAAGATTTTTTTATTCTTTCCTTTCCAACAAAAACTGAAGAGATTAAATCAGAACATAATATGAAATCATTTTTATAATTATTTTATAAATCCTGAGCCTTTCTCTGAAGGTGTAAAGGCCCATTGCTCCTGCTGTGTTTGGATTGGTAATCATTTGTACAGTGGCTATATTTTCCCTCAGAATGTTTTCACTATTCTGAATGTCTAAAGAATCCATATGTTCTGTTGAAATATGAACACAAAAATACTGGACATTTTGAGCTCTTATCATGGTCTTTAATTGGATTAGCATTTTTCTGGTCTCGGTCTTGACTGTGTCTCAGTCCCCTTGTCTTGACTTGGACTCAATTTGCTCCGGTCTTGGTCTTGAATCGGTCTCGCTTTAGCTGGTCTCGAACACAACACGGGTAGTAGGTGAATAGTCACTCAGATTATATAAATACCAGAGCCCGGTTGCATAAAACATCTTAAAAGTTAAGGAATAATATTCCCTTACCTTAGGGAATTGTTCAAAGGCGTAGCCTAGAGACCCTCAAATATTTCCTTAAGTAAGGGCATAGTTAAGGGGCTTTACGGTAGTTTGAAGGCATGTACAACAGAAAGAGTATCTGGTTACCATGGAGACGGCCTGATTCACTTACTAAACGTCTCATCAAAGAGATCCCTTTAATTTTGTGAGATAGCAAAATAAAACTTCTACAATCAAGACAGGATAACCAAATTGCTTCAGAAGATAAAAACCATGTTTCTTGCAGAGGATTGTGCACCTTCCATCGTTTAGCAAATTTTTTATTTTACCTTTATTTAACTAGGCAAGTCAGTTAAGAACAAATTCTTATTTTCAATGACGGCCTAGGAACAGTGGGTTAACTGCCTGTTCAGGGGCAGAACGACAGATTTGTACCTTGTCAGCTCGGGGATATGAACTTGCAACCTTTCGGTTACTAGTCCAACGCTCTAACCACTAGGCTACCCTGCCGCCCCTAAATAGCTAGCTGGTTGATGTTTTCCTTTTGTAACCCGAGCAGATGAATCAATGTATTTATAAAGCCCTTCTTACATCAGCCTAAAACCCCAAACAGTAAGCAATGCCGGTGTAGAAGCACGGTTGCTCGGAAAAACTCCCTAGAAAGGCAGGAACCTAGGAAGAAACCTTGAGAGGAACCAGGCTATGAGGGGTGGCCAGTCCTCTTCTGGCTGGGCTGGGTGGAGAATATAACAGAACATGGCCAAGATGTTCAAATGTTCATGTAATTACAGTGGTTGTAGAGGGTGCAACAGGTCAGCATCTCAGGAGTAAATGTCACTTTGCTTTTCATAGCCGATCATTCAGAGTATCTCTACCACACCTGCTGTCTTGAGAGAGAGAAAACTTAAATTCACACAGGACACTGGATAAGACAGGAGAAATACTGCAGATATAACAGACTGACCCTAGCCCCCTGACACAAAACTATTGCAGCATAAATACTGGAGGCTGAGACAGGAAGGGTTGAGACAGTGGCCCCGTCTGACGATACCCCCAGGCAGGGCCATACAGGCAGGATATAACCCTACCCCACTTTGCCAAAGCTCAGCCCCCACACCACTAGAGGGATATTAACAGACCACCAACTTACTACCCTGAGACAAGGCTGAGTATAGTCCATGAAGATCTCCTCCACCGCACGAGCCTTAGGGGGCGCAAAACCAGACAGGAACATCACGTCAGTGACTCAACTCACTCAAGTGACACACCCCTCCTAGGGACGGCATGGAAGAGCACTAGTAAGCCAGTGACTCAGTCCCCGTAATAGGGTTTGAGGCAGAGAATCCCAGTGGAGAGCGGGGAACCGGCCAGTCAGAGACAGCAAGGGCGGTTTGTTGCTCCAGTGCCTTTCCGTTCACCTTCACACTCCTGGGCCAGACAGACTACACTCAATAATAGGACCTACTGAAGAGATGAGTCTTCAATAAAGACTTAAATGTCGAGAACGAGTCTGCTTCTCTCACATGGATAGGCAGACCATTCCATAAAAATGGAGCTCTATAGGAGAAAGCCCTGCCTCCAGCTGTTTGCTTAGAAATTCTATGGACAGTAAGGAGGCCTGCGTCTTGTGACCGTAGAGTACGTGTAGGTATGTACGGCAGGACCAAATCGGAAAGATAGGTAGGAGCACTGGAGTAATATGATCAGATTTTGGGGTTCTTGTCAAGATTCTAGCAGCCGTGTTTAGCACTAACTGAAGTTTATTTAGTGCTTTATCTGGGTAGCCTGAAAGTAGAGCACTGCAGTAGTCTAATCTAGAAGTGACAAAAGCATGTATTATTTTTTATCAATTTTTGGAGAGAAATTTTCAGATTTTTGCAATGTTACGTAGATGGAAAAAAGCTGTCCTCGAAACAGTCTTGATATGTTCGTCAAAAGAGAGATCAGGGTCCAGAGTAACGCCGAGGTCATTCAGTTTTTTTGAGATGACTGTACAACCATCAAGATTCAACAGAAGATCTCTTTGTTTCCAGGGAGGGCAATTTTGGGGCTTCACCATGTTTCATTGAAATGTACTGCTGTGTGTCATCCGCATAGCAGTGAAAGTTAACGTTCTGTTTCTGAAGGACATCACCAAGAGGTAAAATAAAAAGGGAAACAAATAGTGGCCCTAAAATTGAGCCTTGAGGATCACCAAAATGTACAGTTGATTTGTCAGAGGACAAACCATCTACTTAAACAAACTGATATGTTTCCGACAGATAAGATCTAAACCAGACCAGAACTTGTCCGTGTAGACCAATTTGGGTTTCCAATCTCCAAAAGAATGTGATGATCGATGATATCAAAAGCAGCACTAAGGTCTAGGAGCATGACGACAGATAAAGAGCCTCGGTCTGACACCATGAAAAAGTAATTTACCACCTTCACAAGTGCAGTCTCAGTGCTGTGATGGGGTCTAAAACTAGCCTGAAGCGTTTCGTATATATTGTTTGACTTCAGGAAGGCAGCTTTTCTAAGAGTTAGGAGAGAAATGGGAGATTCAAAATAGGCCGATTTTAGTTTATTATATTTTCGTGTTCAAGGTTTGGCTTTTTCAAGAGAGGCTTTATTTCTGCCACTTTTAGTGAGTTTGGTACACATCTGGTGGATAGGGAGCCATTTATTATGTTCAACATAGGAGGGCCAAGCACAGTAGTTTCGTTGGAATAGGGTGAATGACACATTCACCTTCATAAATGCTGTTTACATTGATATCCATACTAAATGAAGCAGTTAAGGGATGTTATGCCCCCCTTAACCTTTCACTTAATTTAAGGGGGAAATTCAACATCAAATGATTTGTGCAACTGACTTAAAGTTAAGGAAATGTTAAGGAAAATTATGAGGGGAAAACCAGGCCCAGGTGACTAGTCGCGCTGAATATATAGAGTAGAAGGTGAATAGTCACTCTGACTATACAGAGTACCAGATGACTCATCAATCAGTGTATATAGTAACATGTAACTACTGTAGTCACTCAGGGTATATAGGACCAGGTGACTAGCCATTTAGGCTCTGATTAACTGATTAACCCTAGTCCTGGACATAAATGCAAGATTAATGAAGAATCTCTAGTACAAGTTGATTAGTCACTCAGAGTATAATGGAATACCAGGTGACTAGCCACTTAAGGTATGTAGATTACCAGGTGATTTATCACTCAGATTATATAGAGTACTACGTAACTCGTCATTCATAGTGATACGTTTTATTCAATATGCAATGAACTTGTTTACCACAAGTCAACTCAGAGTGAAGTTCAATTGTTCAATACCAAAAGATGCAACAGCTGAATACGTGCCTTTCGAGTGGCGCAGCACTCTTTTATATCCAAGCAAAGCTCCCCCCGTCTATACAGTGATACAGTATACTTCAGTAGTTTTCCACTAACATGACACAGCACTTTCCACTGACCCTTATTAAGACAGGTTCATCTGCAAACCATGACCCAGGAGTTGTGACAGTCTCAACCGCTGTTGGCACCACTTCCTCTTATCATCCTGCTGTTAGGCCACGGAGCATCCCTGTGGTTTCCAGTCACAAGCTTTTTAACGGACAGTTCCCCAAAACCACACACACCCTAGTATGCAATGACCTTTTCTCTACTTTCACTATAACGGTGTCCCGTGTGGCTCAGTTGGTACAGCATGGTGCTTGCAATGCCAGGGTTGTGTGTTCGATTCCCATGGGGAACAAGTGCGAAAAAGGATAGAGTCTGCTAAATTACTAAAATATCAACTCTATACAAAAATATCCCAGAAACTTAACGCCTCATTCTACTTCTCCTTAATCACACAAAAGCTATTATTCACACAAACCGCAATTATGTACAATCTATCAAGAGGCAAAGTCACAATCTTACACTCTGACTTCTGTTCAGAGGTTAATTATGTCACATTGAAATCAGTCTGTCACATTGGCAGGTAGGAAATGTATTTAGACTTGTATTTAGACCACATTTTGTTACTGCCTGATTTCAAAATTGATTAAATAGATTTTGATCCATATACACACACAATACCCCATAATGGCAAAGTGAAAATGTGTTTTGACATTTTTGCAAATGTATAAAAAAATTAAATACAGAAAACTTTGAACTGAATTAAAATGTAACCGAGTACAGAAAGATGTAGAGTGAACCCGAAGAAGGGCCTCTTCCCACCTCTTCCCCACCAGTCATCGTCAGCTCAAGTTCTTGTCCCGAGATCAGACCTCCCCGAATCTGCGGGAGCGACAGGATTCCTTCTAATAGTGTGTTAGGAGGTGATTGAGGAAAGGTAGGAAACTGAGAACAAACAACATTTTGAGCTTGGAAATAGTGGAAAAGATTTGATTGAGGCCAATTACATTTAGCTCCAAGATCATTCAAACTGGCAAAGGTCCCATCTAAAAATAAATAATTGAAACATTCCACTCTCTCCCGCCACAAACAATAGCCTGGTCAAGCTTGGCGGGTATAAATAGATGGTTGTTACAAATTGGGCTTAAAAGAGAACGGGCAGAAAGTGTAAAATGCTGACAGTTGTTTCCAGATGTTCAGAGTAGAGAGCACAATGGGATTTCAAATCATATGTTATTTGTCACATGAGCCGAATACAACAGGTACAGTGAAATGCTTACTTACAAGCCTTTAACCAACAATGCCGTTTTAGGGGAAAAAAGTGATAAAGTATTTACTGAAATAAACTAAACTTACATTTAAAAAATAAAATTAAAATAACATACTTAAGGAGCAACAATAAAATAACAGTAGTGAGGCTATATACAGGGGGTATCGGTTAGTCGAGGTAATTGAGGTAATACAGTGCCTTGCAAGAGTATTCATCTCCCTTGTCGTTTTTCCTATTTTGTTGCATTACAACCTGTAATTTAAATAGATTTTTATTTGGATTTCATGTAATGGACATACACAAAAGAGTCCAAATTGGTGAAGTGAAATGGAAAAAATCACCTGTTTCAAAAAAAATTTAAAAATTATAAAAAACGTAAAAGTGAGTGCTTAAATGTTGTCTAAAATGGCGCCAGAAGAAATGGCAGTTTTTACGGGCGCCCAACCAATTGTGCTAATATGTGGGGTTATTTGTAACTTATTTTGGACATAATGTTTCTGCAACCGTATCTTACGGCAAAAAAGAGCTTCTGGATATCAGGACAGCGATCACTCACCTCGGTTTAGACAAAGATTTTTTTCTACAACAAGGGCGATGCATAAAACATTCTCCAAACACCCCACAGGGCCGACATCCCGGTTATTTGCAAGAGGAAGCGAAGCAGGTACAGAGGACAAAGAGCCGGATGCCTGGTCAGGACCCAGAGAAGGCGACTGGGAAAGCTGCCGTTACCGTCAATACTACTCGCCAACGTGCAATCATTGGACAATAAATTAGACGAGGTACGATCACGAATATCCTACCAATGGGACATCAAAAACTGTAATATCCTATGTTTCACGGAATCGTGGCTGAATGAAGACATGGATATTCAGCTAGCGGGATACACGCTGCACCGGCAAGATAGAACAGCACACTCTGGTAAGACGAGGGGGGGGGCAGTCTGTACATATTTTAAACAACAGCTGGTGCACGAAATCTAAGGAAGTCTAGATTTTAATCGCCTGAAGTAGAGTATATTGTGATAAATTGCAGGCCACACTACTTGCCTAGAAAGTTTTCAGCTATACTTTTCGTGGCTGTTTATTTACCACCACAGACGGGTGCGGGCACTAAGACGGCACTCAGTCAACTGTATAAGGAAATAAGCAAACAGGAAACCACTCAACCAGAGGCGGTGCTCCTAGTGACCGGAGACTTTAATACAGGGAAACTTAAATCAGTTCTACCAAATTTCTATCAACATGTTAAATGTGCAACCAGAGGGGGAAAAAAATCTAGATCACCTGTACTCCACACACAGAGACGCGTACAACGCTCTCCCTCGCCCTCCATTTGGTAAATCCGACCACATTGAGGAGTACACCACATCAGTCACTGGCTTTATCAATAAGTGCATTGAGGACGTCGTCCCCACTGACGTACATACCCCAACCAGAAGCCATGGATTACAGGCAACATTCCGCACTGAGCTAAAGGGTAGAGCTGGCGCTTTCAAGGTGCGGGACTCTAACCCGGAAGCATACAAGAAAACCTGCTATGCCCTGCAACGAACCATCAAACAAGCAAAGCGTAAATACAGGGCTAAGATTGAATCTTACTACACTGGCTCTGATGCGCGTCTTATGTGGCAGGGCTTGCAAACTATTACAAACTACAAAGGGATGCACAGTAGCGAAGTGCCCAGTGACACGAGCCTACCAGACGAGCTAAATCACTTCTATGCTCACTTCGAGGCAAGCAACACTGAGAGCATGAGAGCATCAGCTGTTCTGGACGACTGTGTGATCATGCTCTCGGTAGCCGACAATGGGCAGGTAAACAACACCAACGCATGGATTGCTGTCATAACTTTTCCACAGACCACCATCTAGTGATCAGAATCTTGTCATATCAGGATGTATGATGGGACATAAACCTAATAACTACAATGACCAATTTCTCTGAACGGGTAAAAAACTATGACCAAATAATTCACTGGGAATAAACAATAGTGCGAGTCGCAGCTCTATATTTTTATTTATTTTTTATTTATTTTACTAGGCAAGTCAATTAAGAACAAATTCTTATTTACAATGACGGCCTAGGAACAGTGGGTTAACTGCCTTGTTCAGGGGCAGAACGGCAGATTTTTACCTTGTCAGCTCGGGGATTCGATCTAGCAACCTTTTGGTTACTGGCCCAACGCTCTAACCACTTGGCTAAATGCCGCCCGTATACTACTTGTCAGACAATGAAAATTATACTGTATACTGGTTTTGGGGGTGGGTTTGGTGTGGGGGGGGTGTCTTTTTAACATTTTGGGGGATTCCTCATGTCTTACTCATTGTTAAGTACTATATTTATTGAATATTCTATGAATATTTGGATGCAATTTGGGTGCAATCAATTAGCATAATTGATCATAGATCTAATTATATTTCAAAATGTTGCAGGAATCTTATCGGTTTCTAACTACAGAAACGATTTCAGAGCAATCTGAGATGGTGGTTGTCAATCCTCTTTCTTGTACTTTTGAGTTGGAATGACCCATGTGGCGCGAGTATATACAATATATGGACTTATGTTAATGTGCATGAGTGTCAACATTAAAGTGTGTGTGTGGTCTGCTTGTGTAATGTGTGTGTTGTGTGGGCATGTAGCCTGCTTGAGTAACGTGTTTGTGCCCGTGTGTCCATTGACAGAGGTCGCTGAAGACAGTGGTTGTCCCCAAAGGGAACCAGCTCCATAAGAAGTTGAGGAGAGCTGCCTTGAAGCTGGAGAGGACCATGGGATATGGAGAGGCTGAGGTGTGTGTGTCCGTGCGTGCGGGGGGATGACTGAATATACAGTGCATTGGGAAAGTATTCAGACCCCTTCACCTTTTCCACATTTAGCCTTAAAATGGATTTAAATAAAATAATAATCCTCAGCAATCTACACAACAATACCCCATCATGACATGACAAAACGAAAACGGTTATCTTTGGAAAATTTTGCAAATGTATTTTTTTTTTAAACAGATACCTTATTTACATAAGTATTCAGACCCTATCCTATGAGACTCGAAATTGAGCTCTGGTGAATCCTGTTTCCATTGATCATCCTTGAGATGTTTCTACAACTTGATTGGAGTCCACCTGTGGTAAATTCAATTGATTGGACATGGTTTGGAAGGGAAACATCTGTTTGTGTAAGGTCCCATAGTTGACCTTGCATTTCAGAGCAAAACCAAGCAATGAGGTCTAAGGAATTGTTCATAGCTCCGAGACAAGATTGTGTCAAGGCACAAATCTGGGGAAGGGTACCAAAAAATTTCTGCAGCATTGATGGTCCCCACAGTGGCCATCATCATTCTTAAATGGAAGAAGTTTGGAACCACCAAGACACTTCCTAAAGCTGGCTGCACTGCCAAACTGAGCAATCGGGGGATAGGGCCTTGGTCAGGGAGGTGACCAAAAACAATAGTGTGATTCACTGTGACCGAGCTCCAGAGTTCCTCTGTGGAGATAGTTGTCCTTCGGGAAGGTTCTCCCATTTTTGCAACACTCCACCAATCAGGCCTTTATGGTAGAGTGGCCAGATGGAAACCACTCCTCAGTAAAAGGCACATGACAGCCTACTTGGAGTTTGCCAAAAGGCACCTAAAGGACTCCGACCAAGAGAAACAAGATTATCTGGTCTGATGAAACCAATATTGAACCCTTTGGCCTGAATGCCAAGTGTCACGTCTGGAGGAAACCAGGCACCGATCATCACCTGGCCAATAACATCCCTACGGTGAAACATGGTGGTGGCAGCATCATGATGTGGGGATGTTTTTCAGTGGCAGGGACTGGGGGACGAATCAGGGTCGAGGGAAAGATGAATGGAGCAAAGTACGGAGAGATCCTTGAAAACCTGCTCAGGACCTCAGACTGGGGAGAAGGTTCACCTTCCAACAGGACAACGACCCTAAGCACACAGCCAAGACAACACAGGAGTAGCTTGGGGACAAGTCTCAATGTCTGTGAGTGGCCCAGCCAGAGCCCGGACTTCAACCTGATCTAACATCTCTGGAGAGACCTGAAAATAGCTGTGCAAGCGACGCTCCCCATCCAACCTGACAGAGCTTGAGAGGATCTGCAGAGAAGAATGTGAGAAACTCCCCAAATACAGTAGTGTCAAGCTTGTAGCGTCATACCTTAGACGACACGAGGCTATAATCGCTGCCAATGGTGCTTCAACAAAGTACTGAGTAAAAAATTCGGCATTTTTTTTTTGGGGGGGGGGGGATCATTTCCACGAACCTGTTTTTGCTTTGTCATTATGGGGTATTGTGTGTAGATTGAAGAGAAAAGCAAAAATGTGGAAAAGCTGAAGGGGTCTGAATACTTTCCGAATGCACTAATATATATGTATGTACAGTTGAAGTCAGAAGTTTACATACACCTAAGCCAAATACATTTAAAGTCTGTTTTTCACAATTCCTGACATTTAATCCTAGTAAAAAAATCCCTGTCTTAGGTCAGTTAGGATCACTGCTATTTATTTCAGCTTTTATTTCTTTCATCACATTCCCAGTGGGTCAGAAGTTTACATACACTCAATTAGTATTTGGTAGGATTGCCTTAAAATTGTTTAACTTGGGTAAAATGTTTCGGGTAGCCTTCCACAACCTTCCCACAATAAGTTGGGTGAATTTTGGCCCACTCCTCCTGACAGGGCTTGTTTAACTGAGTCAGGTTGTAGGCCTCCTTGCTCCACATGCTTTTCAGTTCTTCCCACAAATTGTCTATGGGATTGAGGTCAGGGCTTTGTGATGGCCACTCCAACACCTTGACTTTGTTGTCCTTAAGCCATTATGACACAACTTTGGAAGTATGCTTGGGGTCATTGTCCATTTGGAAGACCCATTTGCGACCAAGCTTTAACATCCTGACTGATGTCTTGAGATGTTGCTTCAATATATCCACATAATTTTCCTTTCTCATGAAGCCATCTATTTCATGAAGTGCACCAGTCCCTCCTGCAGCAAAGCACCCCCACAACATGATGCCGCCACCCCCGTGCTTCACGGTTGGGATGGTGTTCTTCGGCTTGCAAGCATCCCCCTTTTTCCTCCAAACATAACGATGGTCATTGTGGCCAAACAGTTCTATTTTTGTTTCATCAGACCAGAGGACATTTCTCCAAAAAGTAAGATCTTTGTCGCCATGTGCAGTGGCAAACCGTAATTCTGGCTTTTTTATGGCGGTTTTGGAGCAATGGCTTCTTCCTTGCTGAGCGGCCTTTCAGGTTATGTCTACATAGGACTCATTTTACTGTGGCTATAGATACTTTTGTACCTGTTTCTTCCAGCATCTTCACAAGGTCCTTTGCTGTTGTTCTGTGATTGATTTTCACTTTTCGCACCAAAGTACGTTCATCTCTAGGAGACAGAACACATCTCCTTCCTGAGCTGTATGCCGGTTGCGTACTATTGTTTGTACAGATGAACGCGGTACCTTCAGGCGTTTGGAAATAGCTCCCAAGGATGAACCAGACTTGTGGAGGTCTACAATTCTTTTTTCTGAGGTCTTGGCTGATTTCTTTTGATTTTCCCATGATGTCAAGCAAAGAGGCACTGAGTTTGAAGGTAGGCCTTGAAGTACATCCACAGATACACCTCCAATTGACTCAAATTATGTCAATTAGCCTAACAGAATCCTCTAAAGCCACGACATAATTTTCTGGAATTTTCCAAGCTGTTTAAAGGCAGTCAACTTAGTGTATGTAAACTTCTGACCCACTGGAATTGTGATACAGTTAATTATAAGTGAAAAAAATCTGTCTGTAAACAATTGTTGGAAAAATTACGTGTCATGCACAAAGTAGATGTCCTAACCGACTTGCCAAAACCATAGTTTTTTTAACAATAAATTTGTGGAGTGGTTGAAAAAGTTTTTATGACTCCAACCTAAGTGTATGTAAACTTCCGACTTCAACTGTGTATGTGTGTATATATTTGTGTGTGTGTATGTATGTATGTATGTATGTATGTATATATATATGTATGTACTGTGTTAACAACCCTCCAGGCGAGCTTCAATGCCATACAACTCGCCTTCCGTGGCCTCCAATTGTTCTTGAATACAAGTAAAACTAAATGCATGCTCTCAACCGCTCGCTGCCTGCACATGCCCGCCTGTCCAACATCAATACTCTGGACGGCTCGGACTTAGAATATGTTGACAACTACAAATACCTAGGTGTCTGGTTAGACTGTAAACTCTCCTTCCAGACTCACATCAAGCATCTCTAATCCAAAGTTAAATCTAGAATTGGCTTCCTATTTCTCAAAAAAGCATCCTTCACTCATGCTGCCAAACATACCCTTGTAAAACTGACCATCCTACCAATCCTCGACTTCGGCGATGTCATTTACAAAATAGCCTCCAATACCCTACTCAATAAATTAGATGCAGTCTATCACAGTGCCATCTGTTTTGTCACCAAAGCCCCAAATACTACCCACCACTGCGACTTGTACGCTCTCGTTGGCTGGCCCTCGCTTCATACTCGTCGCCAAACCCACTGGCTCCAGGTCATTTTCAAGACCATGCTAGGTAAACTTTACCCCCCTTATCTCAGCTCGCTGGTCACCATAGCAGCACCCACGTGTAGCACGTGCTCCAGCAGGTATATCTCTCTGGTCACCCCCAAAACCAATTCTTCCTTTGGCCACCTCTCCTTCCAGTTCTCTGCTGCCAATGACTGGAACGAACTACAAAAATCTCTGAAACTGGAAACACTTATCTCCCTCACTAGCTTTAAGCACCAGCTGTCAGAGAATCTCACAGATTACTGCACCTGTACATAGCACATCTATAATTTAGCCCAAACTACCTCTTTCCCTACTGTATTTATTTATTTATTTTGCTCCTTTGCACCCCATTATTTCTATCTCTACTTGGCACATTCTTCCACTGCAAATCAACCATTCCAGTGTTTTACTTGCTATATTGTATTTACTTCGCCACCATGGCCTTTTTTTGCCTTTACCTCCCTTATCGCACCTCACTTGCTCACATTGTATATAGACTTATTTTTCTACTGTATTATTGACTGTATGTTTGTTTTATTCCATGTGTAACTCTGTTGTTGTTGTATGTGTCGAACTGCTTTGCTTTATCTTGGCCAGGTCGCAATTGTAAATGAGAACTTGTTCTCAACTTGCCTACCTGGTTAAATAAAGGTGAAATCAAATTAAAAAAATATGTGTATATGTATATATGTATGTGTGTATATGTGTGTGTGTGTATGTGTATATATGTGTGTGTATGTATATATGTATGTATGTATGTATATACACTGCTCAAAAAAATTAGGGGAACTAAAATAACGCATCCTAGACCTGAATGAATGAAATATTTACATAGTTGAATGTGCTGACAACAAAATCACACTAAAATTATCAATGGAAACCAAATGTATCAACCCATGGAGGTCTGGATTTGGAGTCACACTCAAAATTAAAGTGGAAAACCACACTACAGGCTGATCCAACTTTGATGTAATGTCCTTAAAACAAGTCAAAATTAGGCTCAGTAGTGGGTGTGGCCTCCACGTGCCTGTATGACCTCCCTATAACGCCTGGGCATGCTCCTGATGAGGTGGCGGATGGTCTCCTGAGGGATCTCCTCCCAGACCTGGACTAAAGCATCCGTCAACTCCTGGACAGTCTGTGGTGCAACGTGGTGTTGGTGGATGGGGCGAGACATGATGTCCCAGATGTGCTCAATTGGATTCAGGTCTGGGGAACGGCGGGACAGTCCATAGCATCAATGCCTTCCTCTTGCAGGAACGCTCACACACTCCAGCCACATGAGGTCTAGCATTGTCTTGCATTAGGAGGAACCCAGGGCCAACCACATCAGCATATGGTCTCACAAGGGGTCTGAGGATCTAATCTCGGTACCTAATGGCAGTCAGGCTACCTCTGGCGAGCACATGGAGGGCTGTGCAGCCCCCCAAAGAAATGCCACCCCACACCATGACTGACCCACCGCCAAACCGGTCATGCTGGACGATGTTGCAGGCAGCAGATTCTCCACGGCGTCTCCAGACTCTGTCACGTCTGTCACGTGCTCAGTGTGAACCCGCTTTCATCTGTGAAGAGCACAGGGCGCCAGTGGCGAATTTGACAATCTTGGTGTTCTCTGGCAAATGCCAAACGTCCTGCACGGTGTTGGGCTGTAAGCACAACCCTCACCTGTGGACATCGGGCCCTCATACCACCCTCATGGAGTCTGTTTCTGACCGTTTGAGCAGACAAATGCACATTTGTGGCCTGCTGGAGGTCATTTTGCAGGGCTCTGGCAGTGCTCCTCCTTGCACAAAGGCGGAGGTAGCGGTCCTGCTACTGGGTTGTTGCCCTCCTACGGCTTCCTCCACGTCTCCTGATGTACTGGCCTGTCTCCTGGTAGCGCCTCCATGCTCTGGACACTACCCTGACAGACACAGCAAACCTTCTTGCCACAGCTCACATTGATGTGCCATCCTGGATGAGCTGCACTACCTGAGCCACTTGTATTGGTTGTAGACTCCGTCTCATGCTACCACTAGAGTGAAAGCACCGCCAGCATTCAAAAGTGACCAAAACATCAGCCAGGAAGCATAGGAACTGAGAAGTGGTCTGTGGTCCCCACCTGCAGAACCACTCCTTTATTGGGGGTGTCTTGCTAATTGCCTACAATTTCAACCTGTTTTCTATTCCATTTGCACAACAGCATGTGACATTTATTGTCAATCAGTATTGCTTCCTAAGTGGACAGTTTGATTTCACAGAAGTGTGATTTACTGGGAGTTACATTATGTTGTTTAAGTGTTCACTTTATTTTTTTGAGCAATATATATATATATATATATATACGCGTGTTTTTCTGCTCATAATTTCCTACATTTTGATAGTCAACCTCTGTCATTATATTCTGCCCTACAACACTAATAAACCCTTGCTCACTAGAATGTCAGAAATCAATAGAATGAATGCTTCCATCTAGTTGACATCGGTAAAGTTCTCTGTCATCTTTTTTTGCGAAGCAAAGATGTTTAGACACCGGGGGGAAAATGCAATAACATTGTCAATGTAAAAATTCTTTTATTTGCAAGATGTCCAAATGACATCAGTTTGACCGGTGGTAAGGAAATAGAAAGTTGTGAAAACGACCCAACGTGTTTCTGATAAGATTTCAGTTTGAATGATTATTTAATGTGGATGAAATACTATCATCTTTTATGATGCTGATCAAGATGGCACTTCTACAGACGGTAAATAACTGAGCATTCACATTCTCTCACGATGCTGAAAGGAACTCCTGTTCCTGAGTTCAAATGTTGCCTACATTGTAGCATTTTAAAATGTTAAGATTATGTGAGTGGTTATAGTAGTGTCCAGATTTCAGTTTCCATTTAACCCATCTGAACAGTAGGCTACAGTTCCCTTGACATGCCATAGGCCTATTTGAAGTCCCTGTCTTGTATAGCGCCTCACAATCATCACACATCACACTATCATTCTCCTTTACAACTTCACCAAATCTTCCTCAAACATGACTTTTCTGGCCCTTACTTCTCTTTATTTTCAACACTCCTTTCACAGCTTTTCTCTTATTGAATTAAACTCCGACATTGTCTCACTCCGACATTGTCCTTTTTGCCTTTTTCTGCCCGTTCCCAAAAGCCTTTGGTGATTAGCATGTAGGCTATTTGGCGTGTACACAGTTAGGCCCTAAAGCGTAGGCTTATGCACTAATGAGGCAAAGAGAGAGATGATAAACACACACTAATTTCTCATCAAAAGGTAACTATGAAGTGCACATGAAATAATAATACACTCAGGTAGCCTAGTGGTTAAGAGTGTTGGGCAGTAACTGAAAGGTTGCTGGTTTGGTGAAAAATCTGTCAATGTGCCCTTGAGCAAGGCACTTAACCCTAATTGCTCCTGTAAGTCTCTGGAGAAGAGCGTCTGCTAAATGACAAAAATGTAAATTATACATTTAATGGATTTTTTAAGGAATTGTTTTCTGCTTATTCAACCCGCCCTTTATCCATACAATATTTAATGACCCTAAACCCGTCCACCCCGCGGGTTATGAGTCAACCCGTGCATCACTAATGTATGTGCATGTGTGTGTTGGCGCTTACCTGTCTTTGTGTGTGTGTGTGTGTGTGTAGGTAACGGAGTTGGATGCACACACTTACAATTTTGTTGCAGAAAGATCCTTTGCCATTGGTGAGTCAATAATAATGTTACTGGGACTTTTTATAACTATTTGCCTATAACTACTGTCTGTGAATAATTTAATATTTTCAACCGTGTGTTGGTTCGTCTCTCCAGGCCTGAACATTGTAATGAAGCTCATAAATGGTGACCCTTCACCTGACCCCCGACTGTTGGTCAGCCCTAAACCCCCTGACCCCTCACCCCAGGTCAGTCCTTTCTCTCCCCCTCTCCTCCAGGTGTCAGTATGTTGACAGAGTTGCCAGACAGACATGGTGACTACTTCCTCTGCCGCTGCTGTTCTCACAGGATGTTTACGTCATCCCTCATTGGACACCTAATCTCTGCTCGACACCGCTACCACTACATAGTGGGTTACAGACTGCACACACACTACATAAACGCACATGCACACACACACTACATACAAACTACATACACACGCACGCACACACACACTACATTATGTCCAGACCTGGGTCAAATACACTATATATACTAAAGTATGTGGCCAACCCTTCATGGATGGGATGGATTCGGACATTTCAGCCACACCCGTTGCTGACCATGTTTATAAAATCAAGCACGCCGCCATGCAATCTCCATAGACAAACATTGGCAGTAGAATGGCCTTACTCAGTTACTTTCAATGTGGCACCATCCTAGGATGCCACCTTTCCAACAAGTCAGTTCATAAAATGTCTGCCCTGCTAGAGCTGCCCCAGTCAAATGCAAGTGCTGTTATTGTGAAGTGGAAACGTCTAGGAGCAGCAACAACTCATCCGCGAAGTGGTAGGCAACACAAGCTCACAGAACGGGACAGACGAGTGCTAAAGGTGCGTAGCGCGTAAAAATCGTCTGTCCTCGGTTGCAACACTCACTACTGACGATTGATTCTGTGCTTCCAACTTTGTGGCAAGAGTTTGGGGAAGGCTCTTTCCTGTTTCAGCATGATAATGCCAACTTTGCACAAAGCGAGGTCCATACAGAAATGCTTTGCTGAGATCAGTGTGGAGAACTTTACTGGCCTGCACAGAGCCCTGACCTCAACCCCATCGAAAACCTTTGGGATGAATTGGAACGCCGACTGCAAACCAGGCCTTATCGCCAAACATCAGTGCCTGACCTCACTAATGCTCTTATGGCTGAATGGTAGCAAGTCTTCGCAGAAATGTTCCAACATCTAGTGGAAAGCCTTCATAGAAGAGTGGAGGCTGTTATAGCAGCAAAGGGGGGACCAAATCCATAATAATGCCCATGATTTTGGAATGAGATGTTCCATGAGCAGGTGTCCACATACTTCTGGTCATGTAGTGTACTTTCAAAGACGAGCTGATTTCTGACCCAGGTCTGATTTGTGTTTCATGTTCAAGCTCCATACATACTGAACTCAGTAAGTGACATTTCCCACTGGACTGTGTTGTCATAGAAACTAGTGTACCCTGAGCTGGCTGCTGATTGGCCAGTGAGCCCAGAGCTGACGGTGAAGGCGGGGCCTCTTCATGAGGAGCTGAGAGTGAGAGCTGCAGAACTGGAGGCACAGGAGGGACTAGGACAGCTCACGGTAATTAATAACCTATAATCATCTAATCAATATCTGTTCGATTACTGCCCTTATCAATACACTGAACTGAAAACACCAAAGGGAACGGGACAACCCACGATAAACTATAACTATAATCATCTAATTGTAGGGTTCTGAGTCTTGACGGTTTTTAAGATATTGAGGACAACAAACACTTGAATAAAATTTTAGATTTTAATAAAGCTGGGAAGCATACAAACAATACACGTCAATAAAACCAAACAGCAGTGTATATAGGAGAGTCTGCCTCCCTGCATCCTGTGGAATCTATGCATAAACAATCATAAATCTCGATGGACCAACCAAATGTAAATGAATACCAGATGTTTCTTGCCGTATTGGGGGAAGGGGGTCAGTCATTCTAACTTTGACGTTCCCCCAGATAACAACTTGGACCGTAACGTATGGTGGTTTAACAGGCTCACAAGGCCTTGAAGTTACATTGCAAAGGGCCCTAGGGTCTTTAGGGTGGACTGGTGTGCCTCTAACATACTGGGTAACCCACAAGGATTTCAAGGTACTTCTGGTGTGTAAACTGCATTATGGTTAACACATACTTTTTATTATTATTTATTTTTACAGACTATATGGTTTAAACAGACTGTATGGTTAAAGGGCCAATCCATAGCTGAAACAGTAACGAAGTGGTTCACCGCACCAATGTTTTGGTAAAAAGCTGAGGGGTGGCGCTTGAGAAATGTACCCACTCTCAAATTCATAGACAAGGACTGACCATCCATGATATCAAAAGTTATGGTTTTAATCATGTTTGTTTATTTTATTTTGCTTAAAAACATTGGAGTACGTGCTGACCAGACTGCTCACGCATGTTGATTTTGTCCACCTACACCAGACGCGATCAGGATACGCAGGTTGAAATATCAAAATTAACTCTGAACCAACTACATTAATTTGGGAACAGGTCAAAAAGCATAAAGCATTAAACATTTATGGACATTTAGCTAGCTAGCTTGCTGATTCTAGCAAATTTGTCCTGGGATATAATCATTGGGTTGTTATTTGACCTGAAATGCACAAGGTTCACTACTTCGACAATTAATCCACAGATAAAAAGGTAAACCTAGTTAGTTTCTAGTAATCTCTCCTCCTTCAGGCTTCTTCTTCTGAGTTTATATGGCGGTTCGTAACCAACTTTAAGGTGCATTACCACTACCAACTGGACTGGAGTGTGGACCTCAGTTCATCGTTCAATCACCCACGTGGGTATATGCTCCTAAAAACCAATGAGGAGATGGGAGAGGCGGGACTTGCAGCGCGTCAAAGCGTCACAAATAGAATCAAATTCTATTTTAGCGCCTGGCTATGCAGATGCTCGTTCACGCGCACGGACAGTGTAGGTGTAATGATTGAATAACATTTGTGTACATTTATTTTGTGACATCTATTTTGTGACGCGAGCGGTGTGGGCAGCATGTAAGTCCAAAAATGGATGTAGTGTAGCAACTGCAGATTGCTCCTTTAACAGACTATATGGTTAAAACCCTTCAAAATCAATATCCGTCTGATCACTGTCCTCAATACACTGAACTGGAGACACAGGAGGGAACAGGACAACCCACAGCAAACTCCTCCATCAAATAATAAATGAGTCAACCAATCAATCTCTCAATAAACCAATCAATCAAAAGTACATCAATCATATGATCTGTTCTGTTATGAAGGTGGTAAAGAGAGAACCTGCTGCTGGAGACACAACCACTACCAATACTGAAGGTAAGACGCACGCACGCACACACAAACACACACATGCACACACAAACATACACACACTCACCTCCTGTGAATGGTTTTGTGTGTGTTTCAGGGACTGCCCAGCAGAGCCAGAACGGCTCACCACCTCTCACTGTGAAAGAGGAACCGGTTGACTCCATAGTACCGTCCCAGCCCCCTAGAGGAGAAAAGAGGAACAAGAGGAGGAGCAACCCTGTGGTTGGTCAGTATTCCTGTTATCAAGGCTGCCGTTGGTTGGTTCATCAGTCTCTCAGTTTGGACAGTATCTCAAGTTTGGACCGTAATACTATTTTGAAGTGACCTGTGCGTGGGTGTTGATGTGTGTGTGTGTGTGTGTGTGTGTGTGTAGGTGTGAACTTCCTTGTCCAGGTGTCCCACAGGAGAAGGAAACAGTACTACTGTCAGCTATGTTCTGTCAGGATGAAACACGCTATTGCTGATCACATGACCAGCCTCAGCCACCGGCACAACTATGTGGTGTGTGTGTTTTTAAGTCTATCTTTTTATTTAGTAAGGTGTGCATCATTACAGTCAATCAATAACCATTTATTTGGGGGATGTTTGACATGCATTAAATTCTGCTTGTTGTCTTTTGTAGAGGTTGAAGTACCCTGGTTGGACCTCCAGCCCGGTAGAGATGGAGAAGAAGCTGTTCAAAATGGCCGTTCACCTGGAGAAGGTCGACAGAGACGCAGGAATGGGCATGCAGGTCAACACGCACACTGAAAGTTTACAATTGTCAGGGTGGAAGTTGTCTGTGCTTCGTTCGTTGGGGCCTGCTTCCTGCGTCAGTCAGGTTGTCTCTGTGTCACAAAGCATGATGAACCCTGTTGACTGTTGCGTACTGTTACGGGAAAATTGTGTGCCTCTTTCCTGTAAATTAAACTCAAACTATTTTAGGCCCCACAGACACACACAAACTCACACTAGCACCAAACACACGCTCTTCTAGCACCAAACTCACACGCTCTTCTAGCACCAAACTCACACTAGCTCCAAACTCACACTAGCACCAAACACACGCTCTACTAGCACCAAACTCACACGCTCTTCTAGCACCAAACTCACACGCTCTTCTAGCACCAAACTCACACTAGCTCCAAACTCACACTAGCACCAAACTCACGCTCGACCAGGACCAAACTCACACTAGCTCCAAACTCACACTAGCTCCAAACTCACATTTGCTGATGTTCTCTCTCTGTGTAACAGAAGGTAGAAGTGGAAGCTGATGAGTACAAAGAGCTGTTGTCCTTTCCTGTGGAGGAAGGTAAGCTTGGACAGAGGAAAATTATATTGTTTTTTTGTGCATTTCTGGGCGATGTTGTATCGGTTTGAGGGGTCATGTTTTCATATGTATCTGGGCTATTGCCTTTCAAGCAGGCAGAAATACAGCCGGTATGACAAGTTGTATTTCTGCCTGCGTGAACTGCAATAGTTCAGATACACATGAAATGACCCCAGGAATCGATAAAACATCGCTCAGAGATGAACAAAATAACATTCTAAATGGGTTAATCTTTCTTTTAATTACTGTGGTTGATATATGGTTGTTATTGTGGTCTTGATCCACAGGTGTCAGTAAACTGCAAGCCATCATCAGACGGCAACAAGAGCCATGCGATCTGAGACACACAGCTTCCTCGACCAATCACAACCCAGAGGATCTGAGACAGACAGCTCCCTTGTCCAATCCCGATGCAGCCCAATGTCCAGCTCAAGGTAAGTATAAGCCATCTGGGGCTAGAGTTTCAGCAGAACGCGTAATATCTGACTCCTTAGAGGAGAAACTGAGGTCAATCACCTGAAGTTGTATTCCTGTTGTTGAAACTGTTCTTTAGCTGAAACTGTTGTACTGAAACTGTGGGGGGCAGCACTAGGGTGTGTGGGTGTTGGCATGGATACATAAAAGAGAACCAACCAGTAAAAGCACAGCCCCTTTATTCTCTACGAATCGTGCCGAGAACATAAAAGTTGGTTCACAGTCAACTTTTGTTGTGACTTGATTTAAATTAATCTGATGACTGTTAGTGGCGCGGGGACTTTAATGCAGGCAAACTTAAATCAGTTTTACCAAATTTGTACCAGCATGTCACGTGCAACCAGAGAAAAAAAATCCTAGACCACCTTTACTCCACACACAGAGATGCATACAAAGCTCTCCACCGCCCTCCATTTGACAAATCTGACTATAATTCTATCCTCCTGATTCCTGCTTACAAGCAAAAACTAAAGCAGGAAGTACCAGTGACTCGCTCAATAGGGAAGTGATCAGATGACTCGGATGCTACACTACATGACTGTTTTACTAGCACAGACTGGAATATGTTCCGGGATTCATCCAATGGCATTGAGTACACCACCTCACTCATCGGCTTCATCAATAAGTGCATTGACGACGTCATCCCCACAATGACTGTACGTATATATCCCATGGATTACAGGCAACATCCGCACCGAGCTAAAGGCTAGAACTGCCGCTTTCAAGGAGCGCTTAGAAGAAATCCCGCTATGCCCGCCAACAAACCATCAAACAAGCAAAGCGTCAATACAGAATTAAGATTGAATCCTACTAAACCGGCTCTGACGCTTGTCGGATGTGGCAGGGCTTGAAAACTATTACAGACTACAAAGAAAAACCCATACGTGAGCTGCCCAATGACGTGAGCAACCAGACGAGCTAAAAGCCTTTTATGCTCGCTTCAAGGAAAGCAACACTGAAGCATGTACGAGAGCACCAGCTATCCTAGATGACTGTGTGATAACGCTCTTGGTAGCTTAGCCGATGTGAACAAAACCTTTAAACAGGTCAACATTCACAAAGCTGCTGGGCCAGATGGATTACCAGGACGTGTACTCAAAGCATGCCCGGACCAACTGGCAAGTGTCTTCACTGACATTTTCAACATCTCCCTGGCCGAGTCTGTAATATCTACATGTTTCAAGCAGACCACCATAGTCCCCGTGCCCAAGGACGCGAAGGTAACCTGCCTAAATGATTACCACCCTTGGCACTCACGTCGGTAGCCATCAAGTGCATTGAAAGGCTGGTCATGGCTCACATCAACAGCATCCTCCCGGACACCCAAGACCCATTCCAATTCAAATAGAGCCCCAACAGATCCACAGGTGATGCAATCTCAATCGCACTCCACACTGCCCTTTCTCACCTGGACAAAAGGAACACCTATGTGAGAATGCTGTTCATTGACTACAGCTCAGCGTTCAACACCATTGTGCCCACAAAGCTCATCACTAAGCTAAGGACTCTGGGACAAAACACCTCCCTCTGGATGCTGGACTTCCTGACGGGCCGTCCCCAAGTGGTAAGAGTAGGCAACAACACGTCTGCCACGCTGATCCTTAACACTAGAGCCCCTCAGGGGTGTGTACTTACTCCCCTCCTGTATTCCTTGTTCACCCACAAATGTGTTGCCAAACATGACTCGAACACCATCATAAAGTTTGCTCATGACACGATAGTGGTAGGCCTGATCACCGACAACAATGACACGGCCTATAGGGAGAAGATCATAGAACTGGGCAGTGTGATGCCAGGACAACAACCTCTCCCTCAATGTGAGCAAGACTAAGGAGCTGCTCGTGGACTACAGGAAAAGGCGGGCCGAACAGGCCCCCATTAACATTGACGGGGCTGTAGTTGAGTGGGTGTCCACATCACCAACGAACTGTCATGGTCCAAACATACCAAGACAGTAGTGAAAAGGGCACAACAAAACCTTTTCCCCCTCGGGAGACTGAAAAGATTTGGCATGGGTCTCAAGATCCTCAAAAGGTTCAAGAGCTGCACCATCGAGAGCATCCTGACCGGTTGCATCACCGCCTGGTATGGCAACTGCTCGGCATCTGACCGTAGGGTACTACAGAGGGTAGTGCGGACAGCCCAGTATATCACTGGGGCCAAGCTTCCTGCCATCCAGGACCTATATAATAGGCGGTGTCAGAGGAAAGCCCATAAAATTGTGAGACTCCCAAGTCACCCAAGTTGTAGACTGTTTTCTCGGCTACTGCACGGAAAGCGTAACCAGAGCGCCAAGTCTAGGACCAAGAGGCTCTAAATCGCCATCAGACAATTTACATTGACCCCCCCCACCTCCTTTTTGTACACTACTGCTACTTGCTGTTTATTATCTATGCAAGTCTCTTCACCCCCACCTACATGTACAAATTACCTAACCTGTACCCCTGCACACTGACTCTGTACCAGTGCCCCCTGTATATCACCTCAATATTGTTATTCTTATTGTGTTACTTTTTTTTCTACTTGGTAAATATTTTCTTAACTCTTCTTGAACTGCACTGTTGGTCAAGGGCTTGTAAGTAAGTATTTAATTGAAAGTCTACACTTGTTGTATTCAGCGCATGTGACAAATAACATTTGGCCCAGCGTCGTCCGGGTTAGGGGTGGATTTGGCCGGCATGGATGTTCCAGTCCCATCGCGCACTAGCGACTCCTGTAGCGGGCCAGGCACAATGCACGCTGACACGGTTTGCCAGGTGTATGGTGTTTCCTCTGACACATTGGTGCGGCTGGCTTCCGGGTTAAGTGGTCGTTGTGTCAAGAAGCAGTGCGGCTTGGCTGGGTCGTGAGGTACGGATCTCAAACTTCGCATCTCCCGAGTCCGTACGGCAGTTGCAGCGATGGAACAGGACTGTAAAAAGGGGTTAATTAAAACAAACCATGTTTAATTGTTACCTGATTTAGGATCTTCAAGAACCCAAACCTTTGCTCGTCATTCAGTACTCCACAAATTAATTGAATTATTTATTTACTAATTAAATATATAATAACACAGATTACACATACACACGTACATGAGACTAAAGTCCCTAGTGGACGGACCACATATGACTGCCTATTTCACAGAGATGGAGAAAGGAGTTGGGGAAAATAGAGAGCGAGGGAAAATGGGACATTTATCATGGATACATACGAGGACTGTCTTCACGTTAATCATATACCTTGCACACGAACCATCGCCCGTTTTGGAATTCGAAGCAATGAATGTATTTACGCGTTGAATGCCGTCGTTCGTCATCTATCTCTGTTGAAACCAAAACTTCTTGAAATGGGGTTTTGTTGGGCTTTCCGCTTCTACATGCTTTGATTGTCCACCAGAGGTCACAATGTCCTTCTTAGTTGTCCGGTCTCCAATGAGCTCAGAACTTGTTCTTAGCTTCTGTGGATAGTCAGTTTGAACCACTTTTACACGGACAGCTGCAGCGTGCTCATTTTCGGGTGTGGTCTGCTGAGTTTATTTTCTTCACTTTGTGTTGTTTCAACCATTTCTCACATGTAGCTAACGCTCCACGTTTCCTCATCAAGTGTTGAGGTTGAGAGTTTGTTTCTAACCATTTCAACGTGTGGACAACGGTTTCACATCTTCTGGTATGGTATGTTAATTCTTAGTCAGTCCTTTTAAGCACTCTGGTCGAAAAGGGCGGTTCCATCACGCTGACAAGCTCTCTGACCTCATTCAGGGCGTGGCTACTTAAAGGGCAACATATCATCAAAACTAAGATCTCGTTAGAAAACTAAAATCACATTCCTGTCTTGATATTTCCTACACAATGTAAAGGATGTAAACTTGACATACACAGTGTGAAATCTCTTCAAGTTGAAATATTTTAGTTATATAATTGTCACAAAATAGACATTAATGTTCCATAGACCATCTCTTGTTTAGAAATATTGTCCCAGTGTTCACTTTTGGACATTAGAGTTTTTGGGCCGCAAAATGTCTCTGTAACAAAAACATTCCAATCACCAAAAAGAGTTCCCTGCTGAATACAATTTACGATTGGCCTGAGGTGTCATAAACTCCTACATCAATCCCTACTCCCCTCTGCGGGTGAGAGCGGTCTAGTGGACATTGATCCATTGTAAACTGATCTTTGGATCCTCACAGGAGAGTCGTGACACTTTTATTTAGCTGAAACTGTTCTTTGGCTGAAACTGTTCTACTGAAGCTGTATTTTAGCTGAAACTGTTCTTAACCGAAGTTAAAGCATCTGCTGTGTCTCCACTCATCGTTTCATCTCCCTCAGGTATGTGTGAGGTAGAGTCACGCGAGACCGAGGGAGTGTGTCCTCTCCCTGTCAGTCTATCGGAGGAGGAGAATGACCAGACGCTCCTGGTTCAGATCTCAAGTGAGCCACAGAAATATCTCTTATCTGTCCATAGGGGTGTGGTTCTATACCTGAGTGCCATGTTATAACGTTGCTCTTTCTCTCCACCCTTCTCTCTCTCTCGCTCTCGCCTGCTCCCCCCCTCCCCCCCAGTGTTTTTGGGAGAAGACCAGGAACCCCTACAAGTACCTTCCCCGTTCCTCCAGGATCAGCCATCCCTTACTTCCATCCCTCTCCCACTCTCTACACCTCACCCTATCGCCCTCTCTTCCTCAATCCCCCCCCCCCTCTCTCCCTCAAACCCCTTTTCTACCTCTCTTTCCACAGTTGTCCTATCTACCTCACCCTCCCTCTCTTCCTCCATACCATCCCACACCCCCTCGTTGTCCACAGAGAAGACGACACACCCCTCCCCTGTCTCTGTCTCTGTTCCTGTACCTCTCTCAGCTCTGAGGAGCTCAACACATTTGAAGGACTGGGAGACTTCTCTGAGTCCAGAGTGGTGGGAGAGGAAGAGCCCAGAATGCAGAGAGACGCAGACGCTTCTAGAAATACCAGACAGACACACTCTTCTGGAATACTCGGGCAGAGACAGACAGATTGAATACTCAGCGACAGACCGACAGACTGCACACACTGAGAGAAACCGACAGACTCATCTAGAATACTCTGAGAGAGAGAGACAGGCAGACTACTCTGAGAGAGACAGAAGGGCAGACTACTCTGAGAGAGACAGACGGGCAGACTATTCAGAGAGAGACAGACGGGCGGACTACTCCGAGGGAGGCAGATGGGCGGACTACTCCGAGGGAGGCAGACGGGCGGACTATTCCGAGGGAGGCAGACGGGCGGACTATTCCGAGGGAGGCAGACGGGCGGACTACTCCGAGGGAGGCAGACGGGCGGACTACTCCGAGGGAGGCAGACGGGCGGACTACTCCGAGGGAGGCAGGCGGGCGGACTACTCCGAGGGAAGCAGGCGGGCGGACTACTCCGAGGGAGGCAGGCGGGCGGACTACTCCGAGGGAGGCAGGCGGGCGGACTACTCCGAGGGAGGCAGGCGGGCAGACTACTCCGAGGGAGGCAGGCGGGCGGACTACTCCGAAGGAGGCAGGCGGGCGGACTACTCCGAGGGAGGCAGGCAGGCGGACTACTCCGAGGGAGGCAGGCGGGCGGACTACTCCGAGGGAGGCAGGCAGGCGGACTACTCCGAGGGAGGCAGGCAGGCGGACTACTCCGAGGGAGGCAGGCAGGCGGACTACTCTGAGGGAGAACTGGACGAAGACCAAGAACACACACATCATCACAGTGAACACACACATCATCACAGTGAACACACACACTTCGAGCAGGCCCCAGCAAGCTGGCTCAGTGTTCCACAGGTGTATCTGCTGCCGGACACACCCGCAGGTGAGAGAAGGCTTCTTGTGACAATGGATGTGTTGATTGACTGTGCTTTTCTGAGGAATACTTGGTGTTTATAGGCTGAATGGTGTGTCACTCTAATAATACTTGGTGTTGATTTGATTGTCTGGTGTGTCACTCACAGCAAAGAGGGTTGTCGGCCCCAGCCACCTGTCCAAATACCTGAAAGTGAAGGGCCTTCACAACACAGAACCGATCATAGGTCAGTTGTGTGTGTGTGCGTGCGTGCTCCAGATCTAAGATGTTTGGTAGAATGTAGAGTGATCTCTCCGATTGTGTGTTAGGGTTTAACAGGGAACCAGGTTACAGAGATTTCCCGCCCCAAACCCACTACAGTTTCCCTGGATAAATAACTGCGAGAAACGGGTATATTAAAATAAATGATTTCTATGAACAGGATGACTTAAAATTGAACTGTTATATGCAATGTCAAAATCATTCTCTGCTCTGCTATCTGCATGATCAATCAATGCTCAGTGTGTGTGAGAGTATGTGCTGTTGTAAAGGCCTATTGTATTGTTTATGCTGAAACTGTACACGCAGTTTCAACCTTGAAATGCAGTTAGTAGGCCTACGGTAACAAAAAAGTCTACAACTTTTGAGCTTCCAGTAGGGTAACTACTTTTATTCATTCAGAAAATTTCAGATGTGTAGCAGAGCTTCACTTAAACGAATGCCACCAAGGCAGAATGCTAAATCTGCAAGGGGAGAATAAAGTGTAGCCTACAGGCGGTTCGACAAGTAGATTGATCTGACATGGAGGCCTACACCCCAAACACATGCGAGACAAGTGCAGAGATAGTAGTGGGGGCTTCTGTAAGTACAGTCTTAGCTCAAGCCAACGCAAGATGCAGTCTTGCCTCAAGCCAATGCAAGCACTGGATGAAATTCTAGCAGAAATGTTTGCGAGCGACACATTCTCCTACATACCATTGCAACAGTGCCAGCTCCAGGCATAAGCGACATAAGCAGTCGCTTGGGGCCCCAGGCCGCTAGGGGCCCCATCAATCAATCAAATGTATTTATAAACCCATTTTACATCAGCCAATGTCAAAGTGCTATACAGAAACCCAGCCTAAAACCTCAAACAGCAAGCAATGCAGGTGGAGAAGCACGGTGGCTAGGAAAAACTCCCTAGAAAGGCAGAAACCTAGAGAGGAACCAGGCTCTGAAGGGTGGCCAGTCCTCTTCTGGAGATTATAAGATTACATTGCCATTAAGGCCAGATTGTTCTTTAAGATGTTGAAGAACCCTCCCTATCAAATAACATAATGTTGAGAGTTAGAATAGTAAAATACACAAGGTGCAACTTCGTAATTTGGTTGTGCATCTGTTTATTTTTTCAGCCAGTAACTAGGTTTCCATCCAATTGGCGACAGATATTAAGTTTTCATGTACCGACTAAAAATCAAAAGTTCAATGTGTTTCCATTGCATTTTCAACTTTACCAATAGTTTTGTCACAAACTGTTTGTATTTGTATTTATTAAGGATCCCAATTAGCTGTTGCCACGCAGCAGCTACTCTTCCTGGGGTCCAAACATATTAAGGCACTTACATTACATAAAAGATAAAACAGTACATCATATAACATTATTACACCACTACTACATTATTACACTCCACAATACAAAATGTTTAATACCACCATAGAACAATATTACAATGTACACTACCGTTCAAACGTTTGGGGTCACTTAGAAATGTCTTTGTTTTTGAAAGAAAAGCAAAGAAAAATGTCCAGTAAATAACATCAAATTGATCAGAAATACAGTGTAGACATTGTTAATGTTGTAAATGACTATTGTAGCTGGAAACGGCTGATTTTTAATGGAATATCTACATAGGCTTCAGAGTCCCATTATCAGCAACCATCACTCCTGAGTTCCGATGGCACGTTGTGTTAGCTAATCCAAGTTTATCATTTTAAAAGGCTATTTTTGCAATTATGTTAGCACAGCTGAAAACTGTTGTGCTGAATTAAGAAGCAATAAAACTGGCCTGTTGAGTATCCGGAGCATCGTCATTTGTGGGTTCATTTGCAGGCTCAAAATTGCCAGAAACAAAGAACTTTCTTCTGAAACTTGTCAGTCTATTCTTGTTCTGAGAAATGAAGGCTATTCCATGCGAGAAATTGCCAAGACACTGAATTTCCAAAGACACAGAATGACACTTCTCGTTTTGGTGGGAAATACAGGGTTACCCTGGAGATAAATGATTTATTCTAGAGATGGAATGTTTGTAAAATACCTGGAAAATATTGTGTGTGTGTTCCAGGTCTGGGCAGTGTGGTGGAGTGTAGAGGTATATCCCAGGCTACGTTTTTCATGTGTGTGAGCTGTGCTGAGACTCTCTCCAGTACACACATCTGTGAACACATCATCAGCGCGCAACACCAGCAGTGCTACATGGTGAGTGACATCACTAGCAACTACGAAAGTATGTGTGTGTGTGTGTGTGTGTGTGTGTGTGTAATATGTGAATGTGTTCTTAACAGTTTTCCCAGTATAGTCCTATGCGCTGTGATTGGTTGAGAGAGCAGCAGCAGCCTCCGAGTCCACAGCTCCTCAGGAAGGTTGCTTCAGCACTGTCACAACTGGAGGTGGATCTAGATGCACAGGTAAACATGAAAACCTTCGGGTTCAGGGGTCAGTGGCGGGTCAACACAGGATCATTGAATGGTTTAGGGTGTAGATGTGGTCAAGGTTTTAAGGCTTATTTATACGCTACACAGAACGCAACATAAGAACTACAATTAGCTACGCAAAATGGAGATATGTATGCAAGATACGCAAACTTAAGGTATACATTAGGCTTAGGTTAGGGTTCAGAGTTCTGGACAGGGAAAATGTTATTTTTAAGCCTACTGTTGGTTTTTGTGGTAGTCAAGCCTCTATCCATTTGTGTAAGAAAAGACCGATCTACAGGATTTTCTAACCACACTTGTCTGTCGATCTGTGATGCCACAGCAGACTGGAATGGGACTCATAGATCATAATGTACCTGTCTCTGTTGTGTTGCCTAGGTGATGCTGCTGGATCAGATGTGGTATAACCTTGTGCAGTCAGCTCCATTCTACGAAGGTGTGTGTGTGTGCCTATGTCTGTGGGTTTGTGCCGTGTATTTGATTGTATTGTATTTGATGATCTGCTTTCTTTTGTGTGTGTAGCCATGTACATGCTACAGGAACAGAATCAGAATGCCCTGTGTCTACACACAGCAAGCAGACATCAGCTTTTTCCCCCAGTTGGTCCTGACCCAGCAACGGAGCAGGGCTTTCACCAGAACCACAGAGTGATGGATAAACTGACCATGGATCAGATTGAGCCCCATCACCCCCTGCAGACAGCAGATACAGTGGCTGGTAAACTGACTGGAGATCAGCTGGAGTCAGGCCAGTGCATACAGACCGCAGACAGACGGCCAGATAATCAGAACCCGGATCAGCCCCAGTGGAGCCAGAGCTCAGAGAGAACAGAGATGGTCCCTGAGCCAATAAGAGCCAAGACACCACATAATTCTGAGCCAATCAGAGACCAGACACCACAGAACATTGAGCCAATCAGAGCCAAGACGCCAAATAATTCTGACCCAATAAAATTCCAGACACCACAGAACACTGGGCCAAAAAGAGCCTGGATGCCACAGAACTCCTCAGAACCACATCTGGCCCAAGACAACACAGGTGAGAGGAGGAGGGATGAGATGGTTTACAATTGTTCAACATGGTACTCTTACTTGGATTGGTGGCTACTGTATTGGTCAGAGTTTACAGTGATTTAAAGTATGTAATTACTGTATTGGTTAGAGCAATGGAGGTCAGTGAGGTTTCAACCTCTCTTCCTCTTCCTTCAGTCATTGTCAAACAGGAGCCTGTGGACCCCAAGGTGGAACCTCAGCCCCATCCTCATGCCCAGCCTGAGGTGGACCCCTTAAAGGGTAGGAAGCACGAGTTTCTACTGACCAATGTAACAACACAGTGTGGTCAAAGACATAGTAACTTAGTTGTAATTACAAGCTGGTACTTACATAGTTCTGTTTTTGGGTTATTACGTATTTATTAACCCCTGTAGTCCTCTCCTCTGTCAGATTCCCTGTATGGACACAGAGTCCAGTTCTCCCCAGATGTACAGAACCTGGCTGGTGAGACTGAGATCGAGAGACACACACAGAATTGACTGCAATGGTGATAGAAGTAGATGATTGTATGTGTGTGTTCTCTCAGGTGTGTGTGAGGTGGAGTACCAGGGGACCGTCCTAGGACACAGCCAAGAGGTGACACGAATAGGAGGGGCCACAGAGAACTCCCTTCAACCCACCAAGAACCTGAGAGACTCCGTCAACAACAGCCTGCCTTTGGTCGGTCAGTGTCCCAGGAGTGTGTTCAGATAACAGTGTTTAGTACCTTTGTCTTTCTACCTCTGTGAGTCTGTATTCACTGTGTGTGTGTATGTGAGCGAGCGTGTGGTGTGTGCCACAGTACTGTAAGGGCTTTGTCATTCTCTCGTGTGTGTGTGTGTAGGTCTCAGTGCAATGATAGAGTGTTGCAGTGAGGGCCAGGTGTCCTTCTACCTGTGTGTGTCGTGTGGCAGCAAAATTGAAAAAACTCTACTCATCAGCCACGTCCTCAAATACAGACACCGACAGCTGTACCTGGTGAGGCACACACACGTACACACCTCTTACTCAACCATACACACACTAGATACTCACGTAAATGGTGATTGTAGAACAATGACACAACTAAAAACAAATATAATTAAAATAATCTATGCCATGGAAAGTTTGACATATGCCTTAAGACAAAAACAGTTTTTGAAAGAAAATGGGAAAAATGGAAAGCTTTCACAAACCAGGTATTAAGTATACCTTGGTGAAAGCCAATATCATAATTGCTTTCATATATTGTACTGTTCCTACCTTATGGCATGAGTTGTTTTATTTTTTGCTTTTGTTTCTGCAATTCTGTTTTGCTGCTCTGTTTTTATATTGGAAAAGTGAAATAAAATCAAAGTTAAAAAAAATATATATAAAAATGAATATTTAAGGTACACTCACGACACATCAGCTAATCTCCGCTAGTCTCTCCCCACCACGCCCAGACAATGAGGTACCCGTGGTATTTCCTTGGTGTGGTACCAGCCCGAGGGTTGGCAGAACAGTCCAGACTGATGCAGATTGCTAAGGAGGTGGAGGAGCAGAACCATGATGAGCCTGGCACGCTACAGGAGGTGATTCTGGCCCCTGCTGACTTTGACGAGATCAAACGGATGCTGTTTGATAAAGGTGAGTGATTGTTGATAGACTTCTGGGTGATCTGGGACTAGTGTTATTATCTGCATGTTGCTTCGGAACCTGTAGATTTAAATCACTCACTTCTCTTCTTTTTTTAAGGGGGTAGATCAGCTTTAATATTGTCATCAATGTAATTGTCTGCATAATTTCCATTCCCCAATATATATTTTTTGCATGTATAACACTTCAGCCAAAAGTTTGGACACACCTACTCATTCCAGGGTTTTATTTTATTTTTGCTATTTTCTACATTGTAGTATAATAGTGAAGACATCAACATTATGAAGTAACACATATGGAATCATGTAGTAACCAAATAAGTGTGAAACAAATCAAAATTTATTTTATATTTGAGATTCTTCAAAGTAGCCAGCCTTTGCCTTGATGACAGCTTTGCAAACTCTTGGCATTCTCTCAACCAGCTTCATTAGGTAGTCACCTGGAATGCCTTTCAATTAATACGTGTGCTTTATAAAAAGTACATTTGTGGAATTTGTTCCCTTCCTAATGCGTTTGAGACAATTAGTGGTGTTGTGACATGGTAGGGATGGTATACAGAAGATGGCCCTATTTGGTAAAAGACCAAGTCCATATTATGGCAAGAACATCTCAAATATGCAAAGAGAAATGACAGTCCGTCATTACTTTAAGACATGAAGGTCAGTCAATAATGAAAATGTCAACGTTGAAAGTTTCTTCAAGTGCAGTCGCAAAAACCATCAAGCGCTATGATGAAACTGGTTCTCATGAGGACCGCCACAGGAAAGGAAGACCCAGAGTTACCTCTGCTGCAGAGGATAAGTTCATAAGAGTGTCACGAGAATTTTCAATCCCAATGATGATAACTAAACAATTATTTAAGCTTTTACCAATCCCGGAGGTTTGTAAGGCCCTGGGTTTAATAATAATTAGGCAAAGTTCCGTAAGGCTTATTCAGAGAACGTTCTAAAGTCAAAAGTGCAAAGACATGTCATTTTATAACCCCCCCCCCACCCCCCCCCACCCCCACACACACACACCTACTTACACAGACACACAAACAGTAGGCGGGCTGTATCTTTCCCCACAGTCCACATTCCTCGTTTATCACTACCAAGCTGGCCGTTCCCTCCCTCCCTAGATTAGAGGGACCTTGGAAGGAGCCTCTTTCCTGTTGTCCTTTGTTCTCTCAACTCTTACACCACTACACAGCAACACAATGGTCTAGTCACACATATTATGGAATTATGACTACTAACACATTTCATACAATTATATGATTTCAGGATGGAATCCTTTAGTCATTACTTTAAACATATAAATTCCCTTATCATAGAGTTACCAGCCTCAGAAATTGCAGCCCAAATAAATGCTTCAGAGTTCAAGTAATAGACACATCTCAACATCAGCTGTTCAGAGGAGACTGGTGTGAATCAGGCCTTCATGGTCGAATTGCTGTAAAGAAACCCCAACTAAAGGACAGCAATAAGAAGAAGAGACTTGCTTGGGCCAAGAAACATGAACAATGGACATTAGAGATTTGAGATTTTTGGTTCCAACCGCTGTGTCTTTGTGAGATACAGAGTAGGTGAACGGATGATCTCCATGTGTTGTTCCCACCATGGAGGAGGAGGTGTGATGATGTGGGGGTACCTTGCTGGTGACACTGTCGGTCTGTGTCTAAGGCACTGCATCGCAGTGTATGTGTATATATATATATATGTATGTATGTATGTATGTATGTATATATATATGTGTATGTATGTATATATATGTATGTATATGTATGTGTATGTATGTATATATATATGTATGTATGTATGTATGTATGTATGTATGTATGTATGTATGTATGTATGTGTGTATGTGTGTATGTGTGTATGTGTGTGTGTGTGTATATATATATATATATGTGTGTATATATATGTATTTATATATATGTGTGTATATATATGTATTTATATATATATATATATATATATATATATGTATATATATATGTGTATGTGTACATGTATGTATATATGTATGTATGTATGTATGTACGTACACGTATGTATATTTTTATATATTTATTTATATTTTACCAAACACCCAATTTGAGTAAACTAATGGACAACAACACTTAGGCTTCTACTTCCAACTTATACATTATATATACATTTTACGGATACAGTATATTTTACATTAATTATCTTGTTCTTTTTAGTCCCATCCTTCAGCTCCACTCAACCCCTCCCATCTATCTCTGAATACCATCCGATTTTCTATTTACGATATCTTTTTCAACTGTGCTGTGATATTTCACAAAAGTTCTGAACCTTTCTATTCTCATAGTTTCTACAGATTGTAAATCAAATAAACATGTTATCTAAGAGTATTATTGATAGATTGACTATGACTTTTCAAATCACCCAGCAGTGCTGTCTGCAGAGTTCGCTCCAGGTAAATGATGCAATTCCTCATCCATTCCTGAAACTGTGACCAAAAACAAGCTATTTTTGGACAGTATCAAAACAAATGAACTAATGATTCTGTTTCTTCGGAGCAAAATCTGCAGAACAGGGAAGGTTGTATCCCCCATATATAGTGCATTCGGAAAATTATTCATACCCCTTGACTTTTTACACATTTTGTTACGTTACAGCCTTATTCTAACATGGATTACATGAAAAATATTCCTCATCAATCTATTCACAATACAGCATAAGGTCCCGATGTTGACAGTGCATGTCAGAGCAGAAACTAAGCCATGAGGTCGTAGGAATTGTCCGTAGAGCTCCGAGACAGCATTGTGTCAAGGCACATATCTGGGTATACAAAACATTTCTGCAGCAATGAAGGTCCCCAAGAACACAGTGGCCTCCATCATTCTAAAATGGAAGTAGTTTCGAACCACCAAGACTCTTCTGGCCGCCAGGCCAAACTGAGCAATTGGAGGGGGAGAAGGGACTTGGTCAGGCAGGTGACCAAGAACCCGATGGCCACTCTGACAAAGTTCCAGAGTTCCTCTGTGGAAATAGGAGACCCTTCCAGAAGGACAATCATCTCTGCAGCACTCCACCAATCAGGCCTTTATGGTAGGGTGGCCTGAATGCCAAGCGTCATGTCTAGAGGAAACCTGGCACCATCCCTACGGTGAAGCATGGTGGTGGCAGCATCATGCTGTGGGGATGTTTTTCAGCGGCAGGGACTGGGAGACTAGTCAGGATCGAGGCAAAGATACTGAGAGAGCAAAGTACAAAGAGATCCTTGATGAAAACCTGCTCCAGAGCGCTCAGGTCTTCAGACTGGGGAGAAGGTCCACCTTCTAACAGAACAACTACCCCAAGCACACAGCCAAGACAACGAAGGGGTGGCTTCAGGACAGGTCTCTGAATGTCCTTGAGTGGCCTAGCCAGACCCTGGACTTGAACATGATTGAACATCAGTGTAATCACTGCCAAAGGTGCTTCAACAACGTACTGAGTAAAAAGACTGAAAACTTAAAATGAATTGTTAATTAATATCACCACCGCTTTGCCCATGGAATAAGTATATTTCACAAGCCCACCTCCCCAACCACACAATCCTTTTCCCACACAACTTCATTTAAAATTGTTTAATGACTTTCCTGTAAACAATATATATTATATTCCTTCTCTTTCAGCCAGGTAAATACTGATACTCTTTTCTTATTGTCTGCTAAGCCATTACAATTATAACTGGCTATACTTATTTGACCATTTTTACCACAAGTTTCATCTCTATTTATCATAATATATGTTTGTAAACCTCTCTCCCTCCCTCCCTCTCCAGCTGTATCCCGTTTGCAGGAGATCTGTAGAGAGCAGAACCAGACTGAACTCCTCACCATGGTCACCAGCAAACCTGAACCAATAGTGGTCAAGCAGGAGATTGTGGAGTGCCAGGTGGTCTCCCATCAGGCCTTGGGGCAATTCCTACCGCAACAGAGATGTAGGAGAAACACGGGTGAATTGAATACTATCTTACTGTTAAGCAACAGAAAATGATGATAATACTGTAATTATAAACTGGGTGGTTCGAGCCCTGAATGTTGATTGGTTGACAGCCTTGGTATATCATATCATAGCAAATATTTGTACTGTTGTAATTATGTTGGTAACCAGTTTATAAAGCAATGAGGCACTTCGGGGGTTTGTGGTATATGGCCAATATTCCACAGCTAAGGGCTGAATCCAGGCACTCTGTGTGGCGTCGTGCATAAGAACAGCCCTTAGCCATGGTATATTGGCCATATCCCACACTTTGGGCCTTATTAAGTATATCTCTCACTCTATTCAATTAAATATAGATCTCTCTCTTTCTCCCTCCCTCCTTCTCTGTCTCTCAGGAAAACGTTGTTCTAACGTTGAGGGGTCAGAGGTGAGGGGTCAGCAGCAGGTGAAGAAGAGAAAGGTGTCTAGCCCCCCTGAGGGTCACACTGCCCCTGTCATCTGTCTATCATCTCCTGAAGTCACCAAGTCTTCTGAAACACACACTGTCAACCAGACACACATCACACCCTCACCCACACAATCCAACACTAAGCCGAAACTCACATACACACACTCTGACTCTCAAACTAAACTTAAACCTTCACGCACACACCCCAAACCCAGTTCAACAGCCCCAGAATATACTAGACCCAAACTCATTCCCCATTCTGCCACCAAGCCCTCCGGTACCCCTGCCGACAGCCTGACTGTTGCCAAAGAGTCCTCTAGCAAGAAACCCACTCACACACTGTGCAAACCCACACACACACTATCCAATAGCCAGAAGCTCACTGACAAACATTCGGACAAGAATGAGTCTCAGAAACATACTGAAAAGGCTAAACCTACTCGCACACACAGTGAACGCACACACAAAAACCGCACACACACTCGCAAACACAGTGACCTCACACGCACTGACAAAGCCAAAGACGGACACAGTGACAGGACCAAACGCAGACACAGTGACCGCAAACACACTAACAGACATTCTGACCACTCACGCTCTCACACCCGCTCTAAGAGACATAATCGTAGCTCCAGCCGTTCCTCCAAAGCCTCCCCCAGAGCTAGTCCCTCTGAGCCCCCCCTGCTCTCCCCCTACTCCCCCGCTGCATTCTCCCCCACCAGAGCCACTTCTGCGGCGAGCCTAAGCCAGGTCAAACCCAGCCAACCTTCCTGCCTAGTCAACAAACAACTACCCAAACAGTCCAGCCAACCAACCAAGAGACCTACCAACACAACCTCAGCAGTCAGACCTCTCCAGACCCAGGCCAACCCTCCCAACAACACCTCTTACCCCCACCTGCACCCAGAAAGAACTGGACCCATGACCCCCCCACTCGGACCCATGACCCCCCAACCCGAACCCATGACCCCCCAACCCCCGGCAATCCCTCCCTGCCTCACTCCTCCACCTCCACCCCAGCCAGATCCTGTCTATGCCTCTGGGGTTAAGACGAAGACTTCCATCGTAGACTGTGATCAATTTGTGGAATTCTTTGTCTCTTTGTTGCGCTCCCCCCACTTTTCTCCTGCCCTAACCACCCCAGAGAGTGCAGAGAGCGCTGAGGCTCATACCAGGGCAACAGGCCCTAACCCTGGAGGGGAGAAGATGAGGGGTGACTCAAAAGGTCATGCCATCGCCATAGTGGCAGCATTACCCAACCCGCTAAAAAGGAAGCTATCCCTACAGGAACCCGAGGACAGAGACCCCTGGAACTACGAGAGCCGACAGTTCACTCCCAACTCCAAACCTAACCCCAACTTCAAACCTAACCCAAACTTCCAGAACCCTGACTCCAAACCTAACCACAACTTCCAGAACCCTAACTCCAAACCTAACCACAACTTCCAAAACCCTAACTCCAAACCTAACCCTAACTTCCAGAACCCTAACCCTAACCCCAACTTCCAGAACCCTAACCCCAACTTCCAGAACCCTAACTCCAACTCTAACCCCAACTTCCAGAGTTATACCCCCACTACCAATGCCACACTAGCCCAGGGGGGTTACACTGGAGGGGTTACAGTTTCTTCTAGCCCTAACCCCACTGACCCACAGCCCCCAGAGATTCTACCTGGTTACACCTACGCTGGTTACACCTACGCTGGTTACACCTACCCTGGTAACACCTACCCTGGTTCAGGTTACGCTGGAGTTGTCAGTGTTAGTCAGTTCACTTCCAACTCCCCCAGTAACACACAGTCACAGCCACAGGCAAGGTGGTCTGGGGGCAACTGGGGAACAGGCTACCCAGGGGCAGGCTATGTTACAACAGGTCTAGCTGGTACTTCCTACCCTGGAGCTGTCTCTTCTGGAAGTGGACCTGGCTACCCTGGAGTTCTGCTCTACCCAGAGATGGGCTACTCAGACATGGACTGCCGTGGACAGGCTTACCCTAGGTCTGGGACTGGACTCGGCTCTACTGGGACTGTTATGCCCCCAGGAAGCCTCTACTCTACCACACCATCTCCAGCCAACCCCAGCTATTTGGCCTTGACCCAGCCATCACTTGACCCAGCCAGCTACTCCGCCTGGACTGCTACTGACACCGGGGTTGCCATTGAAACCAGCACAGCAGGTACTACTATTGGTGGTTGGTACCCATGGGCCAACCTCAGACCCCCTGCCTATTATGTTCTCCCTCAGCCAGCACGGAAGTGGGCACGCTACTGCAGCATTGTCATCAAGACCAAAAACAACCTGCCTGCTAAAGCTACGGCTAATGCTACGGCTAATACTACTGCTAATGCTACCTCTCCTCTTACGGCTACCTCATCTCCCTCGGCTAGCACTGTCACTGCAGCTACCACTTTTCTCCCTTCTGCTTCTCTTAGCGTGATGGCTAACAGCTAGCACCTCTGCTACAGATGTAGCTAAAGCTGCTTCACCTACTACTGATGCCAATGTTACGGCTACTATTGCTATACTAAGCGATGCTATGGCGATGCCTGCTCCTCCCCCTCCCAGCATGGAGGAAGGGTCCTGCCCTCTGTGGCCATATTAAGACAGAGACTGTCCCAGTGTTGTAGTGCTGGGTGATGAGTGCTCCGTCTCTATTGCTTTACAATATCTTTGCTGTAACACTGTAATGCACTTGTCTTTTTCTACTAACACTGACATTGCTGATAACTACTTTGTTGAGGGAAAATGTACTTGCTACAATTGCGATATGTTGTCTCACCTAGCTATCTTAAGATTAATTCACCAATGTAAGCCACTCTGGATAAGAGCATATTCTAAATTACTAAAATGTGATGGTGTATTTGCTGTACTGTATAACTAAACTCAGCGAAAAAAGAAACATCCTCTCACTGTCAACTGCGTTTATTTTCAGCAAACTTAACATGTGTAAATATTTGTATGAACATAAGATTCAACAACTGAGACATAAACTGAACAAGTTCCACAGACACGTGACTAACATAAATGGAATAATGTGTCCCTGAACAAAGGGGGGGGTCAAAATCAAAAGTAACAGTCAGTATCTGGTGTGTTCACCAGCTGCATTAAGTACTGCAGTGCATCTCCTCCTCATGGACTGCACCAGATTTGCCAGTTCTTGCTGTGAGAACCCCACTCTTCTAAGAAAGGTACCTGCAAGTTCCTGGACATTTCTCGGGGGGGGGAATGGCCCTAGCCCTCACCCTCTGATCCGACCCACCACCTCCAAATCGATCCCGCTCCAGAGTACAGGCCTCGGTGTAACACTCATTCCTTCGACGAAAAGCGTGAATCCGACCGTAACTCCTGGTGAGACCAAACCGCAACTCGTCCGTGAAGAGCACTTTTTGCCAGTCCTGTCTGGTCCAGCGACGGTGGGTTTGTGCCCATAGGCGACGTTGTTGCTGATGATGTCTGGTGAGGACCTGTCTTACAACAGGCCTACAAGCCCTCAGTCCAGCCTCTCTCAGCCTATTGCGAGCAGTCTGAGCACTGATGGAGGGATTGTGCGTTCCTGGTGTAACTCGGGCAGTTGTTGTTGCCACCCTGTACCTGTCCCACAGGTGTGATGTTTCGGATGTACCGATCCTGCGCAGGTGTTGTTACACGTGGTCTGCCACTGTGAGGACGATCAGTTGTCCGTCCTGTCTCCCTGTAGCACCGTCTTAGGCGTCTCACAGTACGGATATTGCAATTTATTTCCCTGGCCACATCTGCAGTCCTCAATCCTCCTTGCAGCATGCCTAAGGCACGTTCATGCAGATGAGCAGGGACCCTGGGCATTTTTCTTTTTGTGTTTTTCAGAGTCAGTAGAAAGGCCTCTTTAGTGTCCTAAGTTTCCATAAATGTGACCTTAATTGCCTACTGTCTGTAAGCTGTTAGTGTCTTAACGACCTTTCCACAGGTGCATGTTCATTCATTGTTTATGGTTCATTGAACAAGCATGGGAAACAGTGTTTAAACCCTTTACAATGGATTTGGATTATGAATTATCTTTGAAAGACAGGGTCCTGAAAAATAAGTTTTTTTGTTGTTGTTGCTGAGTTTACCTGTAATTGATCTTGTATGTGTGTGTCTGTTTCTACAGAGTATCTGCCACGCCCTCAGTGAGGACCCCGCCGGCCTGGATTTCCTTAACGTGAGTTAGAGCTCTGCTACCCGAGCCCGGCAGGCCCCAACATTATACATTGGGATAAGGCCGGGTGCGGCCCGTTTTTTCATCAGTGTACGGGCAGGGCTCGAGTATCACTAAATTCAAAACTAACATTTTGAAGCTGAGCCATTAGCTCCTGTTCTGCTGCCAGTACAGTGATATCTGACTAAGATCATAACATTGTTTCAAAGTGCTTAAGAAATTAGGGAACTGACCAGAGTGTGTGTGCATGTGTTCCAGGTGAAGCACTGACTGCTGGACAATCGCTGGACATGGAGGAGACGTATACACACACACAGATTGATAAAGTCAAATTTTGTTACCGAATGTCAGTTTTAAAATGAACATTCTTGGTTTTCCTCTATTTTGTATTACTTAAAGGTAACCCTCTTGCCAGAGCTTGATCCGTCGCTGGTGGCTCAGCAGAAGTAGTTACATCCCTGTGGGAGGGGCCTAATCTTGTCAGAATAAACTCCCATCCAATCACTTGAAAGCTGTTTAGTTTCAATGACTACTGATTGTGGCATAAGAGGAGCAAACAATATTTTTTTATGTTTACTGCAATTTTTTTTACATTTACTTTTTTAAAGATACAAGACAGTATATTTTAATTGCAAACCAAGCGAATGTTATACTCAAGCAATGTTCACCATTTAAATAAGGCATAAAAGATTCAGTTGATGTTTTCTTGAATGTGGATTATGTTTAATGTGAATATTATTTTTGTATCTTATACGTTGGTAGCCATTTACTCTCGTACCCGTATACAGATTTGGGGCACTAATAAGCTCCTACATTGGAACGTAGTGGCTTTTCAGTAACGTGCTATACATGACGTCAGAGTTCTGGCTGTGTGCCTCACAGTGCTGTATGGGTTTTGACTGACAGCCGTTCTGAACTTGAGCACCGTGCGCAACAAGAAGTTGCCCCTATCCCTCCCGGTAACTGGCCAACTTTTGAAATGTTTTTGTTGTCTGAGTGAGCAAAATGCTATAAATTGAGATTACTTGTATTTTGAAATTTGAGTATTATAATAAATACCGCTTTGATGTCATACAAGCAAGCCAAACACCTGTGTGTCCAAATGTGCACTTCACATTTCCAAATCATAGAACTCATGTTTACTACAGTATCAACGTTTAGCACCACCATGTTTGATGTAGTTACAAGATGACATGGCATCATACCCTGGGTTGTTCTGAACAGAAATAGCCTATGTTTGTTTATTGTGACGGAAACTAGAGGCTCCACACGCACCGAATGCACTCATGACTCCTTTCTATGCGCCCCAACATGACCATCTGTTTCTCTGAATTGCCTTGTGAAAGCCTAACACTGCAAGATCCTATTTTATGACTCATTTTGGCAATAGAACGAGCTTTCAAATCATGCCCACCCTACCCACGTTGCGGTTTATAATGGACTGTTTTTGGATTATGTAAACATCAGCAGTAATTCTGTGATGGCGGGAATGCAGGGTTGTGTTCCAAATGAAACAACTACAAGTGTTCTTGCTCTCGTTCCTCAACGGCACAGCTAGGAGAGCTCAAAAAATACTTTCAAGTTGAAGACTTTTTTTTTTGTCATAGAAGTGCATTGAAATTATTTAGGAACTGTGCACACTTTGGAGATGTGTGTGGCCACTTGGAGACACCAGTTTCCTTACTCAAACCCTTTTTAGTTTTATGTTGCATATTTTCCAGGAATAGTCTTGTCATGTTACTGAATGTATCCAGAGTGTCAACAAATGCACATATAATCAAGTGTAATGTTTGTAATCAGTCTGGTGTTAGATGAACTGTTGGACTCACATTATCTCCAAACTTTTCCCTTTCAGTTGCTACCATGGTTATGCATATGCTTTTCATATTTCTTCTGTAAGAAACATTTACATTTAGCCCTATCCATATAAGCCAATAAAACAATTCTATGCCTCGGCCAGAAACTGTGTGTGTGCAGGGGCAGGCGGGCTCGCGCTAAAGACTCCATGGTTGTTATACATTCCAAACTCTGTTCTGGTGTCCTTGACCAAGAAGTGGAGTTTCATATCTTCACTTCAAACCGGCACTTTTTTCCCCTCTCTCTTTCTTTCTCCCTCTCTTCCTGTCGCCCCCTGGCTGTTTTTATTCCGGCTGCGCAGTTCCCACCATATGCAAGCCACACACACACACACACATTGCACCTAAAGAGAGACAGACAGGTCTTGTTGTAAAGGGGATGGAATGTGCATTTATTCAAATGCACCTTAGAAACGACACATTTACAGCATCATTTTCACTCATTACTCTCAAACAGAGGCATCAGATATAAAACAAACTCAACTGTTGCAAACACACACGTACACACTTCACACACTTTGCCAAAGCTGGTGCAGGTGAGATGTGTGTGCAGAGCATAGCGTAATTATAACACAATCTATTGGGGGGGGAACTAAAACAATGAACTACCTGATAGTGGCACCAACATTTAGGTAAATGTTGCATAGGAGACAGTGTTGTGAGTGGGCAGCTGAATGACTAGATGTGTAGTATTGTACTTGATTGGCTTAGACAGCAGAGAATACAGGAAGCGTTTGTACACATGACAACAAGGAATATAAACAAAGTTTTAGCACCTGAATCGTTTGGCAAACCTTTACTAAAACACACACGTTAGCTGGATAGTACGGAACTTGCATAGATGGTACTGTAGAAGCAATTCTGCAATCACCTGACTGCATCCATCATGGTGTTTGTTAATACAATAAATAACATTTTTATAGTACTGTAATTCTGCTCTATAAGATATGTTGGTGGGACAGAAGATTTAAAATTGAAACCGTTTGACCCACAAACAATAACTAACTAAACACGGGGGATAGAACATAGATCCAGAGATCATCTTCAGAAAGTGGAGAGTTTGTCACTAAATTATTGTCAGGCACTTATTCTCTCACAGATGAAAAAGGCAACACCAACAAAATACAAAAAAAACACCATCTGAACAGTAACTCAATAATAAAATACTAAACACATCAGTGATGCCAGAGCAGGTGAACAAAGGTACATCATCAACAATGGAAACACATCAAGCTCCTCTAATGCAATGTTTCCCAACTCCAGTCCTCCAGTAACGTTACCCTCAACAGCACACGTTTTGTTGTAAAACTCACCATATTAAACTCATCCAGGGCTTGATGATTAGTTGACACGCATCAGACGAGTTTGTCCAAGGCTTCAAAGAAAATGTGTGCTGTTGGGGGTACTTAAGGGCTGGATTTGGGAAACTGCTCTACTAACAAAAACGTGGGCCTTTGTCCTAATGCTCTTACATTGCTCATCTCCTCAAAATGTATTCCTCCTGCTTTCCTATTCTCCCCTCTCATTCCCTCCCCATGCCAACACCAGACTGCTCTGGTCACTGAAGACAACAGGTCAAAACTAACTAAACCACCATTTGATTCTCAGCCCATTACTCAGAATACATCCTGCCTCTCTCTTTGGTTCTCTATAGACATCTGACCAACTCTAATTCTATACATCTGACCCTTTGCCATCTCACCCGGCCACCCTCCAACAATACAATCCCTCACACACACACACAAACACACACACACACCCTCCTTGTCTTATATTGCCATCATATAAGCCCCCTCATACACACACACACACTCTGCACCCCTCTCTTATAGCTCATCGTGTGTGGTCTCGTCGGCCTTCAGTTTGAACTCGTCCTCTGTGATCTTTCCGTCTCCATTACGGTCCTGGTTAGAAAACATGTTCTCAATGATGCGATATGAGTCGAACCCAGGGGCCAGACGTCCTTTACCCTCGTTCACCTGACGCAGAATGTAGTCTGAGAACTGGGATGGGGGAGGGAAAGGGGTGGGGGTGTGAAGAGAGAGGGAGGGAGAATTGTGAATTGGTTAGCCAGTTGCCTCGGTTAATCAACTAGATTGTCTCCTCTCTTCCTGAACTGATCAAAATTAACTGGATGGGTGAAATACAAAACATTTCTGTAGGGCTTCTCTTCCACCATATTTGCTTTCACTTGTCTTGTGTTTACAGATCAGTGCAGATGAAGGAGAGGAGGCTATTTAAGACTACTGAGATACAGCCATACGCTGTCCAGTTGTCTTCAATCAGAGCAGATCAAAAATAGGTGAGATGCATGAGGACCCACAGTGTCATGTGTATGTCTATTAGTGTGTAGCTGAGGGTGGGGTTTAGCTGCGATGCGTACCTCTGAGGCCAACACCTGTAGGTCCTTATCTGCATCCATCTCAGTGAAGAGGTCAGCTGATACGTCCTCGTTCCAGATGAACATGTAGCCATCAGGAAGTCCCGCCTCCATCTCAATCATCTCGATATCGAAGATTAGGACAGCACTGGCCGGCACTTCACCATCTATAACACACCAATGGACATGAATGGGTTAATAACAGCAAGTGGACAAGTTTGTGTGTGTCTTTGTCTGTGCCCAAGTGTGTAACTCACCCACTCCCCTCTCTCCGTAGCCCAGATGAGGGGGTATGACCAGGTGTCTTCTCTCTCCAACACACATCTCCTTCAGCCCCTCCTCCATCCCTGGAACCACCTGGTTGGCTCCTAGCACAATGTTATATGTCTTCCCATAGTTATACCTGGAGAGAGCGATTGTTAGAAGTGTGTGGTGTGGTGTGCGTGTGTGCTTGCATGTCCAAGTGTATCTTCCTACTCACGTGGAGTCAATGAAGGATCCATCCATGAGTGAAGCGTTGTAGTGGTATTTAACAAAGTCTCCTTTCTTAGCCAGAGTCTCACACACCACTGGTTTATAGTTGGTAGTGATCACCACTGTGTCTGATGGGTTGTGGAAGTCTATGATATGGATATCAAACACCAAGACAGCAGAACCTGGGATCTTAGTACCTGGTGGGGGAGAGAGGAGGGGGCGATGATGAAATCACCTTTCTATAAATTATGGTACACTGAAAACCTCAACACACACCACACACACACACACAAATACACAATTTTATACATACCTGTGCCCTCCTCTCCGTATCCGAGGTGAGGTGGGATAATGATGCGTCTTTTCTCTCCGATGCAGACTCCGATCAGACCCTCATCCATCCCACCAATCACATAGCCCTTACCCACGTAGGTGTCATATGTACGGTTACGGGAGTAGCTGAGAGGACAGTAATCATATGTACGGTTACGGGAGTAGCTGAGAGGACAGTAATCATATGTACGGTTACGGGAGTAGCTGAGAGGACAGTAATCATATATACGGTTACGGGAGTAGCTGAGAGGACAATAATCATATGTACGGTTACGGGAGTAGCTGAGAGGACAATAATCATATGTACAGTTACAGGAGTAGCTGAGAGGACAGTAATCATATGTACGGTTACAGGAGTAGCTGAGAGGACAGTAATCATATGTACAGAATGAAACATGTTACAAACACAAAACCTTTGCCTACATTTCTAAATCTAAGTAACTCTAAGTTGTAGATTCTAAATTCTACACCCTATTCAGTCTGAACTTAAATTTACTTGTTTTCTTGTAAGATAAAAGTGCAAGTTTTATTCTCCTGGTTGGATTCATTCAGTAAATCTTGAACTCATTTGTCTATCTAGTTTAGTTTAAGGTTACTGCCACCGTGAGGACAAAATAAGAATTACAAATAAAAGGAAAACAATGCCCAAAGGCAATAAGGGAGCATTCTTTACATACACATTTATGAAGTCACACACACTCTCTCTTTATCGCTCTCTTCCTCACCTGGAGTCGAAGAAGGTCCCGTCCAGTAGTGATCCGTTATAGTGGTATCTGATGAAGTCCCCAGCTACACTCTTCCTGTGGCAGGGTTGAGGTATGTCCTGGTTGATGATACTGACGCCGTCTTTAGGGTTATGGAGGTCCAAGAGGACTACATCAAACACCAGGGAGGCCTGCTGTGGGATATCACTACCTAGAGAGGGATGGGATGGATGGATGGAAAGAAAGGGGAGGAGATATAGGAGGGTTAGACTAGGGTTAAGTAAGTTCAGTAGGACCACGTCAAACACCAGGGATATCACTACCTGGAGAGACGGTTACACTGATGATGCCATCTCTGGTCCAATAGTACTAGAGAGGCCTGGACTGGGATAACACTCAGAAACAACTCCATTACCCAGCAGCACCTACTAACCATCACCGTTTGATCCGTATCCTAGCGATGGGGGCATGGTGATGATGCGTTTCTCCCCGACACACATGCCCAGAAGCCCCTGATCCATGCCAGCGATCAGCCAGCCAATCCCCACATAGGTGTCATAGGTACGCATACGGGTGTGGCTACAGGGGGAGGGAGAGGGGAGGGAAATGGGGAGCGAATGAGAAAATACTTATTAGAAGACCACAAACACAGCATACATTTATTTATTGGAAATCCTACAAATGTAACCCTCCTCTCCTCTATCATCTCCTTCCTTGCAGGGCCTCTCTTCATCCCTCTCCCTGTGCGTGTAGATTTCGTAGTAGTGTGTAGTGTGTGTTAGTAGTGTGTAGTGTCTGTTAGTAGTCTATAGCGTGTGTTAGAAGTGTGTAGTGCGGTTTAGTAGTGTGTAGTCTGTGTTAATAGTGTGTAGCGTGTGTTAGTAGTGTGTGTTAGTAGTTATAGTGTGTTAGTAGTATGTAGTGAGTGTTAGTAGTGTGTGATAATAGTTGTAGTGTGTGTTAGTAGTGTGTAGTGTGTGTTAGTAGCATGACGTGTGTGTTAGTAGTGTTTTGTCGTCGACAACTTATCTCGTGTCTCACCTGGAGTCGAACAGTGTTCCGTCCAGCAGTGTTCCGTTGTAATGATAACGTACGTAGTCTGACACCTCTACCTTCCTAGAGCAGTTCTCAGGGGTGTAGTACGTCTTCATCTGAACCACATCATCAGGGTTCCACACGTCCAACAACAGAACATCAAAATGGAGGATCGCATCTGAAGGGATTACATCACCTGGAGGAGTAAGGGAGGATGACATTAGTTACACTCGTTCTTTCTCTCATTCTCTCTCCACTTTCTCTCTTCTTTCTCTCATTGTTAAACTAGACAGATGAACATGGAATTATCTCTATGAAGAAGGCAATTAATCAGAGATTATAAACCATATATGCAACAGACATCGTTATGAGGGAGGGAAGATGAGAGGAGGTGAGAAGGAGGGGTAGGGAAGTTGAGGATGGCTGTGATTAAATCCATACTGGTGAGTTGGCAGTTGTTCTCTCTGCTGGCAGAGACTCGCTCCTCCTTTTCTCCCTCTACAAAGTAGACACCTACATTTATCACTCCATACATGCCACCACATCTTCCTTTCTCTCTCTCCATCTCACTTGCTCTCTCTCTTTCCCACATTCCAAGTAAGGCCACACATTTCTGTTTTAATCTCTCCTCATGCAAAATCAACCAGTCTGCTTGGTGACCTCTTTATTCACACAAACACACCCTAATACACACAAATACCCACACTAATACCCACATACTAATAGCACAAACACACTCCTAATGCTGTGCATGTAACTGTGGGTAATGCCGGCGAAGCCACCGGTCTGGGCTGTGATGTCTGTCTCACTGTGAATGAAGGGCACTCCTACAACACTAAAGCAGAGTTCATCTCTATGTGTCAGTTCAAGAGGGTCAGCAGATTAATCTGTCTACAATAAGGGTTTGTTCATGTCAAATGTGGTGACCTCACCTGGTTTAATTGATGCCTCTAGAGACAATACCTCTCTCATCGTCACTCAATGCCTAGATTTACCTCAACTGTGTTCACATCCATACCTTTGTCTGTACATCATGCATTGAATCTATTCTAGCGCTCCCAGAAACCTGCTCCTTTTACTCTCTGTCCCGAACGTACTAGACAACCAGTTCTTATAGCCCTTAGCCATACCCTTATCCTACTCCTCCTCTGTTCCTCTGGTGATGTAGAGGTTAATCCAGGCCCTGCAGTGCCTAGCTCCACTCCCACTTCCCAGGTGCTCTCATTTGTTGACTTCTGTAACTGTAAAAGCCTTGGTTTCATGCATATTAACATTAGAAGCCTCCTCCCTAAGTTTGTTTTATTCACTGCTTGAGCACACTCTGCCAACCCGGATGTCCTAGCTGTGTCTGAATCCTGGCTTAGGAAGGCCACCAAAAACCCAGAAATGTCCATCCCTAACTATAACATTTTCCGACAAGATAGAACTGCCAAAGGGGGCGGAGTTAGCCTGCAGAGTTCTGTCTTACTATCCAGGTCTGTGCCCCAAAAATTTGAGCTTCTACTTTTAAAAATACACCTTTCCAGAAACAAGTCTGTCACCGTTGCCGCTTGATATAGACCACCCTCTGCCGCCAGCTGTGACCTGGAAACCATATGTGAATTGATTGCCTCCCATTTATCTTCAGAGCTTGTGCTGTTAGGTGACCTAAACTGGGACATGCTTAACACCGCGGCCATTCTACAATCTAAGTTTGATGCCATCAATCTCACACAAATTATCAATGAACCTACCAGGTACAACCCCAAATCCATAACCATGGGCAACCTCTTATATATCATCCTAACCAACCTGCCCTCCAAATACACCTCTGCTGTCTTCAACCAGGATCTCAGCAATCACTGCCTCATTGCTTGCATCCGTAATGGGTCTGCGGTCAAACGACCACCCCTCATCACTGTCAAACGCTCCCTGAAACAATTTATGGAGCGTTTGATTAGGCCTTCCTAATCGACCTGGCCCAGGTATCCTGGAAGGATATAAACCTCATTCCGTCAGTATAAGATGCCTGGTTATTCTTTAAAAGTGCTTTCCTCACAATCTTAAATAAGCATGCCCCATTCAAAAAAATTAGAACCAGGAACAGATATAGCCCGTGGTTCACTTTAGACCTGACTGCCCATGACCAGCACAAAAACATCCTGTGGCGTACGGCATTAGCATCAAATAGCCCCTGCGATATGCAACTTTTCAGGGAAGTTAGGAACCAATATACACAGGCAGTTAGGAAAGTAAAGGCTAGCTTTTCAAATAGAAATTTGCACTCTGCAGCACAAACTCCAAAAAGTTCTGGGACACTGTAAAATCCATGGAGAATTAGGGCACTGGTCATGGGTGCACCTCAGCCACGCTCAAGGTCCTGAACGATATCATAACCGCCATCGATAAAAGACAATACAGTATAGCAGTGTATTCATCGACCTGGCCAAGGCTTTCGACTCTGTCAATCACCACATTTTTATCGGCAGACTCAACAACCTTGGTTTCTCAATGACTGCCTCGCCTGGTTCACCAACTACTTCTCAAACAGAGTTCAGTGTGTCAAATCAGAGGGCCTGTTATCCGGACCTCTGGCAGTCTCTATGGGGGTGCCAGAGGGTTCAATTCTCGGGCCGACTCTTTTCTCTGTATACATCAATGATGTCGCTCTTGCTGCTGGTGATTCTCTGATCCACTTCTATGCAGACGACACCATTCTGTATACATCTGGCCCTTCTTTGGACACTGTGTTAACTAACCTCCAGACGAGCTTCAATGCCATACAACTCTCCTTCCGTGGCCTACAACTGCTCTTAAATGCAAGTAAAACTAAATGCATGCTCTTCAACCAATTGCTGCCCGCACCTGCTCGCCTGTCCAGCATCACCACTCTGGACGGTTCTGACTTAGAATATGTGGACAACTACAAATACCTAGGTGTCTGGTTAGACTGTAAACTCTCCTTCCAGACTCACATTAACCTCTTTGGGCTAGGGGGCAGTATTTTGATGTCTGGATGACAAGCGTGCCTAAAGTAAACTAACTGTTACTCAAGCCCAGAAGCTAGGATATGCATATAATTGGTAGATTTGGATAGAAAACACTCCGTTTCTAAAACTGTTAAAATAATGTCTGTGAGTATAACAAAACTGATATGGCAGGCGAAACCCCGAGGACAAACCATCCAGAAAAAGAAAATTCAGCCCATCATTGATTCCTATGGCTGTCATTTTTAATATGAAGGGAAAGCCTCCCAGATTGCAGTTCCTAGGGCTTCCACTAGATGTTAACAGTCTTTAGAAAGAGTTTCAGGCTTGTTTTTGGAAAAATTTGCTAGAATTTGTAGTTTGTAATTTTTTGTGGCTCCCATTTTGGCTGTAGTGTTTGTTACGCGTTCTGGTGAATGCGGGTACTTTGTTGTTTATCTCCGGTAATGACAATAACGATTCTCCGTCTTAAATTTGATCATTTCGTTACATATTAGGGTACCTAAGGTTTGATTATAAACGTTGTTTGACTTGTTTGGTGAAGTTTATTGGTCACGTTTGGGATTCATTTTGTATGCATTTTGAAGGAGGGAAACCGGTGGATTATTGAATGAAGCGCGCCAACTAAACTGAGTTTTTGGGGATATAATGAAGGACTTCATCGAACAAAACGACCATTTGTGATGTAGCTGGGACCTTTTGGAGTGCCAACAGAAGAAGATCTTCAAAGGTAAGTGATTTATTTTATTACTATTTCTGACTTTCGTGGCGCATCTGCCTGGTTAGAAAATGTTTTTAATGCTTTGTGGGCTGGGCGCTGTCCTCAGATAATCGCATGCTGTGCTTTCAAGTAAAGCCTTTTTGAAATCTGACACAGCGGCTGGATTAACAAGAAGTTAAGCTTTTAACTGATGTTTGACATTTGTATTTTCATGAATGTTAAATATGACTATTTCTGTCATTTGAATTTCGCACACTGCAATTTCAACAGAAGGACGCTAGCGTCCGACTTATCCGCAATAAGTTTTAAGCATCTCCAATCCAAAATTACATCTAGAATCGGCTTCCTATTTCTCAACAAAGCATCCTTCACTCATTCTGCCAAACATACCCTCGTAAAACTGACTATCCTACCGATCCTTGACTTCGCCGATGTAATTTACAAAATAGCCTCCAACACTCTACTCAGCAAATTGGATGCAGTCTATCACAGTGCCATCCGTTCTGTCACCAAAGCCCCATATACTACCCACCACTGCGACCTGTATGCTCTCATTGGCTGGCCCTCACTTCATATTTGTCACCAAACCCACTGGCTCCAGGTCATCTATAAGTATTTGCTAGGTAAAGCCCCGCCTTGTCTCAGCTCACTGGTCACCATAGCAGCACCCACCCGTAGCACGCGCTCCAGCAAGTATATTTCACTGGTCATCCCCAAAGCCAATTCCTCGTTTGGCCGCCTTTCCTTCCAGTTCTCTGCTGTCAATGACTGGAACGAATTGCAAAAATCACTGAAGCTGTAGACCCATATCTCCCTCACTAACTTTAAGCACCAGCTGTCAGAGCAGCTCACAGATCACTGCACCTGTAAATAGCCCATCCAACTTCCTCATCCCCATACTGTTATTTATTAATTAATTTTTTGGTCCTTTGCACCCCAGTATCTCTACTTGCACATTCATATTTTGCACATCTATCACTCCAGTGTTTAATTGCTAAATTGTATTTGTTTCGCCACTATGGCCTATTTATTGCCTACCTCCCTTATCTTACCTCATTTGCACACACTGTATTAAGACTTTTTCTCTATTGTGTTATTGACTGTATGTTTGTTTATTCCATGTGTAACTCTGTGTTGTTGTTTGTGTTGCACTGCTTTGCTTTATCTTGGCCAGGTCACAGTTGTAAATGAGAACTTGTTCTCAACTAGCCTACCTGGTTAAATAAAGGTGAAATAAAATAAATAAAATCTCAGGCCACCATGCAGCGTACAGTAACATTAACAAGCAGCACTTCCTGGTCTGTGATGTCACTGTGACCCAATTCAACATGGACCACCCACTTCCTGTCAAGCTTGCATTAATGCTTGGTGTTTATGAATACCTCCGAACAGTAAACACCAGCTTCTACACACACACAAACCTAAAAACACACAGATCCAACCACCCACACACACTGCTACCTGTGCAGCTGCACTATTAATCAAACAGACAAGAGACAACAATGTCTATAATCATGTTACAAGCTATATTATCAACTAAGTTATGAGCTATGTTTATTGTTACATGCAAAACACACAGGTTACAGGTAGAACAGGTAAGTATACATATAGTTATTGATTGGTTATAGGGGAGGAGTTGAGATGTCTTTGCTCCCAAACCTCAATTATAAGCTAAAACTCCATTATATGATGTATGTTAATGTTAAAATCTATGTTATGAACTTACCGTATCCTTCCTTCCCGTAGGCCAGTTGTGGGGGAATCTTGACCAGTCGTCTCTCGTTGACACACATCCCTACCAGAGCTCTGTCCATCCCTTCAATCAGCTGCTTCTTACCCACATACACATTGTAGGTGCTGCTGCGGTCATAGCTGCAACACACACAAGTTATGGGAGCTGCCAACATCTCAAACAAAAAAGACAGAAAGAAAGACAAGAAACAAGGGGAAAATGTCCATACGTTCATGTATTCATTCACCCACTTACTTCACTGATTCACTCAGTCATGTATCTCTCTGTCCAGACAGTAGTACTTGGTTGGCTGCGGTGAGACTGTGGTTACCATGTCGTATCACTAGGCCTAGCCTACTACACTGGCCAACTGTATCTCAGTTCTGCCACGCACATTACTTATTGGGCCTACTGGTCTCTTTCTGCCCAAGGGTTTACATTAATGAATTCATTCATATTTGTAGTATTTTTTTATTTTACATGATCACTCTGCTGGCCATACACTCACACACCAGATATGCTACCTGTGTGTGCATGCTCTAGAGTAGGCTAGGAAGGCCTACATGTGTACGTCCTTGCAGTTGGTTAACGAACCATATATTATCACCCGGTGTATTTAGTAGCAGAATATGACTGTTTACTCTGGAGTGAAAATATAGTTTCACTATTTATTTAGTTCAGACTTGGAGACTGCATGAAGAGTCTCCCTCTCTCTCAGTGAATGGGGGCTCTCGTTCTCTCTGCCTGCGTGGCTGTTTGGTCCGACCGGCTAATAAAACGCACGCTTAAATTTATTGACGTGCACGCTACTCTCTGCAACGTGAACTGCGTGCAGGAACTACAGGAGTGGAGAAGAGTGGAAAATAAAAACTTTCTTACCTGGAGTCAAATTTCTTTCCATCCGGGAACATGCCATTATAATGGTAGCGAACATAATCCCCTACTTTCACAGCGCGCACGCACTGCTCTGGCACGAACGTTTTCTCAATCACGATGTCATCTAACGGTACCGGAGGGGCGTCACAGGCGGCAAACGCCACCAGAACCGCCAGATATATCATCCCGTGCACGCACTGTTTCATCTTCACACGCCTCTCCTTTACCGACAAAAAGTATGGTGGATAACCGTGACTTGTAACAGTTGTTATCGCTCTCTTTCTTTTTCCCCCGATTGTTCCGATTCCTCTGGTCTTCTGCTTCCAGTTCTTGTCTTCTTCCGTTGATCCCTGTCTGTTCGGGATTGAATTGAATGGGAGGATTTGGGTACCACGTATGGCGCAGGCGCAGTAGCACACAACAGATATGTAGACGTGGAAACGCCAAACGGAGGGCCTATAGTCACAGCTAGAGATCAAATAAACTACATCCCCACCGCAAGACCAACAAACACAAACTACTACTGTAGAATAGGCCTAGTTTACATTCAGTCACACATGTACAGTCTATAGGGCTATTACGCAAGGCTTGGCAATGGAGTGGCGGTGGAACAGTGGGTGTTTCTGTGTGTGACCCTCTCTCTCTCTCTCTCTCTGGAATGTCTCGACGTGGCAGGGGAGGGGGAAGTCTGTAGGCTACAGAGACAACCCTAATTAGTGGGTGATAGGCCTATACAAGAATATACACGTTTTATATAACATAACCAACACGTTTATAAAACATACATAGCCGAACATAAATATAAAAAGTACACATGTTTAAATAGGTATAGGCAGCAGACTTTCAACTGCAGACTCTCCAAAGTCTACTACTGAACACCAGTTTCACTAGGCTACTTCTCATTGTCGCTGCGTCAGATTAATCACATTACATTGTGTGGCCATTTGGCATCTAGTCTGGAGGGCCACAAATGGAAATCACTCATTAACTTGATCTGTAATTTTGGCAATCGTTTACATGTAGTTTGATGTAAAATAGTCCAGTGTAAACTAGTGCAGTGGTCTAATTTTCCCAACCCATGTTACTCCCAGATCTCTCTAGAACAGCACTGATTTAGGGGGAGGTGCATGGAGCCCCGGTGGTTCGCCACCCCTCACCCCGTCACCCTGCCCAGAGCAGCCAGGGGAGGGAGAGTTGTATCCGGATACGTGGTGGGGTTAGAGGCGGTCCCTGTCCCACCCTCGCACGGCACAGAGAGCAGAATAGAGTAGAGACGTAGCCCAGCCGTCCCACCTCTACACAAAAACTAAAGATGGCAACCTCCAGCACTCCGCTAATCTCTCTGCTTCTATTCGCGGTTTCCGTTACAATAGTCTTCTGCCAATACGAGAAATACAGCTTCCGGAGTTTTCCGCGTAATGAACTAATGCCGCTGGACTCCGCGTATAAATACGCGCTGGACCAGTACACCGGAGAGAAATGGCAGGAGACAGTTGACTATCTCGAGGTCTCTCTCCGGTTGTACAGGCTGCTCAGGGACAGCGAGGCCTTCTGCAACCTCAACTGCAGCTCAGTGCGACTTGACAACGAGGAGAAGTTTACGGACTTCCCGGAGCTGCGTGTGTTTGGTAACGTTATGAAGAGGGCCCAGTGTCTCAAGCGGTGCAAACAGGGGCTGCCCGCCTTCAGACAGACCATGCCCAGCCGGGACACCGTGGAGGAGTTCGAGAAACGGGAACCATATAAATACCTGCAGTTCGCCTACTTCAAAGTGAGTGAAATCACTCTGAGACAGAGTGAAATCAATGCGGCTCTCTGCAGTATATATTTTGTATTTAATTTGTATTTTCTATGAGCAGGGGAGGGTTCATTTAAATCTGTGGAGGAGCTGCCTGTCTCTCAAAACTAATATAACTGAATGCATTTGATATTTAAAGAAGTACTTTCTAAGTTGTATTTTAGATAAAACTAATTGTGTGTTTTCAATAACTAGAACTGTGTAGTTTACAAGCACTCCTCTGCACTCTGTTATGCTACTGTACTCTATTAAGTAATGTGTTCTCTCGCGAGGATGCACAGAGGCAAAACTAAGGAAGAGGGCCCTGTGCTTTTGTTCACTTTATATGAGTAGCTTGTGTGTGTGTGTATATGCCTGCCTCTGTTTTGTGTGTGAACCTGTCTGCCTCAGTTTGTGTGTGTGTGTGTATAACTCTCCTCTCTCCCCCAGTCTGATAACCTGGCCAAGGCAGTGTCTGCTGCCCACACCTTCCTCCTGAAGCACCCTGATGATGAGATGATGCAGAGGAACATGGCCTACTACAGGACTCTACCTGGAGCTGAAGAACACCTCACAGATCTGGAGACCAAGTCCTACGAGGTACACACACGTACACTTGCGTACATACACATACACACGCACACACATGGATGCACACACACATGCACCAATACTTCTCTCCATGGCTGGGGTTAGAGGTGGTTAGGGGACCAGACTGAAGTCACAGGAGGATGTAAAGGTTTTCAGAGCTCTAAGACTGAACACGGACCGTAGCCACTTTCTCTTTAGGACAATTGTCTGAGGTCTCAGTTGGGCTGGTTTAGGGAGCGCTGTAGTGTTGCACAGATGCAGGTTGTGCTCTGGTGAATAAAATCTGGTCTTTTTATTTATTTAACCTTTATTTAACTAGGCAAGTCATGTAGAACAAATTCTTATTGACAATGACGGCCTACCCCGGCAAAACCCGGACGATGCTGGGCCAGTTGTGCACCGCCCTATAGGAATCCCAATCACGGCCGATTGTGATACAGCCTGGAATCGAACCAGGGTCTGTAGCACTGAGATGCATTGCCTTAGACCGCTGCACCACTCGGGAGCCCTGGGCTAATCTGAGCCCTGGTCTAATCTAGTTCAATAGTTCAAATGAACTTCGTAATGTAATCTGTATCAATGTGTGTGTGTTGTTGTTCCAGATGTTGTTTGTGCGAGCGGTGCGTGCGTATAACGGTGATAACTACCGTACCTCAGTGTCAGACATGGAGCTGGCTCTAAGGGATTTCTTCAAGGTCTACGACGAATGTCTGGCTGCTTCAGAAGGAGCCAGGGAGGTCAAAGACTTCAAAGACTTCTACCCCTCCATTGCTGGTCAGTCTATCTTTCTTTCATCCTCTCCATCTAAGGCGAGGATGTCCTCCATGTCATTTACCAGCCCAACACAGATATATTTACCTGTCCAAAGGTTGATTTAGACAAATGGATTTATGATTTCTCTTGATCATCTTGAACAGGTCACTCGTGATGATAACCCCCCCCCCCCCCCCTCCACCTCTTCTCTCTCTCCCATTCCCCCCTCTCCCTCCCAGACCACTACACAGAGGTGTTGGAGAGGAAGGTGAGGTGTGAGGCCGAGCTGACTCCTGTGGTTGGAGGATTCATCGTAGAGAAGTTTGTAGCAACCATGTACCACTACCTACAGTTCGCCTATTACAAACGTGAGTGTCATATTGCTGTATTATCACAAATGCCACTGTTATTATTACACATGCATGTGTTATAGCAGTCTTATGACACAGTGAGTATGTTACTACAATATTATTACACATGCATGTGTTATAGCAGTCTTATGACACAGTGAGTATGTTACTACAATATTATTACACATGCATGTGTTATAGCAGTCTTATGACACAGTGAGTATGTTACTACAATATTATTACACATGCATGTGTTATAGCAGTCTTATGACACAGTGAGTATGTTACTACAATATTATTACACATGCATGTGTTATAGCAGTCTTATGACACAGTGAGTATGTTACTACAATATTATTACACATGCATGTGTTATAGCAGTCTTATGACACAGTGAGTATGTTACTACAATATTATTACACATGCATGTGTTATATGTCTTATGACACAGTCTTATGACACAGTGAGTATGTTACTACAATATTATTACAAACATGTACATTTAGGACTTCTGTGTTCTGTGTGGTTATACACACACACACACACACACACACACACACTGACTCTGTCATTGCCCCCCCCCAGTGAATGACCTGAAGAACGCGGTTCCGTGTGTGACCAGCTACATGTTGTTTGACCCCAGTGATGAGGTGATGAAGAACAACGTGGTATATTACCAGTACCACAGAGACAAATACGGACTCAGCGACGAAGATTTCCTACCTAGATCGGTAAGACACACGCACATATTATACAGACATTTTTCAGCACACGCGCGCACACACAAACCGCATGCATTTCCACTATCTCCTTATGCAGGTTATTTGGCCCCTGTCATCGATTTTTGTTTTAACCGGTTCACTGAATGCTGAGGTCTTCATTTGGGTTTGTTTATCGATGTTGATCTGACTTGTGTGTGGTTTGTGTGTGTGTTTTGTGTGTGTGTTTTAGGAGGCAGTACGGTACTTGAACCAGACCACCATGCAGCTAGAGATGCTTGAGTTCTCCAGACAACACCTAGCGAGCGATGACGAGGTACGTGTGTGTGTGTCTCCATTTGTGTCTCTAATGTCACAATTGTTGAGTCATACAATATATGTGTCCAGAAGTGGGTCTTCTATGTAATCTTTCTGTAAACTAGTGATACAGATTCCTCTCACATCACATGACCTGTGTCCAAGCAGTACAATGTGACTAGTGTTTACCAGACTGCTGTATCTGACCTCACCACAGGGAGGCGCTGATCACTCACACACTGCTCACTCACAACAATAAAGGCATGTCTAATAATAACCCATAGATGTAGTGCCAGAGTTGTTAACTTGGGGGCAGCATGACTCGCCTATAGATAAGAGTGGCCAATCCTCCTCCTGGAGAGCCACCCTACTGCAGGATTCTGCGCCAGCCCAACTCTAACACATGTAGATAAGCCAACCAGCTGTTCATCAGGACCTTGATTAGCCAAATAAGGTCTGTTAGAGCAGTTCTGGAACTGAAGCCTGTACACCCAGTAGTTCTCCAGGACTGGAACTGAAGCCTGTACACCCAGTAGTTCTCCAGGACTGGAACTGAAGCCTGTACACCCAGTAGTTCTCCAGAACTGGAACTGAAGCCTGTACACCCAGTAGTTCTCCAGGACTGGAACTGGAGCCTGTACACCCAGTAGTTCTCCAGGACTGGAACTGGAGCCTGTACACCCAGTAGTTCTCCAGGACTGGAACTGGAGCCTGTACACCCAGTAGTTCTCCAGGACTGGAACTGGAGCCTGTACACCCAGTAGTTCTCCAGGACTGGAACTGGAGCCTGTACACCCAGTAGTTCTCCAGGACTGGAACTGAAGCCTGTACACCCAGTAGTTCTCTAGGACTGGAACTGGAGACCCAATTGGAGGCTCTGTCTGATCAGAGTGTAATTAGTCCTTATTTACACTGTGTATCCATCAGGAAACCATAGAGAATGGTTAGTCTTCAGGTTCTATACTTACAGTTGAATACTTACAGGTTCAATGATATGTGTGTGTGTGTGTGTGTGTGTGTGTGTATACAGGGGGAAGTGATGGAGTTTCTAGATGAGTTCCTGGATGCTTAGGATCAGTAGCACACTCTGGACGCATTGAAAATAAAGAAGGAAAGAAAGATATAGAGAAAGAAAGAAAAAGCTGAACTAAATGACAGAAACGAGCGACGGCAGGTTTTCCCAGAATGCCGCCTGGCCTTGGTTCCTCCCACTGGGTCGTATTTATTCGGAGGTTCCGGAGGTTCTGATTGGCTCAAATTGGTTCAATTTTTTTAATGTGCTTATATGACCTTTTAAATCATGTTTTTTTAATAGTTCTGGATCATGTGCACTAACATGTACAGTGCAGAGGTACGGACAGTGAGTGATATTGTGGTATTAAATTGGTGATGATAGTGATATGTGGCCATTCTCTGTTATGTATGTTCACTCCCCTCTTGTCTATTGTCCACGTTTTAAATCAAACTGTTCACTGTCTTACAAGGAAATATATAAAGATATTCACATGGTTCTTTAATAATAAAACCACATGGTAAAACCAAGCCTTCTTTAGTGATCGTTGCTTTCTGTTTAGTATGATGTTATTAACTACAGGATCGGTGTCCCTATACTGGGACGGTTGAGCTAACGTGCGCTAATGTGATTAGCATGACTGTTGTAAGCAACAGCAAACTTTCCAGGACATAGATACAGCTGTATGTCTAATTGACTAACTGCACTGTCTAATTAACAGTCGTTATTACAGTGAAATAATACCATGCTATTGTTTGAGGAGAGTGCACAACAACAAAACACTTTTATCACGGCAACTGGTTTGATACATTCACCTCTGAAGGTAATTAATGTACTTATATTCAGGAATCTTGCTCTGATTTGTCATCCTGAGGGTCCCAGAGATAAAATGTAGCATAGTTTTGTTTGATCAAATAAATGTTTATGTTCAAATGTAGGAACTGGGATCTACAGTTTGAACCCCTGCTGTCTCTGGCTCCCCTGCTGTCTCGGCCATCTAGATGTGTGGAAGTTAGTGTATAAGCTAATGATCCATCATGTATGACATTCCTGGGAGTGTGTAAACTTACATGTTGTATCATCAATGTATTATTTTTTCTATAGTTATGTACTTGAAAATGTATCAATTGACCAATTCGGCACATTTGGGCAGACTGATACACAATATTTTCCAGTATTGCCATGTTTCATTGGATTCATCTGAAACTTTGCACACACACTGCTCTAAAATTTAAATTGCGCCTAAATTGTAATATTATATGATGGCCTTTCTCTTGCATTTCAAAGATAAAACAAAATAGAAACGCATGTTTTTTTGTTTGTATTATCTTTAACCAGATCTAATGTGTGTTATTCTCCTACATTCATTTCAGGTCCTGAGCTACAGGCAGCTAGATTTGGGCATGTCATTTTAAGCGGATTTTTTTTTTAAGGGTCTGATCTACAGAGAATAGAGTAGAATAGAAATCTTGACTTCACAAACACACAAATGTAATCTGTTACTATTTACCTGCCCAAAATTGTAATCAGTAACGTAATTTGGGGATTATCCAAACTCAGTAACGTAATTTTGGGATTATCCAAACTCAGTAACGTAATTTTGGGATTATCCAAACTCAGTAACGTAATTTTGGGATTATCCAAACTCAGTAACGTAATCGTATTATTTTCCGTTACTTTTGGATTACTTTCCCATTAAGAGGTATTAGAAGAAGACAAAAATAATCCATCAAACACATTTGGTGTGTCATTATAGTGGTCTCTGACTTGTGGTGAGAACCGCTCAGGTGAAACACTTAAACTTGCTACTTTTTCAATGCGGAATTGAATGTCACTGAAAAAACAGAAAAGTATATCTGAATGTATAAGTAATCATTCCATTCTAATCTGAAACCTCTCTTGCTAATAAATTGACCTATTGTATGAATTATCTTCCAAATCAGTTAATAAACAAGGAAGTTCTTTTCATTCCCTCAAATTGAGGGAGTGGGTGTCAGGATATGAAAGTACAGGTGTTGATACCTTCATGAAGTTCACCTGAGGTGACTGGGATAAGATATTTTGATAGGACTCTGTACACAGCTTGGAAAAAGTGCTATACAAGGAAGCACTAAATAATCTCTGTCAGATATGTCTGGCTGTTTCAAAAGGAGCCAGGGAAGTCAACAACTTCTACCTCTCTATCGCTGGTGAGTCTATCTTTCTTTTTACCTCGATCTCAGGCCATCCTATCCCTCTATGTTTTTTTACCAGTCCAACACAGGTGAACTTTCCTTTCCAAAGGTTGATTTAGAACAGTGATTTTTAGTTTGAGCCGTTTTAGAGTACAAGTGGGAGTCGACTCCAAAATAATCGATTCCTCGACTCCTTGCCAGTAGACTCCCAGTGTCGACTCACATTTCTGGGTGTCAAGCTTCAACCTATCAACTCCTAAGATTCAGTATTTTTGCAACGGAGGAAACTATTTTCCATAGTCTACTTCGAGAACACAAACTCTCGCATATTACACAGCAAAGACAGAGCGAGCTAGCAGGGGCGAGAGAGAGATGGGAGGGGCACAGCCATGCATAGGTAATAGGTAGGCATGTCGGCCTCAAGGCAGACAGTCAGGACTGTGCATCGGTAATCAAAAGATGTAGGCTATCGCAATGCTGTATTTCTTGGCATGCAATGTCTCGTGCAAGTTCACTAAAGTAGGGGCTATCAATGAGTAGGCTGAGCTATTATACACGCAACAGACCGAAGACCAAACACACACTAGTGTTTTTCATTGCAAAGAAAAAGAGGAGCAGGTGAGCAAGCTAGGGAGAGAGGATCGGGACAGGCAAACAGAATTTATATAAAAACAATCTGATATATCAAATGCCTTACTGTTATTTTCCTGCATAAATAAAAGCAGGAAATACATCACCTACGCCTCTACTGCCATTCATTCCAATTAGCCTTGTGCCCAGCCCTCAACCCAACACCCAGCCTTGTGCCCAGCCCTCAACCCAACACCCAGCCTTGTGCCCAGCCCTCAACCCAACACCCAGCCTTGTGCCCAGCCCTCAACCCAACACCCAGCCTTGTGCCCAGCCCTCAACCCAACACCCAGCCTTGTGCCCAGCCCTCAACCCAACACCCAGCCTTGTGCCCAGCCCTCAGCCCTCAACCCAACACCCAGCCTTGTGCCCAGCCCTCAACCCAACACCCAGCCTTGTGCCCAGCCCTCAACCCAACACCCAGCCTTGTGCCCAGCCCTCAACCCAACACCCAGCCTTGTGCCCAGCCCTCAACCCAACACCCAGCCTTGTGCCCAGCCCTCAACCCAACACCCAGCCTTGTGCCCAGCCCTCAACCCAACACCCAGCCTTGTGCTCAGCCCTCAGCCCTCAACCCAACACCCAGCCTTGTGCCCAGCCCTCAACCCAACACCCAGCCTTGTGCCCAGCCCTCAGCCCTCAACCCAACACCCAGCCTTGTGCCCAGCCCTCAACCCAACACCCAGCCTTGTGCCCAGCCCTCAGCCCAACACCCAGCCTTGTGCCCAGCCCTCAGCCCTCAACCCAACACCCAGCCTTGTGCCCAGCCCTCAGCTCTCAACCCAACACCCAGCCTTGTGCCCAGCCCTCAGCCCTCAACCCAACACCCAGCCTTGTGCCCAGCCCTCAACCCAACACCCAGCCTTGTGCCCAGCCCTCAACCCTCAACCCAACAGCCAGCCTTGTGCCCAGCCCTCAGCCCTCAACCCAACACCCAGCCTTGTGCCCAGCCCTCAGCCCTCAACCCAACACCCAGCCTTGTGCCCAGCCCTCAGCCCTCAACCCAACACCCAGCCTTGTGCCCAGCCCTCAACCCAACACCCAGCCTTGTGCCCAGCCCTCAACCCAACACCCAGCCTTGTGCCCAGCCCTCAACCCAACACCCAGCCTTGTGCCCAGCCCTCAGCCCTCAACCCAACACCCAGCCTTGTGCCCAGCCCTCAACCCAAAGCCCAGCCTTGTGCCCAGCCCTCAACCCAACGCCCAGCCTTGTGCCCAGCCCTCAACCCAACGCCCAGCCCTCAACCCAACATCCAGCCATGTGCTCAACCCAATGCCCAGTCTTGTGCCCAGCCCTCAGCCATCAACCCAACGCCCAGCCTTGTGCCCAGCCCTCAACCCAAAGCCCAGCCTTGTGCCCAGCCCTCAACCCAACGCCCAGCCTTGTGCCCAGCCCTCAACCCAACGCCCAGCCTTGTGCCCAGTCCTCAACCCAACGCCCAGCCCTCAACCCAACATCCAGCCATGTGCTCAACCCAATGCCCAGTCTTGTGCCCAGCCCTCAGCCATCAACCCAACGCCCAGCCTTGTGCCCAGCCCTCAACCCAAAGCCCAGCCTTGTGCCCAGCCCTCAGCCATCAACCCAGTGCCCAGCCCTCAGCCATCAACCCAACGCCCAGCCTTGTGCCCAACCCTCAACTCAACGCCCAGCCTTGTGCCCAGCCCTCAACCCAATGCCCAGCCCTCAGCCCTCAACCCAATGCCCAGCTCTCAACCCAACACTCAGCCCTGTGCCAGTACTACTGCTCCTGCAGTGTATTACATAGGCAACAGAGCATCATCGGAGTTGTGAGGCATAATAGGAGTTGTTTGAGCTCCAATAATGTTTATAATAATATTTATTGTTTTGATCAAAGTATATATTTTAGATATTTCCTTGTTGCTCCTGTTGTCACCTTCTCACTGATCTTGTGAAGGAAAAACCTGCAGTGCTTTATTTTACTGTACATTAAAATGAATGTTTTATTCTTTGTAACAAAGGTGGGTCATGGCACACATATAGCCTGACAGAGCTGTCCCATAGAGGTCTTTCTACTGGACAGGAGGGGATGAGATGGTGCGGGTCCATTTGATGAATCCGGATCGGGCCTGGGCCAAAGCAGATCCGAGGGAGAGGGAGAGAGAAACCTGAGTGGAGGAAGGGAGAGAAAGAGAGAGAGTGGAGGAAGCAGGAGAGAGAGACAGAGAGCTAAGCGGAGAAGAGGATAGCAGCCAGAGAAAACAGTCATGTTTGAACATGGAGTCTCAGTGCCATTTATCACACAGTGGTGAGAAAAACCCACTGGGGAACATTCTCTCTCTCACCCTTACTCTGTCACTCTCTCTCTATTACCCCCCCTCTCTTTCTCTGTCTTCATCCTCCTCTCTCTGTCTCTCCTCGTCTTTCTCTCTTTTCCTGCCCTCCTGCCTCTTTCTCTAACTGTTTCTAAAGGAAATTTGCAGACGTGGAAGGAGTGGGTGTACAGACATCAGAGAGCCAGCTAGAGGTCAAAGTTCATAGTTCAGACCAGGTCACTGTTAAATTCTGATTGTGAGGAGTCGTAGGTTGTAGATCGTAGCTCACAGAGAGACCATTAGATGTGAGAGACACTTATACTTACTTAGAGTCAACCACGTGCACGCACAAATACACACACACACACACACACACATACACAAGATAAAATCAAGATGAGAAAGAAAGTGACCTTCTCATTATCAAGAGGCAGCCAAGGTCGAGAAGAGCAAGGAAAATATTCCAAACTTAGTCAACAGCGACTGAGAGTTGATATTACCTATTTTGAAAATCCTTGTCTTCATGTTGGAAAACTAGCCATGTACATATTGTCTCGTTCTTTTCCATTATGTTTGAAAAGTACCAGCACGCACTCACACACACACCGCGTAGCATCACAAAATTATAGATGTATGAGTTTATTATTAGAACACCCACAAACACACTTCATCCTAACACTGTTGTTCAATGGAACCAATATCTAGAAACGGATGGACCAGACAGAGATGATGTCATAAAGAGACCAGGAAGCAGTAGAGTTCACCCTGTGAGGACATCTGAGCAGTTTCTGTCAATAATAATTATATTACAAAACCTAATGGGCTGGGCACCTGTGTGGGTAAGGAACTGAATTTATCAATCAATCATTGACTCAAATAATGTCATGAAGGTACAGACAGTGTGGTATTTGGCTATTTTACTCTTACAGAACAGCACTTAAATCCTCATTACAGAAAAACACCATTTTTTTACATAACCCCCATCTTCACCACCAACATCACTCTTCAAAACACAGTTTACAAAAAACAAGACATTTAATACTGAATAGTATACAGATACTTTTTACAACTATAGAACACTATGGCCATCATTTTCCCCACAAACAATGAAAAGAACCATAACATTGATAGATGGGTTGGTATGGCAATATTATGTATGTATTATGCTACATGTGTTTTGTGTTGTTAGTTTATTTAAACTCCAGTCAAATAAATGGTCTCCTTCCGTCATGGACATGGTTAAGGAAGCTTCAACAAATCCTAAATTACACTGCAGTATAAACTTTTATAATCATTTCACACGTGTATTAGAAATGTATGTTTTTTTGCATCCCAACTCTCCCTGAGACACCCTCGGAGAGTGGGGTCACAGCCAGGGTCTGCCAATATCAACGGCAACCCTGGAGCAATTTGGATTAAGTGCCTTGCCCAAGGGCACATCGACAGATTTTGCACCTTTTCGGCTCAGAATTCAAACTAGTGGCCTTTCAGTTTTTGTCCCAACACTCAAACCGCTAGGCTACCTGCAGCCCAATAAATATAGTAGTGAGTTTTACAATGTTGTGCTGTTGTGTGTGAGGAAAATGGAGCCATGTACTGTATGTTATTAGTCTATCTCTGTAGTCTTTGTCATCTGAAACATTTATTACATTATAAACATTTATTATTCCTCTGAAACATTTATTCTTATGAATAAAAAAGCTAACATATTAATCAAGGCTACATGCTAACGTGTGCAGATACCCTTGTATATTAGTCCACATAACATCCTCCATTTCAACTCTGCATTGATAAAGATTTTAGAAGTTTCTGACTAACATTTATTTTAATTGACCCAAATCTAGAGATCAAAATGGGGGGGGGGGGGGGGGGGGGGGGGGCACTTCTGTGTGTAGCAGGTCTTTGTCTGTCTGTCTGACTGTCGGTCTGCCTGTGTTGTCATGGTAGCGTCAGTTAGTCTGATGTTCTGATCACTCGGCGGCGTCTCCCAATGCAGTCTGGAAACCTTCAAACACGTCACACCGCTGACCAGCACATCACACCGGTGTGAGACACACATATACACATGCACAAAAACATGCACGTACACACACAGACACCAGATTATGCCCCTAGCCCCCCGTCTCTGTCTCTGAACTGAGTCTGCAGTCTGGACTTCTACTCTAAATCTCTCTCCAGCCGTCTCTCTCTCTGAACTGAGTCTGCAGTCTGGACTTCTACTCTAAATCTCTCTCCAGCCGTCTCTGTCTCTGAACTGAGTCTGCAGTCTGGACTTCTACTCTAAATCTCTCTCCAGCCATCTCTCTCTCTGAACTGAGTCTGCAGTCTGGACTTCTACTCTAAATCTCTCTCCAGCCGTCTCTGTCTCTGAACTGAGTCTGCAGTCTGGACTTCTACTCTAAATCTCTCTCCAGCCGTCTCTGTCTCTGAACTGAGTCTGCAGTCTGGACTTCTACTCTAAATCTCTCTCCAGCCGTCTCTGTCAAAACCAACACTCACACGCACAAAGGTTTGACATTTTAGTCATTTAGCAGACACACACCCCATCTAGACAAGTCTCTATATGTTTGATTCCCCTCTCCCCACTTTCCCCTCCCCACTCCCCTCTCCCCACTTTCCCCTCCCCACTCCCCTCTCCCCACTCCCCTCTCCCCACTTTCCCCTCCCCACTTTCCCCTCCCCACTCCCCTCTCCCCACTTTCCCCTCCCCACTCCCCTCTCCCCACTTACCCCTCCCCACTCCCCTCTCCCCACTTACCCCTCCCCACTCCCCACTCCCCTCTCCCCACTTTCCCCTCCCCACTTTCCCCTCCCCACTCCCCTCTCCCCACTTTCCCCTCCCCACTCCCCACTCTCCTCTCCCCACTCCCCTCTCCCCACTTTCCCCTCCCCACTCCCCTCTCCCCACTTTCCCCTCCCCACTCCCCTCTCCCCACTTTCCCCTCCCCCCTCCCCTCTCCCCACTTTCCCCTCCCCACTCCCCTCTCCCCACTTTCCCCTCCCCACTCCCCTCTCCCCACTTTCCCCTCTCCACTTTCCCCTCCCCACTCCCCTCTCCCCAATTTCCTCTCCCCACTTTCCCCTCCCCACTCCCCTCTCCCCACTTTCCCCTCCCCACTGCCCTCTCCCCAATTTCTTCTCCCCACTTTCCCCTCCCCACTCCCCTCTCCCCAATTTCCTCTCCCCACTTTCCTCTCCTCTCTACCTTGCATTGACTGTCTGATAATATATTAAAATGACATGATGCACACTGATGATGTCATTGGAAACACTTATCTTCCACTATCTTTTTTATTACAAAACATAGAAACAAGCCATTTTTGTATATATTGATGTTGTGGTGGTGCTGGAGATGAATATGTAGTAAAAAATATTTGTTCTCCCTTTAATTGTTTACAAACAAATTAGTGAATGTGCTACAAAAGCTAAACAGCTACCTATCTAGCTAGTTGACTGCTGTGGCTTGAGAAAAATGACTCCCTTTGAGGCTTTAATTAAAAGTGTTTTATCACTATGATTTTGAACATTCAAAGAGACTGGGAAACGTCCATGGCAGGCATTGTTGTCATCATAGCTTGCTACATAACTTCTGAGTGATAAGAAGCAGAGCACCACCACCAATCATCCTACACCACTGCACACTCACCCGTCATAACTATGACAACTAGCGTAGCCATGTCAGCAAATGACTGCTGTCTGAACACACACAAATCCCATATGGTCACTTGTAACTTGCTGTTTGGCAGTGGTGTAAAGTACTTAAGTAAAAAAATACTTGAAAGTACTACTTAAGTAGCTTTTTGGGGTATCTGTACTTTACTTTTTAAATATCTGACAACTTTTACTTTTACCTCATTACATTCTTAAAGAAAATAATGTACTTTTTACTCCATACATTTTCCCTGACACCCAAAAGTACTTGTTACATTTTTGAATACTTAGCAGGACAGGAAAATGGTCAAATTCATGCACTTATCAAGAGAACATCCCTACTGCCTCTGATCGGAAGGACTCACTACACACACAAGCTTTGTAAATTATGTCTGAGTGTTAGAGTGTGCCCTGGCTATCCGTAAATACATTTTATAAAACAAGAAAATTGTGGTGTCTGTTTGATTAATATAAGGATTTTTAAATTGTTAATAGTTTTACTTTTGATACTTTTTGAGTTTTACTCAAGTTGTGTTTGACAGTCCCTTTTATCCAAGTAATTTTCTATCAAGGTATTGTAACGACCCTGGGTTTATAAGCGCGGTAATCGACCCTGCCGCACGAGCATGCTTTTGCGGCACAGTCGATAGCTCGCCGGACCTCGGGCTCGAAGGTCGAGGGTTGGAGACCTGCTCCCTGCTGTTTCATTACAGTATCTTTACTTTTACTCAAGTATGACATTTGTGTACCTTTTCCACCACTGCTGCATTTGGATCGATAGTCAGTATTCCAAAGCGGATGTGAAAACATAACTAATTCAGCATTGAAGCCTGCAGTGTGAACAAGGCTTTAGCGTTCCCTTACACACAAAAATGGTTCATTCTATGGTTTATTAGTTTGAATTCTAAAACTATATCTGTAATGTCTATTCTATTATTTTCTACTTCCTGTCTTTAGGCTAGGTTGAAGATACCCAGGTTCGGAAAACGAAATAATCAGATTTATGCCGCGTTTAAATGGTACAACGTAGAAGGTTGATGGCAAACTGGTGTGATTGTTTTCAATGAGAGCAAATCGTTCAACTTTAGCCGTCTGCGGTAACGTTGTTTTCTACTGGGTGTTGATTTGCACGGATTGTTTACTGAAATCACCATAGAAACTCGTACTGTTATTTTTGCCGTGACCATCTTTTTTGCTTTCTTGTCCGGCTATACCGATATGTATAACGGTTTTTGCGTCCCTCGTCTAAACGCAGCATTACTGGACCAGAGCCGTTAATAACTAGCATCGCTGGTCCCTTAGTTTAAAAATCTTCCACATTTATGCAAAGAGTTATGGGATATTAGAATCCTCTTGTTTTAACCTTGGTTATCTTCAACCAAGTCTTTAGGTAGTGTCAGAGGAGGTATGGACGTTAGAACACCTAATTGGTTGTATTCAATAGATCACACTGTGGGAAGAACGTTTTGTAATGGAAAACGAAAACTAGCGTTTCTTATGGGACAAGTTCAGGTAATCCTTCCCTGTTTCAGTCTATTTGTTTTCTTCCATTTGGTGTCTAATGAATAGGACCCTGAATGCATCCACTCAAATCAGGGTGCCAACTCTGACAGCAATTTCAAATGCTGATGTCATGGTGAGAAACAAGGAATCCTTACAATCATGCACAATGTTACACAACTACATAGTAAGGTAGAGCCCTAATAATACAACATAACAAAGTTCAATTGTCTCACACAAGAACAATGAAATCAAAATATCATCAAAGACAGTAATAACATGGTAATAACACAGTAACAACATGGTAATTACAAATTAATAAACAGGTATGATTCTGAACCACAATGTCCCAGAGCTCTGGAGGAGGAGTCCCTTCTCGTTCGTCACCAGAGTTGAAAACTCCTGCTAGCATTAGCATAGCATAGCCACTCATCTCATTCCCTCGTCCCTCTACCCGACCCTAACCACCAACCCTCAACACTTCCTCAGCCCCAAACCTCACCATTCAAACACCCTCAACCCTCACCCCTCAACCCCTTCCTCACCCGTCAACTCATTCTTCTGTGTCTGCAGGTGTAGTGTGTGGCTGTTCAACTCACACACCCCAAATACCCTAACCCACATCACCTCACCCTCCTCAAGCCTCCCTCCACTCTCTCTGCAGTCGCACTGTCTCTCTCTTTCTCTCTCTCTTAGACCTTCTGTTGCATCTCTATCTGTTGTCCATGTCTGCTGTGACTCTGACCCTTCCCGTTCATCTCGTACATCGAGCTCTTCTGCTGTTTCCGTCGGTAACACCACGCACCGACGGCGGCTGCCAGGGCAACCGTGCACACAGCAATGACAATGGCCGCCACCGTGGGCCCCCTGCCGGAGGAGGGAGGGGGGGGAGGAGGGCAGTCCTCCTCACCTCCGGTACACCCTGCCTCCCCTGTCTTGCCTTCCCTCTCCCCTTCCTCCCCCTCCCTCTCCCCGCTGTGTCGAGTCAGGTTGTGCTCGGCTCCACGTTCCTCCTCGTCAATGACATCATCAGTCCACGCCGTGGGGGCGGGGCCGTGCTCCAGGAAGGGGTGCACATGATCCGTGGTTTCCCAGGAGTCTGTGGGAGAAGGCCTGGCTGCGTTTCTGGGGGTGATGTCGTCCAGCGATGATGTCAGAGAGGGCGTGGTGTAGTCGGCTGAATAGGAATCTGAGGATGTGGCCTCAGGGGAGAGGGGTGAGTCGGGTGAGGCTTTAGGGCTGAGTCCTCCCACCTGGTCCTGATCCTGCTCTACAGGGTCCGCCTCCTGCGTGGGGGACAGGGGTACCTGAGGGACGCCCGTGAATGGGACGGGACGACTCATCTCCACCTCATTGGGCCGGTCCGTCACCCCGACAACCACAAGACCCTCCTCTTCCTCCTCTCGCACCTCAGGCTCCACCCCTTCCTGTGTGGAGCCTCCTCCCACTTTATCAGTGTCAGTCTCCTCCTGACTGACAGGGTAGCCGTCCAACCAGGTCTCGTCTGTGCTGGCTGTGGGTTCTCCTCCCGCCGCCTCCTGGGTTACATTCTGAGGCTCGCCTGTTGTCATTCCAATGGGAGGGACTACATGGCCATCTTCATGGTCGTCGTGGTCATGGTCATCATGGCCATGATCATCTTGATCGTTATGGTCATGGTCTTGGTCTTCATGGTCATCAAGGTGATCATGGTCGTGGACATGGTCTTGGTCTTCATGGTCATCGTGGTGATCGCTAGGATCTGAGTGGTCATGATCATCATCGTCATGGTGATCCGTTACATCATCGTGGTCATGGTCTTCATGATCATCATGTTCACCGTGGCTGTGATATTGAATGTGGTCATCCTCCTCGTGTTCACCCATGTTGTAATGCTCGTCGTGTCCGTTGTCATACGCACCCCCCTTCTCATGGTCATCCTCCTTGTGTTCTCTTTGGTCCTCACGGTGGGCCTCTTCACTATCATAGCTTTCATGGTTGTCATGTTCATGGCCATCATGGGTGTCAGGATCACCGTGGTCAAGGTGTTCAACGGCATGGTCTTCACCATCAAAAACTTGTTCAGAACTTTCATCATGGTCAGGATCTGTTCGATCGTCGTGATCATATTCACGGTCAATATGTTCATGGTCAACATCATCTTCATGGTCATCATGGTCATTGTGGACTATTGGTTGTTGGAATTGACCCTCATGGCTGTCATGATCCTTTGTCTCCTCTGGTTGGCTGTTGTCTTCCTTGCTCTCCTCTGATTCGCTGCCGGAGGCCCTGACACGGTTGTCTCCCTCAGGGGGTGTGTCCTGTGTGACTGGCAGGTGAGTGGGTTCCACATGTCCCGCCTCCTGGAAGGCCTCTGAGGGGAACCAGAACAGGTGCTTCTGGGAAAGCAGGGAGACGGGCGCCTCAGTCGCCTCCGACATGCCCATCCCCTCCTCCTGCTCCTCCTCCTGCTTCTCCTCATCGACGGGATGGTCTGTCGAGTCTTCCAGCTCCTCCTCCTTTCTTCCAGTCACCACTCCTTCCCCCACGTTCTCCTCCTGCTGCTCCTCCTCTCCCACAGACAGCTCCTCTCCTCCCTGCACTTCCTCCTCTCCTCCCGTCTCCACATCCTGCTCCTCTACTTCCGTCATGCTGAAGCTGGCCTCCTGCTGCTCCTGATCCCTGTGCCCCTCTTCTCCTGTGTCCTCCTCCACATTTACATATGCTGTCTCCTCTTGCATCTCCTCTTCTACCGGTTCCTCCTGTGTGTCCTCCTCCTCAGTAGGGGTGTCGTAGGAGAGGTGGTGATCGTCATCAGTGAACTTATCTTCATAGTCAATGTGGGCCTCTGTCTTGTCTGTAGGTACAGAGAGAAAAAGAGAGAGAGGGTGGGGGGGTGGGGGGGGAACACAATCAGCCACAAGCACACACATACCCAGAATGCAGCGTGCACACACACAGTATAGAGACTCGTAGTCAACGTGAACTTGGCATTCTGTCTCCTAGTCCAGGCTAGCTAGCTGTCTTCCGGTTTTCTCCTCTCCCCCTTCCTTCCCTCCTCCCCCTCTTCTCCTACTCCACATGCCTAGTGATGGCATCTATCACAGAGGTGTCATGACACCCGTTTATATCTCTCACTCACAACTGGGATGCTGTTTTGTAACAGGCATAAATCAGACCCTTGGCCTTGGGCATATCTAAAATGGCACCCTATTCCGTATGTAGTGCATTGACTTGAGTATTGCACTTCACATGAAAATATAATTATAGAAAAGTATGGAACTGAAGTGATGACTGTTTATTTTTTATTTTTTAGATTATTTATTGTCTTTTTAAAATTGATATTATTAATATTATTATTACGTTTCAAATTACAATACAATAACAAAAAACATAGGACATCACTACATGTATATTTCTGTCAAGAAACATAAAATAACATTAAAGTAAAATAATAAAAACACCACATAAATTAAGTTTCAAAAGTTAAAGTATCTCAAATAAAATAAGGTCAGGGATTACAAATGTACAAACCTATGATAGAGTTGTAAGAATACAGTGGGGTTTTTGTTGTTGTTGATTTGATTAAATATTAGATTTCGAGTAAAAATACAGTGCCTTGCGAAAGTATTCGGCCCCCTTGAACTTTGCGACCTTTTGCCACATTTCAGGCTTCAAACATAAAGATATAAAACTGTATTTTTTTGTGAAGAATCAACAACAAGTGGGACACAATCATGAAGTGGAACGACATTTATTGGATATTTCAAACTTTTTTAACAAATCAAAAACTGAAAAATTGGGCGTGCAAAATTATTCAGCCCCTTTACTTTCAGTGCAGCAAACTCTCTCCAGAAGTTCAGTGAGGATCTCTGAATGATCCAATGTTGACCTAAATGACTAATGATGATAAATACAATCCACCTGTGTGTAATCAAGTCTCTGTATAAATGCACCTGCACTGTGATAGTCTCAGAGGTCCGTTAAAAGCGCAGAGAGCATCATGAAGAACAAGGAACACACCAGGCAGGTCCGAGATACTGTTGTGAAGAAATTTAAAGCCGGATTTGGATACAAAAAGATTTCCCAAGCTTTAAACATCCCAAGGAGCACTGTGCAAGCGATAATATTGAAATGGAAGGAGTATCAGACCACTGCAAATCTACCAAGACCTGGCCGTCCCTCTAAACTTTCAGCTCATACAAGGAGAAGACTGATCAGAGATGCAGCCAAGAGGCCCATGATCACTCTGGATGAACTGCAGAGATCTACAGCTGAGGTGGGAGACTCTGTCCATAGGACAACAATCAGTCGTATATTGCACAAATCTGGCCTTTATGGAAGAGTGGCAAGAAGAAAGCCATTTCTTAAAGATATCCATAAAAAGTGTTGTTTAAAGTTTGCCACAAGCCACCTGGGAGACACACCAAACATGTGGAAGAAGGTGCTCTGGTCAGATGAAACCAAAATTGAACTTTTTGGCAACAATGCAAAATGTAATGTTTGGCGTAAAAGCAACACAGCCCATCACCCTGAACACACCATCCCCACTGTCAAACATGGTGGTGGCAGCATCATGGTTTGGGCCTGCTATTCTTCAGCAGGGACAGGGAAGATGGTTAAAATTGATGGGAAGATGGATGGAGCCAAATACAGGACCATTCTGGAAGAAAACCTGATGGAGTCTGCAAAAGACCTGAGACTGGGACGGAGATTTGTCTTCCAACAAGACAATGATCCAAAACATAAAGCAAAATCTACAATGGAATGGTTCAAAAATAAACATATCCAGGTGTTAGAATGGCCAAGTCAAAGTCCAGACCTGAATCCAATCGAGAATCTGTGGAAAGAACTGAAAACTGCTGTTCACAAATGCTCTCCATCCAACCTCACTGAGCTCGAGCTGTTTTGCAAGGAGGAATGGGAAAAAATGTCAGTCTCTCGATGTGCAAAACTGATAGAGACATACCCCAAGCGACTTACAGCTGTAATCGCAGCAAAAGGTGGCGCTACAAAGTATTAACTTAAGGGGGCTGAATAATTTTGCACGCCCAATTTTTCAGTTTTTGATTTGTTAAAAAAGTTTGAAATATCCAATAAATGTCGTTCCACTTCATGATTGTGTCCCACTTGTTGTTGATTCTTCACAAAAAAATACAGTTTTATATCTTTATGTTTGAAACCTGAAATGTGGCAAAAGGTCGCAAAGTTCAAGGGGGCCGAATACTTTCGCAAGGCACTGTATATTGCATTTGGGGACAGATTTCAAATATTTGTTTTTGTGCATATAAGATTTACCAGAGAGAATTAATTCAGTAGTTTGTTTTCATTTGAATAATACCATATTACATTTTTCATTGTAAATACATGGGTCTTATTAATAAATTAAAACATGTAGGTACTTAAGTAGATTGGAAACCTTTCATGAAACCAGTTTGCGTTTTGTTAATAAGGTGGTTTAGGCCCATTTTAAGTCTATTAGCATATGCTAAAGTTATCCTTTTATAATCTGTATTTAATAATGTAATAGGTCTCCAATTATCTATGAAAAGGGGATCTTTATCTGGTTTTGTATTAAGGAAATAACCCCTTGTTCCATGGTAGTAATCATCTCACCCTTAGCTAGGCATTCTTGGATTATGTTGAATGCTGATCCCTCTAAATGTTCCCAAAAGTGTAAATAAAATTCTACAGAAAGAGCATCTGTTCCAGGGCTTTGCCCTTCTTCATAGATTTAAGAGCATCTCTAATCTCCACTAAAGAAAAATCATCTTCCCATATGGACTTGAACTCATCAGAAATCATTGGTACATGACCATGGACATGTTTCCTAAAATGTTCACATTCAATCCCATTATAATTAGGTATATACAGATTTTCCATTGAAAGAATACACAAAGCTAGAGATGATATTTGGGTCTTTTTCAAGAGCAAAACAATAACTGGATCATTCAGTTTTTCTCACCCTCCTCAACCCATTGTTCTCTAGATTTAGTAAAGGCCCCTTCAACTAAATCAATGTACATTAGATCTAGTTCTATTCCAGATGTATTCAAGTCTGTTTCTTCCTCTGCTAAAAGGGTATATTTTTCTAAAAGTACATTCAATTTATTCATAAGCTCATCTTCTTTCAAACATTTTTCCTCTTTAGTTCCTTACTGCGTGTAATGGCGACAGATCTTACTTTGAATTTAAACATTTCACAATTACTTCAATGTTTTGGTTCTAAATCGTTTGAATTAAACGGGTCTATGATCAAGTTCTTGATGCTCTCGTTAAAGACTGGATCATTTAGGAGTGAATTATTAAGTTTCCAGTATCCTCGAATGACACTGGATTTTTCAGAACATTCTAACGTCAATAATATAATTGTATGGTCAGTGAAAGGACAAGTGAGGGAGAAATGAGAAACAGATCCATTGTGGATCTGACCATCATTGACATATGTTCAACACCAGGTATATTCATTTAAGTTTCTATTACAGAAACTCCATGTAGCAACCACTGTCAGTTAACTGCAAAATTAGGTCATGATGTCACTATTCTGAGATATTTAAACTATTCTAAGTGGATATCACTCTAGAGTTATCAGTCTCCAGCTATTATAAAGCCATGCAATTGTATACTTGTTTTGCAGATCAGTAAGCTTATCAGCAAGGTCCAAAAATAAACTCTTATTTGAGAATTATATCCATACATATTGCATGTAATAAAACAAGCATTATCTTGTATGGAGATCAATGTAACCCACCTCCCATCTTTAGACACACATGACTCTGAAATATCACCGTATGAAGCAATATCATAGTGCCAGCTGAGTGGTTAGACCCGTGACTATAATAAACAGTATTTCCCCATTGTGATTTACAAAAACTAGAATCTGAATCGCAGGAGTGAGTCTCCTGGAGTAGAATTGACAAAATCAAATAAAACATGTTTTTCTTTTAGTTGTGTTTCATAAACCCCTGGCATGTAGAGATACAACATTTAGTGCATTGTATTTAAAACGTTGCATAACCTGACAGTAATAAATAACAATAATAAAACAAATACAGTAGTGATATGAATAACTGGTTAACTAGTTGAACTAGTAAGCTAGGTAGCTAGTAAAGAACCTGGGCTTAGAGAAAGAACTGGACTACCCTAAACCGAGGTAGTTGTGATCAATTTGATGAAACCGTATTCACATGTACGAACCTGGTGATATAAAACAGGATGATGGTAAAAATGACAACTGACTTATTACTCAAGAGCTAGCTAAATTACTCTTAACATTTTCATTTGACATAGAAAGAATAGGACAACATCGATTTCAATTCAATGTAGCTACTGTATATACCTGACCACAGTGTTGTCAAAACATTCAATACTCTCATGACATTCACTTGACGTCCTGGCATTCGATCTTCTTGGCTTCTTTCCATACGACATCTCTGTAGATTATCATTGTGAACCGCATGATGGTTGTCCGCGGAGATCCGTGATATCTTAGTTTTCCCAGGCGGTGCACCACGTCGTTGACATCCGGGAGCTTGTCTTGAATCCTGGGTGCTACTTTCCCGAGGTTGTCAATGATCTCCCCATCTTCTTCTCGCACCCCATGTAGTTTCAGGTTCCATCTCCGGCTGTGGTGCTGGACTTCCATGACATTCTGTCGCAGCTGGCGATTCACCTGTTGCAGTTTCTGTACTTTAGCTTCCATTGTTAGTATTTTTTCACTGGGGGTTGACACCTGGTTGAGGAGCTGCTGCACAGTGGCTGAGAGAGACTCCATTGATATGGGGTTTGTCTCTGTTGTCTTTTCAATGATGAGGTTTTTCAAAGTTGGCCTTGAGAATGTCAGGGTTGCAGAACTTTTTTTGAGTGCCCTGTATTTGGTAGGAGGGCTCTTACTCGACGTAAGTGGCAGTGGTAAAAATCATCTTTTGCAATGAGTTCTGGAAAGTCTTCACGTGGCCTACATGATTCTGTCTGCTGCTGACATCTGAGCTGATTAGCATCTGTTCAGCCATGCCTTGCATTTTCGGTTTCTTCTGCCCATGTAGTTGTGTGATCACCGTGTTTTCCAATCACCTTATGTTACTTCATATAAGTACGGGTCAGTTTACCAGAAATACTATTGTTCATAATCTTTCTTGTTTATTGGGATGTACGTTCAAATACACCCACTCAAAGAGACGCCATCTTGGACCGCAGCACTGTTCCCACTAAAGGGATGACTAATAACCAGGAAGGGAACAGAGTGAACTCATCACAGATTCCTGTGGTCAGAGGACACAGCTCTGACGTGAGATGTCAGGGAAACATGAAACCAGGTGACGCACACAGACACACACATACACACACACATTTACCTTTTACACAGAGCTGTACCAGTCCGTACCACTCTCCACAGCTGTCACACAGAAGGCTGAAGGCTGAGTGGCCGCTGGGCAACACATGACCAGGTAGACAGGAGTACAGCAGCTCGTCCCCCATCTCAAACCCGGTGTGGCCCTGGAGATGCGTGTTGGGGAACGCAGGGGGGTCTCCGCATGGAACACCTGAAAGGTAATACATAATTAGGTTAGGTTCGATTATATCACAATTATGTTATGACACAGTTAGCTTATATATACCATTATAAGTTATAACATACAGTGTTAGGACATGCTTTTCTCTCTGTCCTTTTCCTCAGTAGTGGAGACAAAGGCTGGTTGTCATGGATTGGTTGGCTTATAACTGGAGCCTGGTTGGTCCTCAAAGTTACTTATGTGGCATGTACAACATGGCGGATGTCTAATAAAGTGGACACAGATTTAAATGTTTCATGCCTATTTACTCTTCTCTCTTTGCGGTGTTACAGCTCCCACAGTAACTCTCCTGTTCCTCAGTTAAAACCCAAACATCAGCCTTGGGTGTCGTCCAACAGGGGCCCAGTCCAAAAACAACTTCTAACCCCATCCTCTTCTATGTCCATTGGACTGGAGAGGTGAATATGTAATGGAGGTGAACCACGCTCGGTTGATGGGTAAGCTGAAGTTTAGCTCAGTGGGCTAACACAATCTTGTGGCACACAGATTGAGAGAGAGAGATTGAGGGAGAGAGAGAGAGAGAGAGAGAGAGAGAGAGAGAGAGAGAGAGAGAGAGAGAGAGAGAGGGAACACAGAGAGAGAGAGAGAGAGAACACTGGTGTGGGAACACAGAGAGAGAGTGAGAACACTGGTGTGGGAACACAGAGCGAGAGAGAGAGAGAACACTGGTGTGGGAACACAGAGAGAGAGAGCGAGAGAACACTGATGTGGGAACACAGAGAGAGAGAGAGAGAACACTGGTGTGGGAACACAGAGAGAGAACACCGGTGTGGGAACACAGAGAGAGAGAGAGAGAGAGAGAGAGAGAGAGAGAGAGAGAGAGAGAGAGAGAGAGAGAGAGAGAGAGAGGGAACACTACCTCTTTCAGACCTCAGTAGATCTTAAAGCAGAGAACTGTGAAATGTGTGTCGCAACAGTCGTCTAAATTGTTAAATGGTTTAAAATGCAACAGATGGACGAAGATTGCATTTTTTAAATCCATCACTATATTTACTGAATTATAGCATAAAATATTGTACTGGCATGGGCAAATAATGAGTAATGAGTTCAGGCATTCTCTTGCATAACTCAACCAATGTTGACCCACACAATTTAAAATCAACAGGTTTAGCTCTAGATTACACTGTTTGTGAGATCAGACATAATATTACTATAATCTGGGTGTTCCTTTTCAGAAGTTGCTTTCATTTCAGTGTATCTCATTTGTAAACATTTCAGCTGTATTAAATTACAACTTTTTTGAATTGCACAAAAAATCTAAACACACCAAAATAAAGTGATCTTTCTTCTCTTTCTTGTGATGTAAGTGTAGAGACGGTGCGTTAAATCCCCGACCAAGCTTTTCCGTTCTTATATAGATGCAGCGGAATGACAATGTATTCCACTGAGCCCATTTTAGCCATTACCAGTGTGATTGACAGGTCCTTACAAACGTTTCTGCGATCGTAATGTTAACGGGGAAAAACAAATGGCACATGGAAGAGTGGGAAAGAATTGCCAGAGAAAAATGAAAGCAATCAATCCAGCAAGATATAAGAGACAAGTAGATTGTCGCTTGTGTGTGTGTGTATGTGTGCATGCACGTCGCTTGTGTGTGTGTGTATGTGTGCATGCACGTCGCTTGTGTGTGTGTGTATGTGTGCATGCACGTCGCTTGTGTGTGTGTGTGTATGTGTGCATGCACGTCGCTTGTGTGTGTGTGTATGTGTGCATGCACGTCGCTTGTGTGTGTGTGTATGTGTGCATGCACGTCGCTTGTGTGTGTGTGTGTATGTGTGCATGCATACGTGCATGTGTGCGTGAGTGTGTGTGTGCATGTCTGTGTGTGTCTGTGTGTACTGACCCTTGTCTTTGACACAGAAGACATCCAGGTGTGTGTTGTCCTCTGTAGTGTTCTCTATCTTCACATCCACTGCCTTCAGAGCACTGCCCAAGTTACTACACACTGTAGTCCTGGAGAATAACACAAACATTACCACACACTGTAGTCCTGGAGAATAACACAAACATTACTACACACTGTAGTCCTGGAGAATAGCACAAACATTACCACACACTGTAGTCCTGGAGAATAACACAAACGTTACCACACACTGTAGTCCTGGAGAATAACACAAACATTACCACACACTGTAGTCCTGGAGAATAACACAAACGTTACCACACACTGTAGTCCTGGAGAATAACACAAACGTTACCACACACTGTAGTCCTGGAGAATAACACAAACATTACTACACACTGTAGTCCTGGAGAATAGCACAAACATTACCACACACTGTAGTCCTGGAGAATAACACAAACGTTACCACACACTGTAGTCCTGGAGAATAACACAAACGTTACCACACACTGTAGTCCTGGAGAATAACACAAACGTTACCACACACTGTAGTCCTGGAGAATAATACAAACATTACCACACACTGTGGGGGGGGGGGGGGGGTATGACTGCACCACACACACACACAACACACACACAACACACACACACACATACACACACACACACACACACACATACACACAGTTTAATGTATGAGCACATGTGTACATGAGTATCACGTCGTTGATATATTCCAGTGTAAGTTCTCAGAGTTTCTGCAGAATAACGTCACACTGAATGGAGATGCTCTGTCTCTCTCTAAGTTACATACTACAGTTCAGATATCACATGCGGCAGGTAACCTAGTGGTTAGAGCGTTGGACTAGGAACACAAAGGTCGCTTGATTGAATCCCCGAGCTGACAAGGTAAAAATCTGTCCTTTTGCCCACGAACAAGGCAGTTAACCCACTGTTCCTTGGCCGTCATTGTAAATACGAATTTCTTCACTGACTTGCCTTGTTAAATAAAGGTCAAATGAAATAAAAAGATATCACACACAGCACGCTGTCCTCTCTTAGTCTACAGTTTAGTCAAATATTATTGCAGCGTGATTACAGCATAATCCAGAAACAGACAGTACCAGTCAAAAGTTTGGACACACCTACTCATCTTTATTTTTTACTATTTTCTACATTGTAGAATAATAGTGAAAACATAACTATGAAATAACACTTATGGGATCATGTAGTAACCAAAAAAGAGTTATACAAATGAAAATATATTTTATATTTGAGATTCTTCAAAGTATCCACCTTTTGCCTTGTTGACAGCTTTGCACACTCTTGGCATTCTCTCAACCAGCTTCATGAGGAATGCTTTTCCAACAGTATTGAAGGAGTTCCCACATATTCTGACCACTTGTTGGTTGGTTTTCCTTCACTCTGCGGTCCAACTCATCCCAAACCATCTCAATTGAGTTGAGGTCGGGTGATTATGGAGGCCAGGTCATCTGATGCAGCACTCCATCACTCTCCTTCTTGGTCCTTAACCTACTCACTCTCCTACTCTCCTCCAGGCCCTTAACCAGCCTGGAGATGTGTTGGGTCATTGTCCTGTTGAAAAACAAACGATAGTCCCACTAAGCGCAAACCAGATGGGATGGCGTATCGTTGCAGAATGCTGTGGTAGCAATGCTGGTTAAGTGTGTCTTGAATTCTAAATAAATTACTGACAGTGTCACCAGCAAAGCACCATCACACCTCCTCCTCCATGCTTCATAGTGGGAACCACACTGTCACACCCTGATCTGTTTCACCTGTCTTTGTGATTGTCTCCATCCCCCTCCAGGTGTCACCCATCTTCCCCATTATCCCTTGTGTATTTATACCTGTGTTGTCTGTTGGTCTGTTGTCAGTTCATCTTGTTTGTCAAGTCAATCAGCATTTTTGTGTCTCAGCTCCTGCTTTTCCCATTCTCTCTTTTTCTCGCCCTCCTGGTTTTGACCCTTGCTTGTCCTGACTCTGAGCTCGCCTGCCTGACCACTCTGCCTGCCCCTGACCCTGAGCCTGCCTGACCACTCTGCCTGCCCCTGCCCCTGCCTGACCACTCTGCCTGCCCCTGACCCTGCCTGACCACTCTGCCTGCCCCTGACCCTGAGCCTGCCTGACCACTCTGCCTGCCCCTGACCCTAAGCCTGCCTGACCGCTCTGCCTGCCCCTGACCCTGAGCCTGCCTGACCACTCTGCCTGCCCCTGACCCTGAGCCTGCCTGACCACTCTGCCTGCCCCTGACCCTGAGCCTGCCTGACCACTCTGCCTGCCCCTGACCCTGAGCCTGCCTGACCACTCTGCCTGCCCCTGACCCTGAGCCTGCCTGACCACTCTGCCTGCCCCTGACCCTGAGCCTGCCTGACCACTCTGCCTGCCCCTGACCCTGAGCCTGCCTGACCACTCTGCCTGCCCCTGACCCTGAGCCTGCCTGACCACTCTGCCTACCCTGAGTCTGCCTGACCACTCTGCCTGCCCCTGACCCTGAGCCTGCCTGACCAGTCTGCCTGCCCCTGACCCTGAGCCTGCCTGACCACTCTGCCTGCCCCTGACCCTGAGCCTGCCTGACCACTCTGCCTGCCCCTGAGCCTGCCTGACCACTCTGCCTACCCTGAGTCTGCCTGACCACTCTGCCTGCCCCTGACCCTGAGTCTGCCTGACCACTCTGCCTGCCCCTGACCCTAAGCCTGCCTGACCGCTCTGCCTGCCCCTGACCCTGAGCCTGCCTGCCGACCTGTACCTTTGCCCCACCTCTGGTTTAATGATTATTAAACCATTGTTAATTTGACATTGTCTGCATCTGGTTCTTACCTTCATACCTGATACACACCTGCAGAGATCATCCGTTCACCTACTCTGCGTCTCACAAGGACACCGCGGTTGGAACCAAAAACATGGGACTCATTAGACCAAAGGCCAGATTTCCACCGGTCTAATTTCCATTGCTTGTGTTTCTTATTATTATTGGTGTCCTTTAGTGATTTCTTTGTAGCAATTTGACCACGAAGGCCTAATTCCTAGTCTCCTCTGAACAGTTGATGTTGAGATGTGTCTGTTACTTTTACATTTATTTGGGCTGCGATCGGAGGTGCAGTTAACTCTAATAAACGTATCCTCTGCAGCAGAGGTAACTCTGGGTCTTCCTTTCCTGTGGTGGTCCTCATGAGAGCCAGTTTACCATAGTGCTTGATGGTTTTTTCAACTGCAATTGAAGAAACTTTCAAAGTTCTTGACATTTTCTGGATAGACTGACCTTCGTGTCTTAAACAGCTTATTTGAGCTGTTCTTGCCATAATATGGACTTGGTATTTTGCCAAATAGGGCTATCTTCTGTATACCACCCCTGCATTGTCACAACACAACTGATTGTCTCAAACGTATTAAGAAAGAAAGAAATTCCACACATTAACTTTTAACTGTTAATTGAAATGCACCTCATGAGCTGGTTGAGAAAATGCCAAGAGTGTGCCTAGCTGTCATCTAGGCACAGGGTGGGTACTTTGAAGACTCCCAAATACAAATATATTTTGATTTGTTTAACACTTTTTCGGTTACTACATGTTTATTACATGTAAACAGTTTTTTAGACATTTTGGCAAATGTACAAAAAATTCAAAATACCTTATTTACATAAGTGTTCAGACCCTTTGCTATGAGACTCGAAATTGAGCTCAGGTGCATCCTGTTTCCATTGATCATCCTTCAGATGTCTCTACAACTTGTGGTTGATGATTTGGAAAGGCACACACCTGTCTATATAAGGTTCCACAGTTGACAGTGCATGTCAGAGCAAAAACCAAGCCATGAGGTCAAAGGAATTGTCCGTAGAGCTCCGAGACAAGATTGTGTCAAGGAAAATATCTGGAGAAGGGTACCAAAAACACGGTGGCCTCCATAATTCTTAAATGGAAGACGTTTGGAACCACTAACACTCTTCCTAGAGCTGGCTGCCCGGCCAAACTGAGCAATCGGGGGAGAAGGGCCTTGGTCAGGGAGGTGACAGAGTTCCAGAGTTCCTCTGTGGAGATGGGAGAACCTTCCAGAAGGACAACCATCTCTGCAGCACTCCACCAATCAGGCCTTAATGGTAAAGTGGCCAGACGGAAGCCACTCTTCAGTAAAAGGCACGACAGCCCACTTGGAGTTTGCCAAAAGGCACCTAAAGGACTCTTAGACCATGAGAAACTAAATGATCTGGTCTGATGAAACCAAGATTGAACTCTTTGCCTGAATGCCAAGTGTCATGTCTGGAGGAATCCTGGCACCATCCCTACGGTGAAGCATGGTGGTGGCAGCATCATGCTGTGGGGATGTTTTTCAGTTGCAATGGACTGGGAGACTAGTCAGGATCGAGGGAAAGATGAATGGAGCAAAGTACAGAGAGATCCTTGATGAAAACCTGCTCCAGAGCGCTCAGGACCAACAACCTTAACAACAACCTTAAGCACACAGCCAAGACAACGCAGGAGTGGCTTCAGGACAAGTCTCTGAATATCCTGTGGCCCAGCCAGAACCCAATCGAACATCTCTGGAGAGACCTGAAAATAGCTGTGCAGCAATACTCCCTATCCAACCTGACAGAGCATGAGAGGATTTGCAGAGAAGAATGGGAGAAACTCCCCAAATACAGGTGTGCCAAGCTTGTAGTGTCATACCCAAGAAGACTTGAGGCTGTAATCGCTACCAAAGGTGCTTCATGAAAGTACTGAGTAAAAGGTCTGAATACTTATGTAAATGTGGCTGTAACATAACAAAGCGTGGAAAAAGTCAAGGGGCCTGAATACTTTCCGAATGCACAGTATATCCTGCTATATCAGCAGCCCTGATAGAGGTATGGGACACTACATCTACAGATGTCGGATCTTTATTTGACACATTCGGTCGCAGGAGTAAAATAATCCTGGAGCAGGAGGATTTGAATATCTGAAGAAATATTTAGAATCACCGCCAGGGGGCAGCGTGCAGGCTACAGTTCGAATGTCCGCTCAATGAAATCGTCTTTGGATAGGCTCAAATGCATAAACATCTTGACAGCTTTATGAAATTAAATATTAAAGCCACACAATACATGCATCAAGGCATCAAACTGAAAGTAGTGCAGCTGGCACACAACTGCTTAGCAATGGAAATGTCACCTATGTAAGGGCCAACCACACTAAAGGTCACAACTACACTGACAGACCCTAACTATAAAACGTGGGCGAGCATCCACACGGGAGGAAAATGTATCATTCTACAGTAGGCCTACATCTGTCAATCAACTGATGGCCGAACTCAGCCAGGGAAACACAAACAGTCACTTTCAACACTTTCCATTATCTGACAATGGATAGGCTAACGGGTAGCCTACAGAATTCATTGGAATATAATAAAATAACAAGGAGCCTATTGCAACCATCGATGGCACTAGATTATCGCATCAATATGCGCTAAATACACCCACACAGCTCATCTCAATTGCAACCATTGTTGGTCAACTCATTACCTCATTATCGCTCCGGTGTTACCCTTTAGTCCTGCTTGCAACCAAAACCCTTCAGGTTTCGTTCGCCCTCTGGTTGGTATTGTCATTGGAACAACTTAGTCCTTTTTGAACAGACTGAGGGCGATTTATCTTTTTAACAAGCATAAAATAAATACTTTTACCATGGCAACTCTACTGTGGCACTTTGTATGAATGGAAACTAATGTTGGTGTAGCCTACTGTTGTTATTTTATTTGTTTCCTATTTATCTCATCCATTAAATTAAACTGTCTTTAAAATGAAAGTGTCTGGTATCGTCATTTCTTATCCAGATCGGGGGTAAACTATCCCTGGAATGTCCATATTTGAAATGTGTAACTAAATCAAGTCAATTGAGGGAATTTTGTTATTGGTGCCAGAAGCGCTTGGCCAATAATCAAAGTCCCGCCGGCACGGTAGGCCTATATGTGGTCAATGTGCTCACTGAAGGCAGGGCTAGAACTCTTAAGATGTTCTCTTTTTTGATAATATATACTGTAGATCTCTAAAATCATGGGTTGCATATTTTGGTTTCAAAATCAGAGTCGGTCTCTTTCATGCGCCATTGTGCTACCTAACTATTCTAAATGTCATCTTGTCTTCACATCTGATATTATAGGCCTGTGTGTGATTCATTTTGAACCATACAGGCTACAGTAGGCTTTCATTTTGGTGTAGCCTACTGTACGGCTGCATTTCGGATATATTTGACACTTGTATGTGGTAGTGGAGACCAATATGTCATTTGTGTTATCAAGTGATATAAAACACTGGTTGTTAATGTGTACGGCTGCATTTCAGATAGATGTTTGTACATTTGAATGTTGCAGTAAAAAGACCTACAGACCAACAGTAGCAGTAGGACATTTATTCATATTCTGTCTGGTGCTTTTAGCAGCGAGAGCTGGCACTAGTCTGGGTGACTTGACTGCCCCTTCACGGAGAGAAGGAGAACTGCGGGTTTTCAATCTCATTTTAATTTCCCGAAGTGCAGGAAACATTTCCGCAAAAAAATTATGATTAAATAAAGATCTGACATCTGTAGACATAGGATATACATTAGTTGGGTGGTTTGGGAGTGGGACACATCAGCGTAAAACATTTCCTCACTGATAGTCAAATATCAACATAAAGTATAACATGAAGTCCTACCCTGCTGATGATACACAACATTCCAACAATCCAGTGCTGTAATTCTATGTGTGTGTGTGTGTGTGTGTGTGTGTGTCTGACTCATACTCTACTACCATCTTACTTTGGTCTCTCTATCAGCTTATAAGGACAAATGACCCAAAAGAGAAACACCCAGTCAGACAGACAGAAAACACTGAGAGACTGTTTTCAGACTAAACCCAACAGGGTCTGCGAAAAGACAAGACGCAAGGCTGTGTGTGTGCGTGTTTTGTGAATCTGTGGGAGTCTGTGTCCCCTGTTGCTGTGTCTACAGTCCTTCACCAGCCACCTTCACCTTAAATTACATAACATTACTGGAAAGAGCCGCAGGATTGTGTGTGTGCTTTCACTGTTAATGTGTGTGTGTGTGCAGTCTAAATTTGTCTGTTTTGTTTGGTCACCGTGGCAGCCAGATGTGTGAGTGACAGGTGGGAAGGAGGTGCAAAGGTAAGTGTGTGTGTGTGTGTATTTGTGTGTGTGTGTGTGTGTGGTTACCCTTAGGAGTAGTCAGTAGATTATGTGACTATAGCAGAGGATCTTAATGCCACAGGAACACAATTCGTAGAACGGACATCACTCTAAAATTAAGAGTTGACTAGGGGCTTATCGAATAACGTGTGTGTGTGTGTGTGTGTGTGTGTGTGTGTGTGTGTGTGTGTGTGTGTGTGTGTGTGTGTGTGTGTGTGTGTGTGTGTAAGGAATGAGGTAAAGGAAGGTGAGGTCTACCTCCTGATTCTGACACCTTCCTGTTGATGATGACTCACGACACACACAACGTGTGTCACCCTGTTGTGAAAAACCTTCTGAACTGAACATAGTAAACTGAGGTAAACAGGGGGTTTAAGTTCTAAAAGCTAACGTACTGTACATGTCGTTTAAGTGATTTAAACAGTTTACAATAAAAAGGGTTTTATTAAATTTTTTATTAAATTTTTTGTTGTTGAATTTTACCCCCCTTTTATCTCCCCAATTTCGTGGTATCCAATTGTTAGAAGCTACTATCTTGTCTCATCGCAACAACTCCCATACGGGCTCGGGAGAGACGAAGGTTGAAAGTCATGCGTCCTCCGATACACAACCCAACCAAGCCGCACTGCTTCTTAACACAGTGCGCATCCAACCCGGAAGCTAGCCGCACCAATGTGTCAGAGGAAACACCGTGTACCTGGCAACCTTGGTTAGCGAGCACTGCGCCCGTCCCGCCACAGGAGTCGCTGGTGCACGATGAGACAAGGATATCCCTACCAGCCAATCCCTCCTTAACCCGGACGACGCTATGCCAACTGTGCGTTGCCCCACGGACCTCCCGGTCGCGGCCGGTTATGACAGAGCCAGGGCGCGAACCCAGAGTCTCTGGTGGCACAGCTGGCGCTGCACTGCAGCTAGATGTATGGACTGTATGTATGGACTAGATGTATGCACTCTATTGATGGACTGTATGTATGGCCCTTAACCACTGCGCCACCCAGGAGGCCTCAAAAGGTTTTTATTTGACCAGTTTGCAGTGTTCTCTTATCAGTAAACCTTATCAGAAGAGGAGCACAATGAGATGTGTGCATTGCGTTAAACATACATCTAGTCCATACATACAGTGGATACATCTAGTCCATACATACAGTGGATACATCTAGTCCATACATACAGTGGATACATCTAGTCCATACATACAGTGCATACATCTAGTCCATACATACAGTCCATACATCTAGTCCATACATACAGTCCATAGATACAGTCCACAAATACAGTCCATACATCGAGTCCATACATCTGGTTCATACATACGGTCCATACATCTAGTCCATTCATCTAGTCCATACATCTGGTCCATATGTAGGGTCCATACATCTAGTCTATACATCTAGTCCATACATACAGTCCATACACCTAGTCCATACATACAGTCTATACATCTAGTCCATACATCTAGTGCATACATCTAGTCCGTACATACAGTCCATACATACAGTCCGTACATCTAGTCCGTACATCAAGTCCATACATCTAGTCCATACATACAGTCCATACATCTAGTCCATACATACAATCCATAATCTAGTCCATACATACAGTCCATACATCTAGTCCATACATCTAGTCCATACATACAGTCCATAGATACAGTCCATACATCTAGTCCATACATACAGTCCATACTTCTAGTCCATTCATCTAGTCCATACATCTGGTCCATACATACAGTCCATACATCTAGTCCATACATACAGTCCATATACCTAGCCCATACATCTTGTCCATACATCTAGTCTATACACCTAGTCCATACATACAGTCTATACATCCAATACATACATGTAGTCCATACATACAGTCCATACATCTAGTCCATACATACAGTCCATACATCTAGTCCATACATCTGGTCCATACATACCGTCCATACATTTAGTCCATACATACAGTCCATAGATACAGTCCATACATCTAGTCCATACATACAGTCCATAGATACAGTCCATACATCTAGTCCATACATACAGTCCATACTTCTAGTCCATTCATCTAGTCCATACATCTGGTCCATACATACGGTCTATACATCCAATCCATACATGTAGTCCATACATACAGTCCATACATCTAGTCCATACATACAGTCCATTCATCTAGTCCATACATCTGGTCCATACATACCATCCATACATTTAGTCCATACACCTAGTCCATACATACAGTCCATACATCTAGTCCATACATACACTCTATACATCTAGTCCATACATCTTGTCTATATATCTAATCTATACATCCAATCCGTACATGTAGTCCATACATACAGTCCATACATCTCATCCATACATACAGTCCCTACATCTAGTCCATATATACAATCCATAATCTAATCCATACATAGTCCATAAATCTAGTCCATACATCTAGTTCATACATACAGTCCATACGTATGGTCCATACATCTAGTCCATACATACAGTCCATATATACAGTCCATACATCTAGTCCATACATCTAGTCCATACGTACAGTCCATACACCTCATCCATACATCTAGTCCATACACCTAGTCCATACATACAGTCCACACATCTAGTCCATACACACAGTCTATACATCTAGTCCAAACGTACAGTCCATACATCTAGTCCATACATACGGTCTATACGTACGGTCCATACATCTAGTCCATACATCTAGTCCATACATCTGTTCCATACATCTAGTCTATACATCTAGTCCATACATCTAGTCCATACATACAGTCCATAAATCTAGTCCATACATACAATCCATCATCTAGTCCACACATACAGTCCATAAATCTAGTCCATACATACAGTCCATATGTACGGTCCATAAATCTAGTCCATACATACAATCCATAATCTAGTCCATACATCTAGTCCATACATACAGCCCATACACCTAGTCCATACATCTAGTCCATACACCTAGTCCATACATACAGTCCATACATCTAGTCCATACATACAGTCCATACATACAGTCTATACATCTAGTCCATACGTACAGTCTATACAGCTAGTCCATACACCTAGTCCATGCATACAGTCCATACATCTCGTCCATACATACAGTCCATACATCTGAGTGGTAGGCCCCATTACATGATAGCCTGTATTGTACACTAGAACTGGTTGGATATATGACATCACACAATATAAGGGACAATATATGAGTACTCACACATGCAAGTACATAGGCACACAAACACACACTTGAATCAGTCTCTCAAGACAGGGTGTTTCCCTTTATGATATAAAGAAAATGTATCAAATTGTTTCCTACCTGCCTAGCTCTGTTGATAACACCTTAGTCCATAGTCTATATCCAAGTATTTAGTCTGGTGTAAAGCTCTGTATTGGTGTGTTAGTGAGGAAAGTGGTGGATAACAGTCAGTTCACTCAGGGGGAGAGAGGGATGAGAGAGAGAGGGAGAGGAGGAATAGAAGATAAATCCACATAAAGATGTAGAGAGATATAGATGAGTGATAGATGATTGATAAGCTGTGAAACCTAGGAAGAGGGTGTGAACTGGTCAAAGCAGAGAGATAGAAAGAGAGAGAGAGAATTAGACCCAACAAAATCATGAGAAAACAAAAAGAGAATTACTTGACACATTGGAAAGAATTTACAAAAAAACTGAGCAAACTAGAATGCTATTTGATGCTAAACAGAGTACACAGTGGCAGAATACCTGACCACTGTGACTGAACCAAAATTAAGGAAAGCTTTGACTATGTACAGACTCAGTGAGCATAGCCTTGCTATTGAGAAAGGCCGCCGAAGGCAGATCTGGCTCTCAAGAGAAGACAGGCTATGTGCACATTGCCCACAAAACGAGGTGGAAACTGAGCTGCACTTCCTAACCTCCTGCCAAATGTATGACCATATTGGAGACACATATTTCCCTCAGATTACACAGACCCACAAAGAATTTGAAATCAAATCCAATCCAGCAGCAATATTTGTGACCTGTTGCCACAAGAAAAGGGCAACCAGTGAGGAACAAACACCATTGTAAATACAACCTATATTTATGTTTATTTATTTTCCCTTTTGTACTTTTTGGCACATAATTAAAACCCTGTATAGAGACATAATATGACATTTGAATGTCTTTATTCTTTTGGAACTATTGTGAGTGTAATGTTTACTGTTAATTTTGTATTGTTTATTTCACTTTTGTTGATCTAGAGAGAGAGAGAGAGAGAGAGAGAGAGACGTCTAGAGACGTCTTTCTCTCTCTCTCTCTAGATGTCTCTCTCTCTCTAGACGTCTCTCCCTCTCTCCCTCTCTCTGGGAGCTGTGTGTCATGTTGCTGTGGAGATAAATGTGTAAATGGAGGTGGCTGTCAGCATGACACCCTGGCTCAGAATTCCCTCCCCCTCTAGAGAAGAACAGAGGAGGCTTTCTCTGCCCTCCCTCCTTCTCTCTCCTTCTTTCCCCTGAATCTTTCTCCTCTGTCGCTTTTTCTTCTCTAAACGTGTGTCTTGTTTCACACACACAACTGTTTAGCCCAACACGCAGCACACATACATATCTAACACGGCCTGACAGTCCGGATACAGGCCACACCCAGACCCACCTAAAACATGTCAGTGTGTGTGTCTTACCCCACGCTGCCCCCGTCCAGCCATCCTCGTGTGCAGGGAGAGAAGGAACACTCCACCACGGCGTGACGCAGCTCCTCGGCTGACGCCAGCCGGGCATCATGGGAAGCACACGCATGTTCCGCCTCAGCCAATCCCCCGGAGTCAGATGTGTTTCTCTGGTCCAATAGGAACACACGACCTGGGGAAAGAACACCTTTACAACAGGAACACAGCAGATACCTTGGTAACACTGTCTTTAAAGGTCATTTATGGACTGTTAATCAGTGTAGAAGGTAACGGCAACTGTTACATAATCAGATTACTTGTAAAGTAACGTGTTCATTATATTTCAGAATCATATCTCTACCAGGAATGTGTTTCCATGATCCGATCCCTAATTGTTTCGTAATTTAGTCTATAGAAATGTATAGAGGCCACACCTCTGATCTTTGCCATTGATCGATTCCGTGATAGAATAGCCCATAGAGGGCTTTCCTGTTTAGTGGCAAGTGTGCCTTCTATACATCTCTATGGGTCTGTGGAAGTGTGGTCTATAACCAGAACTGGCTGCTTGAGAAAAAGATTTTGAATGAAAAGATAGGAAATCTGTAAGATTACAGTAAATATAACTAATTAAGCAGCCCGTGTGATAGAGTAGCACATGTAGACTAGCACAGGAAAGCCTCGCCACAGATGAAAGGAGAAACTAGTGACCAAACCTGAGTTAGTAAGTAGACTATCTTCGTTAGAGCACACATGCTAGCATTGCTCCTTCCGACATATTTTTTTTCTTCCCATGAAAGTAACACAAAGCAATATAACTAGTGTTATAAACTGGGTGGTTCTCGCCCTGAATGCTGATTGGCTGACAGCCGCGGTATATCAGACCGTATACCACGGGTATGACAAAACATGAATTTTTCTGCTCTAATTACGCTGGTAACTAGTTTATAATAGCAATAAGACACCTCTGGGGTTTGTGATATATGTCCAGGCACTCCGTATTACGTCATACATAAAACAGCCCTAAGCCGTGGTATATTGGCCAAATACCACACCACCTCGGGCCTTATTGCTTACATATAACATGTTACTTTCCACACAAAGTAATATTGTAAAGTAACTTTGATTCATTTTCTTCCCCCATCAAGATCTCTCCAAAGTAAAGAGTGATCATAACTACAGTACAGATTCAGGATCAGCTTATCTGATTCCATTCCATTGGGAGGCAAACAGCAGGGCTGATCTTGGATCATACTGTACTATATCAGCAGCATATTAGGATTAGTGCCCCCTAGTGACATTATGGACAATAGAAGGAGGATTCGATATACACACCCTGCAGTGACTATCATCAATCAGACCATCATCAATCATCAACAGCTTCACTATGACAGTTAGGCTGTCCATGTTCAGATTTCAAAGAAATGTAATAATTAAATAAATAGGGCAACTTTGACATGACACACAAAACATCTCAAATAAACTTTACAACTAAAATGTATTGAGCTTTTTTCATTTCATAGAGAAATCTTTACATCTTTACATCATTACATTTCATATTTTAGAATTCATAAGGCCAAAGAAAGCAGTGTGTGTCTGTATGAGCGAGTGCAGATAGACACACAAATCCTTCATATTTCACTGCAGCGAGAGAGAGAGAGAGAAACTGACTGCCAGCCCAACACCAAGTCAGAATCCTGTTCACAAAGGTTAATCAAAGTAGCGTTCATGCGCAACAGGCTACCATACGTATAAGCTTTTGGTAGCGGAGCTGTTCAATTGTATGCCCCAGTTTTACTTTGAAAACCAGGTTGGAATAGTAGCATATGTTTCTGAATGTTCGTTGAAAAGTTTGTCCTTCAAAGTCCCAGCCTTATTAAAGGTAGAGGTTCCACTCCCTCTTTGCTGTCCAGTTGGGCGCAAGACCCCAGATGTTGACAGCTCGGCGCCACAGGTAACCACCCGACACCGTTACAATAGGACAGGGTGTCACAATTTATGTAGAAAAACTTACCGTCAGCGTGAACGACAGAAACCACCGTTAGCCAAACCAAGTATCCAAACATGGACAAAGAAACCAGATTTCGGTCAATGCGGCGTGCCATCATTCTCTGCGCGCTCCGATTCGGGTTTTCACCGGTGTTTAAAAAAAAATCAAGAGTTTCATGGAAATAAATCTCCTTTGGTGAGTTTGTGAAGCAGGAGAGAGCAGCGGTCCCGTTATTTCCCTCCCGGTGACAGACACAGACTAAGAGTCTGGAGGTGAACTTGTTGACGCAAAACGGTAAAACGGAAAGGACCGGGACGGTTGGTTCGGTTTATCTCCCCAAATAGTGCCTTCGCGAGCAAATAGAGCACCGGCGCGAAAACTCGCGTGTCCCTGTCAGTAAATACGTCACGGCTCCCAACCTGAAGGATGGGCAGTGGCGCGAACTGAGCAACAGCAACGGTCAAGGTTTGAGCAACAGCAACGGTCAAGCAAGCCGGCTGTGCGTCTTTACGCACGAATAGAGAGAGAGAGGGAGGAGGAGGAGAAAACGTTTATCAGAGGGGGGTGTCTGGTGTGCGTGTCGCAAGGCTATTTGGCATATTTTTTCAATGATTCCATCCTCAAACACTCATGCCCAAAAGTGTGCATGTTTTTGTCCCTACATCCTTAGGAAAACCGTTATTTAACGCTCACCCGATAGCCTAACTGTTTCTATATGTTAGCATATAGGCATACTTGTCTTTATATTTACACGTTTTATATCTACAACTTGAAGAAGTAGCTGCAGTATGCCTACACCGTTATGTTATGTTGTGGGGAAATAGTAACCATGACACTGACATCGCCATGTTATTTTCCACCACTGATATCCTCTGGCACTCTGGCCTGTTATAATTGAGGTCCCAGCTCTAGGCCCAGAGCTGTGTTTGTGTGTGTCCACTTTTACTGTGAGATAAAGATGGACGGCCATTTCCCTGAGAGACCAGGACCTTGCTCCCAGAGCATTGTCATGGTCTGGGTGGGCATGGAGATAACAAACACACACACACACAGTCCCATACAAGCACAGATACTTGTCAAGTTTAAGAAGTACCTAGAATCAAACACCCTGAGCCCAAAAAAAAGCCTCTAAGCCATACAGAGTGCTGTGAATAGGGGTTTGATATGAGATGGGGTTGTATTCCCCAGTGAAGAGTTTGGGTGTGGGCTGATAATGATATAATTTCAACCAGACTTTAACCTGTTTGTAATGACATTAATTCAACCAGAGTTAAATCTTTGGTAATTAAGTTATTTCAACCAGATTGAAAATGTGTCAAAATTATGCGTCTTTAATAGCTCTGGTCTCTCTCTACCAGCTCTCACAGTCACATGTCAGACATTTTGAAGGTTAAGGGTAAGTTCAGGCATTAACTCCAAATGCTTAAGGTTAGGCATTAACTCTGAATGGTTAAGGTAAGGGTTAAGGTTTGGGATAGACTTTAAACAAAAATATCAAAAAACGTGCGATTGCTGGATTCGAACATGCAACCATTGGAATCAGAGGCAGATGGTGAGGGAGGGCTGAGGTCTCTCCTGTTCTCTCTCCACACCTGAATAAAACTGATCTTACTGCTCCCTAGGCGGGAGAAGAGAGAGGGGAGAGGAAGGTAGACAAATATCTCAGACATTTCAGAGGCAGATGCTTATGTCCATCCTCCATCCCTGTCCATAACTCCCATCTCCGTCCACAACTCCCATCCCCGTCCAAAACTCCCATCCCCGTCCACAACTCCCATCCCCGTCCACAACTCCCATCCCCGTCCACAACTCCCATCCCCGTCCACAACTACCATCCCCGTCCACAACTACCATCCCCAACTCCCAATAAAATCAAATCATCAAATCAAATTTTATTTGTCCCATACACATGGTTAGCAGATGTTAATGCGAGTGTAGCGAAATGCTTGTGCTTCTAGTTCCGACAATGCAGTAATAACCAACAAGTAATCTAACTAACAATTCCAAAACTACTGTCTTATACACAGTGTAAGGGGATAAGAATATGTACATAAGGATATATGAATGAGTGATGGTACAGAGCAGCATAGGCAAGATACAGTAGATGGTATCGAGTACAGTATATACATATGAGATGAGTATGTAAACAAAGTGGCATAGTTAAAGTGGCTAGTGATACATGTATTACATAAGGATGCAGTCGATGATATAGAGTACAGTATATACGTATGCATATGAGATGAATAATGTAGGGTAAGTAACATTATATAAGGTAGCATTGTTTAAAGTGGCTAGTGATATATTTACATCATTTCCCATCAATTCCCATTATTAATGTGGCTGGAGTTGAGTCAGTGTCAGTGTCAGTGTGTTGGCAGCAGCCACTCAATGTTAGTGGTGGCTGTTTAACAGTCTGATGGCCTTGAGATAGAAGCTGTTTTTCAGTCTCTCGGTCCCAGCTTTGATGCACCTGTACTGACCTCGCCTTCTGGATGATAGCGGGGTGAACAGGCAGTGGCTCGGGTGGTTGATGTCCTTGATGATCTTTATGGCCTTCCTGTAACATCGGGTGGTGTAGGTGTCCTGGAGGGCAGGTAGTTTGCCCCCGGTGATGCGTTGTGCAGACCTCACTACCCTCTGGAGAGCCTTACGGTTGAGGGCGGAGCAGTTGCCGTACCAGGCGGTGATACAGCCCGCCAGGATGCTCTCGATTGTGCATCTGTAGAAGTTTGTGAGTGCTTTTGGTGACAAGCCGAATTTCTTCAGCCTCCTGAGGTTGAAGAGGCGCTGCTGCGCCTTCTTCACGATGCTGTCTGTGTGAGTGGACCAATTCAGTTTGTCTGTGATGTGTATGCCGAGGAACTTAAAACTTGCTACCCTCTCCACTACTGTTCCATCGATGTGGATAGGGGGGTGTTCCCTCTGCTGTTTCCTGAAGTCCACAATCATCTCCTTAGTTTTGTTGACGTTGAGTGTGAGGTTATTTTCCTGACACCACACTCCGAGGGCCCTCACCTCCTCCCTGTAGGCCGTCTCGTCGTTGTTGGTAATCAAGCCTACCACTGTTGTGTCGTCCGCAAACTTGATGATTGAGTTGGAGGCGTGCGTGGCCACGCAGTCGTGGGTGAACAGGGAGTACAGTAGAGGGCTCAGAACGCACCCTTGTGGGGCCCCAGTGTTGAGGATCAGCGGGGAGGAAATGTTGTTGCCTACCCTCACCACCTGGGGGCGGCCCGTCAGGAAGTCCAGTACCCAGTTGCACAGGGCGGGGTCGAGACCCAGGGTCTCGAGCTTGATGACGAGCTTGGAGCGTACTATGGTGTTGAATGCTGAGCTGTAGTCGATGAACAGCATTCTTACATAGGTATTCCTCTTGTCCAGATGGATTAGGGCAGTGTGCAGTGTGGTTGAGATTGCATCGTCTGTGGACCTATTTGGGCGGTAAGCAAATTGGAGTGGGTCTAGGGTGTCAGGTAGGGTGGAGGTGATATGGTCCTTGACTAGTCTCTCAAAGCACTTCATGATGACGGAAGTGAGTGCTATGGGGCGGTAGTCGTTTAGCTCAGTTACCTTAGCTTTCTTGGGAACAGGAACAATGGTGGCCCTCTAGAAGCATGTGGGAACAGCAGACTGGTATAGGGATTGATTGAATATGTCCGTAAACACACCGGCCAGCTGGTCTGCGCATGCTCTGAGGGCGCGGCTGGGGATGCCGTCTGGGCCTGCAGCCTTGCGTTTAAATGTCTTACTCACCTCGGCTGCAGTGAAGGAGAGACCGCATGTTTTCGTTGCAGGCCGTGTCAGTGGCACTGTATTGTCCTCAAAGCGGGCAAAAAAGTTATTTAGTCTGCCTGGGAGCAAGACATCCTGGTCTGTGATTGACTGTAGACCCTGCCACATGCCTCTTGTGTCTGAGCCGTTGAATTGAGATTCTACTTTGTCTCTGTACTGACGCTTAGCTTGTTTGATAGCCTTGCGGAGGGAATAGCTGCGACTGTTTGTATTCGGTCATGTTACCAGACACCTTGCCCTGATTAAAAGCTGTGGTTCGCGCTTTCAGTTTCACGCGAATGCTGCCATCAATCCACGGTTTCTGGTTAGGGAATGTTTTAATCGTTGCTATGGGAACGACATCTTCAACGCACGTTCTAATGAACTCGCACACCGAATCAGCATATTCGTCAATATTGTTATCTGACGCAATACGAAACATATCCCAGTCCACGTGATGGAAGCAGTCTTGGAGTGTGGAGTCAGCTTGGTCGGACCAGCGTTGGACAGACCTCAGCGTGGGAGCCTCTTGTTTTAGTTTCTGTCTGTAGGCAGGGATCAACAAAATGGAGTCGTGGTCAGCTTTTCCGAAAGGGGGGCGGGGCAGGGCCTTATATGCGTCGCGGAAGTTAGAGTAACAATGATCCAAGGTCTTTCCACCCCTGGTTGCGCAATCGATATGCTGATAAAATTTAGGGAGTCTTGTTTTCAGATTAGCCTTGTTAAAATCCCCAGCTACAATGAATGCAGCCTCCGGATAAATGGTTTCCAGTTTGCAAAGAGTTAAATAAAGTTTGTTCAGAGCCATCGATGTGTCTGCTTGGGGGGGGATATATACGGCTGTGATTATAATCGAAGAGAATTCTCTTGGTAGATAATGCGGTCTACATTTGATTGTGAGGAATTCTAAATCAGGTGAACAGAAGGATTTGAGTTCCTGTATGTTTCTTTCATCACACCATGTCTCGTTAGCCATAAGGCATACGCCCCCGCCCCTCTTCTTACCAGAAAGATGTTTGTTTCTGTCGGCGCGATGCGTGGAGAAACCCGTTGGCTGCACCGCCTCGGATAGCGTCTCTCCAGTGAGCCATGTTTCCGTGAAGCAAAGAATGTTACAGTCTCTGATGTCCCTCTGGAATGCTACCCTTGCTCGGATTTCATCAACCTTGTTGTCAAGAGACTGGACATTGGCAAGAAGAATGCTAGGGAGTGGTGCACGGTGTGCCCGTCTCCGGAGTCTGACCAGAAGACCGCCTCGTTTCCCTCTTTTTCGGAGTAGTTTTTTTGGGTCGCTGCATGGGATCCACTCCGTTGTCCTGTTTGTAAGGCAGAACACAGGATCCGCGTCGTGAAAAACATATTCTTGGTCGTACTGATGGTTAGTTGACGCTGATCTTATATTCAGTAGTTCTTCTCGACTGTATGTGATGAAACCTAAGATGACCTAGGGTACTAATGTAAGAAATAACACGTAAAAAAACAAAAAACTGCATAGTTTCCTAGGAACGCGAAGCGAGGCGGCCATCTCTGTCGGCGCCGGAACCGTTTGAGTTATGTTATAATGTTATAATCCCATCCCTGTCCACAACTCCCATCCCCGTCCACAACTCCCATCCCCGTCCACAACTCCCAATATGCGAACTCCTTCGGTTTGAGTTATGTTATAATGTTATAATCCCATCCCTGTCCACAACTCCCATCCTTGTCCACAACTCCCATCTCCATCCACAACTCCCAAAATGGAAACTCCTTCCGTTTGAGTTATATTATAATGTTATAATCCCCTCCCTGTCCACAACTCCCATCCCTGTCCACAACTCCCATCCCTGTCCACAACTCCCATCCCCATCTCCCATCCCCGCCCACAACTCCCATCCCCGTCCACAAATCCCATCCCCGTCCACAACTCCCAAAATGCAAACTCCTTCGGTTTGAGTTATGCTATAATGTTATAATCCCATCCCCATCCACAACTCCCATCCCCATCCAAAACTCCCATCCCCGTCCACAAATCCCATCCCCGTCCACAACTCCCATCCCCGTTCACAACTCCTATCCCCGTTCACAACTCCCATCCCCGTCCAAAACTCCCATCCCCGTCCACAACTCCCATCCCCATCTCCCATCCCCGCCCACAACTCCCATCCCCATCCACAACTCCCATCCCCATCCAAAACTCCCATCCCCGTCCACAAATCCCATCCCCGTCCACAACTCCCATCCTCGTCCACAACTCCCAAAATGCAAACACCTTCCGTTTGAGTCATGATATAATGTTATAAACCCATCCCCGTCCACAACTCCCATCGCCGTCCACAACTCCCATCGCCGTCCACAACTCCCATCCCCGTCCACAACTCCCATCCCCGTCCACAACTCCCATCGCCGTCCACAACTCCCATCCCCATCCACAACTCCCATCCCCGTCCACAACTCCCTAGGAAAATCAAAACCTACTGAAGGTAACGGTGCTCACTGTTGCCCCTAGTGGCCAGTTTCCACTTAATCTCCCGACATCCTCAGACATGGATGGATGTTGAATACTGACTTGTGTCATGGGTGACCTGGCTTCCCTCTCTACCTCTCCTGCTGTGAGGAGAGGGAGAGGCAGGGAAGGAGGGAGGGAGGGGAAGGAGGGGAGGGGGGGCTGAGGTCTCTCCTGTTCTCTCTCCACACCTGAAGAAAACTGATCTTGCCCCTCCCTAGGGGGGAGAAGAGAGGGGTGGGGGACTAGGGAAGACAAATCTCTCTGAAATGTCTCATTGTCCTGAGAAATCACACCTATTCATCTCTCTCTCCCTCTCCCAGTTTCTTGTCCTTTCTCGTCCTCTCCCACACAATGTGGAGAGAAGGGAGGAGGTTAGTAAAAATTGTTACATTAAAACATATTCCCTCCTGTCTCTCCAGTCAAATTCAAGTTTCTTTCTCTCTTCCCTTTCTCTCTTGTCCTCTCTGATACCTGTTTCTGTGCTATTCCCCACTTTTTCTCTTACTCTCTTACTCTCCATCTTTCTCTTCCGTTCTATCTCCCTTTCATGCGTTTTCTGTTTGCCACCCATGGGACATTCTCTGAGGTCAGAGGTTAGATGAAGTGGGAGATAGGGAAGGAGTGGGAGAGATTTACCACACTCAGAAGGGGACCCTCTGACACACACCTGGGCTATTTATGGAGAAAAAAGTGTTTGATGGAAAAGAGAGGGATGAGTGAGAGGTAGCATGGAGGAGAGAGACAATGATTCACACCTGTTATTTGACAAAAAGAGAGAGGGAGGGAGAGAAGGGGGAGGGAGAATGAGATGAGTGAGAAATAGCAGGGAGTAGAGAGACAATGATTCACACCTGTGCTATCTGACAGAGGAGGGTGAGAATTATATTGCATGTGTCCAGGGGCCAATACAGGACTGTTCCTATACCACAGCTATGTATATTAGTCTGAGACTCAGGCAGAGTTGCTGACCTTACAGGTCTCCTTGGTAACGCAGGCCTGGTGATTGGATGTGGGATTTCAGGGTGTGGCTCTAGCCTGGGCAGTGCAAGTTTGTTTATGCATGTATTTGTGTGTGCGTGTGTGAGCATATATGTGTGTGTGTGTGTGAACAAGCCACACAATACCTCTCTCCAAACTTTAGATTTATACTCTAAGAAAAAACAACACATTTGCAAATATATCAAATATAAGGTCCTTGTTCTAAATGAGAGGATACACTCAGACTACCAGAAGATATTCTACACCAAGCTGCTAGGTTGGCCAGGATTGGAGGAGAAGAGTTCTATTTAAAGAATTCAGTTAATTAATTTGACTTTTACTGAGACATTCTTAATTATCATGAAATGCAGAGAGAGTGGAGGGGGTACCGGGGCATACACCTGTATACGTGAACAGTGAACACACACACACACACACACACACACACACACACACACACACACACACACACACTGTCCCTATCAGTCCATCCATGGTGATAACCCCTCCTCCATGTTTGAGGGTGTGACTGTAACGAGGCAGAAGGACTGGTGCGCTTGTGTAGGCTGGAGTCACTCCTAGAATAATACACACAGTGCAATTACTGCTGCCCATTAGGCCGCCCAAGATGTCACAGTGCTTCGAAAGTAGACCACAGTAAAGTAATAGTTTGTCGTAGTGTAAGTGCTCCCTCTAGTGAAACTTTGGGAACAAGTGCCGAGAACCCAGTTTAATGCTTTTGTATGAGATATTCAACTCCCTCTTACATCCACCTTCAACCGTTTGACATAGCAATTATAATAACCGTTGCTGTACACTCCTCATCCAAAGTCATCACGTCTCATTCGATTAAATACATTAGGCATACTATGCATGCACATATGATGGGATAAAATCAGGTATTAAATGATATGGAAGTCCCTCGAATGTGTGTTTTTTGTGTAAACGAGAATAGAGTAGGAGTAGTATATCAGTGATCAACACTGGTAACAGATTCGGGGGTCCCTGTATACCAATGTTTTCAGATCCAAAACCGGACCGCGCACGTTTGACATGTTCAGCGACATACCTCACCGTTAACGGACCGGCGGATATTTTGATGTTACGTGGCTGAACATCTCTGAAGCGAAGAGAACTCGCAATCAAAACAAGTTGGCCACGCGTGCTTTTCCCGCAGAAATGACGTCATCACCACGGTCCCTTCCCATGTCCACGATCGACAACAGCTCCTAGAATAACAGAATACACAGTTAAATTACTGGTTGTTCTTCCATCTATAAACGGATCAAATATATTTGATCATTTCTTCCACATTTTTGACGTTTCGAGCAAGAGGGAGGGATACTGAGGCCAGCTGATTTGGTCTGAGAGGCGGAAGTGAGGTCACCAGGAGCTCGTCCATGTTATTATTGTTATTTTGGTCGCTGGCAGTGTGATGAGACGGACTGGAGAGCCGTCGGGCTCCAAGACTAGGCTACTGCTCTTCCAGGCCGCCCCAGACTAAACCTCACAGCCACCCCCGAAAAAGGAGCACTGTCGCCAACAGGGGAGAGCGCCCAGCCTCTTCGACCGTCACAGGCGACAAAAACAATACGGTATTCGGCAAACCCAACGCTAGCCCCAGACTTGTATGTGTGCGGTAACACACCGCGACGTGCCTCCGCAGATATGAACGGCATCACCAAGGGCAGGTTCGAGGTAAGAGCTGGGGAAACGGGCCGGAGAGTGTGTATGTAAACGGATATGAACGGTAGTAGGTTTTCCGTAGGGTGACACCGTGTGTGTGTGTGTGTGTGTGTGTGTGTGTGTGTGTGCGTGCGTGTGTGTGTGTGTGTGTGCGTGCGTGCGCGCGCGCATGTGCGTGTGTTTCGGACCGTGCACTGTTCTAATTTTATATGCTGGAGGGAGCTGAGGCTTTGTTGGTCAAGGGTAATCCGAAATCCTGTTATTGTCCAGACAGACGCCTCAGCTGACAGCGGCAACACCGAGCTCAGTTTGCGGGACAGGCTGGGGTGAAAGGCAGGGTTGGGTGATGGTTGGGGCTGGGCTGATGGATAGGGCTGGGATTGGGTATTAGAAGACTAGTTGGGGCTGACATGGCTCTGGGCTGGCTGTGGCTTTTCTAAGGACAGGACTGGGGTAGCTGTTATCACAACCCAATCATTGTTTACTCAGCTACAGTCATTATAGTTCTCTGGGAGTGATTTGGAGTCAGAACTACAATGTATGTGTAAGCAAACAATATGGTGTATAGGTGGTGGGCTGGAGAGAGATTGGGACTAGATTGGACTGGTGCTGAGGTATAGGGCAGGAATTGGGACCAGGACTGGACCTTGACAGAGGGCTGGGGATTGGTTTGGGTTATAGGGCTGGGGATTGGTTTGGGCTATAGGGCTGGGGATTGGTTTGGGCTATAAGGGCTGGGGATTGGTTTGGGCTATAGTGCTGGGGATTGGTTTGGGCTATAGGGCGGGGGATTGGTTTGGGCTACAGGGCTGGGGATTGGTTTGGGCTACAGGGCTGGGGATTGGTTTGGGCTACAGGGCTGGGGATTGGTTTGGGCTACAGGGCTGGGGATTGGTTTGGGCTACAGGGCTGGGGATTGGTTTGGGCTATAGGGCTGGGGATTGGTTTGGGCTACAGGGCTGGGGATTGGTTTGGGCTATAGGGCTGGGGATTGGTTTGGGCTATAGGGCTGGGGATTGGTTTGGGCTATAGGGCTGGGGATTGGTTTGGGCTACAGGGCTGGGGATTGGTTTGGGCTACAGGGCTGGGGATTGGTTTGGGCTACAGGGCTGGGGATTGGTTTGGGCTATAGGGCTGGGTATTGGTTTGGGCTATAGGGCTGAGATGATTTAGTCAGGTAGAGAAGCGCCTAGGGTCTCCCACCCCTCTGTCGGTAACAGAATCCTTGGGTTGGTCAAGCTATAGAACGGTCACTACAACATACATGTTATGTAGGCAGTGGCACCAGGCTCCAATTTCCTCCCACTGGGAACCAACCAACCAGCCAGCCTGGTTGAGTTTAGATAGGAGGGTGCAGAACATTTTGCAGACAGAAATGTCATGATTAAAGCTAACATAATTCCCCACTTAACAAAAGTAGGCTATGTCTGTTGTACATCATATATTTCTATGTGAAGGGATTGTGCCTTACTGAACACAGTAGGTAGGGTAGCATGTGGTCTGTAATGGTTATCTTGCTGTGTTGACATTTCCTCAGTATGTCATGAACCAGCTCCTGTCTGATGGCTTAGATTCCCCAGGCCTGTATGTGTGTGTCACTGTGTATAAATACCACAGATTCCTTGTTAAACATCTGGGGTTGATGTGACAGCACTTGACCTTCTCATATAGGAGGCTCTTTTCTGCATAATAATATTGGTATTAGTGAGTGAGTGAGTGAGTGAGAGTGTGTGTGTGTTTCCATCAGTGGATTTCTCAATTGTGCTGCACACTAACCCTAACCATCTTAGAACCAGGCTGGAAACCATGCCTACATGGTTGAGTGTGAGGAGCTGCAGTTTGGGGAAAATATTACCCACAGACCCAGCAGCATTCCCCGTTCTTGCTGGACATTCCCGACCGGTATGTAGCCAGAGGTCTGGGAGTGCCTGGAGACTGGTCTGGGAGTGCCTGGAGACTGGTCTGGGAGTGCCTGGAGACTGGTCTGGGAGTGCCTGGAGACTGGTCTGGGAGTGCCTGGAGACTGGTCTGGGAGTGCCTGGAGACTGGTCTGGGAGAGGAACTCCCCAGGTTGGAATGCTGCTCTGCCGGCTGTAGGAAGCATAGAGCTGGGGAACACTGGAACATTCAGATTCAAAAAATGTCATGAAAGGAAAAAAGAGCTGTGGATTCTAAAGGGGCCCAACAAGTACAAATAAGCATTAGGCTCAAGGTTCCTCTGAGTCTAGGTTACTCCCTCTCCATAGCTAAAATGTTTTTTTTGTGTGTGTGTTTTGTAGGGCTGAGTGACTAGTTCTTTTTGAGGTTGGTTTTGGTTTGATTATTTTTTTAAATAATCACTGTTTTTCAATTTCGTTTTTTCGCTAAATAAAATTTACATTAAATGCACTGTGCATTGTTGGTTGAATGCTGTAACAGCACAGAATAAAATAATGAATAAAGTCCCATGGTGGTAGTGACTGCCCATTACTGCTTATCACTTATTAACCATCATTTATTCACTTAAATAACATTTGTTTTGATGACTTTATTATTTAATTCCAAGTCATCATCTCTATAGAGCTGCTGCCATTGCTGTCTGACAAAATCACTATTTTAGTCATTCTTCAAAGTACATAAGGAATACTTTTATGACTGCTGAATACCAACTATCAATCACTTAGATCATATGTTCAGGTAGAGATACCTTGTGAAACAACGGCTTTCTATCCCTCTTGCGCAATCTCTTTTTCGAGGACTCTGCATCTGCTCTACATAGACCAGACAAGTAAGCGGGCAATTATGGTCATTGTAGTTAATTACCACGTTTTCAGAGCTAAACTATGTAGAATATTGGCCTGTTGGAAACTACAACTCCCTACTCCATCACACAGTACAGGCTTAATCTGATTTTTCTCTACAGAAACTGAGCATTGAGCGCACAGAAAAAAAAAATGAACAAAATGGAATTCAAATAATTGAACCGCTGTCAGTCAATTTATTTAAAAAAGGTAAAATAACCTACATTTCCTTTGATCGCTCATCACTAGTGTTGTGTGTGTGTGTGTGTGTGTGTGCAGGCCTGTGTGTGTGTGTGTGTGTGTTCTATCGGGTGCTTGTTACCATGGCGACAGTGGTTCTGATGTGGATGTCTCTCTCTCTCCAGGTGTTCTCCAACAGTGATGAAGCTCCCATTAACAAGAAGCTTCCCAAGGAGCTTCTGCTCAGGTGAGACACACACACACACACACCCACACACCTGAGTGCTCGCCCCAGGGCTTAAAGTGAGGGTAATTTATTAAACAAGGACATTGTCTGGAGTCCCTTAGCAGACGGTTAACCGTGTGTGTGTGTGTGTTGCCTTGGAAAATATTGTCTGCTAGTTATGCGACCTACAGAGCATCATTACGTCCTACAGCGGCTGTGTGTAATCCTACTAATCTAACTGAGATCAATGTCTAACATACACATTTAACATATCCTGCTAATATAACTTGTGTGTGTACAGAATGTGCTATAAATAGCCTCTGTGTTGGTGGGGAATACTGCAGTGCTCAGTTCCAGCTGTGTGAACTTCAGACAGACAGAACCCACCTACATACACCATTATACCAGTGTGTGTGTGTGTAATGGAACCCAGAGTGTGTGTGTGATTAAAGTAGACAGCCAATCAATGGCCTCCGCCACGTTCATTAGCCAGTCATCAGAGAGACCATCGATCTGCGCTTGTCTGATTGGTCAGGTGCTTCATTAGCCACTGAGTGGAAGTGTGTGTACATGAGCTTGCATCAGTTCTTTTCTGGACTCCTGACACATACATGTCAGACATACATGCCCCAACATGCCCTCGCTGACCACACAAACACACACACTGCCTTTGTCTCTGTCCATGAGAGGGAACAATGGACAGTGCTAGTTTCCTGAGGGTGGGAGTATGTGGGGTTAAGGGGAAACTACTGATATGAATAGGAGGAACTCTGTCTGTGTGTTTGACCTGACCCACTGGCTTACCCCTGTTGGCTAATAGCTTCACGCTAATTCAATTGGCCTATTCCTCTGTAAGGCTACATGCTATTGCTAAATTCACTGGCCAATCTCTCTGGAAGGCTATATGCTATTGCTAAATTCACAACCAGTCCCTCTGCCAGGCTACATGCTAACCCCACTGTCCTGTCCCTAAGTACAACTAAAAAAATGCTCTCTCTATCTCCCTCTCTCTCTCTGTAGAATCTTCTCCTATCTTGATGTGATCACATTGTGCAGGTGTGCCCAGGTATCCAAGGTAAGGCCCACCCCTACAGACATGGCAGTTGGTGGTTTTAGACTGACTGGTATCATGACTACTTAATGTAATTTGGGCCGGACCTATCCAGAGCGCCATACCGGCACTTCTAATTTTGGGGCTATTGCGTACTGTAGCCTATCGCCTGCCCAGATTCACACACAGAGGCAAACTACGGTTGATTATAGCGGAATGAAGGCAGGATCTGCAATGGAGAGAGGGCATGCATTTCCTGATTCCGCTTTGTTCACGTTTATTTGTCGCTAGTCTGTGAAGCTGTGCGTGACAGTAGGCTGTTTGAGGTTGAAAATCAGTCAGCCTGAATGCGCTTGATGTGCTGTTCCAAATGGTCAAATGAGGGTTTGTAAGGTCATGGAAATTAGTTTTATAATTTTTGTTAATGTAATTCATGAAGGCACACTTTTAAATATGAGCAATCACTTAAATCTACATATCAGCCATTATCGGAATGACCCTCTGTTTGTGCCACGTGTGTGTGTGTGCCAATGCAAGTGGCGGTTGTGAGAGGAGAGAGAACGCAACATTTAGCAGGTATAAAATAATGACAGACAACAGACTAACTAAATACCTGCTACAAGTTGTTTTGAATTTGCCATCTCTAATTAATTATAGCTGAGCATCAATGTCTTTGCTGCCTTTCCACAGGCACTGCACCGTTGTGAAGCAGGGATTTCACTCTATTAAACAGGACCGACTTATGCCAAGTCAAGCACTGGCCATGTCTGGAATGGCACATCGCTCCGTCCGCGGGTCCACACATGGTTGATATATATTTGATCATCCCCGGGGCTGGGGAGGAGCGCGCGTTGTGGTGTTACCTAGAACGGCAGTAAACAATCTGTCAGGCAGATTCTGTGTTATGCACAAACCACCCGATTAGAGTAAAATCATTAGATTACAATGTGAAAATCATCTTACCAATATTGTATTTTCTTGTGTGCAATTAAATACATATAAACCAATCGTATGGTTAAATGTGGTACCCGATACCTTTTTGAATGGTGATTTGGAACCACACTTCGTAGGTCTAATGTGGTTTTAAAATTTTGTTTAAACCTTTATTTAACTAGGCAAGTCAGGTAAGAACAAATTCATATTTACAATGGCGGATACTAGACCCTTCAATGGTGATTTCGGACAATTTCAACAGAGACCGAGTGCACCTGTTCACCATAGAAAACATCACTGGGCAGTTTTCTTGGGAGTGCGAAGTGAACAGTCACACTCAGCGTGCAACAGCCGCCCAGCGCAGAGCTCACATCCTACTTACTTGAAGATGTCTTCTCTTCAGAGGAGATGATGAACCACTGGCATGGTGAAGAGGGTATAAGGAGCGCTCTTGGCCAACGATGCCCGAAAATACTTCTGCAACTGTGCAACAAGAGTTCCGTCTAAACGTGTTTTCAGTGAAGTGGGCAATAGGCTATTGTTACCCAACTCCACAGTCTATTAAAGACAGAAAAGGTGAACATGCTTGTGTTCAGAAACGTTTATGTAAGGTGTGATGAAAATAAAAAAAAAGCCTGAATGGTTCAACATTGAAATGAGTCTTTTTTTTACATTTCAAAAGCCAATTCACAGATGCATCTTATTAGAAAGAACTGTATCCTGGGCCTAGAACTGTATCCTGGGCCTAGAACTGTATCCTGGGCCTAGTAAAAATATTATGTTAATTGTGCCAGTGTGTCTTTGAATACTACTTTTTTACACTGTTATTTATTTGGTTAATTTCGTCCATTTTGTTTACTTGATTTATTTTGTCATTTGTAGCCTATCAAATGTGGGTTATTCATTTTATAGGTGTATTTTTTTTTTTGCATGCTTATTCGATAGGAAAAAATGCATAAGTTCAATGTGTTAATTTTTATATAAGGTTCATTTGTTATTCAGGTGTTATAAACAAATGTTTTATGTGATTGTTGTTGGCTGTGAAATAAATGCACTATTCGTAATAGCTATTCAAAATAAAGTTGATTGTGAGACTACCCTGACACTTCATGCATTTATTTTGTTGTTCCGGCTTTTTAAAGCGCTGCTGTGGGAGCTTACGTAGGCTAATGCCCGTTGCGCAATTCAAGGATATGAATAAACACTTAGACAATAATAGAAATGTTAGTTTTAGTACTTGACTTGGGCAGGAGCTCACCAGAGCTGACTACCGGCACCTCAAATGTTCTACTGCTTCTAGAATATTAGCTCTAAAGTATTGTGGATCTCCTACTCCTAAATATAAACAGTACCAGCACCAATTTCAGTCTAAGTTAAGCACTGGTTAGTTTCTAAGTTTAACTTATACAATTAATGTTTACTGCAACTTTTATTGCCCGTAGTAGTCTTGTATAAGCCTATATTTTGGGCTGTTTGGATTGCAAGGATGGATTTTCCAGGAGCACCCAGTAGGGGAAAAAAAACTAAAGCTTTGGTCAGGTGGAGGCCAGAAACTTATGGTTTGTTTAAACTTCCCATTCAATTATTATCTCTTATTGTTTCTCTCTCTCTCTCATTATGACCTTAACATGATTTTATTTAGGCCATTCGAAATAACATAACACTTTCTGTGAATGCTGTTACTGCTCTCCTAAATTCATTCGATGGTTAATCATAAAAGAGTAAGTCCCATTCAAATCTAATGGGGATAGGGAGGAAAAGGGAAATGAAGCTTTTAAAACAACAAGCTGGACACAGTGTCTGCTGCAAAAGGCCCACGATCATTCGACATTGGAGACGTGTGAGAGAGCAGTGTTACCTGACATTTTGTGCAGCTTTTGGCGCTCCCCACTTTGTCTACAATCTGTTCTTGCATTATGTTAATAGTAGGCTGTCTTCCTACTTACCACATATTTATTGAAATAGGCTATAATAAATAGGAATATGTAGGTCATTAGGCTATAAATAAATAGGAATATGTAGGTCATTTGGCTATAATAAATAGGAATATGTAGGTAATTTGGTTATAATAAATAGGAATATGTAGGTCATTTGGCTATAATAAATAGGAATATGTAGGTCATTTGGCTATAATAAATAGGAATATGTAGGTCATTAGGCTATAATAAATAGGAATATGTAGGTCATTTGGCTATAATAAATAGGAATATTTTTATTTACCTTTTTATTTAACTAGGCAAGTCAGTTAAGAACAAATTCTTATTTTCAATGACGGCCTAGGAACAGTGGGTTAACTGCCTGTTCAGGGGCAGAACGACAGATTTGTACCTTGTCAGCTCGGGGGTTTGAACTTGCAACCTTCCGGTTACTAGTCCAACGCTCTAACCACTAGGCTACCCTGCTGCCCCCGAATATGTAGGTAATTTGGCATGTTGCCTGGCTGTGTGCTGCCCAACTCCGGTGGGGCCAGTCATGTAAAAAATAAAAAAAATAACGAATACCCAAACTATTGTCTGTCACATCATAATGTTGTCTCCATCAATGTTGTCTGTCTAACTTCGTTGATCTTCAGTTATAAACTGGGTGGTTCGAGCCCTGAATGCTGATTGACTGACAGACGTGGTATATCAGACCGTATACCACGGGTATGACGAATCATTTATTTTTACTGTTCTAATTATGTTGGTAACCAGTTTATAATAGCAATAAGGCACCTCAGGGGATTGTGGTATAGGGCCAATATAGCACGTTGCGTTGTGAATAAGAACAGCCCTTAGCCGTGGGTTATTGGCCATATAGCACACCCCCTCTGGCCCAACCTGTTCTACTGAACACAGCCCTGGTGTGTGTTGTAGGACTGATAACACCATCACTCTCTTCTCTGTCTCTCTCTTTCCCACTCTTTCTTATTTCCTGTCTCCCCCCTCTCAGGCGTGGAATGTCCTGGCCTTGGATGGTAGTAACTGGCAGAAGATTGACCTCTTCAACTTCCAGACAGACATAGAGGTGAGAGGTCAGGGTGAAGGGTGAGGGAGGTGATCCTACATATACACATTCTGAAAGTGTATGCACTCACTGTACTGTAAGTCACTTTGGATAAAAGTGCCAGCTAAGTGGCATATATTATTATATTTAGCATTGTGTGTGTGTGTGAGCAGTATTATGGGGCTGCTCGCCCAGGGCTTAGTACTGTGTCAGTAGGCTTTGTTGAATGTCTGACGTCACTGATCCTCTCTCTGAGTCACGTAGGTCACACCAGTCTCTCTCTTTCTCTCTCTCTCTTTCTCTCCATTTCACTCTCCCTTTCACTGTCTCTATCTCTCTTGTAATGTGTGTATGTGTAAGCTGAATTGTACCAATAAAGAATGGTAAAAAATTCTCCCCACTCTTCCCAGTAGCGGTGCATGGGTAAATCACAGGGGAAGCTAAGCCAGGGGGAAAAAAGCCATATTACATCCTATGTGTTGTGATAATTGCATTGTTTGCTCTTTAATATAACCTATTGATTCGTATGTCATTTTGTCTGTCGCAAACAGTTACATGACCTACATACAGCATGGTCAAGCAAGTGAATGTTTCCGACATTTTCAAACTTCTAAACAACCATTTAGAACCATGGAGAGTTACCACAAGTCGTAAAGAAAACAGGAGCTGCCTCCACTATTCCAGCACCATTTCAACTTCAACATCATCAAATCACCTCTGCTTAGTCTAATATAGTGACAACTAAAAGATCCCATAAACTATTTAGTCCCATCAATGTAAGCTAAATATTATGTGGCTGTCCATGTTACTGGGGTGTGTGTGTGTGGAAAAACATGTCGACTCACCCTACTTGTATAGAAACACCAATGACATCCTCCTCTCTTTCATGTTGCCGAAACGGTCTATGACTGTCATACAGTACATTCTTTTAGTTTTTGTTATCCTAGGCTACCTGGCTAAAATGCTTGCTCGCTAGCCTAACTTCCTTTCATGGGCAACGATGCGCCAGGCTAGCTAGTTAACATTAGCCTTCTACATATAGCTACATATTGAACTTCCATCCTCTCAGGCCAGGGGAGCAATTTATGCATTTTCGATTAGATCATAATTAAGTAAAACCACAAATCTAAATCCCTATCTCCTTGCATGGCTAGTTTAGGAAAGGGACGATTTTAGCTAGCTAGCCACCAGAGCGAAATCCATTTTATTCTCTGAATGACGTTCTGCTTTTGATGTGATGTGATTGGTGTGAAGCCAAATCCAAACTGGCTTCCCTTGACACTTTTTCTTTGGTGCTCCAGGACCATTCACAGTTGAGCTCACTCAGTTTAGCTCAACGCTGATTGACTATTATTATAATTTATTTTTTTATCAAGGGAGGCCAAATGCTCACTGACTTCGCAATGCTACAGGTGGCAACAATGTCATACTCTATGTGACCTGACAGCATCAGATAGATGGCTACACACATTGAGAAAGAGGGGTGCTGTTTAAAAATAAAAAAATTAATGCATTATAGGACAAAACACACTTTTGGTTACTACATGATTCCATATGTGTTATTTCATAGTTTTGATGTCTTCACTATTATTCTACAATGTAGAAAATAGTAAAAATAAAGAAAAACCCTTGAATGAGTAGGTATGTCATAACTTTTGACTGGTACATATATATACACATTTAATTTAATGGTCCGTTCCCTTGGGATCCATGAGTACACGCCACTGACTCCTCCTCGTCCTCTCTCTCTCTCTCTCTCCCTCCAGGGTAGAGTAGTGGAGAACATCTCCAAGCGATGTGGAGGCTTCCTGAGGCAGCTGAGCTTGAGGGGTTGTCTCAGTGTGGGGGACGCATCCATGAAGTGAGTCCTTCTCCATAGGGCCTCTTACACTCTTAGTACAACCAATGTTGCTTTCCGTTCACATTTTCAACTTGGAATGTTATTTAGCTCCCTGATTCAGTTACTTCTCCGTGACTCTATGATTTGATTACCTATGATGACTGTGGTATTTGTCACCTGTCAGGACGTTTTCCCAAAACTGCCGTAGCATTGAGGTGTTGAACCTGAACGGCTGCACTAAGATCACAGACAGCACCTGTCTCAGCCTCTCCAAGTTCTGCTGCAAACTCAAACAGCTGGACCTCACCTCCTGTGTGTCTGTTACCAACCACTCCCTCAAAGCTCTCAGGTAAGTGTCTGAAATGGCTCCTTATTCTCTATATACTGTGCTACTTCTGGCCAAGTGTTGCAGTTTATTTTACGGTACAGAAATGACAAAGTATTTACTGTAAGGTTAAAATGGTAATTACATAATAAGCACCAATACATTACATGTTTGTTTCTTTGGAATTCATCACTACAAGCATAATTTAGTACCCGGTAACACAAATTACCCATTGTCACCATATCATTTTCTAGTAAGTCCCAGGTAAATAAATCCCGATTGAAACAGTAACGTGCAGTTTAATACATCCAAATATACTGAACAAAAGTATAAAGCAACATCCAACAATTAACAATTTTACTCAGTTACAGTTCATATAAGGAAATCAGTCAATTGAAATAAATTCATTAGGCCCTAATCTATCGATTTCACATGACTGGGCAGGGGCGCAGCCATGGGTGGGCCTGGGGAGGCATTGGCCCACCCACTTGGGAGCCAGGCCCACCTACTGGGCAGCCAGGCAGAGCCAATCAGAATGAGTTTTTCCCCACAAAAGGGCTTTATTACAGACAGAAATTCTCCTTAGTTTCATCAGCTGTCCGGGTGGCTGGTCTCAGATGATCCCTCAGGTGAAGAAGCCGGATGTGGAGGTCCTGGGCTGGTGTGGTTACAAGTGGTCTGAGGTTGTGAGGCCGATTGGACGTATTGTCAAATTCTCTAAAATTACATTGGAGGCGGGTTATGGTAGAGAAATTAACATTAAATTCTCTTGCAACCGCTCTGGTGGACATTCCTGCAGTCAGCATGCCAATTGCAATCTCCCTCAAAACTTGAGATATCTGTGGCATTGTGTTGTGTGACAAAACTGCACATTTTAGAGTGGCCTTTTATTGTCCCCAGCACAAGGTGCACCTGTGTAACGATTATGTTATGGTCAACTTCTTCATATGCCACACTTGTCAGGTGGATGGATTATCTTTGGAAAGGAGAAACGCTCACTATCAGGGATGTAAACAAATTTGTGCACAAAATTGGAGAGAAATAAGCATTTTGTGCATATGGAAAATGTCTGGGACCTTTTTGTTTCAGCTCATGAAACATGGACCAACACTTTACATGTTGCGTTTATATTTTTGTTCAGTGTAGATAGAAAACAGGGTGTGAATCAGTGAAGGTTGCTGAGGGGAGGACTGCTCATAGTATTGGCTGGAATAGAGTCAATGGAATGGTATCAACCACATGGAAACCACGTTTGCTACCCATTCCATTGACTCCATTGCAGCCATTTATAATGAGCCATCCTCCCATCAGCAGCCTCCACTGGTGAATATGTGTGTCTCCCTTTAGTGATGGCTGTCGTATGTTGGAGATGTTGAACCTGTCGTGGTGTGACCAGATCACCAGAGATGGCATCGAGGCTCTGGCCCGGGGCTGTAACAACCTACGAGCCCTGTTCCTACGCGGCTGTACACAGGTACACACACACATACTGTACACACGCTTTGAATTGATTACAGTGGCGATTTTAGCCTGTAAATCTGGTTGGGGCAAAAAGAAAATAAGAAGTGGGATGCATGCCAGCAAAGCCACCACATATAAAAACATAGATGATATGGCAGACTTGCTTAAACTAATGTGGTTTCTACTGATAATTGAGATTTACAAACTATGGCATAAAGGGAGGACAAGAGGATAAGAGGCAATCCGTAATTTAGATTAAGACATTAATGACAGAGCTAGGACAGACATAGTAAATATAACAATTTGTTCAGCACTTTTGAAATGTACAGCGACAGAATTCAGAACATGGGCCGTTCTTACAGTCAGAGCCATATAAACAGGCAGTATTCAATGATTGCGTTTCTCTAAAACAGGTTATAGGCTATTTGTGCACCACCAAGTTAGAACAGTAGGCAAAATTAAGAGGTGAAAATAGACCAAATTATTAGGGTGAGGTGCATTGAACACCGTTTGGGTCTTTGCGTGTCAAAAAAGATTCACGTCATGTAACACTATTTGATGCGTTAAATAAGCTTTTTCAAATAACACAATTATATTATAGAATGTTGTGTGTGCTGAATTTGCACGTGCAAGACAAGCGCCACCACTACTATCAGTAGCATTGTCAAAGCTGTACAAAATAATTAGCCAAACAAGCACACACCGGGACACACCGGGACACGAACGATGTGTTTACAATACCACGTTGGTGAAAATACACCAAATTATTAGGGTGAGGCACATGGGCTACTAACAGCTTACTACACAACATACACTTAGTATTACTTTCTCAACTATAGTATACATTTCTCCCTTGCATATTACATCATTTATGCAGCAGCATACAATAGTCTTTTGGACTCATCTTGTGATGTTGGCGCAGGGATCCTTTGTTGATAAAATTTGGCATCAAAGTCTGTCATTCTCTGTATTTATGGTGGGAACTCAGCCACTCCATTGAATAGCAGGCTTACGTTAGTGCTTTCTTTGCAAACGCTTGCAGTTAGCCACTGATTCCTTCCAAACGACTCATTGTTGAATTTGCGATTTCCAACTTGTTGTGTAATCTTTATGTACAATGGCCTATGAGCACCGATACGTTTTATCTATAATTTATCTTTGTTATTTCTCTTCATATGACAAAGATTAAAAAGGACTTGCCAGTAGATTGTCAACTTGATGACAACTAATGATGACTGCTAGCTAAGACTTTGAAAGTAAGATGTTGACATGTCCAATCAAAGCTACTGTAAATATAACGTGATTTGATGTCATTCTATCTGTGGCCAATGATCTTGAGCCTTCTTGGATGGGCACTTCTAATATAACTCTATAGCAGAACCCAAGGGGCTACAATTTTCGAGCTCTAACCTTAGAATTGGTGATGACGTACTGTCCCATGAGTGACTGAGCCAATCAGGCGCAACGCTCTGTATTTTCTGCTGGCTAGCCCCGCCACCACAGAAAGCACTGAGCTAGGCTGAAACACCTGCATTTTGGAGCCGCTTTAATCAAAAAAGAGACCATGTTTGGATGCAGCTTTCTTAACTCAATTACTTTAAAAAAAAGTTTTTACATTGTTTGCAAACTGATATGTAACACGTATTAATGCAAGCAAATCAGGCAAGGCCCCACAAAAAGAATATATACACTGCTCAAAAAAATTAAAGAGAACACTTACACAACACAACGTAACTCCAAGTCAATCACACTTCTGTGAAATCAAACTGTCCACTTAGGAAGCAACACTGATTGACAATAAATTTCACATGCTGTTGTGCAAATGGAATAGACAACAGGTGGAAATTATAGGCAATTAGCAAGACACCCCCAATAAAGGAGTGGTTCTGCAGGTGGTAACCACAGACCACTTCTCAGTTCCTATGCTTCCTGACTGATGTTTTGGTTACTTTTGAATGCTGGCGGTGCTTTCACTCTAGTGGTAGCATGAGACGGAGTCTACAACCCACACAAGTGGCTCAGGTAGTGCAGCTCATCCAGGATGGCACATAAATGCGAGCTGTGGCAAGAAGGTTTGCTGTGTCTGTCAGCGTAGTGTCCAGAGCATGGAGGCGCTACCAGGAGACAGGCCAGTACATCAGGAGACGTGGAGGAGGCAGTAGGAGGGCAACAACCCAGCAGCAGGACCGCTACCTCCGCCTTTGTGCAAGGAGGAGCAGGAGGAGCACTGCCAGAGCCCTGCAAAATGACCTCCAGCAGGCCACAAATGTGCATGTGTCTGCACAAACGGTCAGAAACAGACTCCATGAGGGTGGTATGAGGGCCCGACGTCCACAGGTGGGAGTTGTGCTTACAGTCCAACACTGTGCAGGACGTTTGGCATTTGCCTGAGAACACCAAAATTGGCAAATTCGCCACTGGCGCCCTGTGCTCTTCACAGATGAAAGCAGGTTCACACTGAGCACAATGTGACAGACGTGACAGAGTCTGGAGACGCCGTGGAGAACGTTCTGCTGCCTGCAACATCCTCCAGCATGACCGGTTTTGCGGTGGGTCAGTCATGGTGTGGAGTGGCATTTCTTTGGGGGGCCGCACAGCCCTCCATGTGCTCGCCAGAGGTAGCCTGACTGCCATTAGGTACCTAGATGAGATCCTCAGACCCCTTGTGAGACCATATGCTGGTGCGGTTGGCCCTGGGTTCCTCTTAATGCAAGACAATGCTCGACCTCATGTGGCTGGAGTGTGTCAGCAGTTCCTGCAAGAGGAAGGCATTGATGCTATGGACTGGCCCGCCCGTTCCCCAGACCTGAATCCAATTGAGCACATCTGGGACATCATGTCTCGCTCCATCCACCAACGCCACGTTGCACCACAGACTGTCCAGGAGTTGGCGGATGCTTTAGTCCAGGTCTGGGAGGAGATCCCTCAGGAGACCATCCGCCACCTCATCAGGAGCATGCCCAGGCGTTGTAGGGAGGTCATACAGGCACGTGGAGGCCACACACACTACTGAGCCTCATTTTGACTTGTTTTAAGGACATTACATCAAAGTTGGATCAGCCTGTAGTGTGGTTTTCCACTTTAATTTTGAGTGTGACTCCAAATCCAGACCTCCATGGGTTGATACATTTGATTTCCATTGATCATTTTTGTGTGATTTTGTTGTCAGCACATTCAACTATGTAAAGAAAAAAGTATTTAATAAGAATATTTCATTCAGATCTAGGATGTGTTATTTTAGTGTTCCCTTTATTTTTTTGAGCAGTGTATAATAAACACAGAAATACGAGCCGTTGGTCATTAATATGGTCAAATCCAGAAACTATCATTTTGAAAACTAAATATTTATTATTTCAGTGAAATACGGAACCGTTCCGTATTTCATCGAACGGGTGGCTACCCTGTGTCTAAATATTCCTGTTACATTGCACAACCTTCAATGTTATGTCATAATTTTATAAAATTCTGGCAAATTAGTTCGCAACGAGCCAGGCGGCCCAAACTGTTGCATATACCCTGACTCGCAATAGAAGTGACACAATTTCACTTGGTTAATATTGCCTGCTAGCATGAATTTCTTTTAACTAAATATGCAGGTTTAAAAAATATATACTTCTGTGTATTGATTTTAAGAAAGACATTGGTGTTTATGGTTAGCTGCGTGGAGCGATTGTGATTCTTTTCCCGAATGCGCTTTTGTTATATCATCCCCCGTTTTGGCAAATGCCGATTACCAATTTGTTATGAAAACTTGAAATCGTCTCTAAATAATCGGACATGCCAACTACATGACGGACCTGACTCCAAATCCAGACCTCCATGGGTTGATAAATTTGATTTCCATTGATAATTTTTTTGTGATTTTGTTGTCAGCATATTCAACTATGTAAAGAAAAAAGTATTTAATAAGAATATTTCATTCATTCAGTTCTAGGATGTGTTATTTTAGTGTTCCCTTTATTTTTTTGAGCAGTGTATAAATACACACACCGTTAAAGTCGGAAGTTTACTTACACCTTAGCCAAATACATTTAAACTCAGTTTTTCACAATTCCTGACATTTATTCCAATTAAAAATTCCCTGTTTTAGGATCACCACTTTATTTTAAGAATGTGAAGTGTCAGAATAATAGTAGAGAGAATTATTTATTTCAGCTTTTATTTCTTTCATCACATTCCCAGTGGGTCAGAAGTTTACATACACTCAATTAGTATTTGGTAGCATTGCCTTTCAATTGTTTAACTTGGGTCAAACATTTCGGGTAGCCTTCCACAAGCTTCCCACAATAAGTTGGGTGAATTTTGGCCCATTCCTCCTGACAGAGCTGGTGTAACTGAGTCAGGTTTGTAGGCCTCCTTGCTCGCACACACTTTTTCAGTTCTGCCCACACATTTTCTATAGGATTGAGGTCAGGGCTTTGTGATGGCCACTCCAATACCTTGACTTTGTTGTCCTTAAGCCATTTCACCACAACTTTGGAAGTATGCTTGGGGTCATTGTCCATTTGGAAGACCCATTTGCAACCAAGCTTTACCTTCCTGACTGATGTCTTGAGATGTTGCTTCAATATATCCACATCATTTTTCTACCTCATGATGCCATCTATTTTGTGCACCAGTCCCTCCTGCAGCAAAGCACCCCACAACATGATGCTGCCCCCCCCCCGTGCTTCAAGGTTGGGATGGTGTTCTTCGGCTTGCAAGCCTCCCTCTTTTTCCTCCAAACATAACGATGGTCATTGTGGCCAAACAGTGCTATTTGTGTTTCATCAGACCAGAGGACATTTCTCCAAAAAGTACGATCTTTGTCCCCATGTGCAGTGGCAAACCGTAGTCTGGCTTTTTTATGGCTGTTTTGGAGCAGTGGCTTCTTTCTTGCTGAGCGGCCTTTCAGGTTATGCTGACATAGGACTCGTTTTACTGTGGATATAGATACTTTTGTACCTGTTTCCTCCAGCATCTTCACAAGGTTCTTTGCTGTTGTTCTGGGATTGATTTGCACTTTTCGCACCAAAGTACATTAATCTCTAGGAGACGGAACGCGTCTCCTTCCTGAGCGGTATGCCGGTTGTATGGTCCCATGGTGTTTATACTTGCGTACTATTGTTTGTACAGATGAACGCGGTACCTTCAGGCGTTTGGAAATTGTTCCCAAGGATGAACCAGACTTGTGGAGGTCTACAATTTTCTTTCCTGAGGTCTTGGCTGATTTCTTTTGATTTTCCCATGATGTCAAGCAAAGAGGCACTGAGTTAGAAGGTAGCCCTGATATACATCCACATGTAAACCTCCAATTGACTCAAATGATGTCAATTAGCCTATCAGAAGCTTCTAAAGCCATGACATCATTTTCTGGAATTTTCCAAGCTGTTTAAATGCACAGTCAACTTAGTGTATGTAAACTTCTGACCCACTGGAATTGTGATATAGTGAATTATAAGTGAAAGAATCTGTTTGTAAACAATTGTTGGAAAAATGACTTGTGTCATGCACATATAGTAGATGTCCTCACTGACTTGCCAAAACTATAGTTTGTTAACATGACATTTGTGGAGTGGTTGATAAACGAGTTTTAATGACTCCAACCTAAGTGTATGTAAACCTCCGACTTCAACTGTATATTGAATCTTTATTTGTTTTCCTTAAGTGTGGTGCTCAAAACAGGTGGGGATGACGGGTCGCCACTGATTGATTATCAGTAGTGATTGGTTTCTTTGTGTTGTGTTCTCTACAGTTGGAGGATGGAGCACTGAAACCCCTTCAGAAACACTGTCCTGAACTAACCACTATCAACATGCAGTCCTGCTCAGTAAGACCGAGAGAAAGAGATGGAGAGAGTGTGTGCATTCATTAGTAGGGATTGAAAGACAGAACATGTGTGTTATTTATAAGCAGGAGATTAACACCCCCTTTACTTTTTTTTCATTTCAAATGAATTCAATTGAGATTATAATGTCAAAGTGGAATTATGTTTTAAAAAATGACAAGATGAAATGTCTTGAGTCAAGCATTCAACCCCTTTACTACGGCAAGCCTAAATAAATTCCGGAGTAAAAATGTGCTTAACAAGTCACATAATAAGTTGCATGGACTCTGTGTGCAATAATAGTTTTAACATTTTTGAATGACTACCTCATCTCTGCACCACACACATACAATAATCTGTCCCTCAGGCGAGCAGTGAAATTCAAACACCGATTCAACCACAAAGACCAGGGAGGTTTTCCATTGCCTCGCAAAGAAGGGCACCTATTGGTAGAAAAAAACAGACATTGAAAATCTCTTTGAGCATGATGAAGTTAATTACACTTTGGATGGTGTATCAATATACCCAGTCACTACCAAGATACAGGCCTCCTTCCTAACACCGTTGCTGGAGAGGAAGGAAACCGTTCAGGGATTTCACCATGAGTACAATGATGACTTTTAAACAGCTACAGAGTTTAATGGCAGTGATAGGAAAAAATGGAGGACGGATCAATAACAGTGTAGTTACTGATAGAAGGAAGCCTGTACAGAATAAAAATATTCCAAAACATGCATCCTGTTTGCAATAAGGCACTAAAGAAAAACTGCAAAGAAATTCACTTTATATTCTGAATACAGTGTTATGCTTGGGGCAAATACAACACATCGCTGAGTACCACTCTTCATATTTTCAAGCATGGGGGTGGCTGCATCATGTTATGGGTATGCTTGTCATCTGCAAGGACTAGGGAGTTTTTTAGAATAGAAATAAACGGAATAGAGCGAAAGGAAAACCTGGTTCAGTCTGCTGTCCAGCAGACACTGGGATAAAAATGACAATAACCTAAAACACAAGGCCAAATATACACTGGAGTTGTTTACCAAGATGACATTGAATGTTCCGGACTGGCCTAGTTACAGTTTTGACTTAAATCGGCTTGAAAATCTATGGCAAGACTTGAAAATGGCTGTCTAGCAATTCAATCAATTTTAGTCCCACCTTGGAACACAACAAAATGTGGAAGTCGAGGGGTGTGAATACTTTCTGAAGGCACTGTAAGTGATTGCAGAAACAGACAGAGACACAGACAGACAGACCGAGAGACAGACAGATATGCACGCGTAATGTGTGTTTGTTAACAGCAGATAACTGATGATGGCTTGGTCAGTCTGTGTCGGGGGTGCCACAAGCTGCAGGTCCTGTGTATCTCTGGCTGCAGTAACATTACAGACGCCTCTCTCACTGCTCTGGGTCTCAACTGTCCCCGACTGAAGTAAGAAATGGGAAATGTGTCCCTTTCTTGTAATTGTGGATTAGGTCTACTGATAAACACCCCATACATACACTAAACCAATGCATAACCAATGCATAACCAATACATAACCAATGGTTGGGTGTGTGTGTGTCAGGATCTTGGAGGCTGCGCGATGTTCACAGGTTACAGATGCTGGGTTTACTGTACTGGCCAGGGTAAGTGCTTCTCTGTCTCCTTCGTCACTTTTATTCTGTCTTGATCTGTGTGTTTCGATCCCTGAAATGCTGACCTGATGCATCTTTTGTTTCAACAGAATTGTCATGAGATGGAAAAAATGGATTTAGAAGAATGTATTTTGGTAAGATTTCATGGGGTTATTTTCTCAGACTCAATCTACAGTTGCATTCAATAAGAGATTTATTGAGCCTGTCTGATTATGTACTGTATCTGGGTTTGATTGAGTCTGTCTCCTCTCACAGGTGACTGACAACACACTAGTCCAGCTCGCTATTCACTGCCCTCGCCTGCAAGCACTGGTACTTATTGGTGTGTGTGTGTGTGTGTGTCTTCATTCATAACTCCCCCCTATCAAACTGTGTGCGTGTGTGTACATTACAGTATGTAATATAGTTTCTACTGTCTATCCTCTCCACCAGTCTCTCTCCCACTGTGAGTTGATAACAGACGATGGTATCAGGGCGCTGAGCAGCAGTGTGTGTGGACAGGAGCGCCTCACAGTGGTGGAGTTGGATAACTGCCCTCTGATCACAGACGGGACTCTGGAGCATCTGAAGAACTGCCACCGTCTGGAAAGGATAGAACTCTACGACTGCCAGCAGGTCACCAGGGCCGGCATCAAACGCATACGGGTCAGTCATCACCATGACTCTCTTACTGCACTACATCTCCCAAGCTGCATCACTGTGGCTGTAATGTCAAAGCTCCTGCATGGCCTGGTGGGAGTTGTAGTTTACTGAGGCTGATGTTGCTCCTATGGAAATAATAGAATGACCTGCACACTGTTGTAATATACGCCAATATAGTTTATTGCAACGTTGCAGGCTGTCATATGAAATACATGGGAGAATATACAACAGTGTGAAATATTGTTGGATGTGTATGCTACATTGGGAATGACGTTGCTCCTCCGTCTCCATACAGGCTCATCTCCCAGAGATAAAAGTCCACGCCTACTTTGCCCCGGTGACACCCCCTCCTTCAGTGCACGGCGGGGGCCAGAGGCTGTGTCGCTGCTGCATCATCCTCTGACAGTGGAGGGCCAGGGGGGGTCAGCTCTGCCTGCAGGTCCTACTGCTGTGACCCCCCCCAACAATCACCCACCTGATCCCTGCAAGATGATGAGACAGACCCTGAACCCCACCACTACACAACTACACCCTGAACCCCACCACAAGACAACTACACCATAAACCCCACCACAACTACACCACAATACCTGGAACCCCACCACAATACAACTATACCACAATACCCTGAACCCCGCCACTACACAACTACACCCTGAACCCCACCACTAGAAAACTACACCACAATACCCTGAACCCCACCACAACACAACTACACCACAATACCCTGAACCCCACCACAACACAACTACTCCCTGAACCCCACCACAACTACACCACAATACCCTGAACCCCACCACAACACAACTACTCCTTGAACCCCACCACAACTACACCACAACACTTTGAACCCCACCACAACTACACCACAAAACCCTGAACCCCACCACAACACAACTACACAACTATACCACAACACCCTGAACCCCACCACAACTACACCACAACAACCTGAACCCCACACCACAACAACCTGAACCCCACCACAACTATACCACAATACACTGAACCCCACCACAACTATACCACAACACCCTGAACCCCACCACAACACAACTACACCCTGAACCACACCACAACTACACCACAATACCCTGAACCCCACCACAACACAACTACTCCCTGAACCCCACCACAACTACACCACAAACACCCTGAGCCCCACCACAACACTACTACAGCACAACACCCTGAACCCCACCACAACACAACTACACCACAATACCCTGAACCTCACTACAACTAAACCACAAGCACCCTGAACCCCACCACAACTACACCAAACACCCGGAGCCCCACCACAACTACACCAAACAGCCTGAACTCCACCACAACACAACTACACCACCCTAAACCCCACCAGAACACAACTACACCACCACATAACACCCTGAACCCCACCACAACACAACTATACCACCACACAATACCCTAAACCCCACCACTACACAACTACACCACAACACCCTGAACCCCACCACTACACAACTATACCACAACACCTTGAACCCCACCACAACACAACTACACAACTACACCACAATACCCTGAACCCCACCACCACAATACCCTGAACCCCACCACAACTACACCACATCACCCTGAACCCCACCACTACACCACAACACCCTGAACCCCACCACAACACAACTACACCACAATACCCTGAACCCCACCACAACACCCTGAACCCCACCCCACCACAACTACACCACAATACCCTGAACCCCACCACAACTACACCACAATACCCTGAACCCCACCACAACACCCTGAACCCCACCCCACCACAACTACACCACAATACCCTGAACCCCACCACAGCTACACCACAATACCCTGAACCCCACCACAACTACACCACAAACACACTGAGCCCCACCACCACACAACTACACCACAACACCCTGAACCCCACCATGACCACAACACACTGGACCCCACCACAACACAACTACTCCACAACACCCTGAACCCCACCACTACACAACTACACCACAATACCCTGAACCCCACCACTACACAACTACACCACAATACCCTGAATCCCATCACAACACATTGAACCCCACAACAACACAACTATACCACAATACCCTGAACCCCACCACAACTACACCACAAACACCCTGAACCGTACCCCGACTACACCACAACACAGTGAACCCCACCACAACTATACCACAACACACTGGACGCCACCACGACTACACCACAACACCCTGGACCCTACCACAACACAACTACACCACAACACACTGGATGCCACCACGACTACACCACAACACAATGGATGCCACCACGACTACACCACAACACCCTGGACCCCACAACACCCTGGACCCCACCACAACTACACCACAACACCCTGGACCCCACCACAACTACAACACAACACCCTGGACCCCACCACGACTACACCACAACACCCTGGACCCCACCACAACACGACTACACCACAACACAATGGATGCCACCACGACTACACCACAACACCCTGGACCCCACTACACCACAACACCCTGGACCCCACCACAACTACACCACAACACCCTGGACCCCACCACAACTACACCACAACACCCTGGACCCCACCACAACTACAACACAACACCCTGGACCCCACCACAACTACAACACAACACCCTGGACCCCACCACGACTACACCACAACACCCTGGACCCCACCACAATACGACTACACCACAACACCCTGGACCCCACCACAACTACACCACAACACCCTGGACCCCACCACAACACGACTACACCACAACACAATGGATGCCACCACGACTACACCACAACACCCTGGACCCCACTACACCACAACACCCTGGACCCCACCACAACTACACCACAACACCCTGGACCCCACCACAACTACACCACAACACCCTGGACCCCACCACAACTACAACACAACACCCTGGACCCCACCACAACTACAACACAACACCCTGGACCCCACCACGACTACACCACAACACCCTGGACCCCACCACAATACGACTACACCACAACACCCTGGACCCCACCACAACTACAACACAACACCCTGGACCCCACCACAACTACAACACAACACCCTGGACCCCACCACGACTACACCACAACACCCTGGACCCCACCACAATACGACTACACCACAACACCCTGGACCCCACCACAACTACACCACAACACCCTGGACCCCACCACAACTACAACACAACACCCTGGACCCCACCACAACACGACTACACCACAACACAATGGATGCCACCACGACTACACCACAACACCCTGGACCCCACTACACCACAACACCCTGGACCCCACCACAACTACACCACAACACCCTGGACCCCACCACAACTACACCACAACACCCTGGACCCCACCACAACTACAACACAACACCCTGGACCCCACCACAACTACAACACAACACCCTGGACCCCACCACGACTACACCACAACACCCTGGACCCCACCACAATACGACTACACCACAACACCCTGGACCCCACCACAACTACACCACAACACCCTGGACCCCACCACAACACGACTACACCACAACACAATGGATGCCACCACGACTACACCACAACACCCTGGACCCCACTACACCACAACACCCTGGACCCCACCACAACTACACCACAACACCCTGGACCCCACCACAACTACACCACAACACCCTGGACCCCACCACAACTACAACACAACACCCTGGACCCCACCACAACTACAACACAACACCCTGGACCCCACCACGACTACACCACAACACCCTGGACCCCACCACAATACGACTACACCACAACACCCTGGACCCCACCACAACTACAACACAACACCCTGGACCCCACCACAACTACAACACAACACCCTGGACCCCACCACGACTACACCACAACACCCTGGACCCCACCACAATACGACTACACCACAACACCCTGGACCCCACCACAACTACACCACAACACCCTGGACCCCACCACAACTACAACACAACACCCTGAACCCCACCACAACTACAACACAACACCCTGGACCCCACCACGACTACACCACAACACACTGGACCCCACCACAACTACAACACAACACCCTGAACCCTACCACGACTACACCACAACACACTGGACCCCACCACAACTACAACACAACACCCTGAACCCCACCACAACTACAACACAACACCCTGAACCCCACCACAACTACAACACAACACCCTGAACCCTACCACGACTACAAAACAAAACCCTGGACCCTATGAACCACACAGTCTTCTTCAGTAGGCAGTAAACAGAAGAAGTTTATTCAAAAATGAGAGGTTCTGAATTTTTCCAATGATAAACTAAAAAATATATAATTATGTTGCGAACTGTTTTTCTACAGTCTGACTTCCTGAACACGACCCTGGTAAACACCCTGGACCTACTGGTCACTACAGGTCTCTGATCAATACAGACTGATTGATCACTACTGATAAATTATCAATTGATCAGTTGGACTCTTGCTGATCTGCACCGCAATCTCCTACTCGGGTGGAGGGAGGGGAGTGTGAGGGGTCTTTTTTCTCTGACAGAACTCTGTGAGTCTAGCCTCCCCTTCCAGACCCCTCCAACACCATCCTCCCCTTCCAGACCCCTCCTCTCCAACACTACCCTCCCCTTCCAGACCTCTCCTCTCGAGCATTACTCTTCCCTTCCAGACCCCTCCTCTCCAACATTACCCTCCTTTTCCAGACCCCTCCTCTCCAACATTACCCTCCTTTTCCAGACCCCTCCTCTCCAACATTACCCTCCCCTTCCAGACCCCTCCTCTCCAACATTACCCTCCCCTTCCAGACCCCTCCTCTCCAACATTACCCTCCCCTTCCAGACCCCTCCTCTCCAACATTACCCTCCCCTTCCAGACCCCTCCTCTCCAACATTACCCTTCCCTTCCAGACCCCTCCTCTCCAACATTACCATCCCCTTCCAGACCCCTCCTCTCCAACATTACCCTCCCCTTCCAGACCCCTCCTCTCCAACATTACCCCTCCCTTCCAGACCCCTCCTCTCCAACATTACCATCCCCTTCCAGACCCCTCCTCTCCAACATTACCCTCCCCTCCCCTTCCAGACCCCTCCTCTCCAACATTACCCTGCCCTTCCAGACCCCTCCTCTCCAACATTACCCTCCCCTTCCAGACCCCTCCTCTCCAACATTACCCTCCCCTTCCAGACCCCAGGGGGGACGATCCTAAAGAGGCAGAAATCTACAACCCACAAAATGGTGGACAGTGTTATTCAGGAAGGTGCAATGGTACAGAACTTGCACATAGGAGTACAGACGTGACAACGAGCATTGGTAATCATGTCAACTCCATACGTTACAATTCTATCTGCCAAGTTTGAACCGTATTGCCCTTCTAACCACACATCTGGACAACGCATCACTCTGGGTGGACTTCATCTAAACCAATCACACGCCACCTCTGTGTGACCGTGCTGTAAGTCGACCTGCTTCGACCAATGGACACCCAGCCTGTGAACACCAAAAGGAGGATTCTGGCAAGTGCACCACTAAACCCCGCCCATCCAGGTGCAAACTGAAAACCAGTACAAAACTGGAAGTACAAAACTGAACATTTTATGTTTTTTCTGAGAACTTGCCATTTGAGACTCAGTTTTTGTTTGTAAAGAGAATGTTTTGCAATGATGGCAAAAAAAGAATTACAATATGGCAACTCTCCTTCGGATTGGAGTTGGCCAGTAACACATTTTTATTTTAATTTTCCCTCTTTTTTTCCAGTGCTTATTGTAATTGTCCATGCTTGTCTATCCAGAGAGAGAGATTAGATCTGTGTATCTCTCCTTTAAAAAAATAATGAAAGCAAACTGTTACCGTTGGACAGAAATGGACTGTCTCTGTCAGAAGCACAGCATCTGATGACATCAAGTTGTTTTTGTATGCTACATCACTGGAACATGTGAACTCAGGGCCTCTTGTGCACTGGTTCCAAGCTGACCACTAGCCTCTTGTGCACTGTGTGACTGTGGAACACACAGGCCTGGTTCCAAGCTGACCACTAGCCTCTTGACCACTGAGCAACTCCTGAGTCCTCCTCAAAGAAAGGAAAGCCAGAGGTTTGAGCCTAAGTGATGATCATGCGTCTTAAAAAATAAATACATCTGGAGCAGTGGAAACAAGCAACGTGGCAGATACTTCACACAGTCTACAAGATGGAGATCGAGGGCAAGGTTATGGTTAATTCCACTGTATTTTCAGATGTTCAAGGGAGAGTTAAGAAGTGGTTACCAGAAGTGGGCCTTGATCAATTTGAGGACGAGGTATAGCTATGTTCCTGCTATGTTACCTACCATGAGCGTTCTTATCCACGGCGTTCCCGGGGATAAAGGGTCAGGGCTATGGGCCAGTGGTGGGTTTGGGATGAGGCCTGTGTGTGTGTGTAAAGTCTCAGACAGACAGAGGTGTATCGTATATAATATGGGTGTTTGACTTAGATGCTGCTGGTGCTGAGTTGTGAAGCTGACTGACCTCCAGGGTTGGAGTCAATTCCTTTTCAAAAATGGAATTGATCCCAACCCTGCTGACCTCACTACATGGCAGTGATACTAACAGCCTCTCTTTGACAGATGGTCTAACAGGAGTTTTATGTTGAAGAAAATAAATAATGAATAAATAAACATAACATAAATAAAAGTAACTGATAGTAAATGTGCTCTGACTATCTCTACAGTGGAATTTGTTCGTGTGTGTGTGTGTGTGTGTGTGTGAGAAATCGTCACCCTGACCAGCAGATGTCGCTGGCGAGCCGTGTAGGTTGATCAAGGGTTGAGATGCTCGCCCAAATCTGGACACCCATCAACAATATCTTATATATTCTCCATGTGCAGGTCATTTTACTTTGAGAAAATATAAGTATGATTATTTTCATCCAAGCTGCAGTAAGGATCAAATGTATTAAAATCTCCCAACTTCCATATATTTCCTTTTTAAAATTAGATTATGGGTTTAATATCCTTTACCAGTAAGTGGAAAAATGGTCAACTGTAAAATGATTACTTTAGGGGTAGACCTATGGGATAGACCTACCACAATCTCACCATCTCTAGGAAATAGCCCTCAGCAGCAGCGATATTACCGTAGTTTCCACATTCAGATAAAGTGATGGAGGGGTTGTTACTTAGCTTGCTCTGGCATGGAGCATATTGAAAAGATGTTCTACTTCCCTCCTCAAACAAGATTAAACTTTTATAAAACTATTCATATTTTTCGTTTCTGTCCAGATATTGCAGGTAATTCGTGATGTCTTCTCACTTGTGAATAAGTAACGGGCTGGGAATTTTCCGTCAGGCAGTAAACTGGATAGTTGTGCGCAGTGCTGAAAAAGCAGGGTTGCCAGTTTGGAGAAAATGTACATATGGGGCAGAACGTGAGGGTCTTGGTATCCATGAGGGGGAATTTGATGAGATGGGAGATGTATTTTTAGAGGTTGAATGTGTTCGATAAAGTAACACAAAAATTGCTAGGTGGTCCCTTACTAACAAGTCAGTTTGTCAAATTGATGCCCTGCTAGAGCTGTCCTGCTAGAGCTGCCCCAGTCAACTGTAATTGCTGTTATTGTGAAGTGGAAACGTCTAGGAGCAACAACGGCTCAGCCGCGAAGTGGTAGGCCACACAAGCTCACAGAACGGGGCCGTCAAGTGCTGAAGTGCGCAGCCTGTAAAAATCGTCTGTCCTTGGCTGCAACACTCACTCCCGAGTTCCAAACTGTTTCTGGAAGCAAAGTCAACACAAGAACTGTTCGTCGGGAGCGTCATGAAATAGGTTTCCATGGCGGAGCAGCCGCACAAGCCTAAGATCACCATGCACAATGCCAAACGTCTGCTGGAGTTGTGTAAAGCTCACCACTACTGGACTATGGAGCAGTGGAAACGTGTTCTCTGGAGAGATGAATCACACTTCACCCTCTGGCAGTCCAACGGACAAATCTGGGTTTGGTGGATGCCAGGAAAATGCTACCTGCCCCAATGCTCTAGTGCCAATTGTAAAGTTTGGTGGCGGAGGAATAATGGTCTGGGCCTGTTTTTCATGGTTCAGACTAGACCCCTTAGTTCCAGTGAAGGGAAATCTAAACGCTACAGCATACAATGATATTCTAGATGATTCTGTGCTTCCAACTTTGTGGCAACAGTTTGGGGAAGGCCCTTTCCTGTTTCAGCATGACAATGCCCCCTTGCACAAAGCGAGGTCCATACAGAAATGGTTTGTTGAGATCAGTGTGGAAGAATTTGACTGGCCTATTCAGAATCCTGACCTCAACCCCATCAAACACCTTTGGGATGAATTGGAACGTAGACTGCGAGCCAGACCTAATCGATCAACATCAGTCCCCGAACTCACTAATGCTGAATGTGGCTGAATGGAAGCAAGTCCCTGAAGCAATGTACGAACATCTAGTGGAAAGCCTTCCCAGAGGAGTGGACGCTGTTATAGCAGCAAAGGGGGGGGACCAACAATATATTCATGCTCATGATTTTGGAATGAGATGGTCGTCATGTAGTGTAAGGTAGCTACTGCATGTGCACATTTTCCAGACTGCACCTGAGTTAGCCCTTGGTCATGACTCTCAGGTCCATCGCATTACACATAAGAGTTGTTGGAAGAAGGAGGCTTCTGTAGGGGAGAGTTCTGTTAAGAGCCACAATGCCTGAACATTAATATTCATTGCTTGTGGTGCGGTTTTGGAAGCACAAGGAACTTATCTTTCATATCAGTGAGAAATAATAATAAAAAAGGTTCAATTGAAACACACCTTTAATAGTTTAACAGGCTCAAACAGTGTTTGAGTTTGTATTTCGCATCTTTGAAATTATTTTGATGTGATAGAGTAAAGTAGAAGCTGTATGTTTCTATAGCTGTATCACAATTGAGAATCAATTCACGTTTAGTTGGAATATTTGGCTGTTTTGGCTTCCAGGGCCAATTCACCCTTTAAACAGAACATGTAAGGTCCTTGGACTAACTAACATTAGGCTCCATTAGTCCAGTATTGGGCTACACCTGAGTATGACATTTACATTTTAATGATAAGGAACATCTGAGAAAACAGCTTCAAATATTAATAATTTTCATGCAACATGTAGACAAAATTAAATATACAGCAGTTATTTTTTGTGTCAAGAAAGAGGTATGAAAAATATTTCAAAGTAAACAGAGTAATGTGCGGGATAATAAATTCCTGGCAACCCTGCGAAGGACCCCTTCGTCGTCTGCTCCTACTAGTCAACTGCAGTCACCGGCTTGGCGCTGGCTTTCAGCGGGGGAGGGTTTAGCTAGACAGTTTAGCAGGGGCGATTATTCCCGGATTAAAAGTAGGCAGGAACTGTGGGAGGAAGGCTGAAACACTGTTCTCGAAGTTTTGGCGCAACTTTATTTTCAAGGGTTCGACAACACCTCCCTGGAGAGGTTTTTCAACTCATGGAATACATAAATGAAGCGAAACTAGGCGTCAGGCCTGTGACCAACTAGCTAACTGTTAGTTTAGCTAACGTTGCTTTCCACATATCTCGCTATCCACTAGGTGTTGCCACCGTGCGTGACTAACTTCGTTAGCTTAGCTACTAGTAGCTTTATTGTGTTATGGATTGATACAGGCCCGGTTAGTTTTACTGCAAATTTGTCTTATTTTTCAAAACTTTTAGAAAGTTATTGCTAACAAGTTATCCGAGAGCAACATTCTCTATCCTTCGCTGAAATCAAAGTTGAGCAGTGTGTGTTTTGGACAAAGTGATTGCGCTAGCAAGCTAATTTGACAGGCGTTTGTTTTGTTGTTGATCAAACGTAAAATAGCGGTCACCCAAGCGTCCAGGCAGCTGTCATCCGCTCAGAAGAAAGGGACCACCGACCGCAGCGAACCTTTTTCCACAACCAACCCGCCAGGACCCCCTGTCGTCTGCGGCTGGCCCCAGAAGGAGCTGGCCACACGGCACTGCCTGCCCAATGGAGGAACATGACAACATGGATTATTTTTACCAGCAGGTCCTGCAGAAAGACGTTACCCGCAGGCTGCAGGTTGGGCAGGACCTCATAGACTACCTGAACGACCCGCAGAGGTCCACCGATGTGGAGCAAGACAAACCACGGCTCGATAAAACTGTAGATGAGCTGACGGGATGGGTCAACTCCAGCAACTACAAGGTGAGGGGACATTGCGGTGTACTTTGCAGAGGTCCATTGTCCCCCAATCGATCCTGTTTTTGGTAATCGTTGACTAACTAGTTACTTTGAGAGAAATGTTTGTGGTGATAGGATGTCGACAGGGAATATATACTGTAGGGATGCCTAGCCAGGGGTGATGATCAGTGTGGGGACAATAGCTAGCTAGGAAGCGAGAAAGAAGTTACTCATTGGATAACGAACGGTCCCCGCCGTCTCGCTGTAACAGATACAGGTAACTGACTAGATAAAGGAAACGCCAACGTGGTGTCTAGGAGGGGCGTTGGGCCACCAAGAGCCGCCTGGACAAAGATTCTACAAGTGTCTGGAACTCTGTTGGGGCGAAACGACTCCAGTCTTCCACGATCAGTTCCATCATTTGGTGTTTCGTTGACTGAGGCGCGCAGGAAATCACCTGCTTTCAATATAATTTGTATCCCCAAGTGTTTCCTTTATTTTGCGAGTTACCTGTATTTTGAGCTGTAATTGTACCAAATTGAGCTGATCTGATTCAAACAGCCCACTAATGTCCTCCAAACTAGGCCTGCAGTTTAAAAGGGTAACATTTTCTTAAATGATAGCCGACGCTAGCTAACTGCTAACCATCCACGCTTGTTCAGCCAGTTAGCTAGAATAAACAGCGAATAATCTAGTACTAATACATTTAATACAAGTGATGTGTTATCTTGTGACTCGATGTGATGGGATTGAGTTCGAGATCCTTCAGTTTTTGGTTGTTTTCCTAGCCCAGACAGACTGCTAGTAGTGGGCTGTGTGTGTGCTTGGAGGAGGACCCCATTGTCAGAGGAGCACCCAGACTAGAGCAGAAGATGGGGGAGGGGTCAGGGCACCCCATTGTGTGTGTCAATTAGCGAGTTCGTTTTGCATGGCCCACTGACCCGGGTGGTGGAGTTTGAATGTTTTAGACCTTTCCATTGGTCCTTAAATTAGATCTCCACCCACCCGGGACACCGGTCCATGCAAAACGAACTGGCTCCGAATGTCATTTCGGTATCTGTGGAAAATGCTGGAATGTGGCCCTTGTTTTCTTTGCTAAGTTATCTCCTAAACCCAGACAGTTATGTCTGAACCATGGAATGAATCCCTGCAGCAGACACAGAAGGTGATGTTTGTTACATTCAACTGGAGGTGAAACTAGTTCAGTATAGATGACCTTCCCTGGTATAACACCAGAGTTTAAGCCCATGGAAAGTCTCAGGCTGGACCGGGCTGCAATGAAAAAGGTCACTAGACTTTCCAGAGGATTCAGTGAAATAAAACTGAAATCAGCTCAAAGTATCGTATTATTTCCCTTAGGGTTATATATTATTATAATAGGATGACATAGTTTGACAGAAACACAGAATGTGACATCAGCAGGATAATCACTTTGACCAGGGTGTGATTGAGTTAGTTATATGAGCCTGGTCCTTCAGTGTTTACAGTACATGTCTATATTCACACAGCATCTCAAAGGAACACATAGAATCAGGTCCCACCTGTCCTTTTATATTTTTTATTCATCATGATTTTACCCTTCTCTTCAAATTAGAGATCCTAATTGTCCGAGAGCAGAAAAGGGGAGGGGCCGGCTGCTGTGAAGATGCTGAGTCAGACCAGATGAGCTAGATGGAGGGAGGACAGAAGAGAGAGACTGAGATTGAGAGGGAGCGCGACTGCAGATAGGATTGGGATTCAGGAATAGCAAATGCGAGTGCAGGAGACAGGGATATTTGATGCAGAGTAGGAAAGGAGGAGAGGTTAGAGAGAGGTCAAGAATGATTGAGTCAGAGACAGGATGTGTAAAGCCCCAGACAGACTGAGACTCACTCAGAGAGTCTGCTGTACAGAGGAGAGTTGTCATTTTTTGTATTTAACTAGGCAAGTTGGTTAAGAAGACATTTTTATTTACAATGACGGCCTCCTGCTGGGACGGGGGCGGGGTTAAAAATATAGGACAAACACACACACCACGACAAGAGAGAGACCTAAGACAACAACAGCATGGCAGCAACACATGACAACAACACGGCAGTAACACATGACAACAACACGGCAGCAGCACAAAACATGGTACAGACAACAGCACAAAACATGGTACAGACAACAGCACAAAACATGGTACAGACAACAGCACAAAACATGGTACAGACAACAGCACAAAACATGGTACAGACAACAGCACAAAACATGGTACAGACAACACAAACATGGTACAGACAACAGCACAAACATGGTACAGACAGCAGCACAAAACATGGTACAGACAGCAGCACAAAACATGGTACAGACAGCAGCACAAAACATGGTACAGACAACAGCACAAACATGGTACAGACAACAGCACAAAGTGCAAGAAGGTAGAGACAATGTTACTGGTTCCTCTTTTATTTATGGACTAAATATATCCCTCTCTCTTCTCCCTCTTCCTCTCTCTTCCTCTCTCTTCTCCCTCTCTCTCCCTCTTCTCTCTCTTTCTCTCTCTCCCTCTTCCTCTTCCTCTCTCTCCCTCTTCCTCTCTCTTCTCCCTCTTTCTCCCTCTTTCTCCCTCTTCCTCTCTCTCCCTCTTCCTCTCTCTTCTCCCTCTTTCTCCCTCTTCCTCTCTCTCAAACACACTGCAGCAAATTCTCCTCATGCTCATTGACATAACAGTAAGACCATTCCCTCTGCAACACACGCTCCACAGCAGCCACATTAATATTGCAGACTGCCTTATCTTCGCTCTCTGAATGTTTTAGAGCTGCTGATCCACTGGGTTTGAACCCAGGTTAGCTGCACTCTACTAAACTTACCCTGCTGAGCTAAAGCCTGGGATAGTGTTTAGGTCTCAGACAATTGGAGAATCTCAACTGTACACTCCTGGTGTCCCCTCGCCTCCTTCTCAAAACCCATTGGAGGAGAAGGTCAGCGGTCCCTCCCTGGGACCTTCTCCTCAGTGGGTTTAAAGAGAGAGAGGACGGGAGGTGTGTGCAGTTGAGATTCTCCCATTGTCAGATCCCAGTCTTCTGAACATGGCCAGAAAGGGATTCCCCTTCTCAGATGGAGGCCAGGCTTTTCCTCTGGTTGGGACGGCTGGCCTGACAGTTGACCAGGCAGTTTTGGTAAAGATGCTACTTCATCTTTATTGTGTGTTTCTGCGAGGTCACTACCAGCCAGACAACATGCACAGTGAGTCATGAACACAGGCTGACAGCTGAGGATTGGTGTGTTGTTTTCAGTGTGTTAGTATCAGAGGGGCCTGACAATACCTGAGTGGACATATGGTCCTCTCTTCCCCTCCACTTCCTCCCTCTAGTCACAGTGAGTGTGTTCACTGCTCAGCTAGCCTGCTGACTTCCCCCACTGTCACCCCCAGGTAAACTCACACACATACACAGCCCCCTCAATCGCTCTCAACCCCTCCAGTGGAGCTGCCATATGGCTGGGAGGGAGGAGGGAGGGGGTGTCTTCTCTCTGTCCTTTGTCCTCCCTTCTCTGTCCTCTCTTCTGTCCTCCCTTCTCTCCTCCCTACTCTCTCCTCTGTCCTCCCTACTCTCCTCTGTCCTCCCTACTCTCTCCTTTCTTCTCACTCCTTCCTGTCCTCTTCTCTTCCTTCTCTTCTGTCTCCTTTGTCCTCTCTTCTCTCTCCTTCTCTCTTCCCTGTCTTCTTCTTTTCACTCTCTGTCCTCCCTCCTCTCTCTTCTGTTCTCTCTCCTCTGTCCTCCCTACTCTCTCTTCTGTTCTCTGTCCTCCCTATTCTCTCTTCTGTTCTCTCTCCTCTGTCCTCCCTATTCTCTCTTCTGTTCTCTCTCCTCTGTCCTCCCTACTCTCTCTTCTGTTCTCTCTCCTCTGTCCTCCCTACTCTCTCTTCTGTTCTCTCTCCTCTGTCCTCCCTACTCTCTCTTCTGTTCTCTCTCCTCTGTCCTCCCTACTCTCTCTTCTGTTCTCTCTCCTCTGTCCTCCCTACTCTCTCTTCTGTTCTCTCTCCTCTGTCCTCCCTACTCTCTCTTCTGTTCTCTCTCTTCTGTCCTCCCTACTCTCTCTTCTGTTCTCTCTCCTCTGTCCTCCCTACTCTCTTCTGTTCTCTCTCCTCTGTCCTCCCTACTCTCTTCTGTTCTCTCTTCTCTGTCCTCCCTACTCTCTTCTGTTCTCTCTTCTCTGTCCTCCCTACTCTCTTCTCTGTTCTCTCTCCTCTGTCCTCCCTACTCTCTCTTCTGTTCTCTCTCCTCTGTCCTCCCTACTCTCTCTTCTGTTCTCTCTCCTCTGTCCTCCCTACTCTCTTCTGTTCCCTCTCCTCTGTCCTCCCTACTCTCTCTTCTGTTCTCTCTTCTCTGTCCTCCCTACTCTCTCTTCTGTTCTCTCTTCTGTCCTCCCTACTCTCTCTTCTGTTCTCTCTCTTCTGTCCTCCCTACTCTCTCTTCTGTTCTCTCTCCTCTGTCCTCCCTACTCTCTTCTGTTCTCTCTCCTCTGTCCTCCCTACTCTCTTCTGTTCTCTCTTCTCTGTCCTCCCTACACTCTTCTGTTCTCTCTTCTCTGTCCTCCCTACTCTCTTCTGTTCTCCTCTGTCCTCCCTACTCTCTTCTCTGTTCTCTCTTCTCTGTCCTCCCTGCTCTCTCTTCTTCTCTGTCCTCCCTGCTCTCTCTTCTCTTCTCTGTCCTGTCCTGCCTGTCCTCTGTCCTCCCTACTCTCTTTCTTCCTTCTCTCTCTTCTCACTCCTTCCTTTCCTCTTCTGTCTTCTCTTCTGTCTCCTCTGTCCTCCCTTCTCTCTCTCTCCTTCTCTTCCTTGTCTTCTCTCTCTCCTTCTCTCTTCCCTGTCTTTTCTCTCTCTTCTGTTCTCTCTTCTCTGTCCTCCCTACTCTCTCTTCTGTTCTCTCTTCTCTGTCCTCCCTACTCTCTCTTCTGTTCTCTCTTCTCTGTCCTCCCTACTCTCTCTTCTGTTCTCTCTTCTCTGTCCTCCCTACTCTCTCTTCTGTTCTCTCTTCTCTGTCCTCCCTACTCTCTCTTCTGTTCTCTCTTCTCTGTCCTCCCTACTCTCTCTTCTGTTCTCTCTTCTCTGTCCTCCCTACTCTCTCTTCTCTGTCCTGTCCTGCCTTTCCTCTGTCCTCTGTCCTCCCTACTCTCTTCCTTCCTTCTCTCTCTTCTCACTCCTTCCTTTCCTCTTCTGTCTTCTCTTCTGTCTCCTTTGTCCTCCCTTCTCTCTCTCTCCTTCTCTTCCTTGTCTTCTCTTCTCTCTTCTCTGTCCTCCCTTCATTACTCTCTTTGCCTTGCCTCCTCTCATCCCTCTCTCAGCCCTCTCTCTCGGTGTGTCGTCTGTCTTGTAAGCAGCCATCTTCTCTGTCCTCCTCCTCAGACCTCTGGACCTGGTCCAACATATGATGTCATGACGCCTTTGGTCTCAATACTCCACAAGAGAATAATCTGAGACATACGATAGAACTCCCTCTTTCTACCGCTCCCTTTTTCTTTACCTCCCTCTTTCTCTCCCTTTTTCTCTCCCTCTCTCTTTCTACCGCTCCCCTTTTCTCTACCTACCTCCCTCTTTCTCTCTCCCTTTTTCTCTACCTCTCTCTTTCTCTCTCCCTTTTTCTCTCCCTTTCTCTTTCTCTCTCCCTATTTCTCTCTCTCACTCTGTGGTTACCTGGCTCCTCTCAATCTGTTTGACTAAAACAGTGAATAACAGCAGTCAGGATCTCTCTCTCTGGGAGAGGGGGAATATTTTTACAGATTTTCTCTGGAATGTTGTGCTTCCATCGTGGTCTGCCAACATAAGCATTCCAGACACACAGCGCCCTCTGCATGAGATCAGATCCTAATCTCTCTCTCTCACACACACACACACACACAAACACACCCACACACACACTGGAAAACTAGACTACAGAGAGAGACAGAACTCTAACTTTGATACTGTGTGTGTTGAGGGGGTGTGTGTCTGTGTGTCACCCTGTGTTGACAGTATTGTGTTTGTCTGTCCTGTAGGTGGCGTTGTTGGGGATAGACATTGCCGGGGCGTTTGTCGATCGCTTGGGGGAGCGCTTCAGAGGATACCTGGGAACAGGTGAGATGCTTACATTCCTCTACCTCTTCTCTCTTTCTGTTTCTCTCACTCTTTCTCTCCCCTGATTCATCCTCTTTTCTATATTTAGGCTGCACATCGTCTGGCTTACTGTAGGACCAACCCATCTAACCCCTTTACACACACACACACACACACACACACACACACACACACACACACCCTACAGCCCTCATGGACTGCTCCTGTATCTGGCTTTGGTGTGCGTGTGGTGTACTTATATAACTCTGTCCTGTCAGACCACTGCCGCAGGTGCCACCAGTTGTCATTGTCACCCAGGCTGGCCACACACACACACAGTCTAGCTCTAGGAGGAGACAGGCTGTCAGACTCCAAAGGGAAAACGACCCTCTGTGACCTTGCCTGAACCCAACAGAAAACACACACACTCCTCTCCTCTCTGTGGTGTGTGTGTGTGTGTAATGTCCTTAATGGAAAAGTTTAGTCAAATATCTCTCTTGGCGTTCAGGGCAAAAATATCCTCTAGACAAGCTCTATCGTCCTCTGGCTCTATCGTCCTCTGGCTCTATCGTCCTCTGGCTCTATCGTCCTCTGGCTCTATCGTCCTCTGGCTCTATCGTCCTCTGGCTCTATCGCCCTCTGGCTCTATTGTCCTCTAGCCCTCTGGCTTTAGTCCTCTGGCTCTATCGTCCTCTAGCCCTCTGGCTCTAGCCCTCTGGCTCTAGCCCTCTGGCTCTATTGTCCTCTAGCCCTCTGGCTTTATTGTCCTCTAGCCCTCTGGCTCTAGCCCTCTGGCTCTATTGTCCTCTAGCCCTCTGGCTCTATTGTCCTCTAGCCCTCTGGCTCTATCGTCCTCTAGCCCTCTGGCTCTAGCCCTCTGGCTCTATTGTCCTCTAGCCCTCTGGCTCTATCGTCCTCTAGCCCTCTGGCTCTATTGTCCTCTAGCCCTCTGGCTCTATTGTCCTCTAGCCCTCTGGCTCTATTGTCCTCTAGCCCTCTGGCTCTATCGTCCTCTAGCCCTCTGGCTCTAGCCCTCTGGCTCTATTGTCCTCTAGCCCTCTGGCTTTAGTCCTCTGGCTCTATCGTCCTCTGGCTTTAGTCCTCTGGCTCTATCGTCCTCTAGCCCTCTGGCTCTATCATCCTCTGGCTCTATCGTCCTCTAGCCCTCTGGCTCTATCATCCTCTGGCTCTATCATCCTCTGGCTCTATCGTCCTCTAGCCCTCTGGCTTTAGCCATCTGGCTCTATCGTCCTCTAGCCCTCTGGCTTTAGCCCTCTGGCTCTATCGTCCTCTAGCCCTCTGGCTCTATCATCCTCTGGCTCTAGCCCTCTCTCTACAAACACAGAGGAGAGTGAGATGAGATCATAGTGATTAATGAGGGACATTAGTGATCTACACAGAACTGACTCACTCCCCACTCGCTGTTTGTTGTGTATTTCTGTTCCTCTCTCCTGTCTCTCGTTGATGATGGGCTGTGGCCATCTTGTCCAGCGTTGTGAGGAGTGTTTGTCCAGTGTTCAGAAGAAGTGAAACCTCAGTCCTCTAATGCAACAGTTTAAAGAGCTAAAATTACAATGAATGAAGAGATGAGTTTTCTGGTAAATACCACATTGAACTCCCACATATATTCAGTATGTGTGTGTTTGATGCTAACATCAGACGATGACGTGTGTCCGTCTCGGCAACAATGCCCCCTGACACTGTGTGCTGGACCCGTATTGCCCCTGTTGCTTATGAAACCAGCTGTGGTAGCAACAACCCACCACACACACACACACGCACACAGAGGCATTCCTCCCAAAAAACATCAGCGGGGGAGTGACATGGTGATGTCATCTTAGAGCAACCTTCCTCGCCTTCGGTTTGTGTGTGTGCGCACGTGTGTTTGAGGTTCAAAGGGGGAGTCTGAGGATTGCATAAAACAGTAGCAGAGAAACTAGTGCCTCTAAGGAAAATCTCAACTCCATCTCGTCCAAACTCTGTTTCCTCTCTGTCTGTCTGGTCCAAACTCTGTTTCCTCTCTGTCTGTCTGGTCCAAACTCTGTTTCCTCTCTGTCTCTCTGCTAGCAGACAACTGTGTGAACTCGACAGTAACCCTGTCCCATAGAGACCCACTGTCTAATTAAGTCTGTCTAGTAGCCTCTGTACCTGCAATGTTTCATTATGGATTCAAGTCAAGTTTTCAAATATGCCATTTGATTGTCTCTGTGTGAGTAAGTGTGTGTGATTGACCTGTGATTTGTGACATTTGTTGTTTTCTTAAACAAGTCCACTAGGGGGCACTAAGGTCGTGTGTGTGTGTGTGTGTGTGTGTGTGTGTGTGTGTGTGTGTGTGTGATTTAATGCACATAATAAAGGGTACATGGTTATGTATTATATTATGTGCTGACATCTCTCCACAGTGGTCCCTGCGTTAGTGGACCGGTTGGGGGACAGTAAGGACCAGGTCAGAGAACAGAGTCAGACGGTCATCCTCCGCTGTATGGAAGTCACAGCATCGCCTATGGTGAGACACGCACGTCATATACACACAGCATCGCCTATGGTGAGACACGCACGTCATATACACACAGCATCGTCTATGGTGAGACACGCACGTCATATACACACAGCATCGCCTATGGTGAGACACGCACGTCATATACACACAGCATCGTCTATGGTGAGACACGCACGTCATATACACACAGCATCGCCTATGGTGAGACACGCACGTCATATACACACAGCATCGCCTATGGTGAGACAGGCACGTCATATACACACAGCATCGCCTATGGTGAGACACGCACGTCATATACACACAGCATCGCCTATGGTGAGACAGGCACGTCATATACACACAGCATCGTCTATGGTGAGACAGGCACGTCATATACACACAGCATCGCCTATGGTGAGACAGGCACGTCATATACACACAGCATCGCCTATGGTGAGACAGGCACGTCATATACACACAGCATCGTCTATGGTGAGACACGCACGTCATATACACACAGCATCGCCTATGGTGAGACACGCACGTCATATACACACAGCATCGCCTATGGTGAGACAGGCACGTCATATACACACAGCATCGTCTATGGTGAGACAGGCACGTCATATACACACAGCATCGCCTATGGTGAGACAGGCACGTCATATACACACAGCATCGCCTATGGTGAGACAGGCACGTCATATACACACAGCATCGTCTATGGTGAGACACGCACGTCATATACACACAGCATCGCCTATGGTGAGATTCACGTCATATACACACAGCATCGCCTATGGTGAGACACGCACGTCATATACACACAGCATCGTCTATGGTGAGACACGCACGTCATATACACACAGCATCGCCTATGGTGAGACACGCACGTCATATACACACAGCATCGCCTATGGTGAGACACGCACGTCATATACACACAGCATCGCCTATGGTGAGACACGCACGTCATATACACACAGCATCGCCTATGGTGAGACACGCACGTCATATACACACAGCATCGCCTATGGTGAGACAGGCACGTCATATACACACAGCATCGCCTATGGTGAGACACGCACGTCATATACACACAGCATCGCCTATGGTGAGACAGGCACGTCATATACACACAGCATCGTCTATGGTGAGACAGGCACGTCATATACACACAGCATCGCCTATGGTGAGACACGCACGTCATATACACACAGCATCGTCTATGGTGAGACACGCACGTCATATACACACAGCATCGTCTATGGTGAGACAGGCACGTCATATACACACAGCATCGTCTATGGTGAGACACGCACGTCATATACACACAGCATCGCCTATGGTGAGACAGGCACGTCATATACACACAGCATCGCCTATGGTGAGACAGGCACGTCATATACACACAGCATCGTCTATGGTGAGACAGGCACGTCATATACACACAGCATCGCCTATGGTGAGACACGCACGTCATATACACACAGCATCGTCTATGGTGAGACACGCACGTCATATACACACAGCATCGTCTATGGTGAGACAGGCACGTCATATACACACAGCATCGTCTATGGTGAGACACGCACGTCATATACACACAGCATCGCCTATGGTGAGACAGGCACGTCATATACACACAGCATCGCCTATGGTGAGACACGCACGTCATATACACACAGCATCGCCTATGGTGAGACAGGCACGTCATATACACACAGCATCGTCTATGGTGAGACAGGCACGTCATATACACACAGCATCGCCTATGGTGAGACACGCACGTCATATACACACAGCATCGTCTATGGTGAGACACGCACGTCATATACACACAGCATCGTCTATGGTGAGACACGCACGTCATATACACACAGCATCGCCTATGGTGAGACACGCACGTCATATACACACAGCATCGCCTATGGTGAGACACGCACGTCATATACACACAGCATCGCCTATGGTGAGACACGCACGTCATATACACACAGCATCGTCTATGGTGAGACACGCACGTCATATACACACAGCATCGTCTATGGTGAGACAGGCACGTCATATACACACAGCATCGCCTATGGTGAGACAAGCACGTCATATACACACAGCATCGTCTATGGTGAGACACGCACGTCATATACACACAGCATCGTCTATGGTGAGACACGCACGTCATATACACACAGCATCGTCTATGGTGAGACAGGCACGTCATATACACACAGCATCGTCTATGGTGAGACACGCACGTCATATACACACAGCATCGCCTATGGTGAGACAGGCACGTCATATACACACAGCATCGTCTATGGTGAGACAGGCACGTCATATACACACAGCATCGCCTATGGTGAGACAGGCACGTCATATACACACAGCATCGCCTATGGTGAGACACGCACGTCATATACACACAGCATCGCCTATGGTGAGACACGCACGTCATATACACACAGCATCGCCTATGGTGAGACACGCACGTCATATACACACAGCATCGTCTATGGTGAGACACGCACGTCATATACACACAGCATCGTCTATGGTGAGACACGCACGTCATATACACACAGCATCGCCTATGGTGAGACAGGCACGTCATATACACACAGCATCGCCTATGGTGAGACACGCACGTCATATACACACAGCATCGCCTATGGTGAGACACGCACGTCATATACACACAGCATCGTCTATGGTGAGACAGGCACGTCATATACACACAGCATCGTCTATGGTGAGACACGCACGTCATATACACACAGCATCGTCTATGGTGAGACAGGCACGTCATATACACACAGCATCGTCTATGGTGAGACACGCACGTCATATACACACAGCATCGTCTATGGTGAGACACGCACGTCATATACACACAGCATCGTCTATGGTGAGACAGGCACGTCATATACACACAGCATCGTCTATGGTGAGACACGCACGTCATATACACACAGCATCGTCTATGGTGAGACAGGCACGTCATATACACACAGCATCGTCTATGGTGAGACACGCACGTCATATACACACAGCATCGTCTATGGTGAGACACGCACGTCATATACACACAGCATCGCCTATGGTGAGACACGCACGTCATATACACACAGCATCGCCTATGGTGAGACACGCACGTCATATACACACAGCATCGTCTATGGTGAGACACGCACGTCATATACACACAGCATCGTCTATGGTGAGACAGGCACGTCATATACACACAGCATCGCCTATGGTGAGACAAGCACGTCATATACACACAGCATCGCCTATGGTGAGACAAGCACGTCATATACACACAGCATCGTCTATGGTGAGACACGCACGTCATATACACACAGCATCGTCTATGGTGAGACACGCACGTCATATACACACAGCATCGTCTATGGTGAGACAGGCACGTCATATACACACAGCATCGTCTATGGTGAGACACGCACGTCATATACACACAGCATCGCCTATGGTGAGACAGGCACGTCATATACACACAGCATCGCCTATGGTGAGACAGGCACGTCATATACACACAGCATCGCCTATGGTGAGACAGGCACGTCATATACACACAGCATCGCCTATGGTGAGACACGCACGTCATATACACACAGCATCGCCTATGGTGAGACACGCACGTCATATACACACAGCATCGCCTATGGTGAGACACGCACGTCATATACACACAGCATCGTCTATGGTGAGACACGCACGTCATATACACACAGCATCGTCTATGGTGAGACACGCACGTCATATACACACAGCATCGCCTATGGTGAGACAGGCACGTCATATACACACAGCATCGCCTATGGTGAGACACGCACGTCATATACACACAGCATCGCCTATGGTGAGACACGCACGTCATATACACACAGCATCGTCTATGGTGAGACAGGCACGTCATATACACACAGCATCGTCTATGGTGAGACACGCACGTCATATACACACAGCATCGTCTATGGTGAGACACGCACGTCATATACACACAGCATCGTCTATGGTGAGACAGGCACGTCATATACACACAGCATCGTCTATGGTGAGACACGCACGTCATATACACACAGCATCGTCTATGGTGAGACAGGCACGTCATATACACACAGCATCGTCTATGGTGAGACACGCACGTCATATACACACAGCATCGTCTATGGTGAGACACGCACGTCATATACACACAGCATCGTCTATGGTGAGACAGGCACGTCATATACACACAGCATCGTCTATGGTGAGACAGGCACGTCATACACACAGCATCGTCTATGGTGAGACATGCACAAAAGTGAGAGAGAAGGGTAAAGACGCACACTGCCACACGCCCGTGGTCAGACAGATCGTACACTCCCTGACATCCTGTATTCCAGGAGCGTTCGGTGTCAGGCCTGGAGGTCTGCAGCTCCTGTAGATCACCTAGCAGAACATTGTTACAGCCACATTACATTATAACCTGATTACAACTAACTGGCTTTAATCAGGATATTTTAACCAGCTTGGCCTGCTGGGTAGAGGAGTTCAGGCGCAGAACTGTGAGAAGCTTGGCCTGCTGGGTAGAGGAGTTCAGGCGCAGAACTGTGAGAAGCTTGGCCTGCTGGGTAGAGGAGTTCAGGCGCAGAACTGTGAGAAGCTTGGCCTGCTGGGTAGAGGAGTTCAGGCGCAGTACTGTGAGAAGCTTGGCCTGCTGGGTAGAGTAGTTCAGGCGCAGAACTGTGAGAAGCTTGGCCTGCTGGGTAGAGGAGTTCAGGCGCAGAACTGTGAGAAGCTTGGCCTGCTGGGTAGAGGAGTTCAGGCGCAGAACTGTGAGAAGCTCACCTCCGAGAGCAAGAGTTTACAGCAACCAAAGCCCAGTCTCTCTCCCTCTGATTCGATCATTAATACATCATTCACCAAAGCTGGCGAGCTCTAGAGTAAGACAGTATCAGCAGCTCCCTCATCTGGACATAACCAGAACTGCATGGAAAATTACTTACACAGACACTGTAACCTTCTCTGTCAGTAATCTGCTGAGCCCCCTTCAGTTTGCCTCCCATAGACTCCTTCAATGTTAACTCTCTCTCAATCTCTATCTCTCTCTGTAGTATGTGTGGGAGAGGTTGCTTCCTGGTTTTAAACATAAGAATTTCCGCAGCAGAGAGGGCGTGTGTCTGGTTCTCTGCGCCACCCTCAACACGTGAGTACTTCCTCTTTCACCATCAATCAATTCCTGAGGTCACAAGTCATACGGAGAGGAAAGGAGAGAGAGGGTCATATACCACAGAACAATATGAATCCCCTACTGCAGCTTACATGGGACATAATCATATTGTTTGTGTGAGAGAGAGGGGGATCAAGAACCACACAACCCACTCTCTCTCCAGAATGACTCCTCTTACCTGTGTGAGAGAGTGATTAGAGGTCAGAGTTGGTGACCTACCCTGAGTCCCAATCTGTCCACTTCTCCACTCATCTCCACATTTTTTATTTAACTAGGCAAGTCAGTTAAGAACAAATTCTTATTTCCGATGACGGCCTAGGAACAGTGGGTTAACTGCCTTGTTCGGGGGAACAATGACATATCTTTACCTTGTCAGCTCAGGGAGTCGATCTAGCAACCTTTTGGTTACTGGCCCAACCCTCTAACCACTAGGCTACCTGCCGTCCATTTAGAAGTATTGGACTGGTGTTAGGATTTAGGGAAGTGGAGAAAGTACTTGACTTGCAGGGTTAGTTTATGCTGCTAACACTACTCTAAGGCATGCACCACTCTCTTAACCTAAAGCCTTCAAAATCTCCTCGCTAATTGGACCATCATCTCGCTAATAGCAACACTGTTGTGGAACTTTCTAAGCTGCTACGTAGCTAAAGGTCTCTCTAAAGCCTACTGGTGAAGGCTACTGAATGATGGTCGGTTACACAACTAAACTCATACCATCTCTCTCTCTTCACCCCCCCTCAGGTATGGTGCTCAGCCTTTGAGTCTCAGTAAGATCGTTCCGTACCTCTGCACTCTGACAGGAGATCAGAACCCACAGGTAAGAGACGCTGCTTGAGGGTCAACCTGAATTGTCTCTGTCCCTGTCTCTGTCTGTATTTAAAGCCTAACATGTAGAGAATGTTCAATCAAATGTATTTATAAAGCCCTTCTTACATCAGCTGATATCTCAAAGTGCTGTACAGAAACCCAGCCTAAAACCCCAAACCACAAACAATGCAGGTTTAGAAGCACGGTGGCTAGGAAAAACTCCCTAGAAAGGCCAGAACCTAGGAAGAAACCTAGAGAGGAACCAGGCGAGGAAAGCCCTGTTACAGACCTGCTTTTGGTTTGAGTTCCGTTAAACCCATTGTGGAGAACATAGAAGTTCTAATCATTGTGTTTCTATGGTGGAGTATACGACAATACAGGAGTGCCAGTGTGCTGGAGTTTCTTATTCTAATCGTTTCCTCTGTTATTAGCCAGTCAATGTGAGACTGTTAAATAGCTGGGTGAGAGAGAACCCTGGTTTCACCACTGAAACATGAGTCCCCAACCCCGTCTCATCCACAGAGTGTGTGTTTATTAAGACTGGGAATTGCCAGGGACCTCACCATACGTTATCATCACCATACTTAGGTGCTGATACGATATGTATTTCAATTCTCAAGATTCTATATAAATTGCGATTCGATAATGAGATTTTATTGGGATTCGATGTTCCAAACATATTGCTCAACATATGTCTGCTGCAGAGAGACGAGGGCCATTACAACGACTTCTGATCAGTCAGGAAAATAAAAGTGCTGAGAACATGTTGGCTCCCTATTAGTTTGTTTTTTAAGATGGAGAACAAGCTGCAGGTACAGCCAACTAGCGCAAAAATAATATTGCAGCGTTGTCAAAACGATACATATCAGGATATACATTTATGATAAATTGTAACTATTGATTTTTCTTTTGTTTATTGTTTTCGTCCCACCCAATCATTAGGGTCTGGGTCTGTCCCAGGGTTGAAATCTGTGCCTGTCAGCTACCCATTCATTAGGGTCTGGGTCTGTCCCAGGGTTGAAATCTGTGCCTGTCAGCTACCCAATCATTATCCTCCTACACTCTAGGGATGTGACAAATGGATCATTTTGCTTAACTTTTAAACTGCCATTTCTTTTTTTGGTTCTCCGTTAAAATGATTTAAAAACAAATCATAAAATTCCACGTCTATTCACAATGCAGAAAAATGGTTCTGTTACGTATGACCTCAAGGACTGGGGAATGAACTTTTATATCTCCCGCAGTCATATCCTCTTTAAAGCACCTTGGCTACGGCATGTTGGTTTGTCTGTAAGGTTACACTATGGCTTTTTAAATGCCCACACAAAACCTTCTCTGGAAATGGTTTCAAAGCGCCACTGAACGGGCATTTTACTTGTCTGTAAAGGAATGCCACTTCCGAAGCGGGACTAACGTCCATCACTAGGCGACCAGAACTGTTAATCAAATCATCTCGAGCTGCCTGTGTGTAGACCGTTTTCTCCTACAGAAGTACTTTAAAGTTCATTAAATACTGTGACTTACCAAGACATTTAGTAGAAAGTACCCATCTTCCTCTAGGAATCGACTTACGATTCAGTCTTTTTGGAATGGAGGAGACTGATTAGTTGGCATACTTCCAAGAACACAAACACTTGCATCTTTCATAGCGAGCTAGTGAGGAACGGAGAGAGAGGGGAGGGGCACAGTCAGGTCGGCCACCAGGCAGAAAGTCAGAACCGTGCACTAGGCCAATCTGCCAATCAAAAACTGTATCTTGCAATTTCTTTGCTTGCAACGTCTCACAACGTCAGTAAAGCAGGGTCTATCATCAATGAATAGGCTAGGATACCCTACTAGCAACAGACCGAAGACTAAACACACACTCGCATTGTTAGTGAAGAGAAAGAGCAGCTGCATTAGTATTTGTTTATGTTGTGGGCAACGTGGTCTTTTATCTACTTCCCCAGTGTCAGATAAACTCGTGGATGTCATTTTTTTGTCCCGACCTATCACCATCCCCCATATTCCTTGGCAGTCCCGCCCACACACAATCCATTCTGCCTCTGCTCTCAGCCAATCAGAATTTAACACTTGCAGTATTCAGCCAATCACAGCACCCTTTACAACACCAAGCCAATCACGTCTCGAGCGCATGGCTCATATGTGTGTGTACCCCTCCCACAGTGTTTTAATCCCACTCAAAGAGGAGTGGACCTAATCTGTGTGTTTATGGAAAATCCTCCTTCTTTTAGCACACACACACACACACACACACACACTGGCACCATATGAATACACTCTGCCAAGTCCTGCAAGCCCAGTGAGAATGATGGTTGTGAAGTCACATCTTACTGGGGGGTAAGAGGTGTGTGTGGGGGGGTGAGTCGATGGAAAGTTCATGCATTATCCTCTGCCGATCAGTTATCTGAGGTCACTCATCCTGTCTGTCCTGACCACACACACACTCCTGACGGTGTGTGTGTGTGTTGGAATTCTGATGGGCTGAGCGCAGAGGCAGAATGGGTTGTGTGTGGGTGGGACTCAACAGCCTTGGTTTCTCTTATGACTGCCTCGCCTGGTTCACTAACTACTTCTCAGATAGAGTTCAGTGTGTCAAATCGGAGGGCCTGTTGTCCGGACCTCTGGCAGTCTATGGGATGCCACAGGGTTCAATTCTCGGGCAGACTCTTTTCTCTGTATATATCAATGATGTCGCTCTTGCTGCTGGTGAGTCTCTGATCCACCCCTACGCAGACGACACCATTCTGTATACTTCTGGCCCTTCTTTGGACACTGTGCAAACAAACCTCCAAACGAGCTTCAATGCCATACAACACTCCGTCCGTGGCCTCTAACTGCTCTTAAATGCAAGTAAAACTAAATTCATGCTCTTCAACCGATTGCTACCCGCCCGCCCGCCTAGTATCACTACTCTGGACGGTTCTGACTTAGAATATGTGGACAACTACAAATACCTAGGTGTCTGGTTAGACTGTAAACTCTCCTTCCAGACTCACATTAAACATCTCCAATCCAAAATTAAATCTAGAATTTATTTCCTATATCGCAACAAAGCCTCCTTCACTCATGCTGCCAAACATACCCTCGTAAAACTGACTATCCTACCGATCCTTGACTTCGGCGATGTCATTTACAAAATAGCCTCCAACACTCTACTCAGACTGCATCCAGTTTGCTATCACAGTGCCATCTGTTTTGTCACCAAAGCCCCATATACTACCCATCACTGCGACCTGTATGAACTCATTGGCTGGCCCTCGCTTCATATTTGTCGCCAAACCCACTGGCTCCAGGTCATCTATAAGTCTTTGCTAGGTAAGCTCCACCTTCTCAGCTCACTGGTCACCATAGCAACACCCACCCGCAGCACGCGCTCCATCAGGTATATTTCACTGGTCACCCCCAAAGCCAACACCCCCTTTGGCCGCCTTTCCTTCCAGTTCTCTGCTGCCAATGACTGGAACAAATTGCAAAAATCACTGAAGCTGGAGACTCATATCTCCCTCACTAACTTTAAGCATCAGCTGTCAGAGCAGCTTACCGATCTCTGCAGCTGTACACAGCCCATCTGTAAATAGCCCATCCAACCAACTGCCTACCTCATCCCCATATTTTATTTTATTTCTGCTCTTTTGCACACCAGTATTTCTACTTGCACATCCTCATCTGCACATCTGTCACTACAGTGTTAATTGCTAAATTATAATTACTTTGCCACTATGGCCTATTTATTGCCTTTCCTCCTTCATTTACACACACTGTATACAGATGTTCTATTGTGTTATTGACTGTATGTTTGTTTATTCTATGTGTAACTATGTTGTTTGTGTCGCACTGCTTTGCTTCATCTTGGCCAGGTCGCAGTTGTAAATGAGAACTTGTTCTCAACTAGCCTACCTGGTTAAATAAAGGTGTTCTCAACTAGCCTACCTGGTTAAATAAAGGTGTTCTCAACTAGCCTACCTGGTTAAATAAAGGTGTTCTCAACTAGCCTACCTGGTTAAATAAAGGTGTTCTCAACTAGCCTACCTGGTTAAATAAAGGTGTTCTCAACTAGCCTACCTGGTTAAATAAAGGTGTTCTCAACTAGCCTACCTGGTTAAATAAAGGTGTTCTCAACTAGCCTACCTGGTTAAATAAAGGTGAACTAAAATAACCGGTGACCTTACAGTGGGAGAACTCACTGACTCCCCTCTGAGTCCCTGGCTGTCTGTACTGTTGACTCCTCTGGCTGTCCACAAGTTTGAGTTATGATGCTCCTGTTTAGAGTCAAGAGCCAATAGGATGCTTAAGTTTAGAGTTAAGGGCCAATCGATGTTTAATGCTACAGTAATTCTTATCTCCATCTGCTATTTGACTAAAATGTGAATAATATGAAATGAAATAGGATATTATTTAAGTGTTTGATACTGGATAAATAAAGATAAAATCCAAAGATGAGATAATATTGTGGGATGTTGTGTATCCTGTGTGCAGGTGCGTGAGGCTGCCACAGCATCGCTGGTGGATGTGTATCGCCACATAGGAGAGAGAGTCAGAGCCGACCTTGGAAAGAGAGGCCTGCCTGCCACACGGTGAGTCTATCTGTATGTGTGTGTGCTTTTGGTGTGTGTGTGTGTGTGTGTGTGTGCTTTTGGTGTGTGTGTGTGCTTTTGGTGTGTGTGCATACTACAATATATTTTGTATGTGCCATGTATGGGTTGTCACTAGATGTCGACCGATTATGATTTTTCAACACCGATACCAATTAATTGAGGACCAAAAAAAGCCGATACCGATTAATCGGCCGATTTTTTTTTTTTATATTTATTTATATATATTACAACAATACTGAATGAACATTTTTATTTTAACTTAATATAATACATAAATAAAAATCTATTTAGTCTCAAATAAATAATGAAACATGCTGAATTTGGTTTAAATAATGCAAAAACAGTGTTGGAGAAGAAAGTAAAAGTGCAATATGTGCCATGTAAAAAAGCTAACGTTTAAGTTCCTTGCTCAGAGCATATGAAAGCTTGTGTCTTGAGTCTTCAATAATCCCAGTTCTTCAATATTCCCAGATAAGAAGTTTTAGGTTGTAGTTATTATAGGAATTATGACGCGTCAACTATTTCTCTCCATACCATTTGTATTTCATATACCTTTGACTATTGGATGTTCTACTAATAGGCACTATAGTATTGACAGCCTAATCTCAGGAGTTGATAGGCTTGAAGTCATAAACAGCGCTATGCTTCAAGCATTGCTAAGAGCTGCTGGCAAACGCAGTAAAGTTTGAATGAATGCTTACGAGCCTGCTGCTACCTACCACCGCTCAGTCAGACAGACTGCTTTATCAAATATCAAATCATAGACTTAGTTATAATACACTGCTCAAAAAAATTAAGGGAACAATTAAACAACACAATGTAACTAAGTCAATCACACTTCTGTGAAATCAAACTGTCCACTTAGGAAGCAACACTGATTGACAATACATTTCACATGCTGTTGTGCAAATGGAATAGACAACAGGTGGAAATTATAGGCATTTAGCAAGACACCCCCAATAAAGGAGTGGTTCTGCAGGTGGGGACCACAGACCACTTCTCAGTTCCTATGCTTCCTGGCTGATGTTTTGGGCACTTTTGAATGCTGGCGGTGCTTTCACTCTAGTGGTAGCATGAGATGGAGTCTACAACCCACACAAGTGGCTCAGGTAGTGCAGCTCATCCAGGATGGCACATCAATGCGAGATGTGGCAAGAAGGTTTGCTGTGTCTGTCAGCGTAGTGTCCAGAGCATGGAGGCGCTACCAGGAGACAGACCAGTACATCAGGAGACGTGGAGGAGGCCGTAGGAGGGCAACAGCCCAGCAGCAGGACCGCTACCTCCGCCTTTGTGCAAGGAGGAGCAGGAGGAGCACTGCCAGAGCCCTGCAAAATGACCTCCAGCAGGCCACAAATGTGCATGTGTCTGCTCAAACGGTCAGAAACAGACTCCATGAGGGTGGTATGAGGGCCCGATGTCCACAGGTGGGGGTTGTGCTTACAGCCCAACACCGTGCAGGACGTTTGGTATTTGCCAGAGAACACCAAGATTGGCAAATTCGCCACTGATATGCTGATGTGGTTGGCCCTGGGTTCCTCCTAATGCAAGACAATGATAGACCTCATGTGGCTGGAGTGTGTCAGCCGTTCCTGCAAGAGGAAGGCATTGATGCTATGGACTGGCCCGCCCGTTCCCCAGACCTGAATCCAATTGAGCACATCTGGGACATCATGTCTCGCTCCATCCACCAACGCCACGTTGCACCACAGACTGTCCAGGAGTTGGCGGATGCTTTAGTCCAGGTCTGGGAGGAGATCCCTCAGGAGACCATCCGCCACCTCATCAGGAGCATGCCCAGGCGTTGTAGAGAGGTCATACAGGCACGTGGAGGCCACACACACTACTGAGCCTCATTTTGACTTGTTTTAAGGACATTACATCAAAGTTGGATCAGCCTGTAGTGTGGTTTTCCACTAATTTTGAGTGTGACTCCAAATCCAGACCTCCATGGGTTGATAAATTTGATTTCCATTGATCATTTTTGTGTGATTTTGTTGTCAGCACATTCAACTATGTAAAGAAAAAAGTATTTAATAAGAATATTTCATTCATTCAGATCTAGGATGTGTTATTTTAGTGTTCCCTTTATTTTTTTGAGCAGTGTATAATAAACACAGAAATACGAGCCGTTGGTCATTAATATGGTCAAATCCAGAAACGATCATTTTGAAAACTAAATATTTATTATTTCAGTGAAATACGGAACCGTTCCGTATTTTATCGAACGGGTGGCTACCCTATGTCTAAATATTTCTGTTACATTGCACAACCTTCAATGTTATGTCATAATTTTATAAAATTCTGGCAAATTAGTTCGCAACGAGCCAGGCGGCCCAAACTGTTGCATATACCCTGACTCGCAATAGAAGTGACACAATTTCACTTGGTTAATATTGCCTGCTAGCATGAATTTCTTTTAACTAAATATGCAGGTTTAAAAAAGATATATACTTCTGTGTATTGATTTTAAGAAAGACATTGGTGTTTATGGTTAGCTGGTTAGCTGCGTGCAGCGATTGTGATTCTTTTCGCGAATGCGCTTTTGTTATATCATCCCACGTTTTGGCAAATGCCGATTACCAATTTGTTATGAAAACTTGAAATCGTCTCTAAATAATCGGACATGCCAACTATTCAGTCAACCTCTAGTTGTCACACCATTGTTGTTGACACTTTTTGGAGAAACCTGTCAAATGCTAGCCTGTTTAAAAATAATGTCAGTTCTGTCTGGCTGGTCAATACAGAGAGGGAGAAGGGGAGGAGGGACAGAGAGTGGGAGAGGGCACTGGACAATACAGAGAGGGAGAAGGGGAGGAGGGATAGAGAGTGGGAGAGGGCACTGGACAATACAGAGAGGGAGAAGGGGAGGAGGGACAGAGAGTGGGAGAGGGCACTGGACAATACAGAGAGGGAGAAGGGGAGGAGGGATAGAGAGTGGGAGAGGGCACTGGACAATACAGAGAGGGAGAAGGGGAGGAGGGACAGAGAGTGGGAGAGGGCACTGGACAATACAGAGAGGGAGAAGGGGAGGAGGGACAGAGTGGGAGAGGGCAATGGACAATACAGAGAGGGAGAAGGGGAGGAGGGACAGAGAGTGGGAGAGGGCACTGGACAATATAGAGAGGGAGAAGGGGAGGAGGGACAGAGTGGGAGAGGGCACTGGACAATACAGAGAGGGAGAAGGGGAGGAGGGAGAGAGAGAGTGGGAGAGGGCACTGGACAATACAGAGAGGGAGAAGGGGAGGAGGGACAGAGAGTGGGAGAGGGCACTGGACAATACAGAGAGGGAGAAGGGGAGGAGGGACAGAGAGAGTGGGAGAGGGCACTGGACAATACAGACAGGGAGAAGGGGAGGAGGGACAGAGAGTGGGAGAGGGCACTGGACAATACAGAGAGGGAGAAGGGGAGGAGGGACAGAGAGTGGGAGAGGGCACTGGACAATACAGAGAGGGAGAAGGGGAGGAGGGACAGAGAGTGGGAGAGGGCACTGGACAATACAGAGAGGGAGAAGGGGAGGAGGGACAGCGAGTGGGAGAGGGCACTGGACAATACAGAGAGGGAGAAGGGGAGGAGGGACAGAGAGTGGGAGAGGGCACTGGACAATACAGAGAGGGAGAAGGGGAGGAGGGACAGAGAGTGGGAGAGGGCACTGGACAATACAGAGAGGGAGAAGGGGAGGAGGGACAGGGAGTGGGAGAGGGCACTGGACAATACAGAGAGGGAGAAGGGGAGGAGGGAGAGAGAGAGTGGGAGAGGGCACTGGACAATACAGAGAGGGAGAAGGGGAGGAGGGACAGAGAGTGGGAGAGGGCACTGGACAATACAGAGAGGGAGAAGGGGAGGAGGGACAGAGAGAGTGGGAGAGGGCACTGGACAATACAGACAGGGAGAAGGGGAGGAGGGACAGAGTGGGAGAGGGCACTGGACAATACAGACAGGGAGGAGGGACAGAGAGAGTGGGAGAGGGCACTGGACAATACAGAAGGGGAGGAGGGACAGAGAGAGTGGGAGAGGGCACTGGACAATACAGAGAGGGAGGAGTGTGCAGCCTCTGAAGAGCTCCATTGAGGGACTTGCTCTGGTTACCGTAATAAGGAGCCTGGAGTGTTGTCATTCTGAGCACAGTCTCCCCTCTCTCTCTTTTGCACTCTCCATCTCTCTTTCTCTCATGTATGAATAAATAGTGTGTGTGTGTGTTGTCTGTCACATGTTGTGATGTTAACTGATACAGACAAACACTGTCTGGGAGAGAACATTCTATTCAGTGAGAGCTTTGTCTGCTTAGGCCTGTTTTAGAGAAGTGTGTGTGGAATGGTGGTGCAGCCAGAGGCCTCGATGACCAGATCACATATCAGGAAAAGGTCAAAGAGAAGGGGGAGTGGGAGATGGACAGAGGGAGAGGCAGAGAGGAGGATGAGATATGTAGAGCTGGGATAATAAAGAGGTGGAAAGGGAATGATTTTGAGAAAGAAGATTGGGGGAGAGAGAGAGAAGTCTTTACATGTGTGCGCTTTGGCCAGGAGTGGAGTGGAGTGGAGAGGGAAGGAGAAGGGTGGAGAGGGAAGGAGAAGGGTGGAGAGGGAAGGAGAAGGGTGGAGAGGGAAGGAGAAGGGTGGAGAGGGGAAGGAGAAGGGTGGAGAGGGAAGGAGAAGGGTGGAGAGGGAAGGAGAAGGGTGGAGAGGGAAGGAGAAGGGTGGATGAGGGAAGGAGAAGGGTGGAGAGGGAAGGAGAAGGGTGGAGAGGGAAGGAGAAGAGTGGAGTGGAGTGGAGAATGAAGGAGAAGAGTGGAGTGGAGAGGGAAGGAGAAGAGTGGAGTGGAGAGGGAAGGAGAAGAGTGGAGTGGAGAGGGAAGGAGAAGAGTGGAGTGGAGAGGGGAAGGAGAAGAGTGGAGTGGAGAGGGAAGGAGAAGAGTGGAGTGGAGAGGGAAGGAGAAGAGTGGAGTGGAGAGGGAAGGAGAAGAGTGGAGTGGAGAGGGAAGGAGAAGAGTGGAGTGGAGTGGAGAGGGAAGGAGAAGAGTGGAGTGGAGTGGAGTGGAGAGGGAAGGAGAAGAGTGGAGTGGAGAGGGAAGGAGAAGAGTGGAGTGGAGAGGGAAGGAGAAGAGTGGAGTGGAGAGGGAAGGAGAAGAGTGGGAGTGGAGAGGGAAGGAGAAGAGTGGAGTGGAGAGGGAAGGAGAGGAGTGGAGTGGAGAGGGAAGGAGAAGAGTGGAGTGGAGAGGGAAGGAGAAGAGTGGAGTGGAGTGGAGAGGGAAGGAGAAGAGTGGAGTGGAGTGGAGAGGGAAGGAGAAGAGTGGAGTGGAGTGGAGAGGGAAGGAGAAGAGTGGAGTGGAGTGGAGAGGGGAAGGAGAAGAGTGGAGTGGAGTGGAGAGGGAAGGAGAAGAGTGGAGTGGAGAGGGAAGGAGAAGAGTGGAGTGGAGAGGGAAGGAGAAGAGTGGAGTGGAGAGGGAAGGAGAAGAGTGGAGTGGAGAGGGAAGGAGAAGAGTGGAGTGGAGAGGAAGGAGAAGAGTGGAGTGGAGTGGAGTGGAGTGGAGTGAGTGGAGAGGGAAGGAGAAGAGTGGAGTGGAGAGGGAAGGAGTGGAGTGGAGAGGGAAGGAAGGAGTGGAGTGGAGAGGGAAGGAGAAGAGTGGAGTGGAGAGGGAAGGAGAAGAGTGGAGTGGAGAGGGAAGGAGAAGAGTGGAGTGGAGTGGAGAGGGAAGGAGAAGAGTGGAGTGGAGTGGAGAGGGAAGGAGAAGAGTGGAGTGGAGTGGAGAGGGAAGGAGAAGAGTGGAGTGGAGTGGAGAGGGAAGGAGAAGAGTGGAGTGGAGTGGAGAGGGAAGGAGAAGAGTGGAGTGGAGTGGAGTGGAGAGGGAAGGAGAAGAGTGGAGTGGAGAGGGAAGGAGAAGAGTGGAGTGGAGAGGGAAGGAGAAGAGTGGAGTGGAGAGGGAAGGAGAAGAGTGGAGTGGAGAGGGAAGGAGAAGAGTGGAGTGGAGAGGGAAGGAGAAGAGTGGAGTGGAGTGGAGTGGAGTGGAGTGGAGTGGAGAGGGAAGGAGAAGAGTGGAGTGGAGAGGGAAGGAGTGGAGTGGAGAGGGAAGGAAGGAGTGGAGTGGAGAGGGAAGGAGAAGAGTGGAGTGGAGAGGGAAGGAGAAGAGTGGAGTGGAGAGGGAAGGAGAAGAGTGGAGTGGAGTGGAGTGGAGTGGAGTGGAGTGGAGAGGGAAGGAGAAGAGTGGAGTGGAGAGGGAAGGAGAAGAGTGGAGTGGAGTGGAGAGGGAAGGAGAAGAGTGGAGTGGAGTGGAGAGGGAAGGAGAAGAGTCGAGAGGGAAGGAGAAGAGTGGAGTGGAGTGGAGAGGGAAGGAGTGGAGTGGAGTGGAGAGGGAAGGAGAAGAGTGGAGTGGAGAGGGAAGGAGTGGAGTGGAGAGGGAAGGAAGGAAGGAGTGGAGTGGAGAGGGAAGGAGAAGAGTGGAGTGGAGAGGGAAGGAGAAGAGTGGAGTGGAGTGGAGAGGGAAGGAGAAGAGTGGAGTGGAGTGGAGTGGAGAGGGAAGGAGAAGAGTGGAGTGGAGAGGGAAGGAGAAGAGTGGAGTGGAGTGGAGAGGGAAGGAGAAGAGTGGAGTGGAGTGGAGTGGAGAGGGAAGGAGAAGAGTGGAGTGGAGAGGGAAGGAGAAGAGTCGAGAGGGAAGGAGAAGAGTGGAGTGGAGTGGAGTGGGAAGGAGAGGAGTGGAGTGGAGAGGGAAGGAGAAGAGTGGAGAGGGAAGGAGTGGAGTGGAGAGGGAAGGAGAAGAGTGGAGTGGAGAGGGAAGGAGTGGAGTGGAGAGGGAAGGAGTGGAGTGGGAAGGAGTGGAGTGGAGTGGAGAGGGAAGGAGTGGAGTGGAGAGGGAAGGAGTGGAGTGGAGTGGAGAGGGAAGGAGTGGAGTGGAGTGGAGAGGGAAGGAGAAGAGTGGAGTGGAGAGGGAAGGAGTGGAGTGGAGTGGAGTGGAGAGGGAAGGAGAAGAGGAGTGGAGTGGAGAGGGAAGGAGAAGAGTGGAGTGGAGAGGGAAGGAGAAGAGTGGAGTGGAGAGGAGAGGGAAGGAGGAGAGTGGAGAGGCAAGGAGAAGAGTGGAGTGGAGAGGGAAGGAGAAGAGTGGAGAGGAGTGGAGAGGGAAGGAGTAGAGTAGAGTGGAGAGGGAAGGAGAAGACGAAGGGGTATCTATGATAAATGTGGGAAAAGGAAAGACTGGGAGGACATGTGATGAGAAGTAGAGAGGGAGGGACAAAGAGAGGGGGAGGGGCAGCTTTTCTCTCCCTGTGCTGGCAGCGCCAACGCCCCTCCCCCTTTTGAAATCTGTGTGCTCTGTGTGGAGGGTTATGTGAAGGGGAACAGCATATCTGCACTGTCACACACACACTGCCCTGCTCCATGTCATACAAAACACACACAAAGCCTTTCCCTGAGATTGAACCTTTTCCGGTGGTGTATGTGTCAGAGATGATGGGTGGTGCTTCGTCGCGTGCCGCGTAATATGCGTTTGTCTCCTGCTGTTTCTTTCTTCCCCGTTCCTCCTCCCTACCTCTCTTGTCCCCTCCCTCTTTAATTTGCTCCCTCTCTCCCTCCTTCGGTCTCTGAGTCACTGCACCATGTTGGATACAAAGAGCAGAGGACTCCAGCGTGACAGTAGGATGGGAGCTACCGCTACGCTACGCAGCAACACACTGACCCATTAATCATCCCGTATGGAAATGATAACGCTATGCTAATTTGGATAACGGCTATGCTAATTCGGGGGATAAATCAATATGGAAATGCTAATGTCGGCTAATTGTTGAGCGGTGTGGAAATGTTACGCAGCTGAGGAGCCTATCGCTAATCGTCAGTAATCAGGAGAGCTAAGCTGTCTGGGGGTTTGACTGCTAGCAGGACGGTGTGTATGCACACACACACACACACACACACTTTTGCTCTGGTCCTATCGTTATTAATCTCAACCTTATCTTTTGAGGTGTGTGTAAGTAATAATGTGTGTGTTTTGTTACAAACAGATGTGTGTGTGTGTGTAGCAGATGTTACAGACGGTCTGTCTGTGACGTCGTGGACTTCGTTAGGATTCCTGCGGTGTTATTGAGATGGTGACGCTCAGCCTGAAGCTCAGAACAGTCTCCTGTTCCTACTCCAACACTCATTAATGGCAATGAGAAGATGTCTGGATGATCAGCATGCTGTCACTATTAATGTGCTCAATAGGAGTAGAGCTGTGTTTCCCCACAGTAATAATAGCCATTTCGGTGTGTTTGTGGGTTGGGGTCAGAGGTGCTGTAGGTTCAGATGCTTCACTTTTGCTTGGGAGAGTCATGTTAGTAGCATGTGAGACACACCCACATTCAGACAACACGTGTTGCTGTTTTCTCTCTCATGTCACGCTATCCAGATTACTCATATGTTGGTGTGTGTGTGTGTATTCTGACGACCTTTCCCAACTCTTGTCTCCAGGTTACAGACAATATACGGCCGTTTTGATGAAGCGTTGAATTCTGGGAACATGGCGCTCAGCCCCAGTCACGGTGAGTCTCTCCCTCCCTCATTTTCATTGTTGCTTTTTTATCTTTGTGTTGTTTGTCCCTCTTTGCCCCCCATGTGGGGCTAGTGCTATGGTCTGGCTGATCTTGTGGCTGTCTGAAGGTCCAATAGGATTACTTGTCTAATCTCTCAGGAGTTTCGTCTCCAGACTTCAGATATCTGGTGTCTGGTTGGACCAAATCCCTGCCTAGCAACACAAGAACTGCTGCTGTTACCAGGCAGTTGGAATGTTTTTTGGTTGTAAAGTTGTAGTTAGGTTTAAGGTTGTAGTTTGGTCGTAAAGTTGTGCTTTTGTTGTATATTTGTAGTTTGGTTATATATTTAAGTAATAAAGCACGAGGTGGTGTGATATATATATATTGCCAATATACCACAGCTAAGGGCTGTTCTTATGTACGATACAACACTGAGTGCTTGGTTACAGCCCTTAGCCGTGGTATATTGGCCATATATCACAAACCCTCGAGGTGCCTTATTGCTATTATAAACTGGTTACCAACATAATTACAACAGTACAAATATTTGCTTTGCCATACCCATGGTGTACGGTCAGATATACCAAGGCTTTCAGCCAATCAGCATTCAGGGCTCAAACCATCCAGTTTCTAATTGTAGTGTGGTTGTATAGTGGTAGTGTGGTTGTATAGTGGTAGTGTGGTTGTATAGTGGTAGTGTGGTTGTATAGTGGTGGTTGTATAGTGGTGGTAGTGTGGTTGTATAGTGGTGGTAGTGTGGTTGTATAGTGGTGGTAGTGTGGTTGTATAGTGGTGGTAGTGTGGTTGTATACTGGTGGTAGTGTGGTGGTAGTGTGGTTGTATAGTGGTGGTTGTATAGTGGTGGTAGTGTGGTTGTATAGTGGTGGTAGTGTGGTTGTATAGTGGTGGTAGTGTGGTTGTATAGTGGTTGTATAGTGGTGGTAGTGTGGTGGTAGTGTGGTTGTATAGTGGTGGTTGTATACTGGTGGTAGTGTGGTTGTATACTGGTGGTAGTGTGGTTGTATAGTGGTGGTTGTATAGTGGTGGTAGTGTGGTTGTATAGTGGTGGTAGTGTGGTTGTATAGTGGTGGTAGTGTGGTAGTGTGGTTGTATAGTGGTGGTAGTGTGGTTAATTTGGTTTGGACATTGGAATTTGATTGTAGAGTTGTTGCTTTTTTGTTTTAAAGATTTGCAGTTGTCTACAATTTGCCTAGTTGTATTGTACAGTTTTTTTTGTGGAGTTTGGATGTAAAAGTTGTAGTTTTCAGTTGTCTACAGTTTGTGTTGTACTGTAATTTGTCTGTTCCTTAGTCAGTATCTCTATACGCAGTCTGAGGTACTTTTATCCTGAGGGGATCACAGAGGGGGTTAAGACATGGGGGGGTAGGTTGCTATAATACCATGTCCAATGGCAGCATGGGGTGGTTAGGTTTAACCCCTGCACTCCCAGGGGTTTCAGTTCGGATCTCTTCAGAGAGGGCACTGAGCTTTGGGCTCCTAGTCCACTTGCAGAAACACTGGAAGGTCAGTCCTAGCTCTCATTCTGTTCCATTCTGATGTGGACTCTGTTTCCCCCCCAAACATTAAACCCAAAGCTCCAACCGGAGGACAGAAGATATGATATCAGTCACACACACACACCATCAGCCAAACACAGCACACACATTTAGAACACAGTAAAGCAAGAGGAAGCCAGACTGCATTGTCAGGGACGAAGAGCACACACACTGACTGTGGGGCTGTTATTATTCTGAAGGCTCAACACAGCTGTTGCTGGGAGGCACAGGGGGAGCCACATAGGGAAGGGGAAAGAGGGAGGCGAGGGATGGAGGGAAGGGAAAGAGAGATCTGCAGTTGTACAAGCCAGAGCTGTGCCTGTCACTGCTTTCCCTGATTCATCATGACAGAGGGAATGAGAGAGAGCAAGCAAATGAAGGAAAACTGAAAAGAGAGGAGAGAATTTCTCTACACACTTATTATGGCTGTCGGAGGCGAGGCATACAGTGAGTGTGTGTGAGTGTAATCTTTGGCTCTGGAATGAAATCCGTTTAGGGAGTTACTCTGAGGTCCTTAAAATGTCTGGGGATAGTTCTTTGTCCCTCCCTCTTCTCTCCCAACTCTCTCTCTCCCTCCCTACTCCCTCTTCTCTCCCAACTCTCTCCTTCCCTGCTTCCTCTTCTCTCCCAACTCTCTCTCTAGTAGTTTGTAGGTCAGGTGTGTGTAGGTAGGACACACGGGTGTCTTTGGTGAGAGAGAGGTTTTATTTAAGACTGTTAGACTTTGGGACTGAAACTCACATTTAAGGTGTGTGTGTGTGTGTGTGTGTGTGTGTGTGTGTGTGTGTGTGTGTGTGTGTGTGTGTGAGAGAGGGTAATGTGTGTCACTGCTGCTGGCTTCTCTCTGTGCCTCACTGAAATGTAAGAACACACACACTCCGCAGTAGTCCTAGTATCCCAGAGTAATTGAGTGCACTGCAAACTGACCCTCAGTAACTTCCATCAGCTGCTTAGTGGTGCATTGTTGAGACACACACACACACACACACACACACACACACACAAGCCCATTCTGCCTCAATGCCTCTCTGTCTCTGCAGAGGATAGTGTGACCCCGTTTCCAGGGTAGCCTGCTTCCACGGTTATGCTGCCATTTTATTATTATGGTCTATCCCTATTCTTGACCTGGAAATGGAACGGTTCAGTGTCTGTGCTGCTTGTCTCCTTGTTTCCTATCCTCATCTCCTTGTTCCATCACCTTGTCTCCTTGTTTCATCTACTTGTTCAATTTGCTTGTTTCCTCTCATCTCCTTGTTTCATATCATTGCATCCTTGTTTCATTGCATCCTTGTTTCCTCTCCATCTCCTTGTTTCATATCCTAGTCTCATCTCCTTGTCTCCTAGTCTCACAGATTTCTATCGTATTGCGTCCATCTCCGAAAAGAAGACAACCAAGGAGAATCATCCTTCGTCATAGTACTGTATTTAAACATACTGTTATGGCATTTTAGGGCAGTATTGCTATCAAGGCATGTCCGGCTCCACGTTGGGTATTTATTGATATCCTCGTCACATACTATGTATTGGCTGTTCATATGTGGAACTGTGTTGGCATGTTTAGTCAGTCGGCTTGTGTGGATTGGATCTGTGTCTGTGTCACACGGGCCTGACTCCTGCCCGGGTGTGAAAATATGTTTATAACGTGTGCTTCTGCAGCTTAGAACAGATTACCATACACACACATGTGATGCTGGTACAGAAGGGCCTCGATGTACTAATCCTGTTCCTGAGTGTGTTGTGTTCCTAGCTAGCTAACATTCTAGTTTCCAAACGAAAGTTTGCTAGTTCGAATCCCCGAGCTGACAGTGAAAAATCTGTCTGTGTCCTTGATCAAGGCACTCAACCCTAATTGCTCCTGGGTATAAGTTGATGGCGGACCCTGGCCTTGACCCCACTCTCCGAGGGTGTCTCAGGGAGAGTTGGGATAGGCAAAAAAACATTTCCAATTCACAAGAGTGTACTAATACAATTAGAGAGTGTACTAATACAATTAGTACATGAGGGAAATAGGGCACATATGAACACACTGCCGTGTGCAGTCAGAGCTCTGTCTCTAGTTTAGTGTGAGTGATATCGCAACTGTCAGTCTTCCATCCAAGAGTCTTCTTCCTTTGTTTTTGTTGTTTCACAGATGAAGGCTAGTGCTGCCCCCCTGTGGACACAAACACATTTTTGCAGAGCATTGACAAAATGCCGGTGTTTTGTGTGTCTGTGAGATGGTTGTGTGTGTGGTCTTGTTCTTCTATTCTAGTGCCCCCCCCCCCCCCCCCCCCCACACACACACACACACAAGGATTTTCGGTACACAAGGATGGCAAAACAATATTCTCCCTCGTGACTCAATTTCTCACTTCCCCATGAGGACAAAGGCTATTTTAAGCTTTAAAGTTACAATTAGGGTTAGGGGTTAGGTTAGTGAAAATAGGATTTTGAATGGAAATATATTTTGTGTGTGTACTCGCATGTAGTTACAATGCTCCACCAAATGTGTGTTGCTTGCTGGGTGGTTTTGTTACGGATTTATTTTTTTGCTGTGTGTGTGACGTTCTCAGAATGTGGATTGTGTTTCCCCTCTTCCCTGCATGGGAATGACTGGGATCATTTTCACCTGTATTAGGGATTGGAGAGTGTGTGTTTGCCTCTGCACGTTTGGTTTGTATCTGAAACCCAAACGTTTTTTTTTGATTGGGGACTGGGGAGTGCGTATATACTTTTTCTTAAAATGGTTTTAGTTCTGCCTGTAGCAGCAAGTAGATATGTGGATTATAACTGAGCATATCACCTCACTCACATTCTATACTGAGTGTATGAAACATTAGGAACACCTGCTCTTTCCATGACAAATCAAATGTTATTAGTCAAATGCGCCGAATACAACGTGTAGACCTTTTTTTATTTGTTTATTTATCCGTTATTTTACCAGGTAAGTTGACTGAGAACACGATCTCATTGGCAGCAACGACCTGGGGAATAGTTACAGGGGAGAGGAGGGGGATGAATGAGACAATTGTAAACTGGGGATTATTAGGTGATGGTTTGAGGGCCAGATTGGGAATTTAGCCAGGACACCGGGGTTAACACCCCTACTCTTACGATAAGTGCCATGGGATCTTTAATGACCTCAGAGAGTCAGGACACCCATTTAACGTCCCATCCGAAAGACGGCACCATACACAGGGCAGTGTCCCCAATCACTGCCCTGTGGCATTGGGATATATTTTTTTTTAGACCAGAGGAAAGAGTGCCTCCTACCGGCCCTCCAACACCACTTCCAGCAGCATCTGGTTTCCCATCCAGGAACTGACCAGTACCAAAGTGTAGACCTTAGAGTGAAATGCTTACTTACAAGCCCCTAACCAACAATAGTTTCAAAATATGAATAAGAAATAAAAGGAACAAGTAATTAAAGAGCAGTAATAAAATAACAATAGCGAGACTATATACAGGGGTACAGAGTCAATGGTAGGGGGCACCGGTTAGTTGAGGTAATATGTACATGTAGGTAGAGTTATTAAAGTGACTATGCATAGATAAAAACAGAGAGTAGCAGTGGCGTAAAAGAGGGGGGGGGGCAATGCAAATAGTCTGGGTAGCCATTTGATTAAATGTTCAGGAGTCTTATGGCTTGGGGGTAGAAGCTGTTTAGAAGCCTATTGGACCTAGACTTGGCCCTCCGGTACCTCTTACCGTGCGGTAGCAGAGAGAACAGTCTATGACTGGGGTGGCTGGAGACTTTGACCATTTTTAAGGCCTTCCTCTGACACCGCCTGGTATAGAGGTCCTGGATGGCAGGAAGCTTGGCCCCAGTGGTGTACTGGGCCGTACGCACTACCCTCTGTAGTGCCTTGCGGTCGGAGGCCGAGCATTTGCCATACCAGACGGTGATGCAACCAGGATGCTCTCTGGTGCAGCTGTAGAACCTTTTGAGCATCTGAGGACCCATGACAAATCTTTTACGTCTCCTGAGGGGGAATAGGTTTTGTTGTGACCTCTTCACGACTTTCTTGGTGTGCTTGGACCATGTTAGTTTGTTGATTTGGACACCAAGGAACTTGAAGCTCTCAACCTGCTCCACTACAGCCCCAACGATGAGAATGGGGATGTGCTCGGTTCTCTTTTTCCTGTAGTCCACAATAATCTACTTTGTCTTGATCACGTTGAAGGAGAGGTTGTTGTTCTGGCACCACACGGCCAGGTCTCTGACCTCCTCCCTATAGGCTGTCTCATCATTGTCGGTGATCAGGCCTACCACTGTTGTGTCATCGTTAAACTTAATGATGGTGTTGGCCGTGCAGTCATGAGTGAACAGGGAGTACAGGAGGGGACTGAGCACACACCCCTGAGGGGTGTTGTTAACTACCCTTACCACCTGGGGCGGCCCATCAGGAAGTCCAGGATCCAGTTGGAGGGAGGTGTTTAGTCCCAGGGTCCTTAGCTTAGTGGTGAGCTTTTGAGGCCAATATGGTGTTGAACGCTGAGCTGTAGTCAATGAATGGCATTCTCACATAGGTGTTCCTTTTTTCCAGGTGGGAAAAGGGCAGTGTGGTGCAATAGAGATTGCATCATCTGTGGATCTGTTGGTGCGGTATGCACATTGGAGTGGATCGAGGGTTTCTGGGATAATGATGTTGATGTGAACCATGGCCAGCCTTTCAAAGCACTTCGTGGCTACAGACGTGAGTGCTACGGGTCGGTAGTCATTTAGGCAGGTTACCTTCGCTTCCTTGGGAATAAGGACTATGGTGGTCTGCTTAAAATGTTGGTATTACAGGTTCTAATGGGGAGAGGTTGAACATGTCAGTGAAGACACTTGCCAGTTGGTCAGCGCATGCTCGCAGTACACGTCCTGGTAATCCATCTGACCCTGTGGCCTTGTGAATGTTGACCTGTTTAAAGGCCTTACTCACATCGACTGCGGAGAGCGTGATCACACAGTCCTCTGGAACAGCTGGTGCTATCATGCTATTTGCATCGAAGCGAGCATAGAATTAGTTTAGCTCGTCTTGTAGGCTTGTGTCACTGGGAAGCTCTCGGCTGTGCTTCCCTTTTGTAGTCTGTAATGGTTTGCAAGCCCTGCCACATCCGACGAGCGTCTGAGCCGGTGAAATACGATTCGATCTTAGTCCTGTACTGACGCTTTTCCTTGTTTGATGGTTCGTCGGAGGGCATAGCGGGATTTCTTATAAGCTTCAGGGTTAGAGTCCGGCTCCTTGAAAGCGGCAGCTCTAGCCTTTAGCTCAGTGCGGATATTGCCTGTAATCCATGGCTTCTGGTTGGGGTATGTGCGTACGGTCGCTGTGGGGACGACGTCATCGATGCACTTATTGATGAAGCCATTGACTGATGTGGTGGACTCCTCTAAGCCATTGGAGGAATCCCAGAACATATTCCAGTCTCTGCTGGCATGTAGCTTAGCATCTTATCATCATGTAGCTTAGCATCTTTTCATCATGTAGCTTAGCATCTTATCATCATGTAGCTTAGCATCTGCTTCATCTGACCACTTTTTTATTGATCTTGTCACCGGTGCTTCTTGCCTTCATTTTTGCTTGAAAGCAGGAATCCGGAGGATAGTTTCTGTCAGATTTGCCAAATGGAGGGTGAGGGAGAGCTTTGTACGCGTCTCTGTGTGGAGTAAAGGTGGTTTAAAGTCCCCGGCCACTCGGAGCGCTGCCTCTGGATGAGTGTTTTCCTGTTTACTTATGGCGGAATACAGCTCATTCAGTGTGGTCTTAGTGCCAGCATCAGTCTGTGGTGCTATGTAGATGGCTACAAAAAATACAGATGTAAACAGACTGACCAGGTGAATCCAGGTGAAAGCTAGGATCCCGTATTGATGTCACTTGTTAAATCCACTTCCATCAGTGTAGATGAAAGGGAGACAGGTGAAAGAAGGATTTTTAAGCCTTGAGACAATTGAGACATGGATTGTGTATGTCTACCATTCAGAGGGTGAATGGGCAAGACAAACCATTTGAACAGGGCTTGAATGTCAGTTGCCTCAGTTGGTAGAGCATCGCGCTTGCAACGCCAGGGTTGTGGGTTCGATTCCCACGGAGGACCAGTATGAAAAATGTATCCACTTACTACAGTAGGTCGCTCTGGATAAGAGTGTCTGCTAAATTTTTATATTTTTATATATATATATATTTTTTTTTAACCTTTATTTAATTAGGCAAGTCAGTGCAAATTCTTATTTACAGTGACTGCCTAGGAACAGTGGGTTAACTTCATTGTTCAGGGGCAGAATGACAGATTTTTACCTTGGCATCTCAGGGATTCGATCCACCAACCTTTCGGTTACTGGCCCAATGCTCTGACTGCTAGGCTACCTGCTGCTCCAATGACTGAAATGTAAATGTAAACTGCAACGCTGCTGGGGTTTTCACACTTAAGTTTCCCCTTGTGTATCAAAAGAATGGTCCACCACATCCAGCCAACTATGGGGAATGTTTGGAGTCAACATGGGCCAGCCTCCCTGTGGAACACTATCGACACCTTGTAGAGTCAACATGGGCCAGCCTCCCTGTGGAACACTATCGACACCTTGTAGAGTCAACATGGGCCAGCCTCCCTGTGGAACACTATCGACACCTTGTAGAGTCCATGCCCTGACGAATTCAGGCTGCTCTGAGGGCAAAAGGTGCAACTCAATATTAGGAAGGTGTTCCTAATATTTATACACTCAGTGTCTATCAGGGGTCAAAATGAATTTGCTGCCCAGAAACATGTCAGTTATTTGAAAATGTATAGTTCAATTATAATTTACACATTTTATCAAATTGTAGATGTTCAAGTGTGGCCTGGAGTGTTTTTTTTTTTTTATTAAAAAAACAAACAATGTAATCCCCAAAAGGTCATTTATTTTGCGTGCCGGATGCAGCCTGTGTGTTGTAGTTGGCCTATCCCTGCTCTCTATCATCCTTCTTGTCATTTCATTCTCTACTTTTCTGTCTCTTGGCCTCTGCCTTTCTTACCTTCTGTCTATTTGACTCAAAAATGGAGGGCATACCTTACAGCCGTATCCATGGCAACACTCCTCAGTGGAGTGTGTGTGCGCCCACCTTGTTGCGTGCTATGGGGGTTTTTGTTGATGTGACAGAGCTGTGATTTTAATTCTGATTCTCACATTAAAGAGATTCTCCGGTATTTTTGTATACTTTTTCGCCAGTAGTTCTAAAAGTAGCACTCCCGAGCCAAAAGTGGTCCCCTAAAGTTGCATACTACATCACCTATGTTCAGATACACTACATGGCCAAAATTATGTGGACACCTGTTTGTTGAACATCTCATTCCAAAATCATGGGCATTAATATGGAGTTGGTCCCCCCCTTTTCTGCTATAACAGACTCCACTCTTCCAGGAAGGCTTTCCACTAGATGTTGGAACATTGCTGCGGGGACTTGCTTCCATTCAGCCACTAGAGCATTAGTGAGGTCAGGCACTGATGTTGGGCGATTAGACCTGGCTCGCAGTCGGCGTTCCAATTCATCCCAAAGGTGTTCTGTCGGGTTGAGGTCAGGGCTCTGTGCAGGCCAGTCAAGTTCTTCCACACCGATCTCAACAAACAATTTCTGTATGGCCCTCACTTTGTGCACAGGGGCGTTGTCATGCTGAAACAGGTGTGGGCCTTCCCCAAACTGTTGCCTCAAAGTTGGAAGCACAGAATCATCTAGAATGTCATTGTATGCTGTAGCGTTTAGATTTCTCTTCACTGAAACTAAGGGGCCTAGCCCGAATCATGAAAAACAGCCCCAGACCATTATTCCTCCTCCATCAAACTTTACAGTTGACACTAGAGCATTGGGGCAGGTAGCATTCTCCTGACATCCACCAAATCCAGATGTATCTGTCAAACTGACCGATGTTAAAGAGTGATTCACCACTCCAGAGAACACGTTTCCACTGCCCCATAGTCCAATGAAGCTCCCAATGAACAGTTCTTGTGCTGACGTTGCTTCTAGAGGCAGTTTGGAACACGCTTCAGCATTTGGGGTCCCCTTCTGTGAGCTTGTGTGGCCTACCACTTCATGGCTGAGCTGTTATTGCTCCTAGAAGTTTCCACTTCACAATAACAGCACTTACAGTTGACTGGGGCAGCTCTAGCAGGGCAGAAATGTAACAAACTAACATGTTTGAAAAGTGGCATCCTATGACGGTGTCATGTTGAAAGTCAATGAGCTCTTCAGTAAGGCCATTCTACTGCCAATGTTTGTCTATGGAGATTGCATGGCGGTGTGCTTGATTTTTATACACCTGTCAGCAATGAGTGTGGCAGAAAAAGCTGAATCCACTAATTTGAAGCTGTGTCAACATACTTTTGGCCATGTAGTGCCACGTCATTGCTCTCTCTCTCTTTCTCTGCTGTGTCCACTGAGCCATTGGGCCCGCCCAACAACTTCATTGGATAACGCTGAGCAGGCACTTCTAGCTGTCACTCAAATGCAAGGAGAGGAAACTCATTGGCTAGAACTCAAATTGCTAGGGGGCTGGCCCACGTGGGGGGGAAATGTAGGGAAAATGGTTGCTTCAAACTAGGGATTTCATGGCTAATTGAGGTAAGATGGTAATTCTGGTCATAGATTATGCATGTAAGAAATACACATTGACACATCCTGCCCAAAGCGGGAGGTAAAAAAAATTAATACAAATTAAAACTTTATCAGTCGCAAAAGTACCGTGTCTTTAAGGTTTACATATTGACACCAAACCACTATTCCCATTCCTCTCTGCCCAGTGCTGATTCCCTGAAGTCTGCCCATCCCCTCACTTTAAAAGCATTGGATTGGTGTAAGCATGAGGGAAATTCCACCATAGCTACTGTAGCGTGACTCAATCTACCCAGAGAGGATAGAGAAAGCTCTAATAGACAGACCCACATGTGCAGTGGTTCCTCAATTAAAAGTTTCAAGGTTATACCACAGCACATTGAAGTAAATTGTGGTATAGTACCTTGTATTGCGTCACTGGGTCATTGCACCAGACCACCGCAAGGGGGAGTTAGACCTCTGATTAGGCTTTTGGATTTAGCGTCTGGGTACCAACACTTTACACCAATGTGTCTCTCTCCTCGCTGAATGAGTGACATCAATGAATGGACGATAGAAAACAGATAGAAACGGATCATTTTGCTGATCATTCAAATTCAATCGTGAATTATGAGGATGAAGAAGAGGGTGATTGAATTAAGAACAATAGTGTAAGAATTGTTCTTCCTCTGTCCCGCATGCACAACCACACCTGAAAAATACCATTTTTTTTTTCTTTCTCCTTTGTCAGAAGAAGCTGTAACTGGACTGTAGCCTACTACATCCATATCATAAAAAAACATTTATGGTTGATCCGAAAAAGGGTCCGGAGGCTCCGTATGGAGGGTGTGATGCAATTGCGGAGCCTCCAGAGGCATGCAGACGCCAAATTGAGCTCCGTACTGCATCATCGTGCGCATCCCACATTTGTTAACAAAGCGGAGGGCTCTGAATGGTTGATGGTAGGTGAGGGTGGAAGGTCCTGTATAAACACAAACTCACTTCCTTCACAACAACTCTGCACTGCTCTGTGAAGTGCAAGAGGTATGGATGCCCAGACTTCTGCAGAGATTTCACTGTAAATGCTGCACAGCCCAGGCAGACGTCAGATTGACCATTCGGCACCTTTAACTTTTGTTACACTAATATTTTTTATTGTAAGAGAAACGGATATGTTCTGTTATGTTCTACGATATTCTTACTGTAAAATATACATTTTGTGTTGACAGAATATACGAGACCGATGTCTGCTAAATGAACAATGGCGTAACCATATAGCCTCGGCTACTAAGCAGAGAAATTATAACAGAATAAAATAGAATACATCCACTCAAGTTTCTTCAACTGTCTTCTGACTGTGAGTAGAGCGATGTTGATGTCGTGATGCCAGCAGATTCCTGATGGCCTTTGCCGATCGCTCTTCTTCTTCCATCAGTGACTCTTGGTTGAATAGTCTCACTGGAAATGGAATACAAAGTAAAAATGTGCAGCAAACAGTAAAGACCAGCAATAGATTTCGTCTTTACATAGCAAGGCCACATTGGGGGAGTGCCAGACTGCTTTGACGGATAGTCACGTGTTGAAGGGGGCGAGGGACGAGGTGATGGAGGCACGATCCAGCCAGGCACACCTGTGAACTCTGGAACGCCACCTGCAACAGGCAGAGGCAACAACCGTGGCGGGTTTGATAGGTCTGAAACAGTTTACGCCTTGATTAAAGCCATTAAATTGGACAATAACCAGCCGAAACTCTCATAATAGCTGACTTGCATGAGAAAATTCCCCAATTTCTGTTTCTTTGTGTCTACAAAAACAACAACATTTGTTAAATGTGCTGCATGGTCAATCTGAAGTCTGCACTGGCCGGTGATACGCCATCTGCAGAAGTCAGGGCATTCACACTTCCTGCGCTTCATGTACCTGCTGAGCAGACCTGTTGTCAAGGAAGTGAGTTTGTGTTTATACAGGACCTCCCGCTCCCACCTACCATCAACCAATCATTTCAATACAGAGCTTTACGGAGCCCTACACATTGTTACAACATTTGGGAGGTGCACAGCAATGCGGTATGGAGCTCGATTTTCCTTTTTTGGGTGGAACAGAAACACCATTAATTAAGCTAAAATATCAGGAATAAATTGTAAATATAAAGGCAAGGATAAGCTTATTTTCATAAAGATAATGGAATAGCCTACATAATCTCAAACCGCTACAGGTAGTTGTGTTATTGGGTTGGTTCCTGATGGTTTTGTCTCACTGCTCTTCTCCCAAGAGGATACGTCTCTCCAGGTTGTCATGGAAACAGCCTGAACAGTGCTCACCATGAATGATCCCTCCCTCTTTTCCTTCTCTCTCTCTCCTTTCTATTCCTCCCTTTTCTCTCTCTACAAATCTTTCTCTGTCCTCCATCTTGCTCTCCCTCATTTTCACTCTAAAGCTCCCTTTCCCCATCTCTCTCTCGCGCTCTCTCTTCGCTGGCGCTCTCTCTCTCTCGTGCTCTCTTCGCTGGTGCTCGCGCTCTCTCTTCGCTGGCTCTCTCTCTCTCTCACGCTCTCTCTCACGCTCTCTCTTCGCTGGCTCTCTCTCTCTCGCTCTCTCTCTCGCTCTCTCTCTCGCTCTCTCTCTCGCTGGCTCTCTCTCTCACGCTCTCTCTCTCGCTCTCTCTTGCTGGCTCTCTCTCGCTCTCTCTCTCGCTCTCTCTCTCGCTCTCTCTCGCTCTCTCGCTCTCTCGCTTGCTCTCTCTCTCGCTCTCTCTCTCTCGTGTCTTTGCTCCTCCGTCCTTGACAGAGATTCGCCCTCCTAAGGGGGCTGTGTCACTGTTAAAGCACCGCTGTAAGTGCCTTTCGCAACTGATTAGCATCATCAGGCAGCTTTATTTATTTGAATGTACAAAGAAAATTGGGAGTAGATCAACTTTAATATTATTGGTTGTATCAATGTAATTGTTTGCATGATTTCTAATTCAACTTTCTTTTTTATTTAAACATTTCCATCCCTACACTGATTGGAGTAAACAAATGGACAACCTTACTACTTCTAACATATATTTTGCTCACATCTATAGTACCTGTAGTTAAGTAATGATACATTCCTAATTGGATATTCATCCACATTGACCGCCTATCCACCATTCATTCTGATGTTAACTCCACCCCCCCACGATGTCCACAGATTAACCCATCTTTCCCAGTATAATGCCATTATGCTATTTCCTATTGCAATGCATCAAGCAGAAACTCAATGTGATGTATATTAACTTTGAGTCTGTCTTCCAATCTAGACTCATTAAACACCAGTTGACTGGTTGTTACCACTTGAAATGGATAACACTCTAAATTCTATAGCTGTGTGCATTTACAATGACTCCTGGCTGGGATATTTCATCCACAGTCCATCACTCAAACAATTTTGGAGACAAATACTTTTTTAAAGAAAGGGATATAGAAAAGGGTTAATATAGTTGTCATAGCGGTGTAATAAGGGTTAATATAGTTGTCATAGAAGCGTAATAAGGGTTGTTGCAGTGTCTCTGCATCTTCTCTCATTAAGTGTTAGGTCACTGAACCCTGACCTCTGATCCCAACACCCTAACACACTCCGACCTGAGATGGAACTGCGATTGAGGTTATGTGTGTGGGTGGGTGGAGCCTCTCTACACACACTCAAAAAGCAGGTTTCAGCTGGAGGGATGTTATCCTCCTCACTCCTCCCCTCTGCCTTCCTCTCAGCCCTGATCTGTCCATCTCTACACCTCCACAGCCACTATGGCCCACTCAGCCTTTGTTCTCTCTCTATCTGTGTGTGTGTGTGTGTGTGTGTGTGTGTGTGTGTGTGTGTGTGTGTGTGTGTGTGTGTGTGATGGATATGTGAAATATGATTAGACACTGTAAAGTGTGTGTGTGTTAAGCTGTCAATGCTGCGGTGTGTGTTTGGGTGTGTATGTCGATGGTAATGAGTTTAGCTGCTGTGAGGGAGGCTAGAGAAACCCAATTAATATTCTGGGGGCGTCACACACACTCTCCTTCCTCCTCACTGGCTGCTACACCATGATGTCATCTCTGCACTGATTGGCTGCCTGGCCACGGAGGAAAGGAGGGGAGAAGAGCTATCGAGCGAATGAGAGATGGAGAGAGAGGGAGGAGAGAGAAAATGCCGGCAGTGGTGTGGGTGGAGGGTTTTTCGGATGGCAGTTAAGGTTTGTGTATCTAGACCTATTTTGAGGGGTGTGTGTGTTGGGGTACTGGTCTGAGAAGAGGGGGGCGCCATAAAACCACGCCCTCCTGGAGGCATGAGGCGCCTCATCTGCAAACGCATCTGTGACTGTGAGTGCAGGGCTGGGCCCACCGTGTGTGTGTTTCTGCTTCTGCAGGAGCATCAATTAGAGCTGCTTTTAGCTGGTGTACCTCTGTGTGAATGAGGGTTGGTTGTGTTTGTTGGTGTGTGCATGATCCGCATGCATGTAGTCTGTTGGTGTGTGTCCGTCTTACTTGACATTGTGCGTCTGTGTGTAGGGTGGTGGCTTTGGCGCATTTCTCAGCCCTGTGCGGTGGTTGTCAAAGCGACTGAGTGTGTCTGCGTTTCTCTGCCAGCGCTTTCATCTCTGCTGCACGGCTAGAGGTGTGTTTGGAGGGGGCTCTAATAACACACAGGGTGATGCTTTGAGGCACATGGAGGTGTCTCTCCCATGCTGTGGATTGCTGGTGTGTGTTTTGGTGTGAATGTATCTGTTGTATGTCATCATGATCTCAGGGTCTATCAGCTAGAAAACGTTTTCTGTTAGTGATTATTGTGTAGTTGGTCAGTGTGTGTTCGTGTATTGCCTGCATTAGCTACTTTCCCTGCAGCCAGTGGCCTCTGTTTCTGTCATTACTATTGATCACTGATCAGCACTGACTTTGCTATTTTCTTCCGCCAAGACCTTTCCTCCTTCTCTCCTCCTCTTCTCTCCTCTTTCCACTCCTCCTCTCCTCCTCTTCTCTCCTCTTTCCACTCCTCCTCTCCCTCTCGCTCCTATTTCCACTACTCCTCTCTCCTCCTCCTTTCACTAACTACTTTAATAACAGAAGGGTGAAATGATAAAATGTCATCAAAGATATGTATGATAACAATGTTACTACAGTATTATGATTAGAGGTCGACCGATTAATCGGAATGGCCGATTACAAGTTTTCATAACAATCGGAAATCGGGTGTTTTTGGGCGTCGATTTTTATTATATATATATATTTATTATTATTATTTATACCTTTTTAAAGGTATAAGAACACAATCTTATTTTCAATGACGGCCTAGGGGTTAACTGTGGGTTAACTGCCTTGTTCAGGGGCAGAACGACAGATTTTCACCTCGTCAGCTCGGGGGATCCAATCTTGCAACCTTACAGTTAACTAGTCCAACGCAATAACGACCTGCCTTTCTCTCGTTGCACTCCACAAGGAGACTGCCTGTTACGCAAATGCAGTAAGCCAAGGTAAGTTGCTAGCTAGCATTAAACTTATCTTATAAAAAACAATAAATCATAATCACTAGTTAACTACACATGGTTGATGATATTACTAGATATTATCTAGCGTGTCCTGCGTTGCATATAATCTGACTGAGCATACAAGTATCTGACTGAGCGGTGGTAGGCAGAAGCAGGCGCGTAAACATTAATTCAAACAGCACTTTCGTGCGTTTTGCCAGCAGGTCTTTGTTGTGCATCAAGCATTGCGCTGTTTATGACTTCAAGCCTATCAACTCCCGAGATGAGGCTGGTGTAACCGAAGTGAAATGGCGCGCGCTAACTAGAGGGACGGAAGCTATACTGTTACACTGGTAATACTAAAGTGCCTATAAGAACATCCAATAGTCAAAGGTTAATGAAATACAAATGGTATAGAGGGAAATAGTCCTATAATTCCTATAATAACTACAACCTAAGACTTCTTACCTGGGAATATTGAAGACTCATGTTAAAAGGAACCACCAGCTTTCATATTTTATTTTATTTATTTTACCTTTATTTAACTAGGCAAGTCAGTTAAGAACAAATTCTTATTTTCAATGACGGCCTAGGAACAGTGGGTTAACTGCCTGTTCAGGGGCAGATCGACAGATTGGCACCTTGTCAGCTCGGGGGTTTGAACTTGCAACCTTCCGGTTACTAGTCCAACGCTCTAACCATGTTCTGAGCAAGGAACTGAAACATGAGCTTTCTTACATAGCACATATTGCACTTTTACTTTCTTCTCCAACACTTTTGTTCTTGCATTATTTAAACCAAATTGAACATGTTTCATTATTTACTTGAGGCTAAATTGATTTTATTGATGTATTATATTAAGTTAAAATAAGTGTTCATTCAGTATTGTTGTAATTGTCATTACTACAAATAAATTAAAAAATCGGCCGATTAATCGGTATCGGCTTTTTTGTTCCTCCAATTATCGGTATTGACGTTGAAAAATCATGATCGGTCGACCTCTAATTATGATGTATGACCACAATGTTACGACAGTATTATGATGTATGACCACAATGTTACAACAGTATTATGATGTATGACCACAATGTTACGACAGTATTATGATGTATGACCACAATGTTACGACAGTATTATGAATGATTCTCTCTCTCAGACCATAGTTTTGAGGATGATGTGGACAGTACAGATGGGAGCCGTGCTCAGGCTGCCTTCAAAGTCCCCAAAATCCCCAAGAAGCCGGCAGAGTCCTCTACTGCACGCAGACCCAGCGCTACAGGACCCAAGATCGGAGGTAAGAGTCCAGCTCCTATTCAACACCAATCTGGCCTGCTCACCTCTTAGAAGCATCTATTGATAATTCATTGGGCGTTATGTAACCCAGGAGTAATCACACTTGAATAAAAAAAGAGACATTTGCAAATAAAGTTCCTTCGATTGATTTCTTATCATTAGTCTCATTGGCTTGATGGCCAGAAGGGGACTTGCTGAGACGTCTGGTGTAAAATCCAAACGTTATTAATCACATTATATCCCCTGCTCCTGGGCTGGGTAAGGAGCCTCGGCTCATATAGGAGCAGGAGTCTATGTCCTGTTTCCATAGCGTGAGGCAGTTTGTGTACAAGTACAACCCCTGGACAGGACCCGAGTCTATCACAAGATCTTACCCCCAATCTATCTCCTTAATGCTGAGTGCCAAGCAGAGAATCATCAGGTCTCATTTTTACAGTCTTTGGTATGAATCGGCCGGGCATCGAACCCCTAACCTTCCTATTTCAGGGCGGACACTAAGCACAAGGCCATTGAGTTGGGCTGGCTAATTAAGCAATAAGGCATGAGGGGGTGTTGTATGTGGCCAATATACCACGACTAAGGGCTGTTCTTAAGCATGATACAACACTGAGTGCCTGGATACAGCCATTAGCCGTGGTATATATACTAATGCTTAAGAACAGCCCTCATGCTTAAGAACAGCCCTTAGCCGTGGTATATTGGCCACATACCACAAACCCCTGAGGTGCCTTATTGCTATTATAACCTGGTTACCAACATAATTAGAGCAGTAAAAATGTATGTTTTGTCATACCCGTGGTATACGGTCTGATATACCACGGCTGTCAGCCAATCAGCATTCAGGGCTCAAACCACCCAGTTTATAATGGGCAGATTAACAAGGATACAGATGGGGAGAGATTAACTAGCTTTCTAAGCAGGTCGGCTGGACCAGTAAACCCAACAGACTGACGGAGGGGACATTTTCTGGCTTCTTCACAGGAGCTTATCCTTGATCCACACTCATCTCTGCTGTTTTTATCTGGACTCCATAAGTTATGTCTTTATATTCTTGCTGCTTCACAGGAAGTTCTGTATGTCATCAGTCAAATCTCTGCGGTTCTATCTGGGCTTGATTAGTTATACCTTTGATTACATCTATGATAGCGACGATAATATGCCCTGTAGATCACTCCATCTCTCTATTTTCTGTTTTCACTCATCTTAGTCTGCATTCTAAGTTTGACAGACGGGTGACTTGTCTTTTCTGCATATTTCCCTCTATTGATCCCCCTTTCCCCTCTCTCCTCCTCTTCCTCTCTCTGTAAGGGAGGAAGGTAGTAGTGCTCTCACATCCAGGCGGTCGATCTAGGCCAGGGTCGATCTAGCAGGGTGATGCTACAGCCACTCTGTCCTGGTCCTCTCGCTCTCTGTCTGTATCAGCAGCCCTGTCTATGTTCATTCAGGCAGATGGATCAGACTTCTGGAGATATGAGCGACGTGTGTGTGTGTGTGTGTGTAAGTGTTCTGAAATGTGTGGAACATGCTAGTGTAACTTCTGGTGCTGCTAGCATATTAGCATGCTAGGCTAGCTCCCTGTGTGGCTAAATTAGCATTTATATTACATTCCACCCACGCACTCTGCTCACACAGACACACAGAGAGGATAGAACAGAAGAGACGAGAGAACACAGAGAGACAAGACTCTGAGATAGAAGAAAGAAACCGGGAGAAAAGAATCTGAGAGAACAGAAAAAGAAACGGAGAGAAAGGGAGAATAAATGAGGCGAGCTGAAAGAACAGAGCTGTGGTATTAGAGGCCCTAGTCCCGTCTATCTCTGAGACACTATGGAACATGTGTATCTATGCAACACACAATCTGCTGCTATAGGATCATCCTCCTCAACTCTATACACGGATAACACACCCAGCATCCGTTTACACACCATAGCTGGGAAGGCTAACAGCTAGATGTTCGAGCAGGGAGCAAAAGCCTCCAGTACCATAGTTCTCAGAGTTATCAAACCCTGGCTTGGGCTCACAGCACAGCCATCTCACGCTGCAGCTAGCCTGTTGCAGCTAGCCTGTTGCAGCTAGCCTGTTGCAGCTAGCCTGTGAAAATGGATTGTGTTGTAGCAGAACTGTCCATCTACTGCAGTTGGAAATGGAAACTAGCCGCAGGGATTTGGATGTCCTTTGGGTGGTGGACCATTCTTGATACACGCAGGAAACTGTTGAGCGTGAAAAACCCAGCAGTGTTGCTGTTCTTGACACAAACCGGTGCACCTGGCACCTACTACCGTGCCCCATTCAAAGGCACTTAAATATTTTGTCTTAACCATTCACCCTCTGAATGGCACACAATCCATGTCTCAATTGTCTCGAGGCTTAAAAAAACATTCTTTAACCTGTCTCCTCCCCTTCATCTACACTGATTGAAGTGACATCAATAAGGGGACAACTTACTGTCACTCAGACTGGGATACACATGCTCTCTGTCCTCTGTCTCTAGGTGCGTCTAAGGATGGAGCTGGGGGCATCGATGAGGAAGACTTCATCAAAGCCTTCACTGACGTCCCCACAGTACAGGTAACACACACACACACAAACATGCTAGTATGCATTAGTAGCAGGACTGCAAGCGATGTAGATAATACTAGTGTGAACTAATTATCTCTCTGTCCCCCTTTCTCTCTCTGTCTCCATGTCTCTGTCAGATCTACTCGTCTCGTGACCTGGAGGATAACCTGAATAAGATCAGAGAGATCTGTTCTGATGACAAACATGACTGGGACCAGAGAGCCGCTGCAATGAAGAAGATCCGCTCGCTGATTGTTGCCGGGGCAACGGAGTACGAGTGTTTCTTCCAACACCTGAGGCTGTTGGACGGAGCGTTCAAACTGTCAGCTAAAGACCTCCGATCACAGGTGGTACGAGAGGCCTGCATCACTGTGGCGTGAGTACTACACACACACACACACACACACACACACACACACACACACACACACACACACACACACCTCCTTTTTACGTAGCACTTTCTCACTTCCTGTCTTTTTCTCCCTCCCTCCCTCCCTCCCTCCCTCCCTCCCTCCCTCCCTCCCTCCCTCCCTCCCTCCCTCCCTCCCTCCCTCCCTCCCTCCCTCCCTCCCTCCCTCCCTCCCTCTCCAGCCACCTGTCGACAGTGTTGGGTAATAAGTTTGACCATGGTGCTGAGGGCATTCTTCCTATCCTGTTCAACCTCATCCCTAACTGTGCCAAGGTTATGGCCACTTCAGGGGTGTCTGCTATACGCTTCATCATACGGGTGAGTTAGACACGCAGCTAACACGTGTGTGTGCGCGCGCGCGCACACACACACACACACACACGTTGACGTAACACACACACACAGGTAACACATATAATAAAATGACTGAGTTTGTATTTCTGTCTCTCTGCAGCACACACATGTTCCCAGACTCATTCCCCTGATCACCAGTAACTGCACCTGCAAGTCTGTGGCTGTCAGAAGGTGGCATGATGCATATGGTTCCAAAAATAATCATTAATGATTGTAATGATGAAGAGGATTGTAGTAATGATGATGTTTCTTCCTCCCTCAGGAAATGTTTTGACTTCTTGGACCTGCTGCTGCAGGAGTGGCAGACCCAGACTCTGGAGAGGTGAGAGTTCAACACACAGCCAGACAGACAAATATAGGGCCGTTTTAATGCGAATGGAATCTTGATTGAGTGTTGTACACATGTTCACCTTCTCTGTCTGTCTCTCTCTCAGACATACAGCAGTGATGGTAGCGAGCATTAAGAAGGGGATTGCAGATGCCGACGCAGAGGCCAGAGTAGAGGCCCGCAAGTAAGACACACACACACACATTTTCCTATACACATACTCACGCTATCTCCTTCTCTCACACCTCTCTCTCTCCCCCTCCCTCTCAGGGGTCTGAGGAACCATTTTCCTATACACATACTCACTATCTCCTTCTCTCACACCTCTCTCTCTCCCCCTCCCTCTCTCAGGGCGTACTGGGGTCTGAGGAACCATTTTCCTATACACATACTCACTATCTCCTTCTCTCACACCTCTCTCTCTCTCCCCCTCCCTCTCTCAGGGCGTACTGGGGTCTGAGGAACCATTTTCCGGGAGAGGCGGACTCTCTGTTCAACTCATTAGAACCGTCCTATCAGAGGAGCCTCCAGTCGTCTCTCAGGAATGCCGGGAGCGTGGCGTCTCTTCCTCAGAGTGACCGCTCCTCTTCCTCTTCACAGGAGAGCCTCAAGTAATGGCCCCTGACGTTTTAACCATACAGTGTTTAACCTAATAGGTTTTTTTTGGGGGGGGGGGGGGGGGGCGGCTCAGAAGTACCCAATAAGTAATATTGTTCTCTCTCTCTCTCTATCTCTCTCTCTCTCTCTCTCTCTCTATCGCTCTCTCTCTCTCTATCGCGCTCTCTCTCTCTATCGCGCTCTCTCTCTCTATCGCGCTCTCTCTCTATCGCGCTCTCTCTCTATCGCGCTCTCTCTCTATCGCGCTCTCTCTCTATCGCGCTCTCTCTCTATCGCGCTCTCTCTATCGCGCTCTCTCTATCGCGCTCTCTCCATCGCTCTCGCTCTCTCTCTACCTCTCCCAGTCGTCCTCTGTCGTCTAAATGGTCAGCTGCTCCTGGTAGAGGTGAAACACAAACACACACGCATACAAATACCGGTATTGATCATATCATTCCTGATCTTGTACAAGTGGTGTGTACGTTATTTGTGTATGTTTGTCTATTCACACATTTATACTGAACAAAAATATAACCGCAACAATTTCTTCAAATTTTTTTTTTCTTCATATAAGGAAATCAGTCAATTTACATTTTTCAGGCCCTAATCTATGTATTTCACTTGACCGGACAGAGGCGCACCCACTGGGGAGCCAGGCCCAGCCAATCAGAATGAGGTTTTCCGCACAAAAGTGCTTTATTACAGACAGAAATACTCCTCGCATTTTAAAGTGGCCTTTTATTGTCCCCAGCACAAGGTGCACCTGTGTAATGACCGTGCTATTTAATCAGCTTCTTGATATGCCACACCTGTCAGGTGGTTGGATTATCTTGGCAAAGGAGAAATGCTCACTAACAGGGATGTAAACAAATTTGTGCAAAACATTTGAGAGAAATAAGCTTTTTGTGAGTATGAAACATTTCTGGGATTCTTTATTTCAGCTCATGAAACATGGGACCAACACTTTACATGTTGTGTTTATATTTTTGTTCAGTGTAATTATGTGTGTATGTCTGTATGTGTTAATGTCCAGGCAAGTGATTGTATAGTATGTGGTGGTGTTTGTATTGTGATGTGGTGTTTGTGTGTTTGTCTGTATATATCCTCCCTCCCCCTCCCAGTCCCGGCTGGTCATAAGGGCGGGGCGTCGCCAGGCTCCCTGCAGCGTTCCCGTAGCGATGTGGATGTTAATGCAGCAACGGTTGCTAAGCAGCGGCACATCGGGCAGGTGGGGGCGGGGAGACTGACCCCCGGCTCCTACTCGTCATTGGGTAAGGCAGCTGTCAATCGAACCAGGCAGCGAACCAACCAACCAATCAGACACAGTTTAGACATCTGTCTACATCAGTCAGCTGTCTGTCAGTCTATCAATTAATCATTCAATAACCGACACACACACACACTCTCAGTCAATGTGCTGTGTGTTATTATGGTTTCCTGCTGCTTTCAAGACCTAGGCTGAACTCCTCTCGATATCTGAATACACTGCCTGCATCTCTCTCCTATCCTAGGTTTCTCTGTCTGAGGGGCTGTTAGCCTGTCTGTCTGCTTGCTGCCTGTCTGTGTGTTATGTCTGTGTGTTTGTGTAGCTATGGTCTGTCAGTGTGTATTTGTTAGGTGTTTTAGTTGTTGTTCCTGCATGATTCTCTGTTTGAACTATGTTCTCTTACTAACACACACTATACCACTCTCCTTCTCTTTTCTCTTTTCTTCACCGTCTCACTTCACCGTTATTGTTCTCTCGCTCTCTGCCACTAAAGATGATGCCTCTGATAAAATGGATGGTAAGATCATCTCCTCCTGTTTCACTCTCCTCCGCTCAGAAACACCTCACGCTATTCTTTTCCTTTTTCCCTCATTCTTCCCTTCATCCCTCCTTCCTGTGTATTCTGGGTGGTGGCCCTGGACAGCAACTCTGTCACCCCAGCCAGTCTGTAACCATGGTGCCCTCTGCTGTTCGGCTGTTCTCTCACACTCATTCTCAAATTACATTTATGAAATAAGGAAAGAACTTCTGATTTAATGTTATTTTGTTTATTAACAGTCACATATTTAGTCTGCATAGCTACATAATAATAAATAATAATACATGGGATTTAATGTTATTTTGTTTATTAACAGTCACATATTTAGTCTGCATAGCTACATAATAATAAATAATAATACATGGGATTTAATGTTATTTTGTTTATAAACAGTCATATTTAGTCTGCGTAGCTACATAATAATAAATAATAATACATGGGATTTAATGCGCCGTTCAAAAAACCCACTCACTTTAAACACCCTACATCACTTTATATGACCTTTGACCAATGACACACCCCTCCCCCTCTCTGTCTGATTTTAGGGGCCAGGTCAGTCAATGGTAAGACAGTAGTAGGTACTGTAGTTCTAGACTGTAAGACTAGTTTCTTTGTAGCCTGTAGTTAGTTATCTATATAGCTATATTTTGACTAAGTAGTATTCAGCCGTAGGGCTTCTTACCTCTAAACTAGTGCTTATTGCTTAGTAGTGGAGGGTGGAGGGCTCTGTTCAGAAAGTGTGTGTGTGAGAAAATGAGTGTGTGTCTAGTCAGTGTCCAATCTAACAGTATGACCTCTGACCTCAGGTCGTCTGAGGACCAAGCAGCCTCTCACCACGGCGACCAGCGTCAGCCAGGTGGACTCCCGGGGACGCACCCGCACCAAGATGGTGTCCCAGTCGCAACGTAAGAAGAAGCACAACACGTTCACACAGTTTCTGAGCCTCACATACCACATCCCTCACATACACACAATCTTCCACTGCCGTACTACTTTGAGTGTATTTGAGCGTGTGTGTGTTTTTGCAAGATGAGTTATACACACTCTTTCTACAGTCACTGCTGGTATCCCTCACAGAGAATACAAGATGAGTTATACACACTCTCTTTCTATAGTCACTGCTGGTATCCCTCACAGAGAATACAAGATGAGTTATACACACTCTCTTTCTATAGTCACTGCTGGTATCCCTCACAGAGAATACAAGATGAGTTATACACACTCTCTTTCTATAGTCACTGCTGGTATCCCTCACAGAGAATACAAGATGAGTTATACACACTCTTTCTATAGTCACTGCTGGTATCCCTCACAGAGAATACAAGATGAGTTATACACACTCTCTTTCTATAGTCACTGCTGGTATCCCTCACAGAGAATACAAGATGCGTTATACACACTCTTTCTATAGTCACTGCTGGTATCCCTCACAGAGAATACAAGATGAGTTATACACACTCTTTCTATAGTCACTGCTGGTATCCCTCACAGAGACAATAAGCTCCTGCAAATGTTTTTTATACCTCTTAGGTTCCGACGAATCAGATTGCACGCCAGGTATTCTGTGTGTGTGTTGCAGTGGGGTAGATGGACCCATTATGTTGCTCTCATGGTCACCGTTGTTTGTTGAGAGTGTGTGTGTGTTCTCTGCATGCTCTGTTGTCTCATCACTGAGAGTGGTGTGTTGGTTGGTGGGAAAAGTCCAGTTCTGCCAATAGTTAATAAAAAATACCAAACATGACAAAAACATTAGCCAATTCAGCAAATCAAGTTGGTGCAGCACTCTCAAATCAAGAGTGTGATGACTGGTTTGACCTCCTTTGTTATTACACAAACTGTAGTGACGATGAGGCCCCCAAACCATCATGATGGTTTTAATTTGAAAAATGGGATCTGTTTAAGGCTCAACCTGACAGAAAAAAAACGAACAGATTCAAGGAACGAGAGGTTAACCTCAAAGTCAAAGCCGTTGGGGGGGTGTCATTTATTTTTATAAACATTTTTATTTGAGAAAATATTGAATTTGGCCTTTACTGCTATAGCCCTTAGTAACACATTGAATACACATTCATAAATGGCTAAAAAGACAACACATTTAACCCCTTATTTTTTCTGCCAAAAAACTACCTCCATACGTCCATTCATTTGTATGGGTTACTTTCAGGAGAGTCCTGTGACACTTGTGTTTGTGAGGGTCTCCCCTTTCCACAGAGGGTCTTATCTTTCCACATGAGATTGTAGGCACAACCGTTCTGACACTACAGAAGTTTTTGTGAGATGTCTCATGGTCTGACAAACACCGCTGCAGCTCGGCCACCTTCCACTGCAGATGTGGAAGGCTGACATGGGTGGATACGGCGGATTGAGACGTAGCCCACACAACAAGTCTATCTCTAGAATAAACTAAAGGATGTTATTTTAAATAGTTTTATTGTGTTACTTAGATTGACGTACTGGTGTGTCAATAGACTTACGGATTGAGAGCAAGAGACAATTAATAATGATGGTGAGATGTCTTTGGGACAGAGAGCTGTGGTTGGGCAGTGCAGGTTTTGGCAGTGTGTGTGTGTGTGTGTGTTTTAGAGCATTTGTACTTTGAGCTGTTTTTATTTCCTCCATTTTGAGGCTGCTTTGCTTCGTCAGTGAAACTGCTGCGTCACACACCGGCTACCCATCATGCAGTGCTCTACCGTTCTTCCATCAAGCATCACAGCTGGCTCCTTGTGTCTCAGCATTCATAGTTTATTCTATATTTATTTATATTTAATTGATGCATCTATTTCCGTGTTTGAAGCGTGGTCATTGTTGCTCTCAGTCTCTCGCCTCAGAACGCTCCCATGATACTCTCTGTGTTCTAACTCCCATGGTGCTTTGTGCTCTAACACCCATAATTCATCTGGTTTAACTTCCTGTTCCTGTCCCCGCTCCCCTCTCCAATCCTGCCTTCTCATTGGTGCAGGATCTCAGTCTGCTACCCCCATTGGTGGTAAGAGTCTAACGTGTACTACCTGTTACCTTCACCCTCATCACCCCTTCTCTCACCCCTCACCTCTTCTCTCCCCTCAACAAAGCTGGTCACCTAAAGCTCCACCCCCTCTCTGGCTGAAGCATGCTGGGACTTTAGTTTAAACTAACTAAAACATGGCTGCCTGCCTTATGACTACTTGTGCTCTGAGCTGAGGCCTGTGTCTACCTGTTAGGAGGGAGCAGAGAGATGCATTGGTGATTCTGCATGGGAGGTAGAATGCCATGTGACCAGCATGCTCTGACAGAACAAACCACTCTGAGGTGGAGTTGTAGTACACTGGGGTAGTCCCATCTATTCCTTGCTTAGTCACAAAGTGAGTAGTCCCATCTATCCCTTGCTTAGTCACAAAGTGTTAGCTCCAATTCACTTGGTGTTAGCGGTTAGAGGTCAATTGTGGTGGTGTGTGTAGACTAGACTGTGTAGCCTAGAATGTGTAGTATGTAAGTTTGTATTCTGCGTATGTGTGGTGAAATAGATTGATGTGATACGTTTCCGTTGAGTGATAAACAGTGTTTGTCTCACTCATGTCACATGACCCTCTGTCCACATTTCACTTTCAGCACTTCTTCACGTCTCTGTCTCATGAATTAAAAGATCACAAAGGCATGTGTAGATCTGTGACATTCAGCACAATGCATTATGGGCCGTGTGATTGGAGACTGGAATGAAAAACATATATTGTACTCCATGTAATTATTTGGGAATAAGCAAACGACCCACTGAAATGATGACAGTCCCAAGATGGCCGCCAAAGCTGGTCCCCTGAATCTGGTTGAAAACAACCCCTAACCCTGAAATCCATTGAGCCCATTCACCATGTTCCTACACATCTAGTTCCTTCTGATCTGCTAACCAGACCTGGGACAATAATACAGTCAAATACTCGCAGACTTTAGTTGAGCTTGATTTACTATTGAAATAATGGGAATAATAGTCCCAAAACAAGTGTTTGACCTATGTGTTCAACCCAGGTCTGCTGCAGACACTGAAGGGGTTAGGGGTTGTTGATGTTGTTATTCCTTAGACAATAGGGTCCCACGCATGACAAGTGTGTGGTCTGTGTGTGCGTCTCTAACTCTCTTCCCTCCCGCTCTCTCTAGCCGGCAGTCGGAGTGGTTCCCCGGGTCGCGTCCTGACCAGTACCGCTCTGAGTACTCTGGGTTCTGGAGCCCAGAGGGTCCTAGCTGGGGCTGGAGGGAGACGTAGCCGCATCCCCCGCAGCCAGGGCTGCTCACGAGACTCCTCCCCTACACGCCTGTCTGTCGGTGAGTACACATCCAGTCACCATCAGTCACCCATCCCAGCCCCTTGTCTTACCTGCCTGTTTTCATCTTGATGACACATCCAGTCACCATCAGTGACCCATACCAGCCCCTTGTCTTACCTGCCTGTTTTCATCTTGATGACACATCCAGTCACCATCAGTGACCCATCCCAGACCCTTGTCTTACCTGCCTGTTTTCATCTTGATGACACATCCAGTCACCATCAGTGACCCATACCAGCCCCTTGTCTTACCTGCCTGTTTTCATCTTGATGACACATCCAGTCACCATCAGTGACCCATACCAGCCCCTTGTCTTACCTGCCTGGTTTCATCTTGATGACACATCCAGTCACCATCATAGTGACGCATCCCAGCCACTTGTCCCAACCAAGCCTCCTCTTTTCCCTCCATTGACAGGATGCATGGATTTTTTATATTTAGTTTGTTATTGCTAAACCAATAAATCATTTCCCTCCTCCATTGGCCTGTTTCTGTTTGTTCCTGCTCACGTCTGATTGGCTAAGGCCCAGAGATTGACAGGTCTCACACACAGCAGTCTGCCTCCAACAACTTGATCAATCCCCACCAATCACATGTTCCCCTTACCACCGCATCGTTGTGTGATGTCATATATCAGTCCATTCCTTTCTCCAACAACTTTGAAAGCGAGAATTCATTTCAAGCTGACCTCCTCTATTTTACTCCCTCTTTCCTTCTCCTTCCTCTCCTTCCTCTGGTCTCTAGCTCCCTCCAGTATTAGTTCCATCTACAACGGCGCAAGCAGAGGAGGTAAGAACTCTCCGACTCGTCCCTCTGACAACTCCACCCGCATCCCTCAATCTCTCCCTCTTTCTATTCCTCTTCTCCGTCCCTCCATTTCACTCTCTAGCCCTCTATCTTCATCTCTCCATCTCCCTCCATTTCTCTCGCTCAAACCATTTCAGCCTTCCGTCAGGCTGTCACTCGCCACCTCAAATTCCAGTATCCTCCTCCTCTAACCACCGAACGCATGGCTGTGTGTTGCCGTGGTGATGGGTTGTCATGGTAATCGTGGTGACCATTTTTATCTTGAAGAAAAAGAAACGCACACCTATTTAGGCGAGGTGCTGGCTAGCGGAGTAGAAAACCTATTTAGGCGAGGTGCTGGCTAGCGGAGTAGAAAACCTATTTAGGCGAGGTGCTGGCTAGCGGAGTAGAAAACTTGAAAGTAAAATAAAAGAGAGCCGCACACTCTAGGAGCTCAGATGCAAAAATGTAATTACCTACGTTTCCACAGCCAATCTGTCTTCATCAGGGTATAATCACAAACACTGCGGGATGACTCGTTTATGTAGTGTCAAAAGACACAGGTGTCTGTAATCATGGCCAAGAGTGGCCTAATATCATTGGTTAATTATCAAATATTAAAATGGCATACAAAGAACAGCATACAAACAACATACGATCATAAAGCATACGATCATAAATTCCTTTTGGACTACACAAGCTTACAAAAAATTACAATGGCAAGTCACAATCACAAGAATGGCTTCAGATCAAAGTCTACGTTGAGACCAAAGGGAACAAGGGTCTTTTAAGTTAAAGATCCAGGCAGCCTCTCGTTTTAACAATAAATTATCAAGGTCACCCCCTCTCCTAGACAATTTGCATCTTCCCACTAACCAATTGGCCGCAGGTATGAATGAAGCATCATAAGATCGGTGAAGCTTCATTGGTTCCCCCATAAGTTCTCTGTGATTAACTCTGATTGGTGTGTGGATGCCGGCTCTGGCCAATAAACAGTCAGGATGAGCTTGATGCTTATTGGATGAAAACAGAGATCCTCACCCCTGGTCTTTCATCTGCTTCTCATTTCTTCCTTCTGTCCTGCTGTGTGTGTGTGTGCCTGTGTGCCTGTGTGTGCGTGCGTCAGTGAGTGAGTGCTGAAATTGTTTATATACATGTTATTTCTGAGCCCAGCAGTCCTGAGCTCTCTAGGGCTGTCTCTCTACAGTCTAGTGTGGCTTCCTTTCTAAACCACTGTAGACTGAGACTCACCCATGGAGCCAGTAGAGCTGTGCTCTTTTTCAGTCCTGTCTCTATCAGGGTGTCACTCTTATGACTCTCTCTCCTTTGTCCTCTCTCTGTTTATTTGTTGCTTTCTATCTATCTTTCTTTCTTCCTTTCCTCTTCCCTGTCCGTCCCCTGGTAACATGGTACTGTAGCTCGGGGCAGTCGTATCCCCCGGCCAAGTATGAGTCAGGGCTGCAGCAGGGAGGCCAGCAGAGAGAGCAGCAGAGACACCAGCCCTGTACGCTCCTTTACACCTCTGGGTGAGTAACACACATCACGTCATAGATATATCACACATGCACTTAGTTTGCGCGTACACACACACATCATAGATACCACATAGTAAAACAAAGACACAAGCCAACAATATGGAACAACAAAACTGACCACCTTGTGTACAGTTGATCTAACAACAAGACTGTCATTTTGGGGATGACATTGTATCCACTGTCCCAGCTGTTTGGACTGGCTAGCTGACATGACTCATGAAATGGAGTTCTGTCAGACTCTGTAGGGAAGCAGAACTGGACTCTTAGGGCTACTAATCACACACACTGACATGTTGCTGTGTGGTTCTGGGTCTCTTTCTCTCACACTGTGTGAGTTCTAACGATGGGGGGACTGTTTTGTGTGTGTGGTTCTCTGCGTGTGTGTGGGGTTCATTGTTGCAGCGTCGCGGCACTACTCTCGCTCCACTGGAGCTCTCCATACCGCCGACGCTTTAGGGGCCGCAGGTGAATGATGAGTACCTCTATCCTCTTTTGCTCCCTCCTTCCGCTTGACTCCTATTTTACATTCTCCATCTTTAATTTTTTCCCGTTTTCTAGATCTATTCTTTCTTTCTCCATTATTCTTTTCCTTCGTTCTCTTCCTGGACCTCAAGCTTCCGCCGGAAACGCATGCTTCCTCCACCCCGTTCAGTTGCCATGACAACCATTCCATCTCCATTTGAGGATGCATTTGTTACTCTGTTCTCTCACTCATCTATGTCCTGATTTTAGTCCCACCTCCCATCAACACGGACACGGCAACCTCCATGTTTGTTTATTTACTCCCATCATGCTTTGGTCACAGCTCTTGGGTCATTTGGTCATATTTTTGTAATTTATTCACCATGCCATCTAGCTGGGGAGGGGGTATTGAAGGGTTATGGGATAGGGTGGGTAGGGAAGGGGGGGGAGTATTGAAGGAGGAAGGGAGGCGGCTGATGGGATGAGGGTGGGAGGAAGGGAGGCGGTCTGATGGGATGATGGTGGGAGGAAGGGAGGAGGTCTGGTGGGTGGGTGGAAGGGAGGAGGTCTGATGGGATGAGGAAGGGAGGAGGTCTGGTGGGAAGAGGGTGGGAGGAGGTCTGATGGGAGGAGGGTGGGAGGAAGGGAGGAGGTCTGATGGGATGATGGTGGGAGGAAGGGAGGAGGTCTGGTGGGTGGAAGGGAGGAGGTCTGATGGGATGAGGGTGGAAGGAAGGGAGGGGGTCTGATGGGATGAGGAAGGGAGGAGGTCTGGTGGGAAGAGGGTGGGAGGAGGTCTGATGGGAGGAGGGTGGGAGGAAGGGAGGAGGTCTGATGGGAGGAAGGGAGGAGGTCTGATGGGAGGAAGGGAGGAGGTCTGATGGCAGGAGGGTGGGAGGAAGGGAGGAGGTCTGATGGGAGGAAGGGAGGAGGTCTGATGGGAGGAAGGGAGGAGGTCTGATGGCAGGAGGGTGGGAGGAAGGGAGGAGGTTGGGTGGAAGGGAGGTCTGGCGGTCGTCTGATGGGATGAGGGTGGGAGGAAGGAGGAGGTCTGATGGGATGAGGAAGGGAGGTCTGAAGGGATGAGGAAGGGAGGAGGTCTGGTGGGAGGAAGGGAGGAGGTCTGATGGGAAGAGGGTGGGAGGAAGGGAGGAGGACTGATGGGATGACATTGGGTGGAAGGGAGGAGGACTGATGGGATGAGGAAGGGAGGAGGTCTGGTGGGAGGAAGGGAGGAGGTCTGATGGGAAGAGGGTGGAGGGTGGGAGGAGGTCTGATGGGATGAAGTCTGGTGGGAGGAAGGGAGGAGGGTGGGAGGAAGGGAGGAGGTCTGATGGGATGAGGGTGGGAGGAAGGGAGGGGGTCTGATGGGATGAGGTTGGGTGGAAGGGAGGTCTGGCGGTCGTCTGATGGGATGAGGAAGGGAGGGGGTCTGATGGGATGAGGGTGGGAGGAAGGGAGGGGGTCTGATGGGATGAGGGTGGGAGGAAGGGAGGGGGTCTGATGGGAGGAGGGTGGATGAAAGGGAGGAAGTCTGGTGGGAGGAAGGGAGGAGGTCTGGTGGGAGGAAGGGAGGAGGTCTGGTGGGAAGAGGGTGGGAGGAAGGGAGGAGGTCTGATGGGATGAGGGTGGGGGAGGTCGTCTGGTGGGATGAGGGTGAAAGGGATTGCAGTTTTGTGTGTTTGACTGCATCGGTAATGTGTGTGTCTCTCGGGCTCTCTCATACCTCCATCTCTCCAGGGTCAGGGTACAGTATCAGTCAGTCCAGTCGTCTGTCCTCATCCGTCAGCGCCATGAGAATCCTCAACACAGGATCTGATGTAGAAGAGGCCCTCGCTGATGCCTTGGTACACACATTTCACACATTACACACACACACACACACTGAGACAATATTTATGCCAACTCCTTTCTCCCCCTCTTTCACCTTCCCTGTCTCTTACATCTCTATCTCTTACCTTCTCTCTATCTCTCGTAGCTCATATATACACATCCAAACACTTATACTGTACACAGACACTCTCGCACACTTACTGCTGTGTTGTGACTAACCCCTGGTTCCTCCTCTGTTTAACGCTCTCAGCTGTTGGGAGACATGAGATCCAAGGTCAGCGTCTCTACCTACTGCTGTGTGTGTGTGGGTGGGTGGGGTTGAAAGGTGTTATTTGATGTGTACATGTTACTTAAAGGGAAAGTCTGTTTCTCACTCTTTCTCACTCTCTTTCTCACTTGCTCTTTCTCTGTCGCACTCTCTTTCTCACTTGCTTTTTCTCTGTCGCGCTCTCTCTCTCTGTCGCGCTCTCTCTCTCTGTCGCGCTCTCTCTCTCTGTCGCGCTCTCTCTCTCTGTCGCGCTCTCTCTCTCTGTCGCGCTCTCTCTCTCTCGCGCTCTTTCTCTTTATGTCTATCTCCTCCCCCCGTAGAAGAAGCCAGCGCGGCGGCGCTATGAGAATTATGGGATGTATTCGGATGATGATGCTAACAGTGATGCGTCCAGCGCCTGCTCAGAGCGCTCCTACAGCTCCAGGAATGGAGGAGCCATCCCTACGTACATGAGACAGACTGAAGACGTGGCCGAGGTCAGAAACAACACAGATTTTGGATTAGTCATTGATGGCACCATATGCAAATTACACTAACCGTTATTTCAATCACTTCAAGCACTTCAGTTCACATATTCCCCAATGCCTTGTGGATTCCTGGCTGAAGATTCAATAGTTCCAGGCATTTTAAGATTAGAATTATTAATCAATTGTACACAGTCAAAATGTTACTTCTTCTTTATCTGAGACATACAGGTTGGAGCAGGGGGCTGCCACACTGGGCGCCTTAGAGCAGTTGTTGTGGGGGGTTAAGTGCATTGCTCAAGGGCACAACAGCATCTACGATTTGATACCAGCAACCCTCTGGTTGCCGGCTCACTTCCCGGCAGATTTTTTTTACCATCAGACCCGGGATTTGAACTGGCAAACCTTTGGTTGGTGGCTTGCTTCTCTAACCGCTAAGCTACCTGCCTCCCAGTCTAAATGTCCTTTAACTCTTTGTGCCCCAGGTGTTGAACCGCTGTGCCAGTGCCAACTGGTCAGAGAGGAAGGAGGGTCTGCTGGGTCTACAGGCTCTACTGAAGAACCAACGCACCCTCAGGTCAGCCTATCACAATGCACCGTTTCACCTGGAAGCCTTTCAGGGACTATTTGAACAGAGACGCTGTTTATCTGATGCAATACATGCTACCATAGGTGTATTCAGCTTTGTGTGTGTGTGTGTGTTTGTTTGTCTACAGTCGTGTGGAGTTGAAGAGGTTGTGCGAGATCTTCACCAGAATGTTTGCAGACCCCCATAGTAAGGTATGGATGCATGCACAGCTACCACACACACACGTGTATACACACACACAATCCACTGACACCTTAAACACATAATGTGTGTATATATATAATATATATATATATATATACACACACACACACATCTGTGTTTATATTGGATACCGGATTCTGCCGAAACGACACTTACAAAACTAGGTTCTGCAAACACACATTTATTCTCACACACGGAAACATAAATACACAGACATACTGAGACTCATAATCAGATAAAAAGTAATGCACACACACACACACACAGGCATGTGCTGCGTGAGGCGGTAAATGACTGGTTTCTAACGGCATGCTACGCCTGAGTCTGCGTGTGACCTCACACTCTCCGCTAGCCAATGGGATTGCTCTCTCACTGTTCGTTAGCCAATCCGCTGGTTGTGCTCACCGCGTCCACTGCAACTCCTTCCCTCTTTTTTTCCCCCTGCGTGGTATATATAAGATTACACACACACACACTGACCACACACACACACACACACTGACCACACACACACACACACTGACCACACACACGCCATTTTTACAGCATCCCCGCCTCTTTCTTTCTCACTAACCCCGCCCGCTAGGGTTCCCCCGCTCCCCTCTAACGCCACTCCCCATCCCCTCCTCCTGCCGGCGTTTGGAGTGTCTTCCCGCTCCCCGTACACCACTTAGTGTGCTCCCCTGCCGCCCCAACCCCTCGTCCTGCCCCTCGTCTGACGGTACCGGTTGTGACTTTCAGCGAGAATCCGGATCTAGGGTCTATGGAACGGCAGAATCCGGTATAAGCTCAGCCTCCTTCAAGGTACACCTTACTGTCACACACTCTCTTTCTCTCCTTCTCTCCTTCTCTTCTGTGTGTAGAGACAGAGGAACGCTTATAAGAACCAGGTGTGGTTCTTATAAGAGGGCTGTAGTGTAGTCCTTATCTTCACAGTGCAACACATTGATATTAATGCACAATACCACCTGTTTCAGTTCAGAGGTACTCTGACTTCAGTCGGGAAGCACCTTGTGTGCACTGAACACATATCTGTGCGCGCATGTGATGAGAGGGTGGGTGGGTGGGTACGCATGAGTGTGTGTGTTAGGGTGACCACATTTAAAATACCCAAATGCGTGACCACAGGATGATTTTGCGGGACAGTGTAGACTACGTCATTTTGTTGCACTGAACAAACTAATTTAAGCACTCCAGCCACCCCTAGTCTGTTCTTTTTCCTCACATTAAATTTGGTGATGCAGAAAGGAGAGACCACTTGTGGCTGTTTTATGAAAATCTGGGAATATTTGGCCAAGAGAGAATTTCTGGTTGGTCTCAGAATGTAAAACAGTTAGGAATGAAGACTTATTTTTTTACGGGATTGATTGAAGAAGCAGCAAATATGTTTAATGAGAAACTAATGAGCATGGAGACCTTATCTTTCAGTGTAATACGGCTGTTTACTTAGTTGTAGCTCTTCATCAGAAGCGAGATGGTTGTAAGTAGTGAAGCGTAACTGTCCTCCAAGTTTAACTGGAATTTGTACCGAAAGGTTTTGAAAAATGTCATTGATTTACGATTTTATTTTAATTAAACCTTTATTTAACCAGGCAAATAAGTAAAGACGGCCTAGCAAAAGGACTCCTGCGGGGAAGGGGGATTTTTAAAAAGTTGTTAGCTGCGGCGAACTGAAAAGAGGAGCGACGCAGGGATCTGTGTGCTTTGGGGACCTTTAACAGAATGTGACTGCCAGAGCAGGTGTTGAGTGTGGAGGATGAGGGCTACAGTAGATATCTCAGATAGGGGGGAGTGAGGCCTAAGAGGGTTTATAAATAAGTATCAACCAGTGGGTTTTGCGATGGGTATACAGAGATGACCAGTTTATAGTGGATTATAGAGTGCAGTGATGTGTCCTATAAGGAGCATTGGTGGCAAATCTGATGGCCGAATGATAAAGAACATCTAGCTGTTCGAGAGCACCCTTACCTGCCGATCTATAAATGATGTCTCTGTAATCTAGCATGGGTAGGATGGTCATCTGAATCAGGGTTGATTTGGCAGCTGGGGGTGAAAGAGGAGCGATTACAATAGAGGAAACCAAGTCTAGATTTAACTTTAGCCTGCAGCTTTGATATGTGCTGAGAGAAGGACAGTGTACCGTCTAGCCATACTCCCAAGTACTTTTATGAGGTGACTACCTCAAGCTCTAAACCCTCAAAGACAGTAATCACACCTGTGGGGAGAGGGGCATTCTTCTTACCAAACCACATGACCTTTGTTTTGGAGAGGTTCAGAACAAGGTTAAGGGCAGAGAAAGCTTGTTGGACAGTAAGAAAGCTTTGTTGTAGAGCATTTAACACAAAATCCCGGGAGGGGCCAGCTGAGTGTAAGACTTTATCATCTGCATATAAATGGATGAGAGAGCTTCCTACTGCCTGAGCTATGTTGATGTAAATTGAGAAGAATGTGGGGCCTAGGATTGAGCCTTGGGGTACTCCCTTGGTGACGGGCAGTGGCTGAGACAGCAGAATTTCTGACTTTATACACTGCACTCTTTGAGGGGAGGTAGTTAGCAAACCAGGCCGAAGACCCCTCAGAGACACCAATACTCCTTAGCCGGCCCACAAGAATGGAATAGTCTATCGTATCAAACGCTTTGACCAAGTCAATAAAAATAGCAGCACAACATTGCTTAGAATCAAGGGCAATGGTGACATAATTGAGGACATTTAAGGTTGCAGTGACATATGCATAACCTGAGCGGAAACCAGATTGCATACCAGAGAGAATACTATAGACATCAAGAAAGCCAGTCAGTTGATTATTGACAAGTTTTTCTAATACTTGATAAACAAGGCATACTAGAAATAGGCCTATAACAGTAGGATCAGCTTGATCTCCCCCTTTAAATAAAGGACGAACCGTGGCTGCCTTCCAAGCAATGGGAAGGGAGGTTAAAAGGGTTGGCCATGGGCTTGGTGATGATGGGGGCAGCAACCTTAAAGAATGAAGAGTCTAAATCATCTGACCCAGATGTTTTTTTGGGGGGTCAAGTTTCAGGAGCTCCTTTAGCACCTCGGACTCAGTGACTACCTGCAGGGAGAAACCTTATAGCGGGGCAGGGGAAAAAGAGGGAGGAGCATCGGGGCAAGGAGGCATGGCTGAGTCAAATAGGAATCCTGACTTAGACCCACAGAGAGAACTGTTCCTTAAAGTAATTAACTTCGGCCTTCCGGATAGCCTGACTGCACTTATTTTTTTATATATATATTTTAATTTTACCTTAATCAGTTAAGAACACATTCTTATTTGTTGACAGCCTAGGAACAGTGGGGTAACTGCCTGTTCAGGGGCAGAACGACAGATTTGTACCTTGTCAGCTCGGGGGTTTGAACTCACAACCTTCCGGTTACTAGTCCAACGCTCTAACCACTAGGCTACCCTGCCGCCCCAAGATTTGCCTGAACAAGAGCCAGCCTGAGTATGCGTGTGCCGAGCCTTTTGCCAAATGCAATTCTTGAGATGGAGTAACTCTGCAAAATCAGTCGAACCAGGGGCTGAACCTGTTTTTAATTCCCCCCAAAATTATGGGGGCGTGTCTGAAAATATAAAAATATTCCATTGGCATTGGCCTACGTCTCGTCACAGAATATCAGATCTCAACAATGATTGAAGAAGTGTTTAACATCACCACTACCACATCCTTTTAATATATAGGCCTGTCTTTTCATAAGTGCAAGAGACCTGTCGGCATGTCTGACTGAAATACCGGACAAATCTAACATTTGTGGTGATTGAAGTTGTTGATAAAATACGGGACATGATTGTTTGGTTGAGGGACAAAGGGACAAAATGCGGGTCTGTCCCGCACAATCTGGGACATGTGGTCACCCTAGTGTGTGTGTGTGTGCTTCCCAGGATGCTAACTGTTGTATGTTTCTCTCCCCTCCATGCCTCTCCTCTGGAACTCTCTGTAGAGAGTAAGTCTAGACAACGTTTATTTTACGTTCAATTAACGTTTGATTAACGCTTGTGTGGTTGTGACACTAACATGGTACTCTGATTGGAGACTAATCTTGAATTCATTGATTAATCTGGTGGGTGGTAATCTGACTGGGTGGCTAATTTAATGGTTTCCAAGGCAACCACAGACTCACTCACTAACCGACCCGGTGATGTCACAGCTCACAGCTGTGACATCACTATGACATCATGACGCCCTGTGATTGGTGTCTGAGTCCCTGCTGTTTTGCAGGTGACAGCCAATCAGCATGTGTGTTTAGTGAATACTGAATATTGATTGTGTATTGGTAAAACATAATTCTGCTTGCTGCATGCTGATTAGAGTGAGTGGTTGGTAGGCTGAGGGAAGCAATTCCATTCAATTAAACAATCTCATAGTATCCATAGTACATGTGTGTCTCACTCATGTTTGTGTGCATGAACATTTTCCTCTCTCTTCTAAGAGTGTGTGTGTGTGTGTTTATACAATGTGTCTAACCCATGTCCCCTGTCTCTCCCAAGGTGTTCAGTATGTTCTTAGAGACCCTAGTGGACTTTGTCCTGGTGCACAGAGAAGACCTGCAGGACTGGCTGTTCGTCCTGCTCACCCAGCTGCTGAAGAAGATGGGAGCTGACCTGCTGGGATCAGTACAGGCCAAGGTCCAGAGAGCACTGGACATCACACGGTCAGTGGGTGTGTGTATAGTGTGTGTATTTGTAAAGTTTGTGTGTGCATATATCTTGCATGTGTATTTGTAAAGTTTGTGTGTGCATATATCTTGCATGTGTATTTGTAAAGTTTGTGTGTGCATATATCTTGCATGTGTGTCTGTAATGTGTGTATATAAACTCAGCAACAAAAGAAACGTCCCCTCACTGTCAATTGCATTAATGTTCAGCAAACTTAACATGTGTAAATATTTGTATGAACATAACAAGATTCAACAACTGAGACACAACTGAACAAGTTCCACAGACATGTGACTAACAGAAATGGAATAATGTGTCCCTGAACAAAATCAAAAGTAACAGTCAGTATCTGGTGTGGCCACCAGCTGAATTAAGTATTGCAGTGCATCTCCTCCTCATGGACTGCACTCCGAAACTGGAGCAGCAGCACGATCAGGTGGACTGGGGACAGCAAGGAGTCATCAGGCCAGGTAGTCCTGAGGCATGGTCCTAGGGCTATGGTCCTCCGAGAGAAAGACAGACAATTATTTAAATTCACACAGGACACCGGATAAGACGGGAGAAATACTCCAGATATAACAGACTGACCCTAGCCCCCTGACACAAACTATTGCAGCATAAATACCGAAGGCTGAGACAGGAGGGGTCAGGAGACACTGTGGCCCTGTCCGACGATACCCCCGGACAGGGCCAAACAGGCTGGATATAACCCCACCCACTTTGCCAAAGCACAGCCCCCACATCACTAGAGGGATATCTTCAACCACCAACTTACCATCCTGAGATCAGGCTGAGTATAGCCCACGAAGATCTCCCCCACGGCACGAACCCAAGTGGGGGCACCAACCCAGACAGGAAGATCACATCAGTGACTCAACCCACTCAAGTGACGCACCCCTCCTAGGGACGGCATGGAAGAGCACCAGTAAGCCAGTGACTCAGCCCCTGTAATAGGGTTAGAGGCAGAGAATCCCAGTGGAGAGAGGGGAACCGGCCAGGCAAGGGCGGTTCGTTGCTCCAGTGCCTTTTCGTTCACCTTCACACTCCTGAGCCAGACTACACTCAATCATAGGACCTACCGAAGAGATGAGTCTTCAATAAAGACTTAAATGTCGAGACCAAGTCTGTCTCTCTCACATGGGTAGGCAGACCATTCCATAAAAATGGAACTCTATAGGAGAAAGCCCTCCTCCAGCTGTTTGCTTAGAAAACCTAGGGACAGGAGGCCTGCGTCTTGTGACCGTAGCGTACGTGTAGGTATGTACGGCAGGACCAAATCAGAGAGATAGGTAGGAGCAAGCCCATGTAATGCTTTGTAGGTTAGCATTAAAATCTTGAATTAAACCCTTGCCTTAGCAGGAAGCCAGTGTAGGGAGGCTAGCACTGGAGTAATATGATTACATTTTTTGGTTCTAGTCAAGATTCTAGCAGCCGTATTTAGCACCAACTGAAGTTTATTTAGTGCTTTATCCGGGTAGCCGGAAAGTAGAGCATTGCAGTGGTCTAACCTAGAAGTAACAAAAGCATGGATACATTTTTCTGCATCATTTTTGGACAAAGTTTCTGATTTTTGTAATGTTAAGTAGATGGAATGAGGCTGTCCTTGAAACAGTTTTCATATGTTCGTCAAAAGAGAGATCAGGGTCCAGAGTAATGCCGAGGTCCTTCAGTTTTATTTGAGACGACTGTACAACCATCAATACATATATAACGTGTGTGTCTGTAATATGCGTGTATATAACGTGTGTCTGTATTATGTGTGTATATAACGTGTGTGTCTGTAATATGCGTGTGTATATAACGTGTGTCTGTAATTTGTGTACAGTGGCAAGAAAAAGTATGTGAATCCTTTGGAATTACCTAGATTTCTGCATAAATTTGTCATCAAATTTAATCTGATTTTCATCTTAGTCACAACAATAGACAAACACATTATGCTTAAACTAAAAACACAAATTATTTTATTTTTCTAAAGTTGATGTTAAGAAGAATTATAGTGTCAGCTAAGACTTACAGAAATCTCTGGAACATTCTAACGTCTCTGTTGACGAGTACGATACGTAAAACACTAAACAGGAATGGTGTTCATGGGAGGACACCACGGAAGAAGTCACTGCTGTCCAAAAAAAACTTGCTGCACGTCTGAAGTTTGCAGAAGAGCACCTGGATGTTCCACAGCGCTACTGGCAAAATATTCTGTGGACAGATTAAACTATAGGAACACAACACTGTGTGGAGAAAAAAAGGCCCAGCAAACCAACATCAAAACCTCATCCCAACTGTAAAGTATGGTGGAGGGAGCATCATGGTTTGGGCTGCTTTGCTGCCTCAGGGCCTGGACAGCTTGCTATCATCGACAGAAAAATGAATTCCCAAGTTTATCAAGACATTTTGCATGAGAATGTAAGGCTATCTGTCCGCCAATAGAAGCTCAACAGAAGTTGGGTGATGCAACAGGACAACAACCCGTAAGTAAGACAGAAGTAAATCTACAACAGAACGGCTTCAACAGAAGGAAATACACCTTCTGGAGTGGCCCAATCAGAGTCCTGACCTAAACCGGATTTAAAATGCTGTGGCATGACCTCAAGTGAGCGGTTCACACCAGACATCCCAAGAATATTGCTGAACTGAAACCGTTTTGTAAAGATGAATGGTCCAAAATTCCTCCCGTTGTGCAGGTCTGATCCGCAACTACAGAAATCGTTTGGTTGAGGTTATTGTTGCCAAAGGAGGGTCAACCTGTTATTAAATCCAGTTCATATTTTTCCTACCTGCACTGTGAATGTTTACACGGTGTGTTCAATAAAGACATGAAAACATGTAATTGTTTGTGTGTTATTAGTTTAAGCAGACTGTGTTTGTCTATTGTTGTGACTTAGGTGAAGATCAGATTTTCTGACTAATATATGCAGAAATGTAGGTAATTCTAAAGGGTTCACATACTTTTTCTTGCAACTGTATATATAACGTTTGTGTGTGGGTGTGTGTGTGTGTCTGTAATGTGTGTGTCTGTAATGTGTGTCTATAGTGTGTGTGTGTGTGTGTGTATATATACTGTGGGGTAAAAAATGATTTAGTCAGCCACCAATTGTGCAAGTTCTCCCACTTAAAAAGATGAGAGGCCTGTAATTTTCATCATAGGTACACTTCAACTATGACAGACAAAATGAGGGAAATTGTTTTTGCAAATTATGGTGGAAAATAAGTATTTGGTCACCTACAAACAAGCAAGATTTCTGGCTCTCACAGACCTGTAACTTCTTCTTTAAGAGGCTCCTCTGTCCTCCACTCGTTACCTGTATTAATGGCACCTGTTTGAACTTATCAGTATAAAAGACACCAGTCCACAACCTCAAACAGTCACACTCCAAACTCCACTATGGCCAAGACCAAAGAGCTGTCAAAGGACACCAGAAACAAAATTGTAGACCTGCACCAGGCTGGGAAGACTGAATCTGCAATAGGTAAGCAGCTTGGTTTGAAGAAATTAACTGTGGGAGCAATTATTAGGAAATGGAAGACATACAAGACCACTGATAATCTTCCTCGATCTGGGGCTCCACGCAAGATCTCACCCCGTGGGGTCAAAAAGATCACAAGAACGGTGAGCAAAAATCCCAGAATCACACGGGGAGACCTAGTGAATGACCTGCAGAGAGCTGGGACCAAAGTAACAAAGCCTACCATCAGTAACACACTACCCCGCCAGGGACTCAAATCCTGACATGTCCCCCTGCTTAAGCCAGTACATGTCCAGGCCCGTCTGAAGTTTGCTAGAGAGCATTTGGATGATCCAGAAGAAGATTGGGAGAATGTCATATGGTCAGATCAAACCAAAATATAACTTTTCGGTAAAAACTCAACTTGTCGTGTTTGGAGGACAAAGAATGCTGAGTTGCATCCAAAGAACACCATACCTACTGTGAAGCATGGGGGTGGAAACATCATGCTTTGGGGCTGTTTTTCTGCAAAGGGACCAGGACGACTGATCCGTGTAAAGGAAAGAATGTATGGGGTCATGTATGGTGAGATTTTGAGTGAAAACCTCCTTCCATCAGCAAGGGCATTGAATATGAAACGTGGCTGGGTCTTTCAGCATGACAATGATCCCAAACACACCGCCCGGGCAACGAAGGAGTGGCTTCGTAAGAAGCATTTCAAGGTCCTGGAGTGGCCTAGCCAGATCTCAACCCCATAGAAAATCTTTGGAGGGAGTTGAAAGTCCGTGTTGCCCAGCAACAGCCCCAAAACATCACTGCTCTAGAGGAGATCTGCATGGAGGAATGGGCCAAAATACCAGCAACAGTGTGTGAAAACCTAGTGAAGACTTACAGAAAACGTTTGACCTCTGTCAATGCCAACAAAGGGTATATAACAAAGTATTGAGAAACTTTTGTTATTGACCAAATACTTATTTTCCACCATAATTGGCAAATAAATTCATAAAAAATCCTACAATGTGATTTTCTGGATTTTTTTTCTCATTTTGTCTGTCATAGTTGAAGTGTACATATGATGAAAATTACAGGCCTCATCGTTTTAAGTGGGAGAACTTGCACAATTGGTGGCTGACTAAATACTTTTTAGCCCCAGTGTATATGTGAGTGTATGTATGTATGTGTGTGTGTGTATATATGTGTGTGTGTGTGTGTGTGTGTGTGTGTGTGTGTGTGTGTGTGTGTGTGTGTGTGTCTGTAATATGCGTATATATAACACGCGTGCATAATATCTCCCCTACAGAGAGTCTTTCCCCAACGACCTCCAGTTCACTATCCTCATGAGGTTCACTGTGGACCAGACTCAGACACCAAACCTCAAGGTAAATGTCTGTCTGTCTGTTTAGGGGGGGTAGATGTTTTGTTAATGTATGTTGAAAGAGATGGACTGATTGAGAAGAGGAAGGGGGAGTAAAAGGGATGTAGGGAGGGTTGAAAGGCAGGGACAGCTCTCCGTCACCAGACTCACCTACTGTCTCAGCAACCACGGTAACTATTGTATCAGTAACCATGGTAACCACTTTTCTGATATCACGGCTGTTTAACACTGGCTCTGCTCCCTACCCACCCGATCCCTGGACTCTGATTGGATAGCGACTGATATGCCTCCAATTAAACCCGCCAACCACTGGCTTTGCTCTCTGCAGTCTGAGCCCGCCTCACCTCCCCTTCCTCGCTGCCTCTCTATCCTCTCCCCTCCCTTTCCTCCATCTTCTCCCTCCTCTCACTTTGTATTTCCCCTTATACACTTGTTCGCTCCCTCCCTTTCCTCTCCCCTTCCCCCTCCCCACCTCCTTCACTTTCATTACCTCAACTTCCTCAATCTTCTTCTCCCTCCTTCACTCTTCACCTCACCTTCCCTTGCTATGCTTTCCCTTCTCTCATTTTCTTATGTAATTGTCACTCCTCTCATCCCTGTCCCAGTGTGTCCATCTGTCTCTGTCTTGCCTCCTCTCTCCCTCCACTACATCCTCTTCCTCCCTCCCCATCTCCCCTTCCTCCCCTCACCTACCTTCTCCTCTAACCTCTCCTCTCTCTCCCCTACCTTTCTCCCACTTCCCCTCTCCCCCTTCCTCTCTCCTCCCTCTCACTCTCCATCCCTCCCCCTCCCTCTCTCTCTAAGCCTGTGGGGAGGAGGGGAACGTGTTGTGGGCGGCGCAACATTAAATTGATTCCCCCTGCTTCAAGAACCATGAGGCGCGATGTTAAATTGTTCCCCCCTGCCACGAGAGCCCCCAGGGGGCACCACGCCTGCTGCTCTCTGAACGAGCAGGTCTCAGCCTGGAACCAATCCTCCCAGGTCAGTGTGCTCAGGGGGGAGCATTTTTATGACGCGCACACTGAGGAGCAGGCGGTCGGTCGAGGAAGTGTTTTGAATAGAGGAAGAGTGAGACAGAGATGGACTTTTTTTTGAAGGAATGAAAATATTGTAAAAGAGAAACTAATGTGAGAACGAAGAACGAATGTAAATGGTGGCTCTTTTTCCTTTAGTTTTCATTTGTCTTTATTGGTTTCTCCCCCCTCTGCCTCCTTCATGATAGCTGCCTGACTACAACTGTGAAGGAGACTAGCATATTACTGCAGCTTCTTTGTTGTTGCGGATGTTTACTTTGTGTTGCAGAGTAGAACTAGTTTCAGCTCAGAGTTAGGAAACTCCTGGGATGATCCATGAACCACACAGACAGAAGATGTGTGTAACAGTGGGTTCTCTAACCTTTTATACTCTGAATGTGTGTCCAGGTGAAGGTGGCTGTTCTGAAGTACATTGAGACCTTGACCCTGCAGATGGAGCCGCAGGACTTTGTGAACTCCAGTGAGACGCGCCTGGCTGTGTCTCGCGTCATCACCTGGACCACAGAGCCAAAGAGCTCCGACGTCAGGAAGGTACCTTACAGACATTTCTGTATGAGGCAATTTGTTGATTATTGGTTGACGCGAACTTTGATTGGTTTCGGATGTGTGTGTGTGTGTCTGTCTGTGTGTGTGTGTGTGTGTGTTCCAGGCTGCCCAGTCGGTGTTGATCTCGTTGTTCCAGTTGAACACTCCAGAGTTCACCATGCTGCTGGCAGCTCTGCCCAAGACCTTCCAGGATGGCGCCACCAAACTGCTACAGAACCACCTGAGGAACACAGGCAATGCTGCACAGGTAACGACACCTGGCCTTGGCTGTACCCCTCCCAGCAGGTAACGACACCTGGCCTTGGCTGTACCCCTCCCAGCAGGTAACGACACCTGGCCTTGGCTGTACCCCTCCCAGCCTGGCCTGATGAAGGATCTTAGGAGTTGGGAAACTAAAACGTCCTCTCATGTACTTGATGCTATTATGTGTTACTCTCTCCCCCAGGCCCCGACAGGAAGCCCTCTTACACGCCACACCCCCCGCTCTCCTGCCAGCTGGTCCAGCCCCCTCACCTCTCCTACCAACACATCACAGAACACATCCTCACCCAGGTAAAATACACACACCTCCCAATGTACACGCACAACCAGGTTACACACACAGACCTCAGAACACACCTAGGTAACACACACAGACCTCAGAACACACTCATATAATGACCTATTGTGATAGTAATATGACTGATGTGTTGTTGTGTGCAGTGCATTTGACTACGACACAGAGAACATGAACTCAGAGGACATCTACAGTAGTCTGAGAGGAGTTACAGAGGCCATCCAGAACTTCTCCGTCCGTAGCCAGGAAGACATGAACGAACCGGTCAGACGGAGGGAAGGAGAGGAGGTGGGGAGTGTGTGTGTGTGTGTGTGTGTGTGGAACCGACATGATGGGATGCATCTTAGAAAGGATTATTTATAGTCAGGTGAATTCTGGGGGTTTAAGCCTTCACACACAATGTTCCTGAGAACAGATATGTCCTGCCACTCCCCTTGTTGTGTGTGAGAGACACTGAACCCCATAACCTTCTGACCCCAACTGTTATCACACTGTCTGGTGTCAAAGCATCTCATCCCTACCTTTCTAACAAAGTGGATTTCACCGGAAATAGCTTTTTTATCTGGTGGTGTAAGCTAATATCAGGGGAAAAATGACACATTCAGTATTTTTACAGGTTAAAATACACTACTTGACCAAAAGTATTTGGACACCTGCTTGTCGAACATCTCATTCCAAAATCATGGATATCATTAATATGGAGTTGGTCCCCCCTTTGCTGCTATAACAGCCTCCACTCTTCTGGGAAGGCTCTCCACAAGATGTTGGAACATTGCTGCGGGGACTTGCTACCAGTCAGCTACGAGCATTAGTGAGGTCGGGCACTGATGTTGGGCGATTAGGCCTGGCTCGCAGTCTGCGTTCCAATTCATCCCAAAGGTGTTCGATGAGGTTGAGGTCAGGAATCTGAATAGGCCAGTCAATTTCTTCCACACTGATCTCAACAAACCAATTTGTGTATGGATCTCGCTTAGTGCACGGGGCACTGTCATGCTGAAACAGGAAAGGGCCTTACCCAAACTGTTGCCACAAAGTTGGAAGCACAGAATCATCTAGAATATCATTGTATGCTGTAGCGTTTAGATTTCCCTTCACTGGAATTAACGGGCCTAGACCGAACCATAAACTGTCCCACACCAGTATTCCTCCTCCACCAAACTTCAGTTGGCACTATGCATTGGGCCAGGTGGCATTTTCCTGACATCCTCCAAACCCAGATTCGTCCTCTGGACTGCCAGATGGTGAAGCTTGATTCATCACTCCAGAGAACTCGTTTCCACTGCTCCAGAGTCCAATAGCAGCTTTACACTACTCCAGCCGACTCTTGGTATTGCGCATTGTGATCTTAGGCCTGTGTGCGGCTGCTCGGCCATGGAAACCCATTTCATTAAACTCCCGAAAAAGCAGTTATTGGGCTGACATTGATTCCAGAGGCAGTTTGGAACTCAGGAAGGAATGTTGTAACCGAGGGCAGATGATTTTTACGCACTTCAGCACTCGGCGGTCCATTTCTGTGAGCTTGTGTGGCCTACCACTTCGCGGTTGAGTCGTTGTTGCTCCTAGACATTTCCACTTCACAATAACAGTACTTACAGTTGACCGGGGCAGGTCTAGCAGAGCAGAAATCTAATGAACTGACTTGTTGGAAAGGAGGCATCCTATGACAGTGCCACATTGAAAGTCACTGAGCTCTTAAGTAAGGCCATTCTACTGCCAATGTTTGTCTATGGAGATTGCATGGCTGTGTGCTCGATTTTATATACCTGTCAGCAACGGGTGTGGCTAAAATGGCTGAATCCAATCATTTGAAGAGGTGTCCACATACTTTTGTATATATAGTGTAGGTTGTGATGGGAGTATCGTGCGTGTGTCCCCGAGTGTGTACAGTATGTGAGATGTTATTCATTATGACACCCCTCTCCATGGTATGTTCCAAGGAAGGGCAATGTCCAAGCTGACATTTCCTCTAGAGGTCAGTCTGAAACCTGACCCGCCCACCCATCCTCAACCTGCCAATCAGAGCTCAACTGACTCCATCACCTGCCTATCACCTGACCCGTCAGGGGGTTTTCTGGTTTGAGTGAAAATATTAACAGGAACTGTAACAGGTCTCATATCTCTCCTCATTCCATCCATAGAATGATAAAAACCCTAACCCACACATACCACTGTGTGTGCGTGCATGCGATGACATGCACGCATTTCTGTCTGTCTGAATCATACCACCGTGTGTCTCCCTCTCTCCCCCTCCCTCAGGGTGGTAGTGCTGGTGCTGACCAGGTGGATGGAGGTCGTACAGCTCTGGACAACAAGACGTCTCTCCTCAACACCCCCCTGCTCTCCTCTTCTCCCCGGGGGTCCCGTGACCCCTTCACTGACTCCCCCTTCAAACACAGCGTCATAGATACTTCACTAGACGAATCAGACCAGCAAACTGACGGTACACACAAACACACATACAGTACCAGTCAAAAGTTTGGAAACACCTACTCATTCCAGGTTTTTTTTTTGTTTTTTTGTATGATTTTGTACTTTGTAGAATAGTACTGAAGACATCAAAACTATGAAATAACACATACGGAATCGTTTAGTAACCAAAAGTATTTAACAAATCCAAATATATTTGAGATTCTTCAAAGTGGCCACCCTTTGCCTTGATGACAGCTTTGCACACTCTTGGCATTCTCTCAACCAGCTTCATGAGGAAGTCACCTGGAATGCATTTCAATTAATGGGTATGCCTTGTTAAATGTTAATTTGTGGAATTTCTTTCCTTAATGCGTTTGAGCCAATCAGTTGTGTTGAGACAAGGTAGGGGTGGTATACAGAAGATAGCCCTATTTGGTAAAAGACCAAGTCCATATTATGGCAAGAACAGCCCAAATAAGCAAAGAGAAACGACAGTCCATCATTACTTTAAGACATGAAGGTCAGTCAATCTGGAAAATGTCAAGAACTTTGAAAGTTTCTTCAAGTGCAGTCACAAAAACCATCAAGCTCTATGATGAAACTGGTTCTCATGAGGACCGCCACAGGAAAGGAAGACCCAGAGTTACCTCTGCTGCAGAGGATAAGTTCATTAGAGTTACCAGCCTAAGAGAGGCCTCTCAACATCAACTGTTTAGAGGAGACTGTGTGAATCAGACCTTAGTGGTCGAATTGCTGCAAAGAAACCACTATTGAAGGACAGCAATAAGAAGAAGAGACTTGCTTGGGCCAAGAAACACGAGCAATGGACATTAGACCGGTGGAAATCGGTCCTTTTGGTCTGATGAGTCCAAATTTGAGACAGCCGTGTCTTTGTGAGACGCAGAGTAGGTGAACGGATGATCTCCGCATGGGAGGTTACCACTGTGAAGCATGGAGGAGGTAGTGTGGGGGTGTTTTACTGGTGACACAGTCAGTGATTTATTTAGAATTCAAAGTACACTTAACCAGCGTGGCTACCACAGCATCCTGCAGCGATACGCCATCCAATCTGATTAGTGGAACTTAGTGGGACTATCATTTGTTTTTCAACAGGACAGTGACCCAACACACCTCCAGGCTGTGTAAGGGCAATTTGACCAAGAAGGAGAGTGATGGAGTGCTGCATCAGATGACCTGGCCTCAACAATCACCTGACCTCAAACCAATTGAGATGGTTTGGGACGAGTTGGACCACAGAGTGAAAGAAAAGCAGCCAACAAGTGTTCAGCGTATGTGGGTACTCCTTCAAGGCTATTGGAAAAAGCAATTCAGGTGAAGCTGGTAGAGAGAATGCCAAGTGTGCAGAGCTGTCATCAAGGCAAAGGGTGGCTACTTTGAAGAATCTAAAATATATTTTGAGTTGTATAACATTTTTTTGTTACTACATGATTTCATATGTTATTTCATCGGTTTGATGTCTTCAGTATTATTCAACAATGTAGAAAATAGTAAAAAAATAAAGAAACTCTTGAATGGCTAGGTGTCAACTTTTGACTGGTACTGAATATTAATTTCCACTAACACACACACACACACACATGTATTCATATACACACACAAACACACACACACACACACAAAATGTATTGAAGTGTAATATGGGATAGATACTGATTGCCATCAATTTATCAATCTCAACCCCATTTGGTTGTTGCCCCTGACAGACAGCAGCATTGACCAATCAGAGCTGGTGTCTGAGCTGCTGAAGGAGCTGTCCAATCACAATGAGCGTGTGGAGGAGAGGAAGGCAGCGCTTTGTGAGCTCTTGAAGCTGATTCGAGAAAACACCCTGCAGGTCTCCTGGGATGAACACTTCAAAACCATCCTCCTGTTACTACTGGAGACGCTGGGGGACAGAGAGGTACACACACACACACACACTCAATATGTGCATCAATGCAATGAACACACTTTGACCAAACTCTCTCTCCCCTCTGCAGCATGTGATCAGGGCGTTAGCTCTGCGTGTTCTGAGGGAGATTCTGAGCCGCCAGCCCTGGAGGTTTAAGAACTACGCTGAACTCACCATCATGAAGGCCCTGGAGGCGCACAAGGACCCACACAAAGAGGTACACACACACGCATGTACACACACACTCCTTATAATATACACACACTCCATATAATCTCTTGCACATGCACACATTTACACTGGTATAATCTCTCTCACATACACACATTTACACTGGTATAATCTCTCTCACATACCCTCATACATTCACTCTCCTACTGTCATTCCTGAGTGTGTATAGGAGCTATTATAAATCTGGTACTATAACCCTGTTCCTGTGTCTGTAGGTGGTGCGAGCGGCAGAGGAGACTGCAGCCATGCTGGCGTCATCCATCAGTCCAGACCAGTGTATCAAGGTGTTGTGTCCCATCATCCAGTCAGCTGACTACCCCATCAACCTGGCTGCCATCAAGATGCAGACTAAAGTTATAGAGAGGGTCCCCCATGAAGGACTAGTCAGCATGCTGCCTGAGATAGTCCCCGGACTCATACAGGTAACACACACACACACATACAGGTAACACACACACACATACAGGTAACACACACACACACATACAGGTAACACACACACACACATACAGGTAACACACACACACACATACAGGTAACACACACACACACATACAGGTAACACACACACACACACACACACATACAGGTAACACACACACACACATACAGGTAACACACACACACACATACAGGTAACACACACACACACATACAGGTAACACACACACACACATACAGGTAACACACACACACACATACAGGTAACACACACACACACACACATACAGGTAACACACACACACACACATACAGGTAACACACACACACATACAGGTAACACACACACAGGTAACACACACACACAGGTAACACACACACACAGGTAACACACACATACAGGTAACACACACACATACAGGTAACACACACACACACATACAGGTAACATACAGGTAACACACACATACAGGTAACACACACACACAGGTAACACACACACACAGGTAACACACACATACAGGTAACACACACATACAGGTAACACACACATACAGGTAACACACACACACACACATACAGGTAACACACACACACACATACAGGTAACACACACACACACACACATACAGGTAACACACACACACACACATACAGGTAACACACACACACACACATACAGGTAACACACACACACACACATACAGGTAACACACACACACACACATACAGGTAACACACACACACACACATACAGGTAACACACACACACACACATACAGGTAACACACACACACACACACATACAGGTAACACACACACACACACACATACAGGTAACACACACACACACACACATACAGGTAACACACACACACACATACAGGTAACACACACACATACAGGTAACACACACACATACAGGTAACACACACACACATACAGGTAACACACACACACACACACATACAGGTAACACACACACACACACACACACACATACAGGTAACACACACACACACACACACACACATACAGGTAACACACACACACACACACACATACAGGTAACACACACACACACACACACACACACATACAGGTAACACACACACACACACACACACACATACAGGTAACACACACACACACACACACACACATACAGGTAACACACACACACACACACACACACATACAGGTAACACACACACACACACACACACACATACAGGTAACACACACACACACACACACACATACAGGTAACACACACACACACACACACATACAGGTAACACACACACACACACACATATATAGGTAACACACACACACACACATACAGGTAACACACATACAGATAACACATCCTCGTTATTCAGGGTTATGACCCACTGTCATGTTATGGAGGGCTATAACCCTTCTGTCGTGTAATACAGGCTAATAACCCCTCTATGTCATGTTATGCAGGGTTATGACAACTCTGAGAGCAGTGTGAGGAAGGCCTGTGTATTCTGTCTGGTGGCCCTCTACGCAGTCATAGGGGAGGAGCTAAAACCTCACCTCAACCAACTGTCTGGCAGCAAAGTGAGTGACCATGCCCACTTTCTACTAACCAGACCCATTATCTGTGTTCCAATACATCCACGCTAGCATACTTCATTCTTAAATTCATCAATACATTTTATATTACTGGATCAGGAGGATTCCAGAAGAACTGCTTCAGTTCTACAACCCAAACTCTCTTCTCTCTCTCCAGTTGAAGTTGTTGAATCTGTACATCAAGCGTGCCCAGTCCGGCTCCAGTGGTGGTGAGCCCCCAGCAGACAGCCTATAGAACAGATGAACAGCCCACGGGACAACTATGGAGCTGCACTCTCCCTCTGGAGACTTAACACGGACACACAAGGACACACTCTTACATGGATGCACAAACACATACATGCTTACATGAACACATGTGTGCACTTACTTACACGCTTACATGAAAACACATACGCTTACATCTGCTTACACATAAACATGCTGATAAGAAGGCTCTGACACACACATACACTGTCCTGGACCCCCCCTCCCCCTCATGTTACCTCCAAGTCGCCTACTGCAGGGCACTCTGCAATGCACTCTGGGAAGAGAGGAGTGTTGTAGTTCCCTTCACTGACGTTGAAGATCCAACCTGCTCTCTGAGATTCACCCTTGACGTCGACACACCTTGCCCTCTGACCCCGATCTCACTCTGAAGCCTCAACGCTAACGGTTTTAACTTTGGTTTAACTTCCTGGTTTTAGTAGAATAGGGGAGGGGCCGGAACAGCAGCATGATGTAGCCACACCCCAGGCAGGATAAACAGATAGAGGGTAGAGGAGCATGTATGTGTGTGATAGGGGGGTGTATATCTGTCAGCCTGTCCGTCATAGTGGTTGAGTGGGTTTTAGCCGCTGAAACTGAAGGCAAATCTGAAATGGCACCCTAATCCCTACGTAGTGGACTACTTTTGGCCAGAGCTACATAGTGTCACTGCATACGGCTCTGGTCAAACTATAGGGAGTAGGGTGCAATTTTGTCTCAAAGCGTTCTCTGTCCGTCGAATGGTGCTAGTTCCACCCTGTGGCAGTGGGAACATGGTACGACCTTCCCTGCACAGCACTAATGTTCATAAGCAGGTCACAGTAGATCATAACTGCTCTTAGCAGCTACGTAGGCAGTGAGTGTGAGGTATAGGAGGCATAATGTGCTTGGCTATGCATGACGATGATTTTAACAAGATCTTTTTATCCGGAGCCTATTAACTGTCACAGTAGAAGGGAGGGAGTGAAATTAAAGTTAATGATGTCCACCCCTTTCAGAGGAGTCCATGGTACCTTCCGCTGCTCCCCGCCATGTCTTGGATGAGCTCATTTCAGACAGAAAGAGAGGGAGAGGCTTATATACATCGAACTATGACCAGACATGGCTTATTATTATTAATATTATTATCACCTAGTGGATATGTAACTATACATGATATTATAAAAAAAATGTCATATCTGATAACGACGTCATTTAGGAGAGTCCCTGAAGGACGTGTGCGCTCTGCATCCTGATCTATTTTATTTTCTGTTGCACGTTCCGTAGTCTCTCTCACGTTAGTTTCCCCACCGGGGAGACATGTATTATTTACTGATCAGAAACTGTCGAGTCACCTTTCGCCCCCCTCCTCTTCTTTTTCCTTTCCTCTCTTCTGCTCCCTCTTGTTGTCATTCTCTCCCTCTTCTTGTGACATTCTAGTCTTCACTGTGTTTCCCTCAGTGCATTTACAAAGCTGTGCTTACAATAAAATGAAAAATAAAGAAAACTTGTACAGACCATAATAAACATGGTTTCTGTCTCCGTTACTGTGAGGGACAACTGTTCAGCTAACACACACCACACACACGCGTGTTCTAATTAAACCAAGTCATGTCCCTTGCGCACCGACTGGAATCAACTGGTAATTATTTACCAGAGGACAACACAGGGAAGATACTTCTTTCTGCTGGACAGTGTGTGTGAATGTCTAAATGTGAAAGCTGCAGAATAGATGGTCAATGTGAAAGCTGCAGAATAGATAGTCTACCTGAAGCTGAACTATAACCTCGTATTAGGCTCGGAATGTGTGGTTGAGAGAGGTAACTTCAGTAGTAGGCTGTTGTTGTAGTTATTGGAACTGTCCTGGAAAGGACAATGTGAAAAGAAAATATCTAAGCCAGTAGAGAACAGTTTGGGTTGTCCCTTTTAATGTGAATCCGGCCCACATGTGTGGCCTTTCACATTTCCTCTCAAACTGAATTGAATTCTTTTGTTTATTTTGATCCAGTACAATGATCATACAGTGCAGAATGGAAAGCATTCGGACCCCTTCACTTTTCCACATTTTGTTATGTTACAGCCTTGTTCTAAAATTGATTAAATGAAATGTTTTCCTCATCAATCTACACACAATACCCCATAATGACAAAGCGAAAATGTTTTTTAGTAATGTATTCAGACCCTTTGCTATGAGACTTGAAATTGAGCTCAGATGCATCCTGTTTCCATTGATCATCCTTGATGTTTCTACAACTTGAAGTCCACTTAGGGTGCATTCAATTGATTGGACATGATTTGGAAAGGCACACCTGTCGATTTTAAGGTCCCACAGTTCAGTGCATGTCAGAGCAAAAACCAAGCCATGAGGTCAAAGGAATTGTCCGTAGAGCACTGAGACAGGATTATGTCGAGGCACAGATCTGGAGAAGGGTACCAAAAAATGTCTGCAGCAATGAAGGTTCCCAAGAAAACAGTGGCCTCCATCATTCTTAAATGGAAGAAGTTTGGAACCACCAAGACTCTCCCTTGAGCTGGCCGCCCAGCCAAACTGAGCAATCTGGGGAGAAGGGCCTTGGTCAGGGAGGTAACCAAGAACCCGATGGTCACTCTGACAGAGCTCCAGAGTTCCTCTGTGGAGATGGGAGAACCTTCCAGAAGGATAACCATCTCTGCAGCACTGCACCAATCAGGCCTTTATGGTAGAGTGGCCAGACGGAAGCCACTCCTCAGTAAAAGTCACATGACTTCCCACTTGGAGTTTGCCAAAAGGTACCTAAAGGACTCTGACCATAACAAACAGGATTCTCTGGTTTGATGAAACCAGGATTGAACTCTTTGGCCGGAATGCCAAGCACCACGTCTGGAGGAAACCTGGCACCATCCCTATGGTGAAGCCTGGTGGTGGCCGCATCATGCTAGTGATGTTTTTCAGCGGCAAGGACTAGGAGACTAGTTAGGATTGAGGGAAAGATGAATGGAGCAAAGTACAGAGATCCTTGACGAAAACCTGCTCCAGAGTGCTCAGGACCTCAGACTGGGGCGAAGGTTCACCTTCCAACAGGACAACAACCTTAAGCACACAGCCAAGACAATGCAGGAGTGGCTTCGGTACAAGTCTCTGAATGTCCTGGAGTGGCCCAGCCGGAGCCCGGACTTGAACCCGATCGAACATCTCTGGAGAGACTTGAAATTATCAGTGCAGTGACGCTCCCCATCCAACCTGACAGAACTTGAGAGGATCTGCAGAGAAGAATGGGAGAAACTCCCCAAATACAGGTGTGCTAAACATGTAGCGTCATACCCAAGAAGACTAGAGGCTGTAATCGCTGCCAAAGGTGCTTCAACAAAGTACTGAGTAAAGGGTCTGAATACTTATAACATTTACATATTCCTGTTTTTGCTTTGTTATTATGGGGTATTGTGTGTAGATTTAATCAATTTTAGAATAAGTAACAAAATGTGGAAAAAGTTCAGGGGTCTGAATACTTTACGAATGCACTGTTTGTGAGGCATGGGATATTGGAATAATACTTGGTGACCAAAGTTCATAGCAGTTTATATATTCACAAGTTAATATGTGACATTACCTGATTCTTAACTCAAGATAAGGGTGGGTAGTCCTGCTATTGCAGGAGTGAAGATTCATGGCTGATTTATGTTCTTTATAAATGCACACTGACCTCTAACAGCATGAAATCCAGACACAGGGTTATGGGTTAACATGTGTCTCCTAAAGAGCCTCTGTGTCACCATCCCAAATATCTCTCACCACAATCATTCCAACTAACTACATCTGAATTCACTTCTGTTGGCCTTGGTCCAACACCGCATCTATCCATTCCTCTCTTTTCTATAATACTGTTCTCTGGAAGCAGAGGGGTGTGAACATGCTAGCCTGTAGTAGCTGACTATTTTCACTGATTTATGATGTCTCGGTTGAATTGTGTATTATGATTATGTGATGGGTTGCCTGTGCCTGCTATGAACTGGTCACGTCGGTGTTATAACGTCGATGGGTCGACGAAAGCTCCGAGGGAGCCCATTGGCTGAGCTGGGTGCGCTTGGCACCAGAGCGGCTCTCTGATTGGCCCATAGACTCTGTGGCATCTACTGCGGCTGGAAGATTTTTTTTTTTATGGTTTTGTGAGGGCATAGTCTGTTGAGAAGCCATGTTTATGCTGGCTGCTTTTGTGACAACTGCCACTCTTCTGATGTTTAAAGACTCTTATTTAACCGGCCGGGAACTGTAGCCCTGGTCACAAGTCCGCGATGAAAAAAGGAGAGAGGTTTCGGAGGGCACAGGAAGCGCTGGCTGCGACCTTCGCATAGGAGGATTCCAAACATCCGTGAATCAAAAGCAAGTGAAGTTTGCTAATGCTACTAGCCTGTTAATGCTAGCTAGTTAATTCAGACGGACATTGCGTGGGAATGCGGTGTGTGGACTGTCAACAACATCCCCCTGCAATTACGTAATGTTGCTAGCTAGCTAGGTGGCTAGCTTTGGCTGGGTTTGGATATTACGGTGTGCCATATCCCCGGCGAAATTGACTTTCGAGGACCGCAGTTGAGCTAACTAGCGCTAGCTGGGTAGCTAGCGTTAGTGGTGCAGGGTTTTGCTAGCAAACGGTTATTTAGCATGCTGCTGGTAATCAACCCAACGTAATGGTTGTGGATTTTGTTGTTAACTTGCTAGCTAACGTATGTCTGTTAACTTTACCTAGCTAGTTAGTCTGTTTGTAGTCTTCACATCAGTCCAGATGTCTACTTTCACTTGCCAGCCATATTGTAACCTATTATGGCGATATATCACCCAGCTAGTGGAGCGCTATCAATACACTGTTATTCGATCTTCAGTTAGCTAGCTACAGCAGTTATCTAACAGCTAACTAGCCATCTTCTTAGCCAACCACCAGTAGCTAGCAGTAGCAAACTATCTAACTAGCTACCTTGGTTAACTTTCTCTTAAATCTTCTCTAGTCCACCAGCAGCGGTTTATTCTCCCGCTAGCTGCGGTCCCTTCACCGGAGGCAATCTGGCGGCCCTTCGGCTAGAGGCGGAGGAGAAGGAACTGGGGGCCATGGCCTGGGTGCTGAAGATGGACGATGCCACCATCGAGTCAGGGCTGGTACACGACTTCGATGCCAGTCTTTCGGGCATCGGGCAGGAGCTGGGGGCTGGCGCCTACAGTATGAGGTTAGAGAGACCGTTTGGTATACAAAATAGATATCACTGTGTCTGGACATGGGATGGAAGCTACAAATTGTTCCCACTCTGTCTCCTAAACCCTGGGATTCACCCAATATGGAGGAATGACATTTTGTGTGTGTTGTATCGCATCCCCTCTGTGTGGTATGTATGTGTTGGTCTTTGTTTTGGGATGGAGGGGACCATCACAGCAGGTTGCCATGGAGGACAGAGGGCTTAAATACCCTACTAGACACAAAGAGGGGGGGGGGGGGGGCAGTGGCAGAATGTCGGGAACATAAACCCTAAGCACAGGGAGGGAGGGGGGATAAGCTCTCACCCACCACCTCTCTCTGGGTGCCTGTGGCACCTCTTGAAGTGAACGCAACATGGTGTAACTGGGGTTGCTATTGCAGCAATAAGCTGGGATGCTCAGGGGAGTTTGTAACTGTACCAGTCAGATCATCCACTATGGAACAGTCAGGAAAAGACACACACACACACCCATTACCTCAGTGTCACACACACAGTTATGAAACACCACCCTCACAGTACCGCAACAGCCCTATGTGTGTTTTCCCCACAGATGTTTTTGTGAAGTAGGTTGTGTTTCTGTGGGAAAGAACTCCAGGACTGTCAGCTGTCTTATCAGGATCCTCCCTGTGTGTGTGTCTCACATGTTTAGAGAGCAGCTGTGGTGCTCAGTAGGAACAGAATGTCTGTTTGTCAGTGGAGCCGGCTCCTCATGTGTCAGGAAGCAGATGCAGTTTCCTTGGCAGCAATGCTGAGTGGGGAAGCGGCTCTGCAACTGGCATGCCATGCAGGAGGCGTTGGGTTAGGGTGGGACAGGGAGAATACAGTACACTGTCTGCAGTAGTTGTGTTTATGAGAGGGGTCTATTCCAGAGTGAATTATACCATGACATTCAGGGGGTCTCTATTTTTTTTATGTGGGACCTTGTTTGTGTGGATGTGCTTGCGTATGCAATAAACAGTAGACATGTCGTTTACTGGTATATCATTTGGCATGAACACAGCCATTCACAATGTTTTAATCTTATTGTCAAACAAATCTCTTCAAAAAATTGCCTACCTGCGCATGTTCGTCCACTCCAAAATAATTCCAGCAGCCAAACAGTGCACATTTGCCATTTGATTAATGGAACGAAACATCTCTTACAAATCACAAGTGTAATGACATTTGCTGATTTTCATTGGGTCTACACTCTTGTAACCTTAATTAATTGGTGCTTTACTGACAGTATGACCTTTTTTTTGTAGAAAGAAAAGTTGGGACACGTGAAATTCCAACTTGTAGCGCATGGTACTTGTAACCCCAGGGTTGTGGGTTTGATTCCCGCAGGGAACCAGTACGAAAAAAGTATGGAAATATATGAACTCACTACTGTAAGTTGCACTGGATAAGAGTGTCTGTCTGCTAAATGACAAAAATGTAACATTCGATACGGGACCTTTGCGGGATGACAAGTGCACCCACATGGATTGTTTTGGTTAAACCATGTCATGGCAGTGGACTTGTTTAATTTGGAATAATCTTTTTATTTAAAGATATACCACTCTAGCAGACTAATTCACACTATGGTCTGTTCCAATAGTTCAAGGATTCCTTCCTCTCCCTTCATTGCCTATTTTCTTTCACTGATCTGACATCACTGGATCGATGGAATCTATTTATTGAAATATGTTCACCTATCCAATCTTGTCAGATTCTTAGTTTTTACTTGAAGGTAGAGGTCTTCTACAGCTTGACTTGTCCTTAGAGCATTATGTGGACTTTTAAATTCAGACTGCCAACTTCCCCCACATTTTCAAAGTGAACTTAATTAACCTGAGCTGTTCCAGGGACCATGAACACATTTCTTGGCATATAGGAGAGACTTTGGTTACCCGGGCACACACACACTTCTGCCGAGCGCTAGGATCCGTTAGGGTGAGCTGGGGACAGGCTGTCTGTCTGGAGCTGGTGCCAAGTGTCTGTGTGCAGGTTATGTCAGACTGGCTCGTATGTTGTAAAACAGAAAAGTATTTTCCAGTGGGACACTTCCAACTGTTACTGTTTCAACAGGGCTACTTAGTCTTACTTAACTAGTCTCTCTCCCACCATCTCTCTTTGTCTCTCCAGTGATGTGCTGGCCCTGCCAATCTTTAAACAGGAGGACTCCAGTCTTCCTTCAGACTGTGAGAGCAGCAGTCTCAACCCTCCCTTCCAGTACGTTCTCTGTGCTGCCACCTCCCCTGCTGTCAAACTACACGATGAGACACTCACCTACCTGAACCAAGGTGACTTACTCACACACTCCTGTCATGGGAAACTACCTTAACTATGCTGTACACAAACCCACACTCACATGGTAATGCTTAATAGCTCTCCACCAATAGCAAGAAAGGATGTTGTCTATTTTCAAACAGCAGAGATACACAATCACTCAAACCTCATCTTAACCCCCTCTGTCTCTCAGGCCAGTCTTATGAGATCCGTATGCTGGACAACCGAAAGCTGTCCGAGTTACCAGAGATTAACAACAAGAGTGTCAAGGTCAGAAATATTAATATTGCAGATTTTCTGTGTGCGTGGTTTCTTTGTAGTTATGATTGTTGCGGTCTTTGAGCCGGTGGTGTTTGATAACTGTGTGTGTGTAGAGCATTGTTAGGGTGGTGTTTCATAACTGTGTGTGTAGAGCATTGTTAGGGTGGTGTTTCATAACTGTGTGTGTGTGTATGTAGAGCATCGTTAGGGTGGTGTTTCAAAACTGTGTGTGTGTATGTAGAGCATCGTTAGGGTGGTGTTTCAAAACTGTGTGTGTGTATGTAGAGCATCGTTAGGGTGGTGTTTCATAACTGTGTGTGTAGAGCATTGTTAGGGTGGTGTTTCATAACTGTGTGTGTAGAGCATCGTTAGGGTGGTGTTTCATAACTGTGTGTGTGTAGAGCATCGTTAGGGTGGTGTTTCATAACTCTGTGTGTGTAGAGCATCGTTAGGGTGGTGTTTCATAACTGTGTGTGTGTGTGTAGAGCATCGTTAGGGTGGTGTTTCATAACTGTGTGTGTAGAGCATCGTTAGGGTGGTGTTTCATAACTGTGTGTGTAGAGCATCGTTAGGGTGGTGTTTCATAACTGTGTGTGTAGAGCATCGTTAGGGTGGTGTTTCATAACTGTGTGTGTAGAGCATCGTTAGGGTGGTGTTTCATAACTGTGTGTGTAGAGCATCGTTAGGGTGGTGTTTCATAACTGTGTGTGTAGAGCATCGTTAGGGTGGTGTTTCATAACTGTGTGTGTAGAGCATCGTTAGGGTGGTGTTTCATAACTGTGTGTGTGTATGTAGAGCATCGTTAGGGTGGTGTTTCATAACTGTGTGTGTGTATGTAGAGCATCGTTAGGGTGGTGTTTCATAACTGTGTGTGTGTATGTAGAGCATCGTTAGGGTGGTGTTTCATAACTGTGTGTGTGTATGTAGAGCATCGTTAGGGTGGTGTTTCATAACTGTGTGTGTGTATGTAGAGCATCGTTAGGGTGGTGTTTCATGACAGAAGACTCCAGTACACAGAGCACCAGCAACTGGAGGGGTGGAAATGGAATCGCCCTGGAGACCGTCTCCTAGATATCGGTAAGAACACTGAAGTGTGTGTGTAGCAGTCAGTACATGTGATGCCTTAAGGGGGGGTGTTGTTCTGTATGTAATACTAATTTGCAGTGTGTGTGTAGACATCCCCCTGTCAGTGGGTATTGTGGAGGCGAAGGCCAACCCCGCTCAGCTCAACGCTGCCGAATTCCTCTGGGACCTCAACAAGAGAGCCTCCGTGTTTGTGCAGGTAACACACCAGTCAACACACACACACTTCCCTGTAGTCACATTGACTCAGACTCTCCTCTGCCTCTATTCTCTCCATCCATTGTGTGTGTAGGTTCACTGCATCAGTACAGAGTTCACCCCTAGAAAGCATGGAGGAGAGAAGGGAGTTCCCTTCAGGATCCAGATCGACACTTTCAGACAGGGAGACAACGGAGAGTACACTGAACACCTCCACTCTGCCTCCTGCCAAATCAAAGTCTTCAAGGTACACACACACACAGGGTGGCAGGTAGCCTAGTGGTTAGAGTGTTGGGCCAGTAGCCGAATAGATTGCTAGATCGAATCCCCGAGCTGACAAGGTAAAAATGTCATTCTGCCCCTCAACAAGGCAGTTAACCCATTGTTCCAAAGCCGTCATTGAAAATAAGAATTTGTTCTTAACTGACTTGCCTAGTTAAATAAAACACACTCATATTCTCTGAACAGTCAATCACACTTACACACTTTGACATACTAAGTCAGATGACAAGCCTGCACCTGATTTAACATTCTGCATTCTCTCTTTTTCTCGCTCCCTCTCTCTCTTTCTCTCCTCCCCCCAGCCAAAGGGGGCAGACAGGAAACAGAAGACTGACAGAGAGAAGATGGAGAAACGAACGTCTCAGGAAAAGGAGAAGTACCAGCCCTCCTACGACACAACCATACTATCAGAGGTTTGTCAGTCTGGGGGTTTGAATGGCATTTAATTAGGACTGGAAAACTAGAAGGCACTTAATGAAACAGAGTTTGCATGCATTGGAAGTGTCACTTACGGGTATTAGTAGGCAAGTTTTAGATCTGTTTTGTTTGCAGTCAGATTGTGAGTGTGCATGTTTGTGTGAAACTTAGTGTATGTGTTTGTGTAGATGAGGCTGGAGCCCATCATAGAGGAGGCAGGAGACTATGAGCTGAAGAAGTCCAGCAAGCGGACGCTGCCGGCTGACTGTGGGGACTCGCTGGCCAAGAGAGGCACTGTAAGTGTCCTATATAATATACAGTAAATTCGGAAAGTATTCAGACTCCCTCCAATTTTCCACATTTTGTTACATTACAGCCTTAGTCTAAAATTTGTTCAATTGTCGTCGTCCCCCTCAATCTACACCCAATACCCCATAATGACAAAGCAAAAACTGTTTTTTAGAAATGTTTGCAAATGTAAGAAGAACCCAATGGTCACTTTCAGGCCTTTATGGTAGTGGCTAGCCGGTAACCACTCCTCAGTAAAAGTCACATGACAGCCCACTTGGAGTTTGCCAAAAGGCACCTAAAAGACTCTGACCACGAGAAACAAGATTCTCTGGCCTGGTGAAACCAAGATTGAACTCTTCGACCTGAATGTCAAGCGTTATGTCTCAAGGAAACTTGGTACCCTCCCTACGGTGAAGCATGGTGGTGGCAGCATCATCCTGTGGAGAAGTTTTTCTGCGGCAGGGACTGGGAGACTAGTCAGGATTGAGGGAAAGATGAATGGAGCAAAGTACAGAGATCCTTGATGAAAACCTACTCCAGAGCGCTCAGGACCTCAGACTGGGGCGAAGGTTCACCTTCCAACAAGACAACAACCTTAAGCACACAGCCAAGACGACGCAGGAGTGGCTTCGGTACAAGTCTCTGAATGTCTGAGTGGCCCGGACTTGACCCGATCAAACATTTCTGGAGAGACCTGAAAATAGTTGTGCAGCGACGCTCCCCATCCAACATGAAAGAGCTTGAGAGGATCTGCAGAGAAGAATGGGAGAAACTCCCCAAATACAGGTGTGCCAAGATTGTAGCGTCATACCCAAGAAGACTCGAGGCTGTAATCGCTGCCAAAGTCACTTCAACAAAGTACTGAGTAAAGGATCTGATGTTATGTAAATGTGATATTTCCTTCATTTTTTTTTATTTAAAAAAATAAACGTGCAAACATTTCTATAAACCTGTTTTTGCTTTGTCAGTATGGGGTATTGTGTGTAGATTGATGAGGGGGAAAAAAACTATTTCATCCATTTTAGAATACGGCTGTAACCTAACAAAATTTGGTCGAGGGGTCTGAAAACTTTCCAAATGCCATGTATATCCTATCCTTGACTTATTCCATATTTTGTTGGTACAGCCTGAATTCAAAAATCTACACACAATATCGCATAATGACAAAACAAAAACATGTTTTGGGATTTTAAAAAAAGTATTAAATGAAATACAAGAATATCTAATTTACCAAAGTTTTCACATCCCTGAGTCAATACATGTTATAATCACCTTTGGCAGCGTTTACAGCTGTGAGTCTCTGGGTAAGACTCAAAAGAGCTCTGCACACCTTGATTGTACAATATTTTCACACGTATTCTTCAAAAAATTCTTCAAGCTCTGTCAAATGTGTTGTTCATCATTGCTAGACAGCCATTTTCAAGTCTTGCGATGGATTTTCAAGCTGACTGACTAGGACCCTCGGGAACATTCAATGTTATCTTGGTAAGCAACTCCAGTGTATATTTGGCCTTGTGTTTTAGGTTATTGTCCAACTGAAAGATGAATTTGTCTCCCAGTGTCTGTTGGAAAGCAGGCTGAGCCAGGTTTTCCTCTAGGATTTCGCCTGTGCTTAGCTCTATTCCATTTTATTTTTATCATCAAAAAAAACGTCCTCGTCCTTGCCAAGCATACCCATAACCTGATGCAGCTGCCAAGCATACCCATAACCTGATGCAGCCACCTCCATGCTTGAAAATATTAAGATTGGTGCTCAGTGTTGTGTTGGATTTGCCCCAAACATAACACTTTGTATTCAGGACATTAAGTTCATTTCTCTGCCACATTTTTGAAAAGTTTTACTTTAGTGCCTTGTTGCAAACAGGATGCTTTGGAACATTTTATTCTGTACAGGCTTCCTCCTTTTCACTTTGTAGTTATTCCACAATACTAAATTACAATGTTGTTGATCTATCCTCAGTTTTCTCCTATCACAGCCATTACACTCTGTTTTAAAGTCACCATTGGCCTCATGGTGAAATCCCTTAGCGGCTTCCTTCTCCGTCAACTGAGTTAGGAAGGACACCTGTACCTTTTGTAGTGATTGGGTGTATTGATACACCATCCAAAGTGTAATTAATAACTTCCCCATGTTCAAAGGGATATTCAATGTCTTTATTTTTTCCCATCTACCATTAGGTGGCCTTTGCGAGGCATTGGAAAACCTCCCTGGTCTTTGTGGTTGAATCTGTGTTTGAAATTCACTGCTCGACTGAGGGACCTTACAGATAATTGTATGTGTGGGGTACAGAGACGAGGTAGACATGTTAAACACGCTTGTACACATTTTGACTTGTTAAACAAATGTTTACTCCTGAACTTATTTAGGCTTGCCATAACAAAGGAGTTGAATACTTATTGACTCAAGACATTTCAGCTTTAAAACTTTAAAAAAAAAATAATTTCAAAAACACCATTCCACTTTGACATTATGGGGTATTGTGTGTAGGCCAGTGATACAAAATCTCAATTTGATCCATTTAAAATTCAGACTGTAATATAACAATGTGGGAAAAGTCAAGGGGTGTGAATACTTTCCGAAGGCACTATATATTATATAAACATCCTCCACTCCTGTCAAGGCAGTGAATATAATATGTGGAGTGGTTTGATGCTTGCTAATTGGTGACGGTAATGCTCAGTAGTATTATCGCAGTGTGTTGTCTCTCTCTCCTCTCTGGTCAGTGTTCTCCGTGGCCTGATGCCTACATCAGCTCTCCCCAGACAGCTGGCCCCTCTTTCTCCTCTACACCGCTCTCCACATACACTGCCTCCTCTGTACCTGACAGGTAGGCCCGTGTGTGAGAGTGAGAAAATTCTGTGTGGACATAGTGAGATAATGCTGACTGTGACTGTTGTATTCCAGTGGCCCCTCGTCGCCCAATCACCAGACAGACCCTGTCAGCCAAGTCGTCACAGAGGTTAGTATACATCATACACACACGGACAGACGTGTCTCAAATCCTGTAAAAACTTCTCATTTAACAAAAGCCTCCAGTTTAGGTTGTATTTATGTTGAAATTCATTGTTATCCCCCCCAACACACCCTCTTCTCTTTCTCTATATCCCTCTCTCTAGCAGCTCAGTCCTACGGCTACCATCAAGGAGGCTCAGAAGTGGCTTGTCAAGAACCGCTTCAACACATATGCACGACTCTTCTCCCACTTCTCAGGTACACACACACTCTTCGCATTGTGTAGGTTATTTTGTAGGAGTTATTAAAGTGAACCTGTTGTAATGTCATCCAGAGGTGGCGCTCCTAGTGGCTGGGGACTTGAACTTCTTATGGCTGCAATCCCGTTATTGGGAGCGATGTGACAACAGCCAGTCAAAGTGTAGGGCGCCATTTTCAAAACATCAAATCTCGTAATTAAAATTCCTCAAACATACATGTATCTCATACCATTTTTAAAGCTATTCTCGTTGTTTATCCCACCACAGTGTCCGATTTTCAAATATGCTTTATAGCAAAAGCACCACAAACGATTGTTAGGTCACCACACAGCCACAGAAAAACACAGCCATTTTTTTTCCCAGCCAAAGAGGAGTTTCAAAAAGCACAAATAGAGATAAAATGAATCACTAACCTTTGACGATCTTCATCAGATGACACTAATAGGACTTCATGTTACACAATACATGTATGTTTTGTTAAAGTTCATATTTATCAAAATATGAGTTTACATTGGCACGTTACATTCACTAGTTCCAAAAACATCCCAAAATTTGTCACAATAGCCGCCATGTTGACGTCAACATGATCAAGAAATTACATGATAAATATTCCCTTACCTTTTGATCTACATCAGAAAGCACTCCAGGAATCCCAGGTCCACAAATGTTTGTTTTGTTCGATAATGTCCATTATTTATGTACAAATACCTTCTTTTGTTAGCGCGTTTGGTATACATATCCAAACGCTCATTCTGGTCAGCGTTACGTTGGACAAAAACTTCAAAAAGTTATTTTACAGGTCGAAGAAACATTTCAAACTAAGTACAGAATCAATTATTAGGATGTTTTTAACATTTAGCTTCAATAAAGTTCCAACCGGAGTATTCCTATTTGTCTTCATGAGCAATGGAACGCAAGTGAATACCATGAGGAATACGCGTGATCAGAAAATGTCTGTCTGCCAGACATCTGATAGTAGAATCTATCATTCACTCCCACAACACCATAGAAGTCTCATTAACATGTCTGTTGATGGTTGACATCTAGTGGAACCCCTAAGCAGTGCAACATCATTAATATCTCAAGGGGATTTCATTGGGGACTCTGGTGAATACATACAGAGCTCAGATTTCTCCCTTCCTATTTTGATTTCTCCTCAGGATTTTGCTTGCCATATGAGTTCTGTTATACTCACAGACATCATTCAAACAGTTTTAGAAACGTTTGTGTTTTGAATCCAATACTAATAATAATATGCATATATTAGCAACTGAGACTGAGGAGCATGCCGTTTACTTTGGGCAACTTATTCATCCAAGCTACTCAATACTGCCCCCCCAGCCATAAGAAGTTAATGCAGGGTAACTTAAATCAGTTTTACCTCATTTCTATCAGCATGTTAATCGTGCAACCAGAGGGAATAAAATTCTAGACCACCTTCACTCCACACACAGAGACCCGTACAGAGCTCTCCCTGCCCTCCATTTGGCAAATCTGACCATAACTCTTTCCTCCTGATTCCTGCTTACCAGCAAAAATGAAAGCAGGAAGCACCAGTGACTCAATCAATAAAAAAGGGGTCATATGAAGCAGATGCTAAACTACAGGACTGTTTTGCTAGCACAGACTGGAATACGATGGCATTGAGGAGTACACCACATCAGTCACTGGCTTTATCAATAAGTGCATCGAGGATGTCCTCCCCACAGTGACAGTACGTACATACCCCAACCAGGATTCATTGATTACAGGCAACGTCCGTACTGAACTAAAGGGTAGAGCTGCCTCTTTCATGGAGCGGGACTCCAACCTGGAAGCTTATAAGAAATTCCGCTATGCCCTCCGACGAACCATCAACCTGGCAATGCGTCAATACAGGACTAAGATCAAATTGTACTACACCGGCTCCGACGCTCGTCTGATGTGGCAGGGCTTGCAAACTATTACAGACTACAAAGGGAAGCACAGCCGAGAGCTGCCCAGTGACACAAGCCTACCAGACGAGCCCAACAACTTCTATGCTCGCATCGAGGCAAGTAACACTGAAGCATGCAATGAGAGCATCGGCTGTTCCAGGCGACTGTGTGATCACGCTCTCCGCAGCCGACGTGAGTAAGACCTTTAAACAGGTCAACATTCACAAGGCCACAGGGTCAGACGGATTACCAGGACGTGTACTGCGAGCATGCAATGACCAACTGGCAAGTGTCTTCATTGACATGTTCAACCTCTCCTTGTCTGTAATACCAACATGTTTCAAGCAGACCACCATAGTCCCTGTGCCCAAGAACACAAAGGTAACCTTCCTAAATGACTACCGACCTGTAGAACTCACATCTGTAGCCATGAAATGCTTTGAAAGGCTGGTCATGGCTCACATCAACACCGTTATCCCAGAAACCCTAGACCCACTCCAATTTGCATACCGCACCAACAGATCCACAGATGATGCAATCTATTGCACTCCACACTGCCCTTTCCCACTTGGACAAAATAAACACCTAATGTGAGAATTCTGTTAATTGACTACAGGTCAGTGTTCAACACCATATTGCCCTCAAAGCTCATCACTAAGCTAAGGACCCTGGGACTAAACACTTCCCTTCAACTGGATCCTGGACTTCCTGACGGGCTACCCCCAGGTGGTAAGGGTAGGTAATAATTCATCCGCCATGCTCATCCTCAACACGGGGGTCCCTCAGGGGTGCGTGCTCAGTCTCCTCCTGTACTCCCTGTTGACTGCAAGGCCAGGCACGACTCCAACACCATCATTAAGTTTGCAGACGACACAACAAGCTTGATCACTGACAACGATGTGACATCCTATAGGGAGGAAGTCAGAGACCTGACCGTGTGGTACAAGGACATCAACCTCTCCCTTAACGTAACCAAGACTAAGGAGATTATTGTGGACTACAGGAAAAGGAGGACCGAGCACTCCCCCATTCTCATCGACTGGGCTATAGTGGAGCAGGTTGAGAGCTTCAAGTTCCTTGACATCCACAACACCAACGAACTAATGTGGTCCAAGCACAACACGACAGTTGTGAAGAGGGCATGACAAAACCTATTCCCCTCAGGAGACTGAAAAGATTTGGCATGCGCCCTGAGATCCTCAAAAGGTTTTACAGCTGCACCATCGAGAGCATCCTGTCGCAACACTGCCTGGAACGGCAACTGCTCGGCCTCCGACCGCAAGACACTACAGAGGGTAGTGCGTACGGCCAAGTACATCACTGGGGCCAAGCTTCCTGCCATCCAGGACCTCTATACCAGGCGGTGTCAGAGGAAGGCCCTAAAAATTGTCAGACTCCAGCCAACCTAGTCGTAGAATGTTCTCTCTGCTACCGCATGGTAAGCAGTACCGGAGCGCCAAGTCTAGGTCCAAGAGGCTTCTAAACAGCTTTTACCCCCAAGCCATAAGACTCCCAGACTATTTGCACCCCCCCCCCCCCCCCACCCCCACGCTGCTGCTACTTTCTGTTATCTATGCGTAGCCACTGGTGCCTCACACATTGACTCTGTACCAGCACCCCCTGTATATAGCCCCTCTATTGTTATTTACTGTGGCTCTTTAAATATTTGTTATTCTTATCTCTTTTTGGGGTGGTATTTTCTTAACTGCACTGTTAAGTGCTTTCAAGGAAGCATTTCACAGTAAGGTCGACACATGTTGTATTTGGCGCATGTAACAAATAAAATGTGATTTGATGTGTAGGTTGTGACTTAATGAAGTTGACCCGGGATGACCTGGTTCAGATCTGTGGAGCTGCTGATGGAATCAGACTCTTCTACACACTCAGATCCAGGTGGGTGGGTGAGTGAGTAAGAGGGGGACGTGAGTGAGTAAGGAGGTGGGTGGGTGGTGTGTGAGGGAGGGGGTGGGTGGGTGTGAGGGGGTGTGAGTGAGGGGATGGGTGGGTGTGTGTGAGTGAGGGGATGGGTGGGTGTGAGTGAGTGAGGGGATGGGTGGGTGTGAGTGAGTGAGGGGATGGGTGGGTGTGAGTGAGTGAGGGGATGGGTGGGTGTGAGTGAGGGGATGGGTGGGTGTGAGTGAGTGAGTGAGTGAGGGGATGGGTGGGTGTGAGTGAGTGAGGGGATGGGTGGGTGTGAGGGGTGGGGATGGGTGGGTGGGTGTGAGGGGATGGGTGGGTGTGAGTGAGTGAGGGGATGGGTGGGTGTGAGTGAGTGAGGGGATGGGTGGGTGTGAGTGAGTGAGGGGATGGGTGGGTGTGAGTGAGTGAGGGGATGGGTGAGTGAGGGGATGGGTGGGTGGGTGTGAGTGAGGGGATGGGTGGGTGTGAGGGGGTGGGTGGGTGGGAGGGAGGGGGGTGAAATGTGATTCGGAACATGAATCATATTTGCCTTGGGAAGATGTATTTTAAAACATAAATAAGTGAAATGATCCCCCACTCAGGGCAGAGTGTTTAGTACCTGGCAGAGTGGGTGAGACAGGTTATGTGAATTTGTGCATCTCTGATTTATATTCTTGTTTATCTGTGTATAACGTGTAAGTATCCTTGCAGGTCGGTGCGTCCCAGGTTGACCATCTATGTGTGTCAGGAGGGTGATGTGGAGAGCCCCCTGCTGGAGAGACGCTGCGACAGCGAGAACGGAGAGCACAGTGACTCACCTAACTTATATGGTAGGTGTGTCTCACAGGCAGGCAGTGGCACCTTAATTGGGGAGGACAGGCTCATAATGGCTGGAACGGAACCAATGGGATTGTATCGAAACGCATCAAGCACATTGTTTCCATGTGTTTGATACCATTCCATTCACTCCGTTCCAGACATTGTTATAAGCTGTCCGCCCCTCAGCAGACTCCTGTGGTCTCCTCCGTTATACCACCACAATTGTTTACTTATGGATAAAGCTACTTTTTCTATGAGGACTCATTTGGAATATACTGTACACCTTTGTGTGTCCATTTTATAGAAGCATCAGTGTGCGTGTGTTTTAATGGGGGTGTGTGTTTTAATGGGGGTGTGTGCAGTATACCATGCTCTATACCTGGAGGAGCTGACGGCTGCTGAGTTGATCAGGAAGATGGCGTGTGTGTGTGGTGTTCCACTGGGACAGATCAACCAGGTCTACCGACAAGGACCCACAGGAATACACATACTGCTGAGTGACCAGGTAAGCACATACCTACACATTGTGTGAATTTTATCTTTGACTAGGAAGAGCTGATGTTCTTTGTCCATCAGGTGTTTGCATTATATTTACATACTGCCTTTTTACCTTTTATTTTTATTTAACCAGGTAGGCAAGTTGAGAACAAGTTCTCATTTACAATTGCGACCTGGCCAAGATAAAGCAAAGCAGTTCGACAGATAAAACGACACAGAGTTACACATGGAGTAAAAACAAACATACAGTCAATAATGCAGTATAAACAAGTCTATATACAATGTGAGCAAATGAGGTGAGAAGGGAGGTAAAGGCAAAAAAGGCCAAGATGGCAAAGTAAATACAATATAGCAAGTAAAATACTGGAATGGTAGTTTTGCAATGGAAGAATGTGCAAAGTAGAAATAAAAAAATAATGGGGTGCAAAGGAGCAAAATAAATAAATAAATTAAAATTAAATACAGTTGGGAAAGAGGTAGTTGTTTGGGCTAAATTATAGGTGGGCTATGTACAGTAACATTCCTTGTTTTTATGAGTATTTAATGTTGAAGTTTATTCATGTTGTTCCCCAGGTGGTTTATAACTTACCTGATGAGAGCTGCTTTCTCATTGGCACACTCAAAGGTATGTTGATAGTCTGTGTGTCTGGCCCTAGACATTTATTTTCTAGTTTCTATTTCCCATGTTTGGCCTCCATGCTAACACTATGTCTTGTCTTTCCCTCTCTTTCTCTCTCTCCCTCTAGATGAAACGGGGGAGGGGCTCCACCTGGTTTTGAAGTAGCGATGGAGGACGAGAGCGTGATGACATCACTGAAAACTCCTCCCTCTGTGAATAGCAGAGCAGTCTCCCTCCCTCCCTCCCTCTCTCTCTCCTATCGTTCAGATTGCTATGTGTAAGGCAGAAGGACAGAGGGACTGAACTGAAGCCATGTTAACGTTAGAATCTGACGCGGGTGTGACCACTGTTTCATATTGAAAACACTATTACTGAGGGGGAGAGAGGGGGAGGCTTGTGGCGTGTTTTATTCTCTCCATTTCTTTATAGTTTTATAAGTGGGGAGGGGTAGGCTGCCCCCCACAGAGAGGCTCATAGAGGCAGTGCTTTAGGCTTCAGCCAGGGCTAGGCCAGTAGTCAGTGCTGTAATGCCATGTGACTTGAACATACAGATTGATGGACAGACAGACGGACCCCAGACGTTTGATCTCTTTTGCTTTGACTGAGACTCGACAACTTCCACGGAAGCAGAGCTGGCAACTAATAAACTCAAACAGAACAAACTGTCTAGAACATGTCAGTCATTCCTCTGAGGGCCAAATGTCTGCAGATTTGTGCTCCACCCTTGTACTTTATTGGTGAATTAAGGTCAGTAATTAGTAAGTAACTTCCCTCACCTGGTTGTCTAGGTCTTAATTGAAAGGAAAAACCTGCAGACACTCGGCCCTCCCAGGAATGAGTTTGACGCTGATCTTGAACAACAGTCTCTGTGTGGTTGTGTATATTGTGTAGAACACAGTAGTCTAGATATGAACGTTCTAGATCTGTTCCCAGACATTCTAGAACTAGTGAGGATGGGGGTCCTCTTAGCCAATCAAGTCAAGATTTGACTGTTAGGGGTGTTAGCATTCTGTTAGCCAGTGTCTAACAGGGCCTGTTCTGGTTCATGTATCATATGAACCAAGTCTGATACCATAATATACAGCCTGCTTTCATAGACTAGACACAGTAAATGTAAATCCGGGACACTCAAATTAGTATGATACACGACATGACCAAAAGTATGTGGACACCTGCTCGTCAAACATCTCATTCCAAAATCATGGGCATTTAATATCGAGTTGTCCCCACCCCCTTGCTGCAATAACAGTCTCAACTCTTCTGGGAAGGCTTTCACCTAGATGTTGGAATATTTCTGCAGGGACTTGCTTCCATTCAGCCACGAGCATTAGTGAGGACAGGCACTGATATTGGGCTATTATGCCTGGCTCTCAGTCTGCCTTTCAATTCATCCCAAAGGTGTTCGATGTGGTTGAGGTCAGGGCTCTGTGCAGACCAGTGAAGTTCTTCCACACCGATCTCGATAAACCATTTCTTTATGGATCTCTTTGTGCACGGGGGCCACAAAGTTGGAAGCACAGAGTCGTCTAGAATGTCATTGTATGCTGTAGCATTAAGATTTCCCTTCATTGGAACTAAGGGGCCTAGACCGAACCATAAACTGTCCCAGACCATTATTCCTCCTCCATCAAACTTTACAGTTGGTACTATGCATCGGGGCAGGTAACGTTCTCCTGGCATTCGCCAACCTCAGATTCGTCCGTCGGACTGCCAGATGGTGAAGCGTGATTCATCACTCCAGAGAACGCGTTTCCATTGCTCCAGAGTTCAATGGCGGCGAGCTTTACACCAATCCAGCCAACGCTTGGCATTCCTCATCGTGATCTTAGGCTTGTGTGCGGCAGCTCGGCCATGGAAACCCATTTCATTAAGCTCCCAATGAACAGTTCTTGTGCTGACGTTGCTTCCAAAGGCAATTTGAAACTCGGTAGTGAGTGTTGCAACCGAGGACAGACTATTTTTTTTGTGATCCCGTTCTGTAAGTTTGTGGCCTGCCACTTTGCGGCTGAGCCGTTGTTGCTCTTAGACGTTTCCACTTCACAATAACAGCACCTACAGTTGACCGGGGCAGCTCTAGCAGGGCATACATTTGATGAACAGACTTGTTGGAGAGGTGGCATCCTATGACTGTGTCACGTTGAGTCACTGACATTCGACTTCCAATGTTTGTCTATGGAGATTGCATGGCGGTGTGCTCGATTTTATACACTTGTCAGCAACGGGTGTGTCTGAAATAACCGAATCCACTCATTTGAAGGGATGTCCACATACTTCTGTATATATATAGTGTATGTTATGTTTGGTATGGTTACATTAGACCAAAGGTTACCTAAAGCAAAAACGAAAGGAGCGTGTTCAAATATCATCACGGACAACTTCAGCATTTTAGCTAATTAGCAACTTTGCAACTACTTAGTACTTTTTTAGCTGCTTTGCAGCTTCTTAGCATGTTAGCTAACTCTTGCCTTAACTCTTTAACCCACCTCCTAACCTTAACCCCCAAACCTAACCCCTAGCCTAGATATCGTTAGCAAACTAGCTAATGTTAACCACCCTTAGATGTCAGTGGTGGGAAAAGTACGAAGTATCCATACTTGAGTAAAAGTATAGATACCTTTTTATAGAAAGTTACTTAATTAAAAGTGAGTCGGATTGTATAATACTACTTGACTAAAAGTCTGAAACTATTTGGTTTTAAATATACATAATTTATCATTCCTTATATTAAGCAAAGCAGACAGCACCATTTTCTTGTTATTTAAATTTATGGATAGCCAGGGGCACACGGAGTTTGACAATTTTCCTGTCCTGCTTAGCATTCAAAATATGAGTACTTTTGGTTGTCAGGGAAAATGTATGGAGTAAAAAGTACAATATTTTGTTTAGGAATGTAGTAAAGTAAAAGTTGTCAAAAATATAAATAAGTGAAGTACAAATACCCCAAAATACTACTTAAGTAAAAAATACTTTGAAGTACTACTTAAGTACTTTACACCACTGGCTAATGTTAACTACAACAAATTGGAATTCTTAACATATTGTACATTTTGAAAAGGACAAATTGCGAATCGTAACATAAGAAATGGATGATGGACATCCACAAATTAGTGGCATTATATGACATTATTTTATTTAAGTAGGCAAGTCTGTTAAGAACAAATTCTTATTTACTAAGACAGCCAAACCCGGACGACGCTGGGCCAATTGTGCACCACCCTATGGGACTCCCAATCACGGCCGGTTGTGATACTAAATTAAGTGTCTCGGATTTACGTACAGATTAATACTGAGACCACGTTGCAATATACCCCAGCCTATTTCAGAGCAGGACAGAGGATTTCCACTGGAGACCCAGCCTGTGTAAGCATCATGGATACTTGTTTCACCCAACTCAAGTCTCTTAAATGACATATTTTTACTGTCTCTTTTAACGTTTTTAGTTTGTCTTTTGATGATGGTAGTTTCTTTGTTTGTCTGTTGTGTAAGATAATGTGTCTCTGATGCCATGCTTCTCACTGTTCGCTAGGCTTCGTTTTATTTTTCTCACACATACACTACCCTACATGTTTATTTGGACAGTGAAGCTAAAACTTTTGATTTGGCTCTATACACCTGGATTTGAGTTCAAATGTTTTGTTGAGGCGACAGTACAGAATGTTGCCTTTTATTTGAGGGTAATTTCATACATATTTTAACATTTAGAAATTAATGCACTTTACGTATCTAGATGCACAAAGATCATATCCCCAAATCATGCATACCTCTCACCATTACCAATCACAGGAGGGTATAATTTTGTTTGGGGGGGGGGGGGGGGGTATTGATATTTAAGCCTGTAACTTCCTCACTCATCATTATTCATGATTTAGCCATGATTATCTGTAATAATGGTAGCATCCACATTAATATAGATGTGTTCAGAAACATTATTTACAATAAATGTGACTCCAAAATGACAATACTTTATTTACCACTAATTTCTACTGGGCACAAAATAATCTGAAACACAACCAAAACAAACTGAAAGTGCATCCAACAAGTTTGTAGAGTCACAAGCTTGATGTAGGCATTGCGTGACAGGAATATGGGGCCAAATACTAAACTGTTGTTTAAATTGAATACACTATATTTCTATTTGTCCAAATACTTATGACACCTTAACTGGGGGGACTAGATACATAGCACTTTCATTTCTATATGGTAAAACATATGTATGAAAATACCCTCAAATAAAAGGTGAAATTCTTTACTGTCACCTCAAACATTTGATCTCAAGTTCAAAATGCTGGAATATAGAGCCAAATTAAAAGGTTTAGCTTCACTGTCCAAATAAATATTTAGGGGGTGGACACTGACTATACTCAGACTATTGACATGAAGGAGAGGGGCAAGGCTTAAATAAACTCACTATGAAATGGACCAAACTGATTTGGGAAGAAGTCGATGTTAGAACAGGTGTGTCTGGTAGTGAAACCAGGGGCGTATCCAAGGTGTAGCCTTCCTTCACACCTGACAGGATGGGCTGGAAACCCTGTCTGTGTTCTTAGATCTGTCACTGGCTGTATAGTTAGTCGTTGACTGCAGGCAGTGGAAACTGGCTGTGTGAGTATGTGTGCATGTGTTTATCTTCCCCTACCCCACAGCAATTATTGCCAAGGCTAACTTAGTTTAATTTCAGTAGTTATCACTGCTTTCCCACTTGGCATGAACCCTGCTTAGTTTGCCTTTTAGTAAAGAGCATGAGTTGGCGGAGGAGAGTAAGAAGGTTGTTTTTTTTGTCCGAAAAAGTGTAGCCCAGTCATCCCTATTTTCTCCCCCAGAAATAAAAGACCAAGTCTGCACTGAAAACCACAGAAATCCAACTTGATGTAGTGTGTTGTTTGTGAACCACGCCCTTCACGGAACCTGGGAGAAATAAAGTGAATATTATTAATAATGTTGAAGTGAAACTGAACATCACCTCCATTGTGTGTCACCTACTTCAACAACACCAGAGACTGAGGAGCACAGGGGCCTGTTCAGGGTGGTGCATCATTACACAACGTTAAGATAGAAATGTATGGTGTTGAACGGATATGATCGTCTGTCAGATATAATAGGGATTCATGGAAGCTCTATTCATTCTATTTTTTATCTGCAACGTTCAGAACGTATACACCCCAGCTCTACAGACCTTGGTCAAACACAGAATGCGGGGAGTCTTTCACACAGAAATGTATGTGTAAAAAATGTGTAATACAGTGATACCTGTCCTAGTTCTAGCAACTTGTGTTCCCTGTCTCTGTGTGTCAGTGAGGAGGTGATCACTGTGTTTCTGTACAGCCTACAGTCAAACTGGAGATGCACACACACACACACACACTTCTGTTCTGGAAATAAAACGATTTCATAAAGATGGTGTGTGTTTATTTATGATTGTGATAAGGGCCACATACCATAACATGCTATGAACCATAACACAAATTGTATAGAAAACATGAATACATGTAAACTCAGCAAAAAAAGAAACATCCCTTTTTCAGGACCCTGCCTTTCAAAGATAATTTGTAAAAACCCAAATAACTTCCCAGATCTTCATTGTAAAGGGTTTAAACACTGTTTCCCATGCTTGTTCAATTAAAAATAAACAATTAATGAACATCCACCTGTGGAACGGTGGTTAAGACACTAACAGCTTACAGACGGTAGGCAATTAAGGTCACATTTATGAAAACTTAGGACACTGAAGAGGCCTTTCTACTGACTCTGAAAAACACCAAAAGAAAGATGCCCAGGGTCCCTGCTCATCTGTGTGAACGTTCCTTAGGCATGCTGCAAGGTAGCATGAGGACTGCAGATGGGGCCAGGGAAATAAATTGCAATGTCCGTACTGTGAGACGCTGAAGACAGTGCTACAGGAAGACACGAGGGACAGCTGCTCGTCCTCACAGTGGCAGACCACGTGTAACAACACCTGCACAGGATCGGTACATCCGAACATCACACCTGCGGGACAGGTACAGAATGGCAACAACAACTGCTCGAGTTACACCAGGAATGCACAATCACTGCTCAGACCGTCCGCAATAGGCTGAGAGAGGCTGGACTAAGGGCTTGTAGGCCTGTTGTAAGGCAGGTCCTCACCAGACATCACCGGTAACAACGTTGCCTATGGGCACAAACCCTCCGTCGCTGGACCAGACAGGACTGGTAAAAAGTGCTCTTCACTGACGAGTTGCAGTTTTGTCTTGCCAGGGGTGATGGTTGGATTCGCGTTTATCGTCGAAGGAATGAGTGTAACACAGAGGCCTGTTCTCTGGAGCGGGATCGAGGTGGAGGGTCCGTCATGGTCTAGGGCGGTGTGTCACAGAATCATCGGACTGAGCTTGTTGTCATTGCAGGCAATCTCAATGTTGTGTGTTACAGGGAAGACATCCTCCTTCCTCATGTGGTGCCCTTCCTGCAGGCTCATTCTGACATGACCCTCCAGTATGACAATGCCACCAGCCATACTGCTCATTCTGTGTGTGATTTCCTGCAAGACAGGAATGTCACTGTTCTGTGTTCTGTGTTCTGCTATGGCCAGCGAAGAGCCCGGATCTCAATCCCATTGAGCACGTCTGGGACCTGTTGGATCGGAGGATGAGGGCTAGGGCCATTCCCCCCAGAAATGTCTGGGAATTTGCAGGCCTTGGTGGAAGAGTGGGGTAACATCTCAGAGCAAGAACAGGCTAATCTGGTGCAGTCCATGAGGAGGAGATGCACTGCAGTACGTAATGCAGCTGGTGGCCACACCAGATACTGACTGTTATTTTTGATTTTGATCCCCCCTTTTGTTCAGGGACACATTCAATTTATCTTAGTCACATGTCTGTGGAACTTGTTCAGTTTATGTCTCAGTTGTTGAATCTTGTTATGCTCATAAAATATTTACACGTTAAGTTTCCTGAAAATAAACCCAGTTGACAGTGAGATGACGTTTCTTTTTTTGCTGAGTTTATTAAGCTGCAATATGTAACTTTTTGGCCAACCACCAAATTCACAAAGACGTTAGTTATAGATCTGTCATTCTCAATGAAAGCAAGTCTCAGAAGCAGTAGATATGTTCTATGTGCGCTATTTGTATGCGTCAATTAAGTGTATTTTTGCTTCTTGAACTTTTGGTTTTGTACACCAGCTTCAAACAGCTGAAAATACAATATTTTTGGTAATGGAGAAATATATTTCACAGCAGTTAAGATCGTACAATGATTCTCTACACTACATAACTGAAATTATGCAAACTTTTAGAATTTTAGCAACCAGGAAATGACGGAGCACCTTTAAATATAAATAATCATAGACATGTCCTGTCTAAATAAAGCCCTTAATGTAAGCATCCAATAACATGAAGAAAAAAAATACATCGAGATATCAGAAACCTGTATTGCCCCTGTCCAGCCCTCACTGCGTCTGCGCAGCTCGCTCTATGCGTCAACGTCTTCTGACGTTTGCAGCAGAATCCAGGAAGTGAGGAGTCGCTTGTTGTTTTTGGCGATTGATAGTCCTTTCACATTTTATTTGTTACTTTTCGCGGGCCAAAAATGGCGACTTTTATTTCTGTCCCGTTAAAGAAGTCGTCTGAAGTCGAACTAGTTAAACCGCTCTCGAAATTCGTTACGGCGACATACCCAACGGGCGAGGATCAAGCTGAGTATATCCGATCCGTGGAGGAGTTGAACAAGCTGCGCAAGAGTGCTCTGGGGAGGCCGCTCGACAAACACGAAAGCTCGCTGGAAATCCTCCTGAGGTTTGAAATACTGCCGCACTGACGTAACTAGCTAACTCCAGCTAGACACCTAACAGTTAACTAGCTATTTCACCTGTTTGGAAATGGCTGGGCTACTAGTTAACTCCATTGCCGCACCCTGAAATTCTCGGAAGCAGTTTTTCCTTTTGAGTCATGTGTTTAACAATTTATGAAAAGTTAACGCATTGACAATCAATGTCCATGTGATGCTACTGTAATGGCTCAATAACGATTTCTACATGTGAAATGAACCTGCTGTCAATTAGTAAAGTAACTAGCTAGCTTGTTTAGCTAGCTAGTTAACTAACTTCCATGTTAGCCAATTCCAATAAACATTAGCTTAAAACAGTGACAATTAAGTAATGGCTATTTCCTTGCCAGAAGTTACCGACCCTACAAGCGTAATGGTAGGGTATGTATTTTCTGACAGGGGTATTTCCCAGCTGTCATCCTCATGAGTCAGTTTGACCGGCCCCAATATCAAATTTGAATGTGTCATTGTCAAATTATCTAACCTCATCAAAATCTCCATGTTTCTAGCTAGTGTTTATTGATATGTTATTACAACATTATACAAGTAATGTTAGTTTCAGGAGGGTTACGCGGGGGTGGTTTCAGGATGGCTAACATTACCTCCTGTGCCATAAAGACTCGGACCCCTTGGAAGGTCCCTCACTATCGCTTCTTGATAGATACTCAACTGATCCAAGATCTAGGTGGGAGGATGCAACCCTACACATAACTTTCAGAGTAGAAGTAGGCTATGCTATATAATGTACATTTAATATAGTCTGCCTGCCTCGGAGGCATTATTCAGCTAAATCCGAGCCATCTCATCTAACAAGAATACCCACACTGGGAGATGGTAGGAATGTTTTGCATAGAGTTCCATGGAGGAAACTGGACTGTTATTTGGTTAACAAACCTCCTCTACCCTACCAAAGATGTGTCTCCAGTCCTGTGTGATATCACCACACGTATCTTGGAGTGGTGACCTATTGACTTTTCTGATTTTCTTTCCTCAGTTTCTCCAGCCAGTCATCTATTCTATACAGTAGGCTACTAGTGATATGAGCAGGATTTAGACTTTGCTCCCCTGTATAGAATCAATTGACTAATAGTTTAGCATTGTATTGTCCACAAAGCATTATTTAATACTAGTGCGTTACAATAGAGCCTTGGCATCTCTGTTTGCTGTAAGGAGTGTTTGCTGGAGGAACTTATTCAATGTTAGCATAGGCTTCCTAACTACAAGATGGGATAGGGACATGCTATTGCTGGCCTACAGTATGTTAGCGTTCAGGCTACGCTTTGCTATACAGAGTGGGTAGATGCCTAGGAGGTGAGTCTTAGCATTGTAGCCTCTTAGCTCTCAGCTCATGTACAGAGTGAGCCATGTGCCAGGTAGCTATGGCAACGGGCCTTGTATTCCATATCCCTTTCACAGCTCTGCAGACAGACTGCCATTGTGTCAGCAGCAGTGGTCTAGTCACCAGCAGACCTGTCTAGGACAGAACTCTAAACTGTAAAAAATTATTTGTTTTCCATCAAATACTTGAGGTTCGCATGTTCCACATTAACTACCCCGGTGTAATGGATCCAATGGAAATGTACCCAAAAATGCAAACTCTGTATGTACTTTGGTCCCATATGTACTTTGGTCCCTACCAGGGATGTACTTTGTTCCCTACCAAGTAGTCACAGCCTTGCTAATCTTAGTGTAACCATTGTTTGTACCTAAAAACCTTCAGTGCACCCACCTAGCGACCGCTCTTCTCCTCCCTCTCCCGTTCTCCCTACACTTCTAACCCCCCCTCTCCTTATTTTCCCATTCTCTCACTGCACTTCTGTAAGTACTCCTCATTCCCTCCTTCCTTCACATTCTTTCATTGCCTCTCTGACCTGAGAGTCAACTATAGTACCAGGTTTGTTCCGCCAATTAGGTGCCTTTTGACCGAGACGCAATTAGGGATGCACGATATATTGGTGAACATATCGGAATCGGCCGATGTCTAGTTTAACACCCGATATGCAAAACCATGTCACAGCTGACGTGCATACCTATATAACAAAGGTACATGACGTAATGATGCCACGTACAATTTTGAGCTATAAGTGCAACACAGCATTCCTAAACTAGCCCACAATGTCTGCTGTGTGGCTCGAGCAGTCAAGTCAAAATTTCAGCGTAACAACTCAAAGGTGAAATCTATTAAAGCCAAGATAATGGAATTCATTGCCCTTGATAATCAAACGTTCTCTGTCGTGGGTGATGTTGGCTTTCGCCAACTGGTCGAGCACCGATTAACAATACCAAGTGTGCAATTTTTTTCGATGTTGCCCTACCGGAGTTACACAGTAATAGCATCACTGCTATGAGCTTCACAACATATATACACTGCTCAAAAAAATTAAGGAAACACTAAAATAACACATCCTAGATCTGAATGAATGAAATATTTGAATGAAATACTTTTTTCTTTACATAGTTGAATGTGCTGACAACAAAATCACACAAATTATCAATGGAAATCAAATTATCAACCCATGGAGGTCTGGATTTGGAGTCACTCAACATTCAAGTGGAAAACCACAATACAGGCTGATCCAACTTTGATGTAATGTCCTTAAAACAAGTCAAAATGAGGCTCAGTAGTGTGTGTGGCCTCCACGTGCCTGTATGACCTCCCTACAACGCCTGGGCATGCTCCTGATGAGGTGGCGGATGGTCTCCTGAGGAATCTCCTCCCAGACCTGGACTAAAGCATCCGCCAACTCCTGGACAGTCTGTGGTGCAACGTGGCGTTAGTGGATGGAGCGAGACATGATGTCCCAGATGTGCTCAATTGGATTCAGGTCTGGGGAACGGGCGGGCCAGTCCATAGCATCAATGCCTTCTTCTTGCAGGAACTGCTGACACACTCCAGCCACATGAGGTCTAGCATTGTCTTGCATTAGGAGGAACCCAGGGCCAACCACACCAGCATAATAACTACATAATTGACTGTTGCTATCGAAGTCATTCTAAAGGATAGGTTTAACAGGGCAAATTAAGTATAACCATACTCCTATAAGTAATATCAATAATAATATTTAGTCCTATATAGCCTTTTACAAGGGGTCTGAGGATCTCATCTCGGTACCTAATGGCAGTCAGGCTACCTCTGGCGAGCACATGGAGGGCTGTGCGGCCCCCCAAAGAAATGCCACCCCACACCATGCTGGAAGATGTTGCAGGCAGCAGAACGTCCTCCACGGCGTCTCCAGACTGTCACGTCTGTCACGTGCTCAGTGTGAACCTGCTTTCATCTGTGAAGAGCACAGGGCGCCAGTGGCGAATTTGCCAATCTTGGTGTTCTCTGGCAAATACCAAACGTCCTGCACGGTGTTGGGCTGTAAGCACAACCCCCACCTGTGGACGTCGGGCCCTCATACCACCCTCATGGAGTCTGTTTCTGACCGTTTGAGCAGACACATGCACATTTGTGGCCTGCTGGAGGTCATTTTGCAGGGTTCTGGCAGTGCTCCTCCTGCTCCTCCTTGCACAAAGGCGGAAGTAGCGGTCCTGCTGCTGGGTTGTTGCCCTCCTACGGCCTCCTCCACGTCTCCTGATGTACTGGCCTGTCTCCTGGTAGCGCCTCCATGCTCTGGACACTACGCTGACAGACACAGCAAACTTTTTTCTTTTTTTTTAACCTTTATTTTACTAGTCAGTTAAGAACAACTTCTTATTTTCAATGACGGCCTAGGAACAGTGGGTTAACTGCCTGTTCAAGGGCAGAACGACAGATTTTGTACCTTGTCAGCTCGGGGATTTGAACTTGCAACCTTTCGGTTACTAGTCCAATGCTCTAACCACTAGGCTACACTGTCACATCTCGCATTGATGTGCCATCCTGGATGAGCTGCACTACCTGAGCCACTTGTGTCGGTTGTAGACTCCATCTCATGCTACCACTAGAGTGAAAGCACCGCCAGCATTCAAAAGTGACCAAAACACCAGCCAGGAAGCATAGGAACTGAGAAGTGGTCTGGTCACCACCTGCAGAACCACTCCTTTATTGGGGGTGTCTTGCTAAATGCCTATAATTTCCACCTGTTGTCTATTCCATTTGCACAACAGCATCTGAAATTTATTGTCAATCAGTGTTGCTTCCTAAGTGGACAGTTTGATTTCACAGAAGTGTGATTGACTTGGAGTTACATTGTGTTGTTTAAGTGTTCCCTTTATTTTGTTGAGCAGTGTGCTATGGAACACCGTTTGAGTCTTTGCGTGTCAAAATGATACAGTAGTATAGTTAAATCTGTACAAAAAAAGTCAACAAGCAAGCAAACACACATTCTTATTTTCAATGAAGGCTTAGGAGCGGTGGGTTAACTGCCTCGTTCAGGGGCAGAAAGACAGATTTTCACATTGTCAGCTCGGGGGATCCAATCTTGCAACTTTAACTAGTCCAACGCAATAACGACCTGCCTCTCTCTTGTTGCACTCCACAAGGAGTTACGCGAATGCAGTAAACCAAGGTAAGTTGCTAGCTAGCATTAAACTTATCTTATAAAAAAAACAATCCATCATAATCACTAGTTAACTAGATATTATCAAGCGTGTCCTGCGTTGCATATAATCTGACTGAGCATACAAGTATCTGACTGAGCAGTGGTAGGCAGAAGCAGGCGCGTAAAGATTAATTCAAACAGCACTTTTGTGCGTTTTGCCAGCAGCTCCTCGTTTTGCGTCAAGCATTGCGCTGTTTATGACTTCAAGCCTATCATCTCCCGAGATGAGGATTGTGTAACCGAAGTGAAATGGCTAGCTAGTTAACCCTCGCTAATTTTCGTTGTGTTGCTGGTTCGAGCCCAGGGAGGAGCGAGGAGAGGGACGGAAGCTATACTGTTACACTGGCAATACTAAAGTGCCTATAAGAACATCCAATAGTCAAAGGTTAATGAAATACAAATGGTATAGAGGGAAATAGTCCTATAATTTCTATAATAACTACAACTTAAAACTTCTTACCTGGGAATATTGAAGACTCATGTTAAAAGGAACCACATAAAAGGAAGCACCATATGTTCTCATGTTCTGAGCAAGGAACTGAAACATTAGCTTACTTACATGGCGCACATTTTACATGGAACATATTGCACTTTTACTTTCTTCTCCAACACTTTGTTTTTGCATTATTTAAACCAAATTGAACATGTTTCATTATTTACTTGAGGCAAAATGGATTTTATTGATGTATTATATTAAGTTAAAATAAGTGTTAATTCAGTATTGTTGTAATTGTCATTATTACAAATAAATAAATAAAAAAATCGGCCGATTTAATCGGTATCGGCTTTTATGGTCCTCCAATAATCAGTATCGGCGTCGAAAAATCATAATCGGTCGACCTCTAGTCAATACTGTTGAAACTATTTCATCTGGGGTTTTTATTTATTTTTACACATTTAAATATTTGTAGCTACTTTTTAAGTAAATTCCTGCACTCAACTTGTGCAATACATTAGGAGATAAAGAAGATTGCGTTCTTAATTTCACCTGTCACAATTTTTCATTATGAAGCTTACTAGTAGTCCCCAGTTACGTGGTGTTTGTTTACAAGCACACAAGGACGGAAGACTGGAGCCTTGTGAGTCACTCACAGCATGTTCCAGGTGGTCTAGTTACAGTATAGAGTTCACAAATGTTCTCCAACTATGTATCTTATATCTATTAAGTCAACTGTCTAAAATTCACTAAATGCTCTGCAGTTGTCCATTTGGTTTGTTCATTTAGAAGCTATCTAGCTAAGTGGTTAGCTTCTTCCAAAATCAAGCTTTGCTTGGAAACAGTAGAGAATGAATCAAGAGCCTTGCTGTCTAATACAGTGCATTCGGAAGTATTCAGACCCCTTCACTTTTTCCACATTTTATTACGTTACACACTTATTATAATGTGTAATAAAAAAAAATCCATATCAATCTACACACACTACCCCATAATGACAAAGCGAAAAAAAAGTTGTTTAAACATTTTTGCAAATGTATACAAATAAATCAAGTATTCAATAATCAGACTCTTTTGCCAGGTCACAGTTGTAAATGAGAACTTGTTCTCAGCTAGCCTACCTGGTTAAATAAAGGTGAAATAAATAAATAAAAATATGATACTCAAAATTGAGTTCAGGTGCATCCTGTTTCCATTGATCATCCTTCAGATGTTTCTACAACTTGATTGGAGTCCACCTGTGGTAAATTCAATTGATTGGACATGATTTGGAAAGGCACACACCTGTCTATATAAGGCCCCACAGTTCACAGTGCATGTCAGAGCAAAAACCAAGCCATGAGGTCGAAGGAATTGTCCGTAGAGCTCCGAGACAGGGTTTTGTCAAGGCACAGATCTGGGGAAGGGTACCAAAAAAATTCTGCATCATTGGCTTTCATCATTCTTAAATGTAAGAAGTTTGGAACCACCAAGACTCTTTCTAGAGCTAGCTGCCTGGCTAAACTGAGCAATCTGGGGAAAAGGGGATGTGGTCATGGAGGTGACCAAGAACCCGATGATCACTCTGACAGCGTTCCTCTGTGGAGATGGGAGAACCTTCCAGAATGACAATCATCTCTGCAGCGCTCCACCAATCAGACCTTTATAGTAGAGTGGCCAGACGGAAGCCACTCCTCAGTAAAAGGCACATGACAGCCCGCTTGGAGTTTGCCAAAAGGCACCTAAAGACTCTCAGACCATGAGAAACAAGATTCTCTGGTATGATGAAACCAAGATTGAACTCGTTGGCCTGAATGCCAAGCGTCACGTCTGGAGGAAACCTGGCACCATCCCTACGGTGAAGCATGGTGGTGGCAGCATCATGCTGTGGGGATATTTTTCAGCGGCAGGGACTGGGAGACTAGTCAGTGTCGAGGGAAAGATGAACGGCGCAACGTACATAGAGATCCTTGATAACCTACTCAGGACCTCAGACTGGGGCGAAGGTTCACCTTCCAACAGGACAATGACCCTAAGCACACAGCCAAACAACACAGGAGTGGCTTCAGGATAAGTCTCTGAATGCCTTGAATGGCCCGGCCAGAGCCCGGACTTGGACCCGATCAAACATCTCTGGAGAGACCTGAAAATAGCTGTACAACGACTCTCCCCATCCAACTTGACAGCGCTTGAGACGATCTGCAGAGAAGAATGGGAGACAATTCCCAAGTACAGGTGTGCCAAGAAAACTAGTGGCTGCCAAAGTTTCTTACTGAGTATAAATAAAACAATATTTACATAAGCATTCAGCAGGTAGCCTAGTGGTTAGAGCGTTGGACTAGTAACCCGAAAGATCCCTGAGCTGACAAAGTTCAAATCTGTCGTTCTGCCCCTGAACAAGGCAGTTAACCCACTTCATAGGCCATCCATTGTAAATAATAATTTGTTCTTAACAGACTTGCCTAGTTAAATAAAGATAAAATTTTGTATAAAAATACAAAATTCCAGAGTATCCTGGTATGGCACAAGGCAGGTATGAGAATCTGGATTCCGCCCAAGCGTAGTTGGTCAGTAACACAGTCAATAACATCTCTCTCTTCTGTAGGTATTATGATCAGCTGTGTGCCGTGGAGCCAAAGTTTCCCTTCTCTGAAAACCAGGTACATATAACCTCTCATCCACTCAATACAAAATACACACTGTTGCTGAAAACAATAGAATACAGTATGTGTCTGTGTGGTACAGAGAATCACGTCACACATGATACGCTAATAAAAAATAAGGTTTGTCTGATAATGTTGCTAATCTCTCTTTCTGTGTTCCTGCAGCTGTGTCTAACCTTCACATGGAAAGATGCCTTTGATAAGGGCTCACTGTTCGGGGGCTCAGTCAAACTAGGTACGCTACACACACACACACACGAGGCTTGCGGGCATGGCTGTTCCAGTAGGTGTAGGAAGCAGTAATATTGTATGATGTGTGTTCGCTCCTTGTCTTTTTCAACATATCAAGGTTTCCGTTCCCCGGATTTTGGCCGATCAAATAAATTAAAAGACGATAAATTCAATCGTATGCTGCCAAATTGCCCAGGGCTGCCTATCATAAACCCAGATTTTGCGCTTCAGCACCATTCTCTCACTCATTACACTCTGCCTTATGTACATGCACCTGCTGCTAAGGAGAGAGGAGCTTTGGCCTAGGCTACTGTTGATTGCGAAGATGGAGACCTTTTTAATTTAAGTAAAAGTAAAGTTGGAGAGTATGCCTACAAGGGGGAATGTCCTCCGTATGGACAAGTTTTAATATTGTAGGTGTCAAAGACGAGAGAAATGTTGGTGTGGCTTCTGTGCAACTCGCTCATTGTTATTATTTTAGGCCTATTTAGTCATCTAAACCAGTTCTTTAAATATGCCAAACATGTTTTGTTTCATTCTGTTGTAATTTTCTTTAGCTAAATTAAGTTCCAACTGTAATGTTGTGTTTGCCACAACACAACATTTGTATTTTCCCTATGAACAATGGCTAGACTTAATTACTTTTGGTCTGGCTATTACACTGCCGGCCTATGATATGAAGGCACTGCGTTCCGGCAGTCCAACTGACTTGCACTCCTTGAACTTGATGCGAGGAAGAATGTTCTAAGCCTACCATAGTTATTCCTGTAATCTAACAATAATGCTTATCTTTATAAAAAAAAATCTGATAGAACATGTACGAATTAGCTGTACAGTCGTGGCCAAAAGTTAAGAATGACACAAATATTAATTTTCACAAAGTCTGCTGCCTCAATGTCTTTAGATATTTTTGTCAGATGTTACTATGGAATACTGAAGTATAATTACAAGCATTTCATAAGTGTCAAAGGCTTTTATTGACAATTACATGAAGTTGATACAAAGAGTCAATATTTGCATTGTTGACCCTTCTTTTTCAAGACCTCTGCAATCTGCCCTGGCATGCTGTCAATTAACTTCTGGGCCACATCCTGACTGATGGCAGCCTTGGCTGAGAAGCAACCCCACACATGAATGGTCTCAGGATGCTTTACTGTTGGCATGACACAGGACTGATGGTAACACTCACCTTGTCTTCTCCTGACAAGCTTTTTTCCGGATGCCCCAAACAATCGGAAAGGGGATTCATCAGAGAAAATGACTTTACCCCAGTCCTCAGCAGTCCAATCCCTGTACCTTTTGCAGAATATCAGTCTGTCCCTGATGTTTTTCCTGGAGAGAAGTGGCTTCTTTGCTGCCCTTCTGGACACCAGGCCATCCTCCAAAAGTCTTTGCCACACTGTGCGTGCAGATGTACTCACACCTACCTGCTGCCATTCCTGAGCAAGCTCTGTACTGGTGGTGCCCCGATCCCGCAGCTGAATCAACTTTAGGAGACGGTCCTGGAGCTTGCTGGACTTTCTTGGGCGCCCTGAAGCCTTCTTCACAACAATTGAACCACTCTCCTTGAAGTTCTTGATGATCCGATAAATGGTTAATTTAGGTGCAATCTTACTGGCAGCAATATCCTTGCCTGTGAAGCCCTTTTTGTGCAAAGCAATCATGACGGCACGTGCCATTTGCATGGCAAAGAGGGACTTTGCAATTAATTGCAATTCATCTGATCACTCTTCATATCATTCTGGAGTATATGCAAATTGCCATCATATAAACTGAGGCAGCAGACTTTGAAAATTAATATTTGTGTCATTCTCAAAACATTTTGCCACGACTGTATATATCTGTATAGCAGACGCAGTAGCCTATCTGACAAGGATAAAGAAATAATGTCCTGTGATCATTCTGCCATTATATCTCCATCTCTCTCTCTCTCTCTCTGGGGCTAGGACTAAGCTTTTCTTTCTTCTATATTTATGGTGCTGGATGAGATGGCAGCCATTTTACGGGCTCCTAACCAATTGTGCTATCTTGTGTGTTTTTTCACGTTATTTGTTACTTATTTTGTACATAATGTTTCTGCCGCCGTCTCTTATGACCAAAAAAAGCTTCTGGATATCAAGACAGCGATTATTCACCTCGTACTGGACAAATGTTTTTTTCTTTAACGTGTCTACATGCAAAGGATTTACTTCAGACACCGGACAAGGCCCAAATTCCCGTCATTCGCATGAAGAAGAGACAGAGATTTCGGGGACGTAGGTCGGTGTGCCTTGTAAGGATCCGACGGCGAGTGTGTAGTCCGAATGAGTAGGTGTGTCCAAACTTTTGACTGGTACTGCACATACCCCAACCAGAAGCCATGGATTACAGGCAACATCCGCACTATCTAAAGTAGAGGTCGACCGATTAATCGGAATGGCCGATTAATTATGGCTGATTTCAAGTTTTCATAACAATCGGAAATGTGTATTTTTGGGCGTCTTTTTTTTTTTTTATATATATATTTTTTTATTTATTATTATTATTATTATTATATTTTTTTTATTTTTTTTTATTACACCTTTATTTAATCTTCATTTAACTCGGCAAGTCAGTTAAGAACACATTCTTATTTTCAATGACGGCTTAGGAACGGTGGGTTAACTGCATCGTTCAGGGGCAGAAAGACAGATTTTTACCTTGGCAGCTCGGGGGATCCAATCTCGCAAATTTAAAGTTAACTAGTCCAACGCAATAACGACCTGCCTCTCTCTCGTTGCACTCCACAAGGAGACTGCCTGTTACGCAAATGCAGTAAGCCACGGTAAGTTGCTAGCTAGCATTAAACTTATCTTATAAAAAACAATCAATCATAATCACTAGTTAACTACACATGGTTGATGATATTACTAGATATTATCTAGCGTGTCCTGTGTTGCATATAATCTGACTGAGCATACAAGTATCTGACTGAGCGGTGGTAGGCAGAAGCAGGCGCGTAAACATTCATTCAAACAGCACTTTCGTGCATTTTGCCAGCAGCTCTTCGTTGTGCATCAAGCATTGCGCTGTTTATGACTTCAAACCTATCAACTCCCGAGATGAGGCTCGTGTAACCGAAGTGAAATGGCTGGCTGGCTAGTTAGCGCGTGCTAATAGCGTTTCAAACTTCACTCGCTCTGAGCCTTGGGGTGGTTGTTTCCCTTGCTCTGCATGGGTAATGCTGCTTCGATGTGGTGGCTGTTGTCGTTGTGTTGCTGGTTCGAGCCCAGGGAGGAGCGAGGAGAGTGACGGAAACTATACTGTTACACTGGCAATACTAAAGTGCCAATAAGAACATCCAATAGTCAAAGTTTAATGACATACAAATGGTATAGAGGGAAATAGTCCTATAATAACTACAACCTAAAACTTCTTACCTGGGAATATTGAAGACTCATGTTAAACGGAACCACCAGATTTCATATGTTCTCATGTTCTGAGCAAGGAACTGAAACGTTAGCTTTCTTACATAGCACATATTGCACTTTTACGTTCTTCTCCAACACTTTGTTTTGGCATTATTTAAACCAAATTAAACGTTTCATTATCTACTTGAGGCTAAATAGATTTTATTGATGTATTATATTAAGTTAAAATAAGTGTTAATTCAGTATTGTTGTAATTGTCATTATTACAAATAAAAAAATATATATATCCAAAAAGTTTGAATCGGCCGACTAATCGGCATCGGGTTTTTGGTCCTCCAATAATCGGTATCGGCGTTGAAAAATCATAATCGGTCGACCTCTAATCTGAAGGGTAGAGCTGCCACTTTCAAGGAGTGCGACTCTAACCCGGATATTTATAAGAAAGCCCGCTATGCCCCACCACCAACCATCAAACAGGCAAAGCGTCCGACGCTTGTCGGATGTGGCAATGCTTGCAAACTATTACGAACTACAAAGGGAAGCACAGCCGCGAGCTGCCCAGTGGCACAAGCCTTCCAGACGACCTAAATGACTTCTATGCTTGCTTCAAGGCAAGCAACACTGAAGCATGCATTAGAGCACCAGCGGTTCCGGAAGACTGTGTGGTCACGCGTTCTGTATCCGATGTGAGCAAGACCTTCAAACAGGTCAACATTCACAAGGCTGCAGTGCCAGACGGATTACCAGGATGTGTACTGCGAGCATGCGCTGACCAACTGGCAAGTGTCTTCACTGACATTTTGAACCTCTCCCTGTTCAAGTCTGTAATACCAACATGTTTCAAGCAGACTACCATAGTCCCTGCGCCCAAGAACACCCAGGTAACTTCCCTGAATGACTACCAACCCGTAGCACTCACGTCTGTAGCCAGGAAGTTCTTTGAAAGGCTGGTCACGGCTCACATCAACACCATTATCCCAGAAACCCTAGACCCACTCCAATTAGCATATGGCCCCAACGGATCCACAGATGACGCAATCTCTATTGCACGCCACACTGCCCTTTCCCACTTGGACAAAAGGAACACCTACGTGAGATTGCTATTCATTGACTACAGCTCAGTGTTCAACACCATAGTGCCCTCAAAGCTCATTACTAAGCTAAGAACCCTGGGACTAAACACCTCCCTCTGCAACTGGATCCTGGACTTCCTGACAGCCCGCTCCCAGGTAGTAAGGGTAGGTAACAACACAGCTGCACCATTGAGTTGCATCACCACCTGATATGGCAACTGCTCGGACTCCAGGCACCCTAGTCATAGACTCTTCTCTCTACTACCGCATTTTATTTATTTATTTATTTTTACCTTTATTTAACCAGGCAAGTCAGTTAAGAACAAATTCTTATTTTCAATGACGGCCTAGGAACAGTGGGTTAACTGCCTGTTCAGGGGCAGAACGACAGATTTGTACCTTGTCAGCTCAGGGGTTTGAACTCGTAACCTTCCGGTTACTAGTCCAACGCTCTAACCACTAGGCTACCCTGCCGCCCCATGTCAAGTGGTGCAGGAGTGCCAAGTCTACGTCCAAAAGGCTTCTTAACAGCTTCTAACCCTTAACTCCTGAACAGCTAATCAAATGGCTACCCGGACTTGCACTGACCCCACCCCCATTATTTACGCTGCTGCTACTCTCTGTTTATTATCTATGCATAGTCACTTTACCTCTACCTGTACATATTATGGCGCTTTCATATATATATGTACATATTACCTCGACTAACCTTGACTCTGTACCAGTACCCCTTTATATAGCCTCGCTACTGTTATTTTATTGTTGTTCTTTTAACCATTTTTAAATGTAACTTTTTATTTATATTGTACTTTTTTAAACGGATTAAGGGCTTGTAAGAAAGCATTTCACTGTAAGGTCTATTCAGCGCATGTGACAAATCAAATTTGGATTTGATCTTTTTAATATTAATTTCATACAGTAGATACCTATAGGCCTATGCATGCAATGCCCTGATGCATTTTGTGATCAGATCTCTGACAGCTGAACCGTAAGGTGGACAATTGATATTTGAGGAAAGTTAAAACCAATAAAACAGACTAAAGTTCTGCATATGCTAAACATCGAAACACAAGGGATAGTGTTTTTGTAATTTGTTAAAAGGCTGGTTTTAAGGACACGTAAGTGTGGCTCATTTGGCCAATATCCCTTGTTTATTGATTGTGCTGGCTGCGTGGATGGATGCCCTAATGGGTTACTTTCCCAATGCAGATGGATGACCGGTACAGTTCTCAAATGTCATCTTTCAGGTCACTTGTCCGGTGCCAAATGTTCCTAATGGAAACCCTGCAACCTAAATGATTACCTGTCTGTGGCATGTGTAGAGCTGGGCCGGCGTGTGCTATCTCCCAGCGAGAGGTACCTCTGTAACCCTATTGTGAGGTATGTCAGCCTGATGAACAGGTGTGTGTGTTTTAGCCCTGGCCAGTCTGGGCTATGAGAAGACATGTGTGTTGTTCAATGGAGCAGCGTTGGCAAGTCAGATCGCTTCAGAACAAAACCTGGACAGCGATGAAGGACTGAAGGCCGCAGCCAAATACTACCAGGTACTACTATAGTAATGCTACAATACTACCAGGTTCTATAGTAACACTACTATTTATACCACATCTAATTACTACAGTACTACAAATACTACAGCCAAATACTACCAAAATCTATAGTAATACTGATATTACTACCAGGTATTGCTACAGTACTGCTAATGATATTACAGCCAATGACTACCTTTTTTATAATAATACTTGAATTCTACGTAGTAATAATATAACCAATAACCCCCCCCCCCCTGTCTGTCTGTCTTTCCATCTCTCTCTGTCATACACTCTCTCTCCCTCCTCCACCCCCTTCAGTTGGCAAGTGGAGCATTTGGTCACATTAAGGACACAGTGCTGTCGGCTCTGAACAGAGAGCCTACAATGGACATTTCTCCTGAGACCGTAGGAACCCTCAGTCTCATCATGCTGGCTCAGGCACAGGAAGTCTTCTTTCTCAAGGCTACTTCAGGTACACATATATGTCACACACACATGGTATACCCACACATTGCACGTGTGTGCATAAATCAAGTAACCATGGTATCGTTTGCCCTACAGATAAGATGAAGGACGCCATCATCGCTAAACTGGCCAATCAGGCGGCAGATTTCTACAGCGATGCCTTCAAGCAGTGTCAGTACAAAGAGAACCTGCCCAAGGTATGTGTGTGTGTGTGTGGGGATAACACTCAGGGTGTGGAACTTTCCCCATTTCTCTCGTTTCACTATCTCTGTTCTGATTGGTTGTTTACCATACAGTCTCCATTCTGATTTGTTATTCACTACCTGGGCTGTTTTCTCATTGGTTGTGCTTGTTCACTACTTGGGCTGTATTCTCAGTGGCGCTTTCACCGTCTCACCCCCGTTCTTATTGGTCTCTCACTACCTAATAATGAGCTTCTGAAATTATGTGTGTTTGAAATCTGACCGACCTGTCTTACTACTAAAAGACACACACAGACACACACACACACGTGCTCTGGGGTGGGAATACATGGGCTGGACTTTGCAGACACACACACACTACTTTGTAATAAAGTTTGGGTGAATGTTGCAGAAAGATTAATCACTCACTGTTCTGTTCTCTCTCCCGTTATCCTCCGCTCTCTGCATCCCTCATGGTGGTGTGTGTGCCTTGTGTTCCTGATTTGGCTTCTGTGACGTGAAACTCGTTCGTGATTTGCTCTTGGCGGTGTTGTTCTTTGGTTTTCCCTTTGTTTGCATGTATGTGTTTTGGTTTGCCCCGTGTGCGTGCGTGTGCGCACTGCTCTGTGGTTGCTTCTCCCTGGTCAGTGTATTTATTTCCAGGAGGTGTTGCCGGTGCTGGCAGCTAAACACTGCATCATGCAGGCCAACGCTGAGCTACACCAGTCTATCCTCGCCAAGCAGAAGAAACACTTTGGGGAGGAGATCGCTCGCCTGCAGGTACACACCAGTGTAGCCCACCTGAAAATGTAGTGATTTTCCTATGACCAAATACAGTGGCAAGAAAAAGTATGTGAAACCTTTGAAATTACCTGGATTTCTGCATAAATTTGATATCAAATTTGATCTGATCTTCATCTAAGTCACAACAATAGACAAACAGTGTGCTTAAACTAAAAACACACAAATTGTTGTATTTTTGTCTAGACATTCTGAAATTCACTAAAGCATCCCATGTATGTAACTTTAGTCTTTCACTTTTTTTTATTTTTTATATTGAATACATAATTTAAAAATTCACCGTGTAGGTTGGAAAAGGTATGTGAACCCCTAGACTAATGACTTCTCCAAAAGCTAATTGGAGTCAGGAGTCCACTAACCTGGAGTCAAATTAATGAAATGAGATTGGAGATTTTGGTTAGAGCTACCCTGCCCCGTTTAAAAACCACGCACAAAATTTGAGTTTGCTATTCACAAGAACCATTGCCTCATGTGAACCATGCCTCGAACAAAAGAGATGTCATAAGACCTAAGATTAAGATTGGTTGCCTTGCATAAAGCTGGAAAGGGTCACAAAAGTATCTCTAAAAGCCTTGATGTTCATCAGTCCACGGTAAGACCAATTGTCTATAAATGGAAAAAGTTCAGCACTGTTGCTACTCTCCCTAGGAATGGCCATCCTGCAAAGATGACTGCAAGAGCACAGCGCAGAATACTCAATGAAGTTAAGAAGAATCCTAGTGTGTCTGCTGAAGACTTGCAGAAATATATGGAACATGCCAACATCTCTGTAGACGAGTACGATACGTAAAACACTAAACAAGAATGGTGTTCATGGGAGGACACCACGGAAGAAGTCACTGCTGTCCAAAAAAAAACTTGCTGCACGTCTGAAGTTTGCAGAAGAGCACCTGGATGTTCCACAGCGCTACTGGCAAAATATTCTGTGGACAGATTAAACTATAGGAACACAACACTGTGTGGAGAAAAAAAGGCCCAGCAAACCAACATCAAAACCTCATCCCAACTGTAAAGTATGGTGGAGGGAGCATCATCAGGGTTTGGGCTGCTTTGCTGCCTCAGGGCCTGGACAGCTTGCTATCATCGACAGAAAAATGAATTCCCAAGTTTATCAAGACATTTTGCATGAGAATGTAAGGCTATCTGTCCGCCAATAGAAGCTCAACAGAAGTTGGGTGATGCAACAGGACAACAACCCGTAAGTAAGACAGAAGTAAATCTACAACAGAACGGCTTCAACAGAAGGAAATACACCTTCTGGAGTGGCCCAATCAGAGTCCTGACCTAAACCGGATTTAAAATGCTGTGGCATGACCTCAAATGAGCTGTTCACACCAGACATCCCAAGAATATTGCTGAACTGAAACCGTTTTGTAAAGATGAATGGTCCAAAATTCCTCCCGTTGTGCAGGTCTGATCCGCAACTACAGAAATCGTTTGGTTGAGGTTATTGCTGCCAAAGGAGGGTCAACCTGTTATTAAATCCAGTTCATATTTTTCCTACCTGCACTGTGAATGTTTACACGGTGTGTTCAATAAAGACATGAAAACATGTAATTGTTTGTGTGTTATTAGTTTAAGCAGACTGTGTTTGTCTATTGTTGTGACTTAGGTGAAGATGAGATTTTCTGACAAATTTATGCAGAAATCTAGGTAATTCTAAAGGGTTCACATACTTGTTCTTCCCACTGTAAACACAACCACTCAACCAAGGTACTCATACATTGTTTTCTATTCTCTCCTTCCCTCCATCCCTGCAGCATGCTTCAGAGCTGGTGAAGACGGTAGCATCTCGCTATGATGAGTACGTCAGTGTGAAAGACCTTAGTGATAAGATCAGCCGTGCTCTGACCGCAGCTAAGAAGGACAACGACTTCATCTACCACGACCGCGTCCCTGAGGTCAAAGACCTGGAACACATCGGCAAGGCAGCGCTGGTCAAGGCTACCACCATCACACCTCCGCTCAGCGCCAAGTTCACTGGTGAGAGACCGAATACACACACAACCACTCGGCACCAAGTTCACTGGTGAGAGACCGAATACACACACAACCACTCGGCACCAAGTTCACTGGTGAGAGACCGAATACACACACAACCACTCGGCACCAAGTTCACTGGTGAGAGACCGAATACACACACAACCACTCGGCACCAAGTTCACCTGTGAGAGACCGAATACACACACAACCACTCGGCACCAAGTTCACTGGTGCGGGGAGGCATACTTTTGCTTTTTGTGTAGATGTCTAAAAGAGTTTGTAAACGTGTGGGTTAGTTTCTGACGTGTGTGTCTGTATAGACTTGTTTGAGAAGATGGTGCCCATGGCTGTGCAGCAGAGTATGAGTGTGTACAGCCAGAGGAAGGCTGAGACTGTCAACAGACTGGTAGGAACCATGAGGGAAGCTACTAACCTCTGCAACGGGTATGGATGTTACTTTGATCATTTAACAATTGAATCGTTATTTTTTTCTACTCTATTGATTTCAATACATTATCAACACAGTCAACAGCACCCGGTTAAGTCATCATACACTGAGTGGACAAAACATTAAGAACGCCTTCCTGATATCCCCCCTTTTGCCCTCAGAACAGACTCAATTCGTCAGGGATGTTGGCCCATGTTGACTCCAATGCTTCCCACAGTTGTGTCAAGTTGGCTGGATGCCCTTTGGGTGGTGGACCATTCTTGATACACACAGGAAACTGTTGAGTGTGAAAAACCCAGCAGTGTTGCAGTTCTTGACACAAACCGGAGCGTCTGGCACCTACTACCAAACCCTGTTCAAAGGCACTTTAATATTTTGTCTTGCCCATTCACCCACTGAATGGCACAATCCATGGCTCAATTGTCTCGAGGCTTAAAAACCCTTCTTTAACCTGTCTCCTCCCCTTCATCTACACTGATTGAAGTGGATTTAACATCAATAAGGGATCACAGCTTTCACCTGTTCAGTCTGTCATGGAAATAGCAGGTGTTCTTAATGTTTTGTACACTGTGTAGGTCATATTTATTGGTGGTGATTTGCGTTAATAACTAAACAGCGTGTTGGCATGTCTATATTGATCATGTATTGATCATTTAACAACAGTGTCCTGGCATCTCTGAACCTGCCTGCGGCTCTGGAGGACCTGTCTGGAGATTCTATCCCACAATCCATTATTGAAAAGGCCCATGCCATCGTCCAGCAGGGGGGGCTGCAGAGCATAGAGCAGCTGATCAGAGACCTGCCGGAACTACTGACACGCAACAGAGAGATCCTGGATGAGGTGTGTGTGTATACACACACACACACACACACACACACGTGTTCGTATTAGAGGTTGACCGATTATGATTTTTCAACCCCGATACCGATTATTGGAGGCCCAAAAAAGCCGATACCAATTAATCGGCCATTTAAAAAATATATATTTTTTAATAATGACAATTACAACAATACTGAATGAACACTTATTTTAACTTAATATAATACATCAATAAAAATCCATTTAGCCTCAAATAAATAATGAAACATGTTCCATTTGGTTTAAATAATGCAAAAACAAAGTGTTGGAGAAGTAAAAGTACAATATGTGCCATGTAAAAACGTTTGAGTTCCTTGCTCAGAACATGAGAACATATGAAAGTTGGTGGTTCCTTTTAACATGAGACTTCAATATTCCAAGGTAAGAAGTTTTAGGTTGTAGTTAATATAGTATTTATAGGACTATTTCTTTCCATACCATTTGTATTTCATATACCTTTGACTATTGGATGTTCTTATAGGCACTATAGTATTGCCAGTGTAACAGTATAGCGTCCGTCCCTCTCCTCGCCCCTACCTGGGCTCGAATCAGGAACACATCCACAACAGCCACCCTCGAAGCTGCGTTATCCATCGCTCCACAAAAGCCGAGCAAGAGCAAGGGGAATAACTACTCCAAGTCTCAGAGCGAGTGACGTTTGAAACGCTATTAGCGCACACCCAGCTAACTAGCTAGCCATTTCACATCGGTCACACCAGCCATTAGGCTGATAGGCTTGAAGTCATAAACAGCTGTGCTTGCGAAGAGCTGCTGGCAAAACGCATGAAAGTGCTGTTTGAATGAATGCTTACGAGCCTGCTGCTGCCTACCACTGCTCAGTCAGACTGCTCTATCAAGTCATAGACTTAATTAGAACATAATAACACACAGAAATACGAGCCTTTGGTCATTAATATGGTCGAATCTGCAAATTATCATTTTGAAAACAAAACTTTTGTTATTTCAGTGAAATACGGAACCTTTCTGTATTTTATCTAACGGGTGGCATCCATAAGTCTAAATATTGCTGTTACATTGCACAACCTTCAATGTTATGTCATAATTACGTAAAATTCTGGCAAATTAGTTTGCAATGAGCCAGGCTGCCCAAACTGTTGCATATACCCTGACTCTACGTACAATGAAAGCAAGAGAAATGACACAATTTCACCTGGTTAATATTGCCTGCTAAACTGGATTTCTTTTAGCTAAATATGCAGGTTTAAAAATATATACTTCTGTGTATTGATTTTTAGAAAGGCATTGGTGTTTATGGTTAGGTACAGTTGTCCAACGATTGTGATTTTTTTCGCAATTTTGCTTTTGTTAAATCATCCCCCAGCTTTGCATCGATTATATGCAGCACAGGACACGCTAGATAAACTAGTAATATCATCAACCATGTGTAGTTATAACTAGTGATTATGATTGATTGTTTTTTTATAAGATAAGTTTAATGCTAGCTAGCAACTTACCTTGGTTTACTGCATTCGCGTAACAGGCAGGCTCCTCGTGGAGTTCAATGAGAGGCAGGTGGTTAGAGCGTTGCACTAGTTAACTGTAAGGTTGCAAGATTTGATCCCCCGAGCTGACAAGGTAAAAATATGTTGTTCTGCCCCTGAACAAGGCAGTTAATCCACCATTCCTAGGCCGTCATTGAAAATAATAATAATTGGGCAAATCGGCGCCCAAAAATACCGATTTACGATTGTTATGAAAACTTGAAATCGGCCCTAATTAATCGGCCATTCCGATTAATCGGTCGACCTCTAGTTTGTATACCCATGTGTAATGTGTGTGTGTGTTTGTAGTCTCTGAAGATGCTGGATGATGAGGAGTCGACAGACAGCGAGCTGAGATCCAAGTTCATCCAACGCTGGAACAGAAATCCCTCTGGAGACCTCTACAAACCACTCAGAGCGGGTACACACACTCACACACCTATTCATGCCTACACACACATCCAAAAACAAACATACTGATATGTGTGGTGTTGTGTACTACCTTGGAATCAAATGATAATTATTTCTGCTTCTCTACCTCCGGCGGTCCAGAGGGGGGTAACTTCCGTAGCGTGTTGGACAAGGCAGTGCAGGCTGACCAGGTGGTCAGAGAGCGTTATAATGCACACTGTGAAATGATCGCTCTCCTCTGTAAACCTGAGGCTGAACTCACCGCTGCCATACCTTCAGCCAACCCTGCTAAGACATTGCAGGGCAGCGAGGTGAGGGATTGTGTGTGTGTGGGTGGGTGTGTGTGTGTGTGTGTGTGTGTTCTAACTATGTATTCTCTCTCCCTCTAGGTTGTGAGTGTGTTGCGTTCCCAGCTGTCCCAGCTAGAGGTGGTGAAGAGAGAGAGGGAGGTGCTGGAGACGGAGATTAAGGGCGTGACCTTTGACATGTCCTCCAGCTTCCTGACGGCTCTGGCTCAGGACGGGGCCATCAATGAGGAGGCACTGTCAATGAGCCAGCTGGACCAATCATACGGCAGCTACAGCCAGAGGGTTCAAGCCAGCCTCCGCTCTCAGGAAGAGCTGTTGGGCAACGTGCAGGTAGGATACAGACACAGAAACACACTCGCCTAAACAGCCCTATACGCAATTTCCACAAATACTTTTTCAGATGTCGAGAAATGTTACTTTAATGATTCTCTCCTTCCATCTCTACCTGTTGATTATCTCCCCCCAGGCATCTCACCAGGAGTTCTCCAGTCTGAAGCAGTCCAACTCGGAGGCTAATGATCGTGAGGAGGTGTTGAAGAAGCTGGCCTCGGCCCACGACAGCTACATTGAGATCACCAGCAACCTCCGAGAAGGCACCAAGGTAACTGTCGCCTAGGGAACGTCAGGGAGGGTTGTTTCTAGGGAATGGGTGGGTTGTCCAGGGAAAAGGAGGACTGTTTCTAAGACAGTGTCACCCAACAATACAACAACAACAAAAATTCTAACCCCCTGAAAAACACAACAGGTTGAACTTGACAAGGGCTTGATGATTGGATGACTTTGGTTGTCTCTCAATCTGACCAATCACCTTCTCGCTCTCTGTAGTTCTACAATGACCTCACCGAGATCCTGCTGAAGTTCCAGAACAAGTGCAGTGACATCGTCTTCGCCCGCAAGACAGAACGGGATGAACTGCTGAAGTATGTGGTGGTGATGTCGTCTCAATAACGATGCTTCAGTTGTTATGAATATTTGTAATAATCACTGTATTGTGTTATTAGTGAAATATCATTGATTACGTGATTGGTGATTTATGTGAACTAGAAGTGACCATGACGAGCAACTGATGTTGGGGTTGCCTTGGTGACCAATGACTGACATTTCTGTTGTTGTGGTTACCCACCCAGGGATTTGCAGCAGAGCATCGCCAGGGAGCCCAGTGCCCCGTCCTTCTCTGTCCCCGCCTACCAGACTAACCCCACCCCCACCGCCACTTTACCAACCCCCGCACCAAGGACTGTCTTCGTAAGTAGCCAATCACAGCTGGGTGGCTCCTCCCTCCAGCCCAATCAGAGGGTAGCTCTGTTCCAATGAGGATTCAATTAAACTTGCTTCACTGGGTGGGCGAAATTTGCATCGGGTGAAAGTGGTTGCATTCATTTGTAACCGAGGTCTCCCGGGTGTGAGTTGTGTGCCCCTTTCAAAGCCGATGGCGAAGTTGGCTCAACAGAGTGACGTATGTGAGGCACGTGGAGTATTGACTTACGATTTGCATTTCCACATGCTAAAGTGTTTGCTCTTGATAAAATTAACATATGTGCTTTATCTTACCAAGGAAAACTAGTTTGAAAATTAAAACATATATTGTATGTTTCTGAACGATGCACCATGCTGCCTTGTTGACAATGACTGTTTGATTTGAGCAGTTTTACCTGGTCTTGACGGGCCATAGCCCGGTTCAGCCTGACGAACTCCCTCAATCACAACAGAGACATGACCGTAATGTTGTCTCTTATTGTGACGTTGTAAAAATATCCTGTTTCAAACAATCAGTGAAATGTTTGTTAACCACTTTACATCAGCAGTTGTCACAAGGTTTACTATTGATCTGTTTTGACTATGATTTTTAGTGACCTCTGATCTTTCCCTCTTCCATTTCCAGCAGCCTCAGCAGCCCCAGGCGAAGGCCCAGCCTCCCGAGCGGCCCCCTCCCCCTGCCTTCACCCCCCAGGCCGCCTCCGCACCAGGCAACCCTCCCAGTAACCAGCCTCAACCAGTAAACCCCCCACCTATGGCCCCTCCCTCACAGGCCCAGGGACCGCCTTACCCCACATACCAGGGATACCCCGGGTGAGTCAATCAAATCAATCATTATCCTTATTGTCCCAGTTGGCTGTGTGTGTTGCACAACTGTAGCCCGTCTGTTGTTCATCTCACTATCCCTGTCTTCTCATTTTCATACACACTAACCTCTCTTTCTCTGTATCCTCAGGTATGCCTACCAGATGCCTATGGGTTATAACCCGTATGCAGCGTACAGCCAGTACAACATGCCCCCCACTATGCAGCCTAACATGCAGCCCTACGTCCCCTATCAGCAGGCCCCAGCACCCGGACAGGGGGGCTACCCTGGAGGGCCCTCCACACAGCAGCACCCCTACACCTACCAACAGCAGCCCCAGCAACCACCACCACAGCCATACTACCCACAACAATAACTGCTCTCTCACTCCTCTCCTCCATCCCTCTCCTCTGCTATAGCTACTCCGACCGACAGCAGAAACCATGCTACTACGCCCAGCAATAACTCCTCAATCTCTCTCTCTCCCTTCTTCCTCTGCCTTACTTACGTTGCACTTCTAGCACTCCACCTTTGCTCTCTCCCTCTCCCTTCTCTCCCTCTACCCTCTCTCCCTTTCTCCTCTACCCTCTCTCCCTCCCTCCTCTACCCTCTCTCCCTCCCTCCTCTACCCTCTCTCCCTCCCTCCTCTACCCTCTCCCTCCCTCCTCTACCCTCTCCCTCCCTCCTCTACCCTCTCTCTGCTCTACCCTCTCTCTCTGCTCTACCCTCTCTCTCCCTCTCTGCTCTACCCCTCTCTGTCCCTCCCTCCTCTACCCTCTCTCCCTCCCTCCTCTACCCTCTCCCTCCCTCCTCTACCCTCTCCCTCCCTCCTCTACCCTCTCCCTCTCTGCTCTACCCTCTCGCTCTCCCTCTCTGCTCTACCCTCTCTGTCCCTCTCTGCTCTACCCTCTCTCTCTCCCTCCCTCCTCTACCCTCTCTCTCTCCCTCTCTGCTCTACCCTCTCTCTCTCCCTCTCTGCTCTACCCTCTCTCTCTCCCTCCCTCCTCTACCCTCTCTCTCTCCCTCTCTGCTCTACCCTCTCTCCCTCCCTCCTCTACCCTCTCCCTCCCTCCTCTACCCTCTCTCTCTCCCTCCCTCCTCTACCCTCTCTCTCTCCCTCTCTGCTCTACCCTCTCTGTCCCTCTCTGCTCTACCCTCTCTGTCCCTCTCTGCTCTACCCTCTCTGTCCCTCTCTGCTCTACCCTCTCTCTCCCTCTCTGCTCTACCCTCTCTGTCCCTCTCTGCTCTACCCTCTCTCTCTCCCTCCCTCCTCTACCCTCTCTCTCTCCCTCTCTGCTCTACCCTCTCTCTCCCTCTCTGCTCTACCCTCTCTCTCCCTCCCTCCTCTACCTTCTCTGTCCCTCTCTGCTCTACCCTCTCTGTCCCTCTCTGCTCTACCCTCTCTCCCTCTCTGCTCTACCCTCTCTCCCTCCCTCCTCTACCCTCTCCCTCCCTCCTCTACCCTCTCTCCCTCCCTCCTCTACCCTCTCTCCCTCCCTCCTCTACCCTCTCCCTCCCTCCTCTACCCTCTCTCTCTCCCTCTCTGCTCTACCCTCTCTGTCCCTCTCTGCTCTACCCTCTCTCTCTCCCTCTCTGCTCTACCCTCTCTGTCCCTCTCTGCTCTACCCTCTCTCTCGCTCTTCTTCCATCCCTCCCTCTACATACTCATCTACGAACCAGCTCCTCTTTATTTTTATTTTTTTTCATATTATTTTTCTAATTATTGCTTTAATTCTTTAAGTCCTAACTTTTCTTCCTGCTATACCTGACTTCCTGCTATGGGCCTAGGTCAAAAATATACAGGTTAGGATAAGAGGATTCCATAAGTCTTTGCATGAATGCATAAAAATTCTAAACAATGGGACTAGCAATGCGAGCCAAAATGACTGGAAGTGAATTTTAGCAGGAGAGAAAGTTTGCCATCAAGTGGAAAATTAACACAATTGTAGTGAATTTCAGCTAACTAGTGAGCAAACACATAGCATAACTGTTTTACTGTCATTCTATTCATTTAAATGTGTTTCTAGTTATCTACAGACCCTTTATTTTTCTGACCGATTGTCACATTTTCAATGCTAATCCTGTAGAATCAGCAGTGGCGCTGGTCCAATTAATTTGTTTATTTTCGAATGCTGCCGCATGGAATTATTGATTATTGCGTTGTCCTAACCTGTATATACTCGGCCTAGATATAGAACACTAGAGGAGCTGCATGTCATTCTTGGATGAGGAGGGCGTGGCATGATTCCTTATTTGGGAGCGAGTGGGAGGGGTCACATTCAATGTCACTGAATGAAGAACCTGAGGACCCAGGGTGGTATTCAGTAGGGAGAAAAATTTTAGAAACGGAATGAAATGGGGGTTTACAGCTTGAACTTTTTGCAATAAGAGAAGCAATTCTTCCTTGTCTGTTTTCAAACCGTTTTGCTACTGAATACGACCCAGCTACGATCACTCAGCTTAACGCCTGGCGCTTCTATAACAACTATATCATATTTTTGTAATGTATAATACTTATGTAATAATAATAATCGGTTTTTCTAATTTAGATAAGGACTGTTGGAGATGCACTCTCGCTGTCTCTGTTCTGTCTCCCTCTCAATTATCACTCCTCTCTCTATCACTCCCCTCTCTCCATCACTCCTCTCCTCTCTCTCTCTGTGGGGATGTGTCTTTCTGTTTTACAATCAGAGTAAAGCTGTAAATGGCTGTAGATGTTTTTCTGGGATAAAGGTTATTATATATAAAGACTGTGGTTAACCCAACAACACAGTGTTTCTCTTTGGTTCTAATGTGATTAAAACACCTCTGCATACCAGACACCTGTGTGTGTGTGTGTCTGGGTATTTTACTTTCTGCTGAACATATTCTTTAGTTTTCAGCACCATAGACACATACCATTTATACATCCTTGCCCAGTCTGCTAAAAGCTACTGATACAATATTCTACATTGTTGCTGTAGTTAAAGGTAGTAGCCAACAGAGGGCAGGTATTTTTATTTAACTTGGCAAGTCAGGTATGAACAAATTCTTATTTACAATGACGGCCTACCAAAAGGCCTGCTGGGGGCCAGGGATTAAAAATAAATACTATATATATATAGTACTACATAAAGATATATATATAACACTACATAAAGAGACCTAAGAAAACAACAGCATGGTAGCAACACATGACAACACAGGATGGTAGCAACACAACATAGCAAGGTAGCAACACATGACAACACAGGATGGTAGCAACACCACAAAACATGGTACAAACATTATTGGGCACAGACAACAGAGACAATGCGTCACGCAAAGCATCCACAACTGCCAATAAGAGTGTCCATATTTGAGTCTTTGAATGAAGAGATTGAGATAAACCTGTCCAGTTTGAGTGTTTGTTGCAACTCATTCCAATCGCTAGCTGCAGCAAACTGAAAAGAGGAGCGACCCAGGGATGTGTGTTCTTTGGGGACCTTTAACAGAATGTGACTGGCAGAACAGGTGTATGTGGAGGATGAGGGCTGCAGTAGGTATCTCAGATAGGGGGGAGTGAGGCCCAAGAGGGTTTTATAAATAAGCATCAACCAGTGGGTCTTGCGACGGGTATACAGAGATGAGGAGTATAGAGTGCAGTGATGTGTCCTATAAGGAGCATTGGTGGCAAATCTGATGGCCGAACGATAAAGAACATCTAGCCGCTCGAGAGCACCCTTACCTGCTGATCTATAAATGATGTCTCTGTAATCTAGCACGGGTAGGATGGTCATCTGAATCAGGGTTAGTTTGGCAGCTGGGATGAAAGAGGAGCGATTACGATAGAGGAAACCAAGTCTAGATTTAACTTCAGCCAACAGCTTTGATGTGTGCTGAGAGAAGGACAGTGCACCGTCTAGCCATACTCCCAAGTACTTGTATGAGGTGACTACCTCAAGCTCGAAACCCTCAGAGGTCGTAATCACAACTGTGGGGAGAGGGGCATTCGTCTTACCAAACCACATGATCTTAAAAAAAAAAAATTACTTCACCTTTATTTAACCAGGTAGGCCAGTTGAGAACAAGTTCTCATTTACAACTGCGACCTGGCCAAGATAAAGCAAAGCAGTGCGACAAAAACAACAAAACAGAGTTACACATAAACAAACGTACAGTCAATAACACAATAGAAAAATCTATGTACAGTGTGCACAAATGTAGAAGAGTAGGGAGGTAAGGCAATAAATAGGCCAGGGAGGTGAAATAATTATAATTTATCATTAACACATATATGTGCAGATGATGAGGTGCAAGTAGAGCAAGAGGATAAGTAACAATATGGGGATGAGGCAGTTGAGTGTGCTATTTACAGATAGGCTGTGTACAGGTACAGTGATCGGTAAGTTGCTTTGACAGCTGATGCTTAAAGTTAGAGAGGGAGATAGAATCCAGCTTCAGTGATTTTTGCAATTCGTTCCAGTCATTGGCAGCAGAGAACTGGAAGGAAAGGCGACCAAAGGAAGTTTTGGCTTTGGGGGTGACCAGTGAAATATACCTGCTGGAGCGTGTGCTACGGGTGGGTGTTGCTATGGTGACCAGGGAGCTGAGATAAGGCGGGGCTTTACCTAGCATAGACTTATAGATGACCTGGAGCCAGTGGGTTTGGCGACGAATATGTAGTGAGGGCCAACCAACGAGAGCATACAGGTCACAGTGGTGGGTAGTATATGGGGCTTTGGTGATAAAACGGATGGCGCTGTGATAAACTACATTCAGTTTGCTGAGTAGAGTGTTTGAGGCTATTTTGTAAATGACATCGCCGAAGTCAAGGATAGTCAAGGATAGTCAGCTTTATGAGGGTATGTTTGGCAGCATGAGTGAAGGAGGCTTTGTTGCGAAATAGGATGCCGATTCTAGGTTTAATTTTGGATTGGAGATGCTTAATGTGAGTCTGGAAGGAGAGTTTACAGTCTAACTAGACACCTAAGTATTTGTAGTTGTCCACATGTCAGAACCGTCCAGAGTAGTGATGCTAGTTGGATGGGAGGGTGCGGGCAGCAATCGGTTGAAGAGCATGCACTTAGTTTTACTTGTATTTAAAAGCAGTTGGAGGCCACGGAAGGAGTGTTGTATGGCATTGAAGCTCTTTTGGAGGTTTGTTAGCACAGTGTCCAAAGAAGAGCCAGATATATACAGAATGGTGTCGTCTGGGTAGAGGTGGATCAGAGAATCACCAGCAGCAAGAGTGATATCATTGATATATACAGAGAAAAGAGTCAGCCCAAGAATTGAACCCTATGGCACCCCATAGAGACTGCCAGAGGTCCGGACAACAAGCCCTCCGATTTGACACATTGAACTCTATCTGAGAAGTAGTTGGTTAACCAGGCGAGGCAGTCATTTGAGAAGCCAAGGCTATTGAGTCTGCCGATAAGAATGCGGTGATTGACAGAGTCGAAAGCCTTGGCCAGGTTGATGAAGACGGCTGCACAGTACTGTCTTTTATCAATGGCGGTTATGATATCGTTTAGGACCTTGAGCGTGGCTGAGGTGCACCCATGACCAGCTCGAAAACCAGATTGCATAGTGGAGAAGGTACGGTGGGATTCGAAATGGTCGGTGATCTGTTTGTTAACTTGGCGTTCGAAGATTTTAGAAAGGCAGGGCAGGATGGATATAGGTCTATAACAGTTTGGGTCTAGAGTGTCTCCCCCTTTGAAGAGGGGGATGACCGTGGCAGCTTTCCAATCTTTGGGCATCTTAGACGATATGAAAGAGAGGTTGAATAGGCTAGAAATAGGGGTTACAACAATTTTGGCTGAAAGTTTTAGAAAGAGAGGGTCCAGATTGTCTAGCATAACTGATTTGTAGGGATCCACATTTTGCAGCTCTTTCAGAACATCAGCTGTCTGGATTTGGGTGAAGGAGAAGTGTGTGTGTGTGTGGGGGGGGGGCTTAGGCAAGTTGCTGCAGGAGGTGCTGAGATGTTGGCCGGGGTAGGGGTAGCCAGGTGGAAAGCATGGCCAGCCGTAGAAAATAGCTTATTGAAATGAGGCATGCTTATTTAAGATGGTGAGGAAAGCACTTTTAAAGAGCAACCAGGCATCCTCTACTGACGGGATGAGGTCAATATCCTTCCAGGCAACCCGGGCCAGGTTGATTAGAAAGGCCTGCTTGCTGAAGTGTTTTGGGAGCGTTTGACAGTGATGAGGGGTGGTTGTTTGACCAGCGACCCATTACGCAGGCAGGCAATGAGGCAATGATCGCTGAGATCCTGGTTGAAGACAGCAGAGGTGTATTTAGAGGGCAAGTTGGTCAGGATGATATCTAAGAGGGTGCCCATGGTTACGGATTTAGGGTTGAACCTGATAGGTTCCTTGATAAATTGTGTGAGATTGAGGGCATCAAGCTTAGATTGTAGGACGGCCGGGGTGTTAAGCATGTCCCAGTTTAGGTCACCTAACAGTACGAACTCGAAAGATAGATAGGGGAAATCAATTCATATATGGTGTCCAGGGCACAGCTGGGGGCTGAAGGGTGTCTATAGCAAGCGGCAATGGTGAGAGACTTGTTTCTGGAAAGGTAGATTTTTAAAAGTAGAAGCTTGAATTGTTTGGGCACAGACCTGGATAGTATGACAGAACTCTGCAGGCTATCTCTGCAGTAGATTGCAACTCCGCCCCTCTTGTCGGAAAATGTTATAGATAGGGATGGAAATATCAGGATTTTTGGTGGCCTTCCTAAGCCAGGATTCAGACACAGCTAGGACATCCGGGTTGGCGGAGTGTGCTAAAGCAGTGAATAAAACAAACTTAGGGAGGAGGTTTCTGATGTTAACATGCATGAAACCAAGGCTTTTACGGTTACAGAAGTCAACAAATAAGAGCGCCTGGGGATGGGAGTGGAGGTATGGGTTGCAGGGCCTGGGTTAACCTCTAAATCACCAGAGGAACAGAGGAGGAGTAGGATAAGGGTACGTCTAGAGGCTATAAGAACTGGTCATCTAGTGCGTTCGGAACAGAGAGGTAAAGGAGCAGATGTCTGGGCGCGGAAGAATAGATTCAAGGCATAATGTACAGACAAGGGTATGGTAGGATGTGAATACAGTTGAGGTAAACCTAGTTATTGAGTGACGATGAGAGGTTTTGTCTCTAGAGGCACCATTAAGCCAGGTGAGGACCCCGCATGTGTGGGGGGTGGAACAAAAGGGCTAGCTAAGTCATATTGAGCAGGGCTGGAGGCTCTACAGTGAAATAAGACAATAATCACTAACCAAAACAACAATAGACAAGGCATATTGACATTAGGGAGAGGCATGTGTAGCCGAGTGATCATAGGGTCCAGTGAGTAGGTAGGCGAGCTGGAGACACGGCGATTCAGACAGCTAGCAGGCCGGGGCTAGCAGGCTAACAGATTATCCTTCGGGGGACGTCGCAACGCAAGAGCCTGTTGAAAACCCTCGGATGGTTACGTCGGCAAACCAGTCGTGATGGATCGGAAGGGCTCCATTGGGTGAGGCGGGTTGCAGGAGAGTATGTTCAGTCTGTAGATGGAAATTGAGTTTAAAAATATATATATAAAAAATATATACGAAGAAAAATATATATACATGGGACGGGACAAGACAAACAGACGTCCTACTGCTATGTCATCTTGGATTGATATGATTAGATTGACTGATATACCTTTGTTCTGGAGGTGTTCAGAACAAGGTTAAGTAACATTGAAAAAATCAGAAACTTTCTGTCCAAAAATGATGCAGAAAAATTCATCCACGCTTTTGTCACTTCTAGGTTAGACTACTGCAATGCTCTACTTTCCGGCTACCCAAATAAAGCAAAAAATAAACTTTAGTTAGTGCTAAACCCGGCTGCTAGAATCTTGACTAGAACCAAAAATGTGTTTCATATTACGCCAGTGCTAGCCTCTCTACACTGCCTTCCTGTTAAGGCAAGGGCTGATTTCAAGGTTTTACTGCTAACCTACAAAGCATTACATGGGCTTGCTCCTACCTATCTTTCTGATTTGGTCCTGCCGTACATACCTACACGTACACTTCGGTCAGAAGACGCAGGCCTCCTTATTGTCCCTAGAATTTCTAAGCAAACAGCTGGAGGCAGGGCTTTCTCCTATAGAGCTCCATTTTTATGGAATGGTCTGCCTATCCTTGTGAGAGATGAGGTTTCAACCTTTAAGTCTTTATTGAAGACTCATCTCTTCAGTAGGTCCTATGATTGAGTGTAGTCTGGCCCAGGAGTGTGAAGGTGAACGGAAAGGCACTGGAGCAACCAACTGCCCTTGCTGTCTCTGCCTGGCCGGTTTCCCTCTCTCCACTGGGATTCTCTGCCTCAACCCTTATTACTGGGACTGAGTCACTGGCTTACTGGTGCTATTCCATGCCATCCCTAGGAGGGGTGTGTCACTTTTTTTACATAAAAAAATAAATAAATTATATAGCCCTTCTTACATCAGCTGATATCGCAAAGTGCTGTACAGAAACCCAACCTAAAACCCCAAACAGCAAGCAATGCAGGTGTAGAAGCACGGTGGCTAGGAAAAACTCCCTAGAAAGGCCAAAACCTAGGAAGAAACCTGGAGAGGAACCAAGCTATGAGGGGTGGCGAGTCCTCTTCTGGCTGTGCCGAGTGGAAATTATAACAGAACATGGCCAAGATGTTCAAATGTTCACAAATGTCCAGCATGGTCAAATAATAATAATCACAGTGGTTGTCGAAGGGTGCAGCAAGTCAGCACCTCAGGAGTAAATGTCAGTTGGCTTTTCATAGCCGATCATTAAGAGTATCTCTACCACTATTGCTGTCTCTAGAGAGTTGAAAACAGCGGGTCTGGGACAGGTAGCACATCCGGTGAACAGGCCATAGCCGCAGGCAGAACAGTTGAAACAGGAGCAGCAGCACGGCCAGGTGGATTGGGGACAGCAAGGAGTCATCATGCCAGATAGTCCTGAGGCATGGTCCTAGGGCTCAGGTCCTCCGAGAGAGAGAAAGAGAGAAAGAGAGAATTAGAGAGAGCATACTTAAATTCACATAGGACACCGGATAAGACAGGAGAAGTACTCCAGATATAGAGGTATAGAGGTAGAGATACTCTGAATGATCGGCTATGAAAAGCCAACTGACATTTACTCCTGAGGTGTTGACCTGTTGTACCCTCAACAACCACTGTGAATATTATTATTTGACCCTATGAACAGTTGTTGAATAGTATAATCTCCACCCGGCACAGCCAGAAGAGGACTGGCCACCCTTCATAGCCATAGTTCATCTCTAGGTGTCTTCCTAGGTCCTGGCCTTTCTAGGGAGTTTTTCCTAGCCACCATACGTCTCAATCTGCATTGCTTGCTGTTTGGTGTTTTTTTTTTACCCCTTTTTTCGTGGTATCCAATTATTAGTAGTTACTGTCTTGTCTCATCGCTACAACCTCCGTACGGGCTCGGGAGAGACGAAGGTCGAGAGCCATGCGTCCTCCGAAACACAACCCAACCAAGCCGCACTGCTTCTTAACACAGCGCGCATCCAACCCGGAAGCCAGCCGCACCAATGTGTCGGAGGAAACACTGTGCATCTGGCAACCTTGGTTAGCGCGCACTGCACCCGTTCCGCCACAGGAGTCACTGGTGCGCGATGAGACAAGGATATCCCTACCGGCCAAACCCTCCCTAACCCGGACGACGCTAGGCCAATTGTGCGTCGCCCCACGGACCTCCCGGTCGCGGCCGGTTACGACAGAGCCTGTGCGGGAACCCAGAGTCTCTGGTGGCACAGCTGGCACTGCAGTACAGCGCCCTTAACCACTGCGCCACCCGGGAGGCCCAAAAGACTGTTATTTTATTTGTGAGGTTAATTCTGTTCCACTAATCACACCCCTGAGCTCTGGGCATCTCCAAGTAAATTATTATGCAAATGATGTTCCACTGAGTGTGTGTGACAGATGGGTGTCAAGTCTGAGGTCTGGGAGGAGAGATGGAGAGGTCAGCTCAGTAAGACTGACCTTCTACTTCTCGCTCTACCTCCATCTCTCAGACAGGATGAATGTAGAGAAGGACAGTTTCACTGTGTTCATCTAAAGTGTCTGCACGTCGTCCGTCAGTAATTCACAACGTGTAACTACAGGAGTGTCACTTTTAATTGCATCGAAAAAGAAGGGGGGAAAGAGAGCGGGAGAACATAACTGTGACAGATTATAAATGACCCAGCATGCCAAAATGACTCACAAGAGCTCTCCACGCTGTCGCACCTGTTCACTGTCACAGATATGATCTACTACTGGTGGACAGAGGCACTTAGACAAACACCCACACAACCTCTGACTGGGCTCCCCTACTATGTCATTTCCTGCCTAAACAACCAATCAATAAATGGGCCCGAAAAAAGGCGATTCAAGAATAACCTTGAAGACTTGTGTTAGCTCCCCACGCTCATAGGCATAGCATGCATAGGTTTTAGGACTTCTGGTCCCCACAAGGATAGTAAAACCAAACACACACACACACACACACTGACAGTTGTTGCATTGTTGTGTCAGGTCTATGTCTGTCTGTCTCTGTGATATGTTAAACTGTCCCTGATGACTCAGCCATAACGGGGTGGGATGCCCGTGTGCTTCGCAGTTTACCAGATTTCTTTAAATGAAGTTTTATTGAAGATCACCCCGCGACGCACACGATGCAGCGCTGTAGTTCAGCAGCAGATGACGCGCTGTCTCACTCGTCGATGTCATCAAATGGAGTCAAGCTAAACGCAAGTTCTGACAGCTCAATCGTCATGAAACGCAAATACAGCGATGAGTTTCTCTCTCTTGGTTTCATACAAACTTTGAGATATAACGAGGAGCGCCCACAATGTGTTTTGTGCGGGGAAGTGCTTAGTAATGAGTCTCTCAAAACAAACAAATTAAAAACGACAGGTCCTGACCAAACATCCACAGCATGACAGTAAAAGCCAGGGAGTTCTTTCAGAGCAGGGCTGAATGCTTCAGGTAACAGTGCCTCGCCAGTGGAAAAGTAAGTCAACTTGCAAGGCATTGTTGTCGTTTTATAAACAGAAACAATGGAATACTATCAAAGTAGTAGTTGTGAATTTCTCTTTCAAATAATTATCTTGTACACAGCTATTAACGTTAGTTAGATTGCTAATATTAGCCAAAGTAAGCAAGCTAGCTTGCTATACTAATAGTGCAATCCTAAATTACAGTACATAGGAAGATAAAATGATCAGGCCTATTGTACATCTTACTGTAGAAAGGATTGGTATAAACAAGTCTAGGTTGGTACTGTTGCTGTTAAAATACAAGTAATAATTGTTATTCTGAACTGGAGTAAACTGATTGAAGCAAGATGCTTTTTGAGGCAAACTCACACACAGTTCTGGGTTGCTCATCTACAGCAGGAAGCAGTCTCCTACCTGACTGAGAAAGCAGTAGATGTTCTGATCCAGTTTGCCAGTGAGTCCAGGTTCTCAACTCTGGTGTACTTAAAAAACAAGTACAGAAACAGACTCCATGCCGAGCATGACCTCAGGGTTGCACTGTTAAAAACTGTGCCCAGAATAGAAATGCTTGTTGAAAGCTTCAACCAGCCACACACCTCTCATTAGGACCGTGTGTGTTTTCTGCTCTACATCTGTGTGATGTGATCAGTCAGTGTATTCCAATTCAGAATGCTAATTATTTATTGTATTTTAACAACAGTTCCAACCTAATTTTTTTTCAACAGTAATTTCTACAGTAAAATGTACAGTAGGCCTGATCCTGTTTCTTCTGTACTGTTACTTAGGGTTGCACTATCAAAAACTGACCCTGTGTCTTGTGTTTTCTGCTCTACATCTCTGTGATGTGATCAATCAGCTTATTCCAGTTCAGAATTTAAATGATTTCTTAGATTTTAACAGCAGCAGTTCCAACCTAGACAGATGAGTACAGTGCATTAGGAAACTATTCAGACCCTTTCCCTTTCCCCACATTTTGTTACGTTAGTCTTAAAAAATATATATTTTTATTTAACCTATTTTTAACTAAGCAAGTCAGTTAGGAACAAATTTGTTCTTGCTGTGGGGATGTTTTTCAGGGGCAGGGACTGGGAGACTAGTCAGGATCGAGGCAAAGATGAACAGAGCAAAGTACAGAGAGATCCTTGATGAAATCCTGCTCCAGAAGTCAAGGGGTATGAATACTTTCTGAATGCACTGTAAGTGTTTTTATTGGGGAAACATAAACATGAATAGCTACAGTTGAAGTCGGAAGTTTACATACACTTCGGTTGGAGTCATAAAAACTCATTTTTCAACCGCTCTACCAATTTCTTGTCAACAAACTATAGGCTTGGCAAGTCGGTTAGGACATCTACTTTGTGCATGACACAAGTAATTTTTCCAACAATTGTTTACAGACATATTATTTCATTTATAATTCACTGTATCACAATTCCAGTGGGTCAGAAGTTTACTAAGTTGACTGTGCCTTTAAACAGCTTGGAAAATTGGATTTAGAAGCTTTTGATAGGCTAAATGACAACATTTGAGTCAATTGGAGGTGTACTTGTGGATGTATTTCATGGCCTACCTTCAAGCTCAGTGCCTCTTTGCTTGACATCATGGGAAAATCAAAAGAAATCAGCCAAGACCTCATAAAAAACATTGTAGACCTCCACAAGTCTGGTTCATCCTTGGGAGCAATTTCCAAACGCCTGAAGATATCACGTTCATCTGTACAAACAATAGTACGCAAGTATAATTACCATGGGACCACGCAGCCGTCATACCGCTCAGGAAGGAGACATGTTCTGTCTCCTAGAGATGAACATACTTTGGTGTGAAAAGTACAAATCAATCCCAGAACAACAGCAAAGGACCTTGTGAAGATGCTGTAGGAAACAGGTACCAAAGTATGTATATCCACAGTAAAACAAGTCCTATATCGACATAACCTGAAAGGCCGCTCAGCAAGGAAGAAGCCACTGCTCCAAAACCGCCATAAAAAAAGACAGACTACGGTTTGCAAATGCACATGGGGACAAAGATCATACTTTTTGGAGAAATGTCCTCTGGTCTGATGAAAGAAAAAATAGAACTGTTTGGCCATAATGACCATCATTATGTTTGGAGAAAAAAGGGGGATGCTTGCAAGCCGAAGAACACCATCCCAACCGTGAATCACGGGGGTGGCAGCATCATGTTGTGGGGGTGCTTTGCTGCAGGAGGAACTGGTGCGCTTCACGAAATAGATGGCATCCTGAGGAAGGAAAATTATGTGGATATATTGAAGTAACATCTCAAGACCGCAGTCAGGAAGGTAAAGCTTGGTCGCAAATGGGTCTTCCAAATGGACAATGACTCCAAGCATACTTCCAAAGTTGTGTCAAAATGGCTTAAGGACAACAAAGTCAAGTTATTGGAGTGGCCATCACAAAGCCCTGACCTCAATCTTACAGAACATTTGTGGGCAGGACTGAAAAAGCATGTGTGAGCAAGGAGGCCTACAAACCTGACTCGGTCACACCAGCTCTGTCAGGAGGAATGGGCCAAAATTGGAAGGCTACCTGAAAAGTTTGACCCAAGTTAAACACTTTAAAGGCAATGCTACCAAATACTAATTGAGTGTATGTAAACTTCTGACCCACTGGGAATGTAATGAAAGAAATAAAAGCTGAAATAAATCATTCTCTCTACTATTTTTCTGACATTTCACATTCTTAAAATAAAGTGGTGATCTTAACTGACCTATGACAGGGAATCTTTACCAGGATTAAATGTCAGGAATTGTGAAAAACTGAGTTTAAATGTATTTGACTAAGGTGTATGTAAACTTCCGACTTCAACTGTATTAATATAATTATATTTCATTGTTATTTACTATTTGTCTATTTTGCATTTGTTTTAGACATTAGGGCAATATGAAAAGTACCGATATTTACGTATAGTTGCATGTTTTCATAAGCTTGGGTCCCAGGAAAACACAGAATTTCTCATTTGGGTCCCACGCTGAAAAAGTTTAATAACCCCTGGGTTAGGGTTACAGTTAGGGGTTTGGTGTTAGGTTAAGGGTTAGGTTTCATTTTAGGGGTTTGGTGTTAGGGTAAGGGTTAGGGAAAATAGGATTTTGAATGGGAATACATTTTTTGGTGCCCACTTGGATAGTAAAACCAACAGTGTGCGTGCGTGTGTTCCTCTGGCCTTCGTCCCTCTGGAGCAGGTGGCACTGTTGACGTACTGTCTCCCCAATGCACACACACACTCTGCTGTCTGTTCTCCAGTGTCAGTCTCTGTGGATTCTGCCGTGCCTGAAACTCACTTATCATATCTGAGGGCTTAACTGTCCCTCTCACTGACACACAGCTGACTGACCCGTCTTTAGAAGCAGAAACACTGACACACAGCTGACTGACCCGTCTTTAGTAGCAGAAACACTAACAAACACAGCTAACTGACCCGTCTTTCGAGGCAGAAACACTGACACAAACAGCTGAGTGACCCGTCTTTAGTAGCAGAAATGCTGACTGACCCATCTTTAGTAGCAGAAACACTGAAATACAGCTGACTGACCCGTCTTTAGTAGCAGAAACACTGAAATACAGCTGATTGACCCGTCTTTAGTATCAGAAACACTGACATACACAGCTGAGTGACCCGTCTTTAGTAGCAAAAACACTGACACACACAGCTGACTGACCCGTCTTTAGTTGCAGAAACACTGACACAAACAGCTGACTGACCCATCTTTAGTTGCAGAAACACTGACACACACAGTTGACTGACCCATCTTTAGTAGCAGAAACACTGACACACACAGCTGACTGACCCATCTTTAGTTGGAGAAACACTGACACACACAGCTGACTGACCCATCTTTAGTTGGAGAAACACTGACACACACAGCTGACTGACCCGTCTTTAGTATCAGAAACACTGACACACACACAGCTGACTGACCCGTCTTTAGTATCAGAAACACTGACACACACACAACTGACTGACCCGTCTTTAGTATCAGAAACACTGACACACAGCTGACTGACCCGTCTTTAGTAGCATAAACACTGACACACACACAACTGACTGACCCGTCTTTAGTATCAGAAACACTGACACACAACTGACTGACCCGTATTTAGTATCAGAAACACTGACACACACAACTGACTGACCCGTCTTTAGTATCAGAAACACTGACACACACACAACTGACTGACCCGTCTTTAGTATCAGAAACACTGACACACAGCTGACTGACCCGTCTTTAGTAGCATAAACACTGACACACACACAACTGACTGACCCGTCTTTAGTATCAGAAACACTGACACACACACAACTGACTGACCCGTCTTTAGTATCAGAAACACTGACACACAACTGACTGACCCGTATTTAGTATCAGAAACACTGACACACACAACTGACTGACCCGTCTTTAGTATCAGAAACACTGACACACAACTGACTGACCCGTCTTTAGTATCAGAAACACTGACACACACAGCTGACTGACCCGTCTTTAGTATCAGAAACACTGACACACAACTGACTGACCCGTATTTAGTATCAGAAACACTGACACACACACAACTGACTGACCCATCTTTAGTATCAGAAACACTGACACACAACTGACTGACCCGTATTTAGTATCAGAAACACTGACACACACACAACTGACCCATCTTTAGTATCAGAAACACTGACACACAACTGACTGACCCATCTTTAGTATCAGAAACACTGACACACAACTGACTGACCCGTCTTTAGTATCAGAAACACTGACACACACAGCTGACTGACCCGTCTTTAGTATCAGAAACACTGACACACAACTGACTGACCCGTATTTAGTATCAGAAACACTGACACACACACAACTGACTGACCCGTCTTTAGTATCAGAAACACTGACACACAACTGACTGACCCGTATTTAGTATCAGAAACACTGACACACAACTGACTGACCCGTATTTAGTATCAGAAACACTGACACACACAACTGACTGACCCGTATTTAGTATCAGAAACACTGACACACACAACTGACTGACCCGTATTTAGTATCAGAAACACTGACACACAGCTGACTGACCCGTATTTAGTAGCATAAACATAAACCTAGAAAAGGCTCATACAGTAGCCTAAATTACATACAGGATCTTACTCTAACTTAGGTTAGCTACACTATAGTCAGCTCCATCTTTCTCTCTCTCCCTCGCTCTCACACACATGCACGTTCACACACTAACACACACACAATATTGTTTTCTCCTTTCTATTTGAACTTGTTTCCTCCTACAGATTGAAGAGATAGATACAGTATAGAGGAAGGTAGACAGACAGAGATAAAGAGAGAAAGATACAGAAACAGTGATAGAGAAATAAACTGCCTCCTCTGTTAATTAATCTGCGTGTGTCTGTGATGACCTGTCACTCATAGTCGGGCCTACACACACACACACACACACACACACACACACACTTCTTGTGTAACTAACCTTGTGGGACACACAATTCAGTCCTATTCAAAATCCTATTTTCCCTAGCCTAACCGTAACCCAAAAAACAAACCTTAACCCAAAAATGTAAACTCCCCAGTGGTGCAGCGGTCTAAGTCACTGTGTCTCAGTGCTAGAGGCGTAACTTCAAACACCCTGGTTCAAATCCAGGCTGTATCACAACCGGCCATGATTGGGAGTCTCATATGGCGGCGCTCAATTGGCCCAGCATCATCTGGGTTTGGCCTGTGTAAGTCGTCATTGTAAATAAGAACTGACTTGCCTTGTTAAATAAAGATAAATTCCTAAAACAAACCCTAGTTCCTGAAGCTAATTCTTAACCCTAAACCCCCTAGAAGTGGTATTGGACTGTATGGGGATAAAATACAAATGTTATTTTTTTCAGGGGTTAGATCAGCTTTAATATTGCAGATAGATTGTAGCTTTCCAATCCCCCATATATTTTGGGGTTAATACATATTTATATATATATATATATATATATATATATATATATACACACACACGCACACTACCACTTAGAAATGTTCTTGTTTTTGAAAGAAAATCATTTTTTTGTCCATTAAAATAACATCAAATTGATCGTTGTTAATGTTGTAAATGACTATTGTAGCTGGAAACGGCAGTTTTTTAATGGAATATCTACATAGCTCGTATTTCTTTTCGGGATAAACTAAATGTCCCCAGTTGGTCAAATTTTTGTTTGATTAATATTCTTGTGGGGACTTCTGGTTAAACACGCACACGTATGCGTGCACACACACACACACAGGTCAGGCTCTGGGAACCGCAGCCCATAATAAGAGAGTTCAGAAGACTAAATAGGGTGATCTGCTCTGGTATCTAACTGCTGAGTATCCATAGAGACTGTTGCTATGTCGGCGAAAAATCTCAATTCATTAGGAACAAATATAAATAGCCATCATCGAGTTTGTCGTATCATCATCATATCACCACCATCATCTTCATGATACCCACATCTGAGAGTGTTGAGACCTGTTGGCCTAAAATGTGTAAGCTTGAGAGCTCTCTCTTCCTCACCCCCCACCCCCTTCGCTGTCTCTCTAGCGTCTAAAGTGCTGTTTTCACACACTTGAGAAGGACTTTTTTACAGCTTCTTTCTGCAAATTAGTCCAGGACAGTTAACAATAATTATACCTCTCTCTCTCTTTCTTTCCCTCTGTCTAGATAAATAGCCAAGAGGGGGAGTGAAGCAGAGAAGGAAATGAGAGATTAAAAGGGAGTAAGAAAACCTCTAGCTGTTCTATGCAAACGTTCGTTACCCACCACTAAGCCACAATGAGACAGGTGTGTTATAGCAGGTGCACCAACGCACGCACACGCACGCGCACACACGCAGAGTATTCAAAGGATGTCCTTACAAACCAAGTTAAGTAGAGTACATTAATATGTAGCATACAGTAAATTGTATTAGGCTGCTCTGCTCTCTTTCCCAAAAGCTCCAGCAATTTTACACTTACAGTAAACACCTCACAGTACAGACGCACTAGAGAGCTATAGCTGATGTACCAGCTGAGTGTCTCACACACACACACACACACACACACACAGCTGTCCTCTTTCTAATAGACTTTATATAATAGGTGGGTCTATTTCTGACAGTGTGCCATGGGGAGATGAGGCCGACACCCAGTCTCCATCTCTGCACGCCGTGCCAACCATACCGCCTAAACCTAGACTAGCAGGTGACAACTAGGCTACTGTGTGTGCGAGAGAGATGGATAGATAGATGGGAAAGGGAGAGAGAGAGAGAGAATTTTGTGCGCGTGCCTTTCAGTGTCAGGCAGCAGAGCTGGTGTGTGTGTTGGAGATACAGCGTGTGGGTGGAGAGAGAGGCAGCTCGTGCACTGTGCCGGTGTCTGACAGATAGAAAAGCGAAAGGCGCGTAGTGGAAACCAACCGTGACTCACTCAAAAATACACCTCTAAAAAGAGCCGACCCGAGCGTCTGAGGGGAGATTTGACACGGACACGGCGCTCGAGGAGCTCCTGGTTTACGAATCATCTCCCGCGAGGTAAAATAAACACACACTCCCACTGTTTACTGAAGTGGCTGTTGATGTTGTGGTTGATGATGATGATGATGTTATTGTTGTTTATGTCGCTGTGCTATCGAGTTGTGCTGTGTCTTCGCCTTCGGGTTGTTGCAGTTTTTATAGATAAACCTATATCCATGGGTTAGTCATCCCCCGGCCAAATGGCTTTACCTATTTTCATACTGAGGGCTGACAGACAAGTCCACATGGTCAGATATTGTTACTAAATGTGTGCTAAATGTCCACGAACACCAGATACTGGTTTGGTCCTTGACAATTCATTCATTTATTTATTTTATTCATTTCGAAGTTTTGCTAAATGGGCCCTGTACGCAGGCTACCTTCTCGGTTTACCAGAGGAAAAATGAGGTCAAACAGCAACTGAAATACGTGGTGAACTGGCAGTGACGGTGTCTACTCCTGTCCTCCCAGAGAGAGAAAACAAGAAAGAAAAAGAGCATGAGAGGAAGTAGAGACAGATAGGGAGAGAGTTAGAGAGGGGGAAGTAGAGACAGATAGGGAGAGAGTTAGAGAGGGGGAAGTAGAGACAGATAGGGAGAGAGTTAGAGAGGGGGTGGGGGGGAAGTAGAGACAGATAGGGAGAGAGTTAGAGAGGGGGAAGTAGAGACAGATAGGGAGAGAGTTAGAGAGGGGGAAGTAGAGACAGATAGGGAGAGAGTTAGAGAGGGGGTGGGGGGGAAGTAGAGACAGATAGGGAGAGAGTTAGAGAGGGGGAAGTAGAGACAGATAGGGAGAGAGTTAGAGAGGGAGTGGGGGGGAAGTAGAGACAGATAGGGAGAGAGTTAGAGAGGGGGTGGGGGGGGAGTAGAGACAGATAGGGAGAGAGTTAGAGAGGGGGAAGTAGAGACAGATAGGGAGAGAGTTAGAGAGGGGGTGGGGGGGGAAGTAGAGACAGATAGGGAGAGAGTTAGAGAGGGGGTGGGGGGGAAGTAGAGACAGATAGGGAGAGAGTTAGAGAGGGGGTGGGGGGGAAGTAGAGACAGATAGGGAGAGAGTTAGAGAGGGGGTGGGGGGGAAGTAGAGACAGATAGGGAGAGAGTTAGAGAGGGGGTGGGGGGAAGTAGAGACAGATAGGGAGAGTTAGAGAGGGGGTGGGGGTGAAGTAGAGACAGATAGGGAGCGAGTTAGAGAGGGGTGGGGGGGGAAGTAGAGACAGATAGGGAGAGAGTTAGAGAGGGGGTGGGGGGGTGAGGAGAGACAGATAGGGAGAGAGTTAGAGAGGGGGTGGAGGGGGAAGTAGAGACAGATAGGGAGAGAGTTAGAGAGGGGGGTGGGGGGGGGAGTAGAGACAGATAGGGAGAGAGTTAGAGAGGGGGGTGGGGGGGAAGTAGAGACAGATAGGGAGAGAGTTAGAGAGGGGGTGGGGGGGAAGTAGAGACAGATAGGGAGAGAGTTTAGAGAGGGGGTGGGGGGGGAAGTAGAGACAGATAGGAGAGAGTTAGAGAAGGGGGTGGGGGGAAGTAGAGACAGATAGGGAGAGAGTTAGAGAGGGGGTGGGGGGGGAAGTAGAGACAGATAGGGAGAGAGTTAGAGGAGGGGGTGGGGTGGAAGTAGAGACAGATAGGGAGAGGTTAGAGAGGGGGTGGGGGGGGAAGTAGAGACAGATAGGGAGAGAGTTAGAGAGGGGGTGGGGGGGGAAGTAGAGACAGATAGGGAGAGAGTTAGAGAGGGGGTGGGGGGGAAGTAGAGACAGATAGGGAGAGAGTTAGAGAGGGGGTGGGGGGGAAGTAGAGACAGATAGGAGAGAGTTAGAGAGGGGTGGGGGGGAAGTAGAGACAGATAGGGCGAGTTAGAGAGGGTGTGGGGGGAAGTAGAGACAGATAGGGAGAGAGTTAGAGAGGGGTGGGGGGTAAGGAGAGACAGATAGGGAGAGAGTTAGAGAGGGGGTGGAGGGGAAGTAGAGACAGATAGGGAGAGAGTTAGAGAGGGGGTGGGGGGAAGGAGAGACAGATAGGGAGAGAGTTAGAGAGGGGGTGGGGGGGAAGTAGAGACAGATAGGGAGAGAGTTGGAGAGGGGGTGGGGGGGTAAGGAGAGACAGATAGGGAGAGAGTTAGAGAGGGGGTGGAGGGGGGAAGTAGAGACAGATAGGGAGAGAGTTAGAGAGGGGGTGGGGGGGTAAGGAGAGACAGATAGGGAGAGAGTTAGAGAGGGGGGTGGGGGGGGAAGTAGAGACAGATAGAGAGAGAGTTAGAGAGGGGGTGGGGGGGAAGTAGAGACAGATAGGGAGAGAGTTAGAGAGGGGGTGGGGGGGGAAGTAGAGACAGATAGGGAGAGAGTTAGAGAGGGGGTGGGGGGGAAGTAGAGACAGAGGGAGAGAGTTAGAGAGGGGGTGGGGGTGGGGGTAAGGAGAGACAGATAGGGAGCGAGTTAGAGAGGGGGTGGGGGGGGTAAGGAGAGACAGATAGGGAGAGAGTTAGAGAGGGGGTGGGGGGTAAGGAGAGACAGATAGGGAGAGAGTTAGAGAGGGGGTGGGGGGGTAAGGAGAGACAGATAGGGAGAGAGTTAGAGAGGGGGTGGGGGGGTAAGGAGGGACAGATAGGGAGAGAGTTAGAGAGGGGGTGGGGGGGTAAGGAGAGACAGATAGGGAGAGAGTTAGAGAGGGGGTGGGGGAAGTAAAGACAGATAGGGAGAGAGTTAGAGAGGGGGTGGGGGGGGGAAGTAGAGACAGATAGGGAGAGAGTTAGAGAGGGGGTGGGGGGTAAGGAGAGACAGATAGGGAGAGAGTTAGAGAGGGGGTGGGGGGGGAAGTAGAGACAGATAGGGAGAGAGTTAGAGAGGGGGTGGGGGGTAAGGAGAGACAGATAGGGAGAGAGTTAGAGAGGGGGTGGAGGGGGAAGTAGAGACAGATAGGGAGAGAGTTAGAGAGGGGGGTGGGGGGGGAAGGAGAGAGAGGTTTAGTTGACAGTCCAATGAAGGTTGTGAGCAGGAGGTCTATAGGGGTAAAAATATCATGTCTTAGCTCAGCCAGGGCACAGGAATGCCACACACACACACCCTGAATAGTAGCTTGACTGGCCACTATGGTTATATCAGCTCTGTCTCAGTGGGTCAAGTGGATTCTACAGAGAAATATGATATACACATACAGTGCATTCATAAAGTATTCAGACCCCTTGACTTTTTCCACATTTTGTTACGTTACAGCCTTAATCTAAAATGGATTAAATACATTTTTCCCTCATCAATCTACACTCAATAATAATAATAATAATAATAAACAGTCATAATGACAAAGCCAAAACAAGTTTTTTGAAATATTTGGAAATGTATTACAAATAAAAAACAAATACCATATTTACTTAAGCGTTCAGACCCTTTGCTATGACACTAGAAATTGAGCTCAGGTGCATCCTGTTTCCATTGATCATCCTTCAGATGTTTCTACAACTTGATTAGAGTCCACCTGTGGTAAATTAAATTGATTGAACATTATTTGGAAAGGCACACACCTGTCTATATAAGTTCCCACAATCAGAGCAAAAACCAAGCAATGAGGTCGAAGGAATTGTCTGTAGAGCGCCGAGACAGTATTGTGTCAAGGCACAGATCTGGGGAAGGGTACCAAAACATTTCTGCAGTATTGAAGGTCCCCAAGAACACAGTGGCCTCCATCATTCTTAAATGGGAGAAGTTTGAAACTACCAAGATTCTTCCTAGAGCTGTCTCTATGAAGGTCTGATGAAACCAAGCTTGAACTCTTTGTCCTGAATGCCAAGCATCACGTCTGGAGGAAACCTGACACCATCCCTACGGTGAAGCATGGTGGTGACAGCATCATGCTTTGGGGATGTTTTTCAGCGGCAGGGACTGGGAGACTAGTCAGGATCGAGGGAAAGATTAACGGAGCAAAGTACAGAGAGATCCTTGATGAAAACCTGCTCCAGAGCACTCAGGACCTCAGACTGTGGCGAAGGTTCACCTTCCAACAGGACAACAAAGCTAATTACACTGCCAAGACAACGCAGGAGTGGCTTCGGGACAAGTCTCTGAATGTCCTTGAGTGGCCCAGCCAGAGCCCGGACTTGGACCCGATCGAACATTTCTGGAGAGACCTGAAAATAGCTGTGCAGTGACGCTCCCCATCCAATCTGACAGAGCTTAAGAGGATCTGCAGTAGTGTCATATCCAAGAAGACTCAAGGTTATAATTGCTGCCAAAGGTGTATCAACAAAGTACTGAGTAAAGGGTCTGAATACTTATCTAAATGTGATATTTTTTTTTTTTTTTTTGCATTTTCAAATCATTCTTAAAACCTGTTTGTGCATTGTCATTATGGAATATTGTGTGTACACTAATGAAGAGAAAAAACTATTTTAGAATAAGGCTGTAATGTAATAAAAATGTGGAAAAATTCAAGGGGCCTGAATACTTTGAGTGCACTGTACGTACATGTGTGGCCCCCAGTCAACCATGACTCTGGTTGACCAGTGGTTAGCCCACTGCAGGTACCAAGTGTTGTTGTCGTTGTAAGGTTCCAGACTCAGGTTGGCCGTACAAGGTCGGACACAACGTTATGAAGATTTTTTTTTACTTTTCCCCCCCAGAACTACACTGAACAAAAATATTAACGCAACATGTAGTGTTGGTCCCATGTTTCATGAGCTGAAATAAAAGATCCCCGAAATGTTATATACAAACAAAAAGGTTATTTCTCTCAAATGTTGTGCATAAATTTGTTTACGTCCCTGTTAGTGAGCATTTCTCCTTTGCCACGATAATCCATCCCCCTTACAGGTGTGCCATATGAAGAAGCTGATTAAACGGCATGATCATTACACAGGTCCACCTTGTGCTGGGGACAATAAAAGGCCACTCTAAAATGTTCAGTTTTGCCACGCAACAAAGCCAGAATTGTCTCAAGTTTTGGCATGCTGACTGCAAGAATGTCCACCAGAGCTGTTGCCAGAGAATTTAATTTTCATTTCTCTACCATAAACCGCCTCCAACATAATTTTAGAGAATTTGGCAGTATGTCCAACCAGCCTCACAACCGCCAACCACGTGTAACCACGCCAGCCCAGGACCTCCACATCCGGCTTCGTCTGAGACCAGCCACCCGGACAGCTGATGAAACTGAGGAATATTTCTGTCTGTAATAAAGCCCTTTGTGGGGGAAAAAACTCAGATTGGCTGGGCCTGGCTCCCCATTAGGGGGGCCTGGCTCCAAAGTGGGTGGGTCTATTGCCCTCCCAGGCCCACCCAAAGCTGTGCCCCTGCCCACTCATGTGAAACCCATAGATTAGGGCCTCATTTATTTCAATTGACTGCTTTTCTTATATGAACTGTAAGTCAGTAAAAAAAATTGAAATTGTTGCTTTTCTATTTTTGTTCAGTATAGTTTAGTAGGCTACTCGATATGGTGTGCAAAACCACTTTTTTCTGCAGGTGAAGAACTGGTAACTAAACTCTTCTCTCCTCGGGCACAGGGGCAGTTGGATCAGCAGATGAATGATGGTGCACGGCCTAAACACACAGACACAAGTCCCTGTGTCCCGTCTCCATCTGTCACACTCCAACAAGCGTGTCACAGTTTCTGCAGTGTTCAGCTAAAACTCTCCTCTCTCCCCTCCTTAAAGTCTCCCATAAAGCTCTGTTACCATGGTGATCAGTTCAACCCAGCAGCCATATGCTCCACTCTCCTCTTCCTGCTGATTCTACACTTTCCCTACCCTCTTTCTGAGCTTTCTCTCTGATCTCTCTCTCTTTTCATCACTGCTTCTCCCCATCTTTTTCTGTATCCTTTCTCTCTCCCATCTCTCTCTGTCCGTATCCCTAAATCTCTTTACCCCTCTTTCTGGATCTATGTAATACACTTCTTTGTAGCCATGACTGTGTCCCAAATGGCACCTCTATTCCCTATGCAGTGCACTACTTTGGACCAGACACTACATAAGGAAATAGGTGCCATTTGAAACGTAGACCACATCTGCCCAAACTATCTATTAGACAAACTGCTTTAGACACAAGATTAGTAATCATAACTCTAATAGGGTGGTGTTTCATATATAACCCCTATCTGTCTCTCCTTACCCCCCCACCCCCTCTCTAACCCCTATATATATTACCCCTATGACACTGGTGTTACAGGAATAAGTGTCCCCTATGACCCTGTGGTGTTACAGGAATAAGTGTCCCCTATGTCCCTGTGGTTTTACAGGAATAAGTGTCCCCTATGTCCCTGTGGTTTTACAGGAATAAGTGTCCCCTATGACCCTGTGGTTTTACAGGAATAAGTGTCCCCTATGACCCTGTGCTGATACAGGAATAAGTGTTCCCTATGACACTGTGGTGTTACAGGAATAAGTGTTCCTGTCCAAGGGGTTGGAGCGCTGGCCGGAATGTGGTTTTTCCCACCAGTGGGATCAGGAGCTCAGCTCGGAATTCTGGGAATATTGCTGCCGGCAGATCGGATGATGCCTCCCACAGCTGCTGTTACTAAGAAAAGCCTAAGAATACACACGTTACGCATACACTCACTGCGCACACACATTTACTATGTACACACACGCTCATGCACACACCCTTAGACCCAACTAGGCAGCCATGGAGTGTGTTGTACAGGGGGAAGGAGGTCAGAGAGAGGCAGCATATGTAAAAGCCTTTCTATGGGATCTGCAAGTGACATTAAGTAGGTGTGTGTGTTTATATCAGTAACTGACGTGTGTGTTTTGTAGTTTTCAGAGAGGATGTCTGAAGCGATCGTCCCAGAATCCTCAGGGCTGAGGTCATGTAACGAGTTATACCCCTCCGCTCTGCCATCCTCACCCCCCCTTTCCACAGAGGATGAGTGTCACCATGACAACAGAAAGGTGGAGCAGCAGGTAAGACTTGTGACTGAATGAGGTGTTGTTATTATAGATCAGATAGGTGACATGACTGGTGGTCCCTGAGGAATGCCATGTGATTTGTCACATTTTGTCACACAGAAACCCGTCAGTAACCAGGGGCAACCAGCCAGGAAGAGAACCAAGGTAGACTCTGTTTCTGTCACACACCTACGTAGAGCCATATATATCACTGTTGTGTATGTACACTGTGTCAGCCTTGATTTAGCCCCGGGTGGGCAGGGTTTGCACTTCTGAGGCTATTTCATTGGTTAATGTTGTTGCTTGTTTCAGGCCAAAGGCAGGTTGGTGAGGAGCATGGCTGTGTGTGAGGAGTCATTCCCACCATCCCCTCCTGACACCACCCAAGACAGCCAGGTAACACACACACACACACATAAAACATGCACGCACAACACACACACTCTCATAACACACACACAGACACAAAACACGCACATCATGTGATGTTTGATGTTTTAGAGCTCTGTTGAAGTCACCATGCTGCCAGGTTGCCATGACAACGAGGAGGAAGAGCAGAGCAAAGAGCCAAATGTGCCCACGCTAATTATCTCAGACACCAGTCAGGAATACACAGACTCTACTGGGATTGACCTGCACCAGTTTATCATCACCACCCTAAACAGCAATCCCAGGTACAAAAAACTGTGTGTGTGTGTATGTGTGTGTAACTGCTTAGCTGGCAATGATGTCATGGTAATAATATGATGTCATGGTGTTGGCATCTTTCAGGGACAGGATGATGCTGTTGAAACTGGAGCAGGACATGATCGACTTCATCACAGACAACGGGTATGTGTGTGTGGCCATAATTCTTTTTTTAATGCAAATATGATTTACTGTATTTACTTCAATGTGTTGTCTAAGCAGGACTGTCATCCCCTCCCATCTTCTTCTCTCTCCCTCTCTCAGTCCTTATAAGAAATTCCCTCACATGTCTTCCTACCATCGTATGTTGGTCCACCGGGTAGCAGCCTACTTTGGCATGGAACACAATGTGGACCAGACTGGCAAATCTGTCATCATCAATAGCACCAGTAACACACGCATGTACGTAACTCTCTCTTCTCTGTGGTATATCAGTACGCTTGCAACAACAGGATCGTGGGTTTGATTCCCGCCGGGGACACCCATACAATAACGTGTGTCCTCACTACTATAAGTCTTTGGACATAAAAGTGTCTGCTAAAGGACATATTATTGTTGTTGTATTATTCTCTATTTCTGTATGTGTGTAGACCAGAGCAGAGGTTTATGGACTATGTCCAGGAGGAGAGAGGAGAGGAGACTCAGTGGAGAACCATACTGAAGAGAGACAACGCAGAAGACAACCAGGTAGCTAGCTGTCTGTCTGTCTGTCTGTCTTTCTTTCTTTCTTTCTTTCTTAGTAGCATGTAAGCACTATATAAGCTTGCATATTTGGACAGCTTTTAGAGGTCCTTGTCAGAGTTCCAGATTTTGAGAGGTTGTGTTCTTATCCTGCCCCCACCAGGCGAGGCTCCACCCACTACGCGAGGAGAGGCGGAGCAAATCAATGGAAGAGAGAGAGGAGGAGTACCAGAGAGCTAGAGAAAGGATATTCAACCAGGAGGTACACACACACACACACACAAACACACACACAAACACACATCTTATTCTTTCTTCTGTCTTCCACAGCCTGCCTGTCCCCAGGAGACCAGGTAATATTGTTTTTATGTTAGACGTAAATAAAGTTGTGTTGACGTTATTTTTTTTTTATGTTCCCCAATGGACGGTTGTAATAACATTGTGATGATTATTGTGTGTCGTTATTGCAGGTCTATTGAGGATGGTAGCCCCCATGCTGCGACCCAGAGAAGGCAGCTCTTTAGGTGAGTGTGCTCTCGACTGGTGGCTGAGTGGTACTGAATCTTGACCGTACTAGTAGCGTTTAGCTGAACACACTACCGGGCCTTTAATGACCAGTTTACTAGTCTAAATCAGTTGCTGGTCTGTGTGTCCTTCAGGGGTACCAGGGGTAACTCGGGCTCAAGCCGACAGAGCAGCACGGAGACTGACTATAGTCGCTATAGTAACTGGAGCAGCACTGACTCAGGTCGCTATAGCAATGACCCCCGACCCTGGAGCAGCACAGACTCAGACTCTGCCTATCAGAGGCCAAACCCCGCCCCCAAGGCCCGACCAGCCAATCACAGCTGGGACGCACGAGGTAGAAAATAATCTAATTTAATTGAACTACGATCCTGATCCTTTTCCATGTACTTTAATGTCTCCCTTCTCTCCCTTTCCCACCTTCTCTCCCTTTCCCACCTTCTCTCCTCCTCTCTCCCTTTCCCACCTTCTCTCCTCCTCTCTCCCTTTCCCACCTTCTCTCCTCCGCTCTTCCTTTCCTACCTTCTCTCCTCCTCTCTCCCTTTCCTACCTTCTCTCCTCCTCTCTCCCTTTCCCACCTTCTCTCCTCCTCTCTCCCTTTCCACCTTCTCTCCTTTCCCACCTTCTCTCCCTTTCCCACCTTCTCTCCTCCTCTCATCCCCTTTCCCACCTTCTCTCCTCCTCTCTCCCTTTCCCACCTTCTCTCCCTTTCCCACCTTCTCTCCCTTTCCCACCTTCTCTCCTCCTCTCTCCCTTTCCCACCTTCTCTCCTCCTCTCTCCCTTTCCTACCTTCTCTCCTCCTCTCTCCCTTTCCCACCTTCTCTCCTCCTCTCTCCCTTTCCCACCTTCTCTCCTCCTCTCTCCCTTTCCTACCTTCTCTCCTCCTCTCTCCCTTTCCCACCTTCTCTCCTCTCTCTCCCTTTCCCACCTTCTCTCCTCCTCTCTCCCTTTCCCATCTTCTCTTCCTTTCCCACCTTCTCTCCCTTTCCCACCTTCTCTCCTCCTCTCTCCCTTTCCACCTTCTCTCCTCCTCTCTCCCTTTCCCACCTTCTCTCCTCCTCTCTCCTTTCCCACCTTCTCTCCTCCTCTCTCCCTTTCCTACCTTCTCTCCTCCTCTCTCCCTTTCCTACCTCTCTCCTCTCCTCTCTCCCTTTCCACCTTCTCTTCCTTTCCCACCTTCTCTCCTTTCCCACCTTCTCTCCCTTTCCCACCTTCTCTCCTCCTCTCTCCCTTTCCCACCTTCTCTCCTCCTCTCTCTTTCCCACCTTCTCTCCTCTCTCTCCCTTTCCTACCTTCTCTCCTCCTCTCTCCCTTTCCCACCTTCTCTCCTCCTCTCTCCCTTTCCCACCTTCTCTTCCTTTCCCACCTTCTCTCCTCCTCTCTCTCTTTCCCACCTTCTCTCCTCCTCTCTCCCTTTCCCACCTTCTCCTCCCTTCTCCCACTCTCTCCTTTCCCACCTCTCTCCTCCTCTCTCCCTTTCCTACCTTCTCTCATCCTCCTCTCTCCCTTTCCCACCTTCTCTCATCCTCTCTCTCCTTCCCCACCTTCTCTCATCCTCTCTCCCTTTCCCACCTTCTCTCATCCTCTCTCCCTTTTCCACCTTCTCTCATCCTCTCTCCCTTTCCCACCTTCTCTCATCCTCTCTCCCTTTCCCACCTTCTCTCCTCCTCTCTCCCTTTCCCACCTTCTCTTCCTTTCCCACCTTCTCTTCCTTTCCCACCTTCTCTCCCTTTCCCACCTTCTCTCCTCCTCTCTCCTTTCCCACCTTCTCTCCTCCTCTCTCCCTTTCCCACCTTCTCTCCTCCTCTCTCCCTTTCCTACCTTCTCTCCTCCTCTCTCCCCTTTCCTACCTTCTCTCCTCCTCTCTCCCTTTCCCCTTCTCTCCTCCTCCTCTCTCCCTTTCCCACCTTCTCTCCCTTTCCCACCTTCTCTCCTCCTCTCTCCCTTTCCCACCTTCTCTCCTCCTCTCTCCCTTTCCCACCTTCTCTTCCTTTCCCACCTTCTCTCCTCCTCTCTCTCTTTCCCACCTTCTCTCCTCCTCTCTCCCTTTCCCACCTTCTCTCCCTTTCCCACCTTCTCTCCTCCTCTCTCCCTTTCCCACCTTCTCTCCTCTCTTCCCTTCCTACCTTCTCTCATCCTCTCTCCCTTTCCCACCTTCTCTCATCCTCTCTCCCTTTCCCACCTTCTCCTCCTCCTCTCTCCCTTTCCCACCTTCTCTCCCTTTCCCACCTTCTCTCCTCCTCTCTCCCTTTCCCACCTTCTCTCCTCTCTCCCTTTCCTACCTTCTCTCATCCTCTCTCCCTTTCCCACTTTCTCTCCTCCTCTCTCCCTTTCCTACCTTCTCTCCTCCTCTCTCCCTTTCCTACCTTCTCTCCTCCTCTCTCCCTTTCCCACCTTCTCTCCTCCTCTCTCCCTTTCCCACCTTCTCTTCCTTTCCCACCTCAGAAAGTCTCTTCCACCTTTCTCCACTTCTCCATTCCCCCTTCTCGCATCTCTCTCCCTCCCCCTCTCCTCCCTTCCACCTTCTCTTCCTCCTCCTCCCTTTCCCACCCTTCTCTTCCTTTCTCCACCGTTCTCTCGCTCTCCTCCTCGCTCTTTTCCCACCTTCTCTCCGCCGCTCTGCTCCCTTTCCAACCTTCTTCACCCTGTCCCACCTTCTCTCCTCCTCCTCGTCTGCCCTTTCCAACCTTCTCTCCTCTCTCCCTTTCTACCCTACTTGCTCTCATCCTCTCGGCTCGCCCTTCCCACCCTTCTCTCAGCCTCTTCTCCCTTCCCACCTTCTCTCCTCCTCCTCCCTTACCCACCTTCGACCTCTCATCCTCTCTACCTTTCCCACCCTTCTTCTCCTCCTCTCTCCTTCCCACCTTCTCTCCTCCTCTCTCGCCCTTTACCCACCTTCTCTGCCTCCTCTCGCTCTTTCCCACCTTCTCTCTCTCCTCTCTCGGGGAACCCTCATCCCTTTCCCACCTTCTCTCCCTTTCCCACCTTCTCTCCTCCTCTCTCCCTTCCCACCTTCTCTCCTCTCTCCCTTTCCTACCTTCTCTCATCCTCTCTCCCTTTCCCACCTTCTCTCATCCTCTCTCCCTTTCCCACCTTCTCTCATCCTCTCTTCCCTTTCCCAACCTTCTCTCATCCTCTCTCCCTTTCCCACCTTCTCTCATCCTCTCTCCCTTTCCCACCTTCCTCTCCTCCTCTCTCCCTTTCCCACTTCTCTCCTCCTCTCTCCCTTTCCACCTTCTCTCCTCTCTCCCTTTCCTACCTTCTCTCATCCTCTCTCCCTTTCCCACCTTCTCTCATCCTCTCTCCCTTTCCCACCTTCTCTCCTCCTCTCTCCCTTTCCCACCTTCTCTCCTCCTCTCTCTCTTTCCCACCTTCTCTCCTCCTCTCTCTCTTTCCCACCTTCTCTCCTCCTCTCTCCCTTTCCCACCTTCTCTCCCTTTCCCACCTTCTCTCCTCCTCTCTCCCTTTCCCACCTTCTCTCCTCTCTCCCTTTCCTACCTTCTCTCATCCTCTCTCCCTTTCCCACCTTCTCTCATCCTCTCTCCCTTTTCCACCTTCTCTCATCCTCTCTCCCTTTCCCACCTTCTCTCATCCTCTCTCCCTTTCCCACCTTCTCTCATCCTCTCTCCCTTTCCCACCTTCTCTCATCCTCTCTCCCTTTCCCACCTTCTCTCATCCTCTCTCCCTTTCCCACCTTCTCTCCTCCTCTCTCCCTTTCCCACCTTCTCTCCTCCTCTCTCCCTTTCCCACCTTCTCTCCTCCTCTCTCCCTTTCCCACTTTCTCTCCTCCTCTCTCCCTTTCCTACCTTCTCTCATCCTCTCTCCCTTTCCTACCTTCTCTCATCCTCTCTCCCTTTCCCACCTTCTCTCCTCCTCTCTCCCTTTCCCACCTTCTCTCCTCCTCTCTCCCTTTCCCTCCTCCTCTCTTCCGCTCTCCTTTTCCCACCTTCTCTCCTCCTCTCTCCCTTTCCCTCCTCCTCTCTCCCTTTCCCATCTTCTCTCCTCCTCTCTCCCTTTCCCTCCTCCTCTCCCCCTTTCCCACCTTCTCTCCTCCTTTCTCCCTTTACCTCATCTGTCATCTGTCTCTCTGTATCTCTCTCTCCCAGATGACCATGCCCCCACCACAGGCTCCAACTACCTCACGGTGCCCATGGAGAACGGGATTCCACCAGGAAGTATATTACTGAACCCACATACAGGTACACACACACATACACATACATGTATATGTGAAAAGGGATTTGTGAGTTTAACCTTGACCTCTAACCCCAGGCCAGCCCTTCTTGAACCCAGATGGAAGTCCTGCCATCTACAACCCCCCCGACCCCCAGCAGCCAACAAGAAGCCAGCCTCAGCAGCAGGCCCCTCTGCCGCAGCAGCCAATGGCTGGCCACACAGTCCCTCAGGTAAAACACTGATTTCACAGTAACCATATAGAATTGGAATACAAATACAATAATCTACCTATTCATTAGTTATACTAAATGTATAAACAGTCCTGTCCATGCAACCCGATTGGCCAAATTGTGTTCCAGCCGTGTCGATAATAGCAATAAACAGAGCCTGTTTTTGTAATAGAAGACTGGAAATAACAATGCTTTCTCTCAGGTGGTTCAATATTCGTCCGTCTCTTATCCTCCCCAGCAGTTGCAATACTCTACGGTACTAAGTTTTTTCATGCATGTGTTTTTGTGGATATAACAGTGTATGCATGAACAGTATAAATGTATTATGTCTGTCTGCGTGTCTTTGTTAACATGTTCTCTGTGGTCCTCAGAGCGAGGACCTGTCGTCTCAGTTTGGTCACATGACTGTGAGCTGTCAGCCATTGGGGGAAGCTCCGTCTCTATACCCTCCCTTAGCCTCTCCCACACAGAGTTATGTCTATACCGCACCTCCCCCTCCTCACAACCCCCCCAGCTACTGCCAACCCCCTCCAACTCAGGTAGGAATAACACAACACAATCATAATAGAATGGTAGAACAGAATAATAGAATAGTCCCATGTGTTAGCATAGAATCGTAGAATGATAGAACAGAATAATAGAATAGTCCCATGTGTTGACATGATGTTGAACTCTGTACTGTAGGTGCCTGTGTATTACTACTCTACTACTCAGTATCCTACCTCAGCACCCCAAAGACCTGCCACACCTACCCAGGCCATACAGCCTACAGGTACGTACGTGTGTGTGTGTGCGTGCGTGCGGCAGTAGGGAGGGGGGCCGTTACACTGTAAGAGATGTAGTCTGAGGTCTCACAGTGAACCGGTCTCTTTTCCTGCTGCTTCTACTCTACAGAGAGATGCTGATTAGCTGCTAGTCCTCCATTTGTCAGATATTACAGCAAATGATACAGCTTTGAATTAGCTTTAAACAAACAAGCAATTGATTGATGTTTTATGAATAATCTGCTGGGGGTTTATCTGTATATCTGTCTCTGTGTGTATTTGTAGGTTACTCTCCTGTCGTAGCCAATCAGCAGCAGACCTACCAGGGGATGATGAGTTTGCAGCTGCCTCAGAGCCAAGCCCAAAGATTGCTGGGTTCTTATCCACCTGGCTCCTCCCACCCATGTGGTGTAACACAGGTAACCATGACAACCACCATGTCATATACTCAGTGGCCATTGTATTAGGTACACCACCCTGTTCACGGAAATGGTGAGCTCCTACAGTGAGTCACGTAGCTGTGGCTTGCTGTATAAAGCAGGCAGACAGGCATCGAAGCATTCAGTAGCTGTGGCTTGCTGTATAAAGCAGGCAGACAGGCATCGAAGCATTCAGTAGCTGTGGCTTGCTGTATAAAGCAGGCAGACAGGCATCGAAGCATTCAGTAGCTGTGGCTTGCTGTATAAAGCAGGCAGACAGGCATCGAAGCATTCAGTAGCTGTGGCTTGCTGTATAAAGCAGGCAGACAGGCATCGAAGCATTCAGTAACTGTGGCTTGCTGTATAAAGCAGGCAGACAGGCATCCAAGCATTCAGTAGCTGTGGCTTGCTGTATAAAGCAGGCAGACAGGCATCGAAGCATTCAGTAACTGTGGCTTGCTGTATAAAGCAGGCAGACAGGCATCCAAGCATTCAGTAACTGTGGCTTGCTGTATAAAGCAGGCAGACAGGCATCCAAGCATTCAGTAACTGTGGCTTGCTGTATAAAGCAGGCAGACAGGCATCCAAGCATTCAGTAACTGTGGCTTGCTGTATAAAGCAGGCAGACAGGCATCCAAGCATTCAGTAACTGTGGCTTGCTGTATAAAGCAGGCAGACAGGCATCCAAGCATTCAGTAACTGTGGCCTGCTGTATAAAGCAGGCAGACAGGCATCCAGGCATTCAGTAACTGTGGCTTGCTGTATAAAGCAGGCAGACAGGCATCCAAGCATTCAGTAACTGTGGCTTGCTGTATAAAGCAGGCAGACAGGCATCCAGGCATTCAGTAACTGTGGCTTGCTGTATAAAGCAGGCAGACAGGCATCCAAGCATTCAGTAACTGTGGCTTGCTGTATAAAGCAGGCAGACAGGCATCCAGACATTCAGTAACTGTTTGATTGAACGTTAGAATGGGCAAAACGAGTGGCCCAAGTGATTTTGAGCGTGGTATGATAGTCGGTGCCAGACGCGCAGGTTTCAGTATCTCAGAAACGGACTCCTGCGCTTTTCACGTTTGACAGTATCTAGGGTTTACAGAGAATGGTGCCACAAACAAAAACATCCAGTCAGCGGCAGTCCTGTGGGCGAAAACAGCTCCTTGGTGAGAGTACAACAGTGGTATGTAAAACGGCACCTCGGAACGCACTTGTCGGACCTTGTCACGGATTGGCTATTGCAGCAGACGACCACACCTGGTACTACTATCAGCTAAAAACAAGAAGAGCTGGCTCAAGTGGTCACGCAATCACCAACTGGACAATTGAGGAGGCGTAAGCAGCATGAGTCCATGGCCCATCCTGCCTGGTGTCAACGGTAAAGGCTGGTGGTGGGGGTGTAATGGTGTGGAAGGTCAAATGTCTGCAGGATGACTGTAAGTCGCTTTGGATAAAAGCGTCTGCTAAATGGCTTATATTAGACCAAATGAGCAACATTTCCATGCCCTGAAGAATTCCGGCTGTTCTGGAGGCAAAGGGGGGTCCGGCATGGTACTAGATGGGTGTACCTAATAAACTGACCACAGTAATTCCTCAGTGTTGAATTAAAGTTGCAGTGTTGTCAGGCTACTAATCAAATCTGTGCCTAAATTGAATCTCTCCCTCAGGGTGGTGTGGGGGTATCGTACCCCCAGACTGGTCTCATGTCGCGGGGTGAGGGGGGTTACTGCTGCATGGTATCTCCAACCTGTCCCCCTGGTCCCATACCCCCTCCCCCTCTACACACCGGCTGCCATGCCTCCAGCTGTAGCAACATCAGCAGCCAGGGGTGGGCGGGAAAATACTAACACGCCCCCACCCAACCTAAACTTACATAACCCCCACACATACGCCCCCACCCAACCTAAACTTACATAACCCCCACACATACACACACTTGACCTCCCTTCCCCCCCACCTCTACTTGCACAACCCCACCGGACTGTGTTGATTGAGATGCAACCAGTGTTCAAGCTGTTACACACACAGTATACCACAGGCAATGTATTGTGCCAAACCTGTATCAGAGGTACTGTACTGATTTAAAAGCATCATTTATATACTCCAGTTGAGTTTTGTATGGATATGAAATGATTATATATATGTATTGTAGTGTTTGAGCAGAATAAACTAATGTGGCTGCTTTGACAGGTCACCTTTCTAACGGCTGTGGTCTCTTTCACATTGAGTATTTGATCTGATTTTCTAATCTACACACTGCTGACATTGTTAGCATTGAGTGTATCACAATTATTAAATTGTTGAACGGATGTTTGTTTTTTTTGATAGATCCAGAATGTAATTCACAGATCGCAATCTATAACAAGTCTTACACTTATGAAAAATATAAAACGCAACATGTAAAAGATCCCAGATATTTTCCATTTATCTCTCAAATTTTGTGCACATTTATTTACATCCCTGTTAGTGAGCTTTTCTCCTTTGCCAAGATAATTAATCGATCTGACAGGTGGCATATCAAGAAGCTGATTAAACAGCATTATCATTACACAGGTGTACCTTGTGCTGGGGACAATAAAAGGCCACTGTAAAATTTGCAGTTGTCACACAACACAATGCCACCGATGTCTCAAGTTGAGGGAGCATGCAATTGACATGACTGCAGAAATTGAATGCTAATTTCTCTACCATAAGCCACCTCCAATGCCATTTTAGAGAATTTGGTAGTACGTTCAACCGGCATCACAACTGCAGACCACATTTATGGCATTGTGTTGGTGAGTGGTTTGACGATGTCAACATTGTGTACAGAGTGCCCCATGGTGGTGGTGGGGTTATGGTATGGGCAGGCATAAGCTACGGACAACAAACACAATTGCATCTTATTGATGCCAATTTGAGATCCGAAGGCCCATTTTTGTGCCATTCATCTGCAGCCATCACCTCATTTTTTTTGCATGATAATGCACAGCCCCATGTCGCAAGGATTTCTACACAATTCCTGGAAGCTGAAAATGTCCCAGTTCTTCCATGGCCTGCATACTCACCAGACATGTCATCCATTGAGCATGTTTGGGATGCTCAGGATCGACAGTGTCTTCCAGTTCCCGCCAATATCAAGGAACTTCACACAGCTGTTGAAGAGGAGTGGGACAACATTCCACAGGCCACAGCCTGATCAACTCTATGAGAAGGAGATGCGTCACGCTGCATGAGGCAGACTGGTTTTCTGATATACACCCCTACCTTTAAAAGGAATCTGTGACCAACAGATTAATATTTGTATTTCCAGTCGTGAAATCCATAGATTAGGGCCTAATGAATTGATTTCAATTGACAGATTTCCTTATGAACTAACTCAGTGAAATTGATGCATGTTGCATTTATATATATATTTCAGTATATTTACACCTTTTGTTGTGGTCCTGTCTCCAAAGTCTTGTCTTCACTCTTAAGGGTCCATCGAGGATTTAGTGGTTGTGGGATAGTAGGATCTGTAGTAGATGAGGACACCCACTACCATAATAACCACTGCTGTCCATTTTGCAGAAAGGAAAAGAGTGATGTGAGGTTTAAAAAAAGACAAAACCACTCTAAGACATTTCATGTGGCAATTTTTTTGTTCACCCTTTCTGCTCAGTATCTGTCTTTCTCTCCCTCACTCACTCTCATGGTCTTCATCACTAACTCTCTCTCACACACACATACACACAAACCTTTACTGATGCAACATGGTCAATGATGAGACAAACACAAATTGATAAAACACACACGTTCTGCTTGGCTTCTGTCAGTGCAGGGGAGACACCTCACAACTCCCCTCCCCCCGTCTTTCAAAATGCAAAGGGATGTAAGCTGTCTGCTTGGCAATTTGGCTTCATGGCACCCTACAGGTGGCCAGTCGGCATTGGTGAGTATAGCCCAGGAAGTGACCCAGGAACACAAACACTGCCATCTATTTCCATAAAAGGACATAATACACACCACAGTATTGAAGTAAGCAAAGCAAAACTTAGTATACGTGACCGACCAAAGGGGTTATCATCCTCATTGTCACTAGTTTCAGCAGTTAACAATTTGGATAACTCTCACACACACACACCCTCACACACTCACTCACAGGAGAGGAATGTATTTTTCCGTTTCCATGATCTTTAATAAAAAGGCAGCCATAGTGAGATGAGTCAGTGAGTCTATTGGTATAGAGACAGAAAGCATTAAAACACAGAATACAAGCCCTAGATAGGCCTGGAGGTGAGACAGATCTACCGAAATACTCAACCTAGATAGATCTGTCTTTACTCCTGACCTATCACAGTAGATTCTACTTTTAGTAACGTCACTCATCATCATAGCGTCACTCAAGTAAGTCTAACGCTCTAATAAACATGTCACCATAGTAATGCACCACACCCACCCCCTATACACACACACACTCTCACACACACACTGCCCCAAAGGGTTCTCCCCCTTTAGAACCGGAGTCATGGTCTAGTCCTCTAGAACAAGGTTGAGCTGGTGGACCATTCAGGTTATATTTTCCCTCTCTGAGATGAACCACCCTCCCATCGCCAATAGCCTTATCTGAGACTAGATGACTTGGGGTACCTCCCCAAGCTAATACCTACACTTCAGCTCAGAGGACCAACACAGTCTCGTGGCACGCAGACAAACTAGGTTCAAACCCTGGGCTTCCCCTCTCTCAGAGCAAGCTGGGGTTCTCCAATTCTAGCAGGTCTCTAGTACAGACCAACCAGAGCAGAGGGAGGAGTCCACATGTGTGCAAGTGTGTTTATAGGGATGTGTTCACTTGGGCCCAAAATGAATCTGTCTCTCCACACACACACACACAAAAAACTAACTACAAAGGAAAAGTTCACAGGTATTTAAATATTCAGGGTTAAAAGAAAATATGAATTGGTATAAGTTAGCTTATAACGTTAATATATAAATCACAACTAATGTTTAAAGGGCTAATTAAAAAGGAGCATGCAGAACACCTCTCCTGTGTGTCAAAGGGCAAAACACAGCCATCTTGGCTCTGGTCTTGGCTGCTCTCAGATACAAAATGAACACCTCTCCTGTGTGTCAAAGGGCAAAACACAGCCATCTTGGCTCTGGTCTTGGCTGCTCTCAGATACAAAATGAACACCTGTCCTAAACACACAGAGTAGGAGCAGGTCAGGGAGCAAGTGAGTGTGTGTGCATACAGGTGGCTCAAAGACACACATACACCCTTTACCTCTCCATTGGATCAAACTAGAAGAGTGGTCAACAGAATTCAAAACTCACATTCACATCTTTGGAACGCGCGCGGACCATCCTGCTTTGGTTGGTACAATGCATTCGGAAAGTATTCAGACCCCTTGATTTTTAAAAAACATTTTATTACATCCTTATTCTAAAATGGATTAAATGAAAAAATGTCCTCATCAATCTACACACAATACCCCAAAATGACAAAAGTGAAAACAGTTTTTTTTTAAATAATACCTTATTACATAAATATTCAGACCCTTTGCTATGAGACTCAAAACTGAGCTCAGGTGCATCCCGTTTCCATTGATCATCCTTGAGATGTTTCTACAACTTTATTGGAGTCCACATGTGGTAAATACAATTTATTGGACATGATTTGGAAAGGCACACACCTGTCTATATAAGGTCCCACAGTTGACAGTGCATGTCAGAGCAAAAACCAAGCCATGAGGTCAAAGGAATTGTCCGTAGAGCTCCGAGAAAGGATTGTGCCAAGGCACAGATCTGGGGAAGGGTACCAAAACATTTCTGCAGCATTGAAGGTCTCCAAGAACACATCATCATTCTTAAATGGGAGAAGTTTGGAACCACCAAGACTGTTCCAAGAGCTGGCCACCTGGCCAAACTGAGCATTCGGGGGAGAAGGGCCTTGGTCAGGGAGGTGACTAAGAACCCGATTGGAGCTCTATCAGAGCTCCAGAGTTCCTCTGTGGATATGGGAGAACCTTCCAGAAGGACAGCCATCTCTGCAGCACTCCACCAATCAGGCCTTTATGGTAGAATGGCCAGACAGAAACCACTCCTCAGGAAAAGGCACCTAACAGCCCATTTGCCTAAAGGACTCAGAACTTGAGAAACAAGATTCTCTGGTCTGATGAAACCAAAATTGAACTATTTGGCCCGAATGCCAAGAGTCACGTTTGGAAGAAACCTGGAACCATCTGTGGCAGGGATTGGGAGATTAGTCAGGATCGAGGGAAAGATGAACAGAGCAAAGTACAGTGAGATCCTTGATGAAAACCTGCTCCAGAGCTTGAAATGATCTGCAGAGAAGAATGGTGAGAAACCCCCCAAATACAGGTGTGCCAAGCTTGTAGCGTCATACCCAAGAAGAATTAAGGGTGTAATCGCTGCCAAAGGTGTTTCAACGAAGTACTGAGTAAAGGGTCTGAATACTTATGTAAATGTGCTATTTCAGTTTTTATTTATAATAAAATTTCTAAACATGTTTTTGGTTTGTCATTATGGGGTATTGTGTGTAGAATAATTATTTTAGAATAAGGCTGTAACGTAACAAAATGTGGAAAGGGGTCTGAATACTTTCCGAATGCACTGTATGTGCTACCTTAGGCTCAGATGTCACCACCGAGTCCATAGCAACAACACCCTCTCTCCCCTAGCAACATCCCCGTCTCCATAGGAAGAACCATGTCAGTCTCTACAGACGAATTCCCCTGGCAACACCACCTTGTCTTCATAGCAACAATGAAAGCACCCCAAGTTAGGGTTCTATAAAACTCTCAGAAGTATGTCAGCCAGTGGTATGTGTGTTTGTGTAAAGAGGTATCAGTGGTTCAGTGGTGTATCACTTTAATCTCAAACTTCAGGGGGTGAACAAGCTCTCCCTCTCTTCGTTCTCCTCCCCCCTTGCTCTACCCCTCTTTCGGTCTTCTCTCCCCCCTTCCTCTACCCCTCTCTCGGTCCTCTCTCCCCCTCCCTCTACCCCTCTCTCGGTCCGTCCTCTCTCCCCCTCCCTTCCTCTACCCCTCCCTCTACTCCTCCCTCTCTCTCCCCCTTCCTCTACCCCTCCCTCTACCCCTCTCTCACCCCCCCCCCATCTATTTCTGGATCTGGAAGATGAAGAGTCGAAGGTTGATGTTCTTGGCAGCCAGTAGTTTGTTACACTCCACAGAGTCGGTGATGGGCAGTGGGACGTAGTCTGTCTCGTTGGTGTCGTTGCTGAACGCGTGGTGGTGGATCACAGGCTTGATCCTCACGTCATCGTACGGACCTTTCAACAGCAGGAAGGAACACTCTATAGCGGAGTTCACCTACAGAGAGGAGGAGGGTTAGCGAGAAAGAGTGTGTGTGAGTGTGTGTACGTCAGTGAGTGTGCGCGCATAAGTTCAGTGAGTGTGTACCTTGCTCTTGAGGATGAGCTGGAAGGAGAGGGTGCGTTTGCAGGAGAGGTTAGGGTTGCGTTCAGAGTCGTTGACCCTGGCCTTCAGAACCCAGGTTTGGTTCAACACGGTGAAACGAGGAGTCTCATAGTACAGACGGGTTATAAAGTCATCGGTGCGGTACGGCCGGAACTGGACCTCTGCGCAGGGGAGAGGGAGGGGAGGGAGGAATTAGAGAGATCCATGTTTTCTATGTGTGTGACTGGTCCTTCAAGAACGATAGGAACGATTGTCCTGGTGGTCAGGTACGGTTTGTAAGACAGTGCGTACTGTGTACCTAGCCTACCTGTGAAGCCAATCTTCTCGTAACAGAGCAGGGAGAATATAGAGTTGTAAAGGGTTAGTTCTCTGCGGTGGCTCTGGTCCATCTCCCCCAAGATGCCCATCAGCTCTGTGCCAGTCTTGGTGGGGTGGCAGCACTCCTCCTCGTGGGCCGGCAGCTCGTGGAACGGCCCCTTCCACGGGCAGCCAATCCGCTTGTACTTACACTGTGTCACCCTGGCAACATATCAGGAGGTGGGAGTTTAGGGCCAATCATAAGGAGGAATAAGACCATAAGAAAATTTGTTTTGTGTCTATCAGCCAGTCCCAAATTGCTTCCTACCCTTCCCCCTTGGTCCAACCCCCTAGTTTCTGCAGATCTGTAAGGTGGAAGGAATATGGTACAATCTCCACCACTGCACTGCTTATACCCATCACCCTATAGATCTACAAACATGGAGGGGTTAGGGCAGAGGGGGAGGGGTAAGACGTGATTTGGGACCGGCTGTATCATTTCTGCTGGTTCTGTCAGTAACACCTGCAGCAGGGTCATCTGATCGTCATAACAACAGGCACGCGCACACACACCCTGTAATCAGTTTGGTCAGTAAGTAGATCAGCTGTTTTCTTTTCAGAAGAGCGGCAAGTCATATCCCCTCCCTCCCCAAGGCCTAAGCAAACCACGTTTCTACAAATACATTGTAGGTCCCCACGAGGATAGAAAAACAAAGTGTGTGTGTGTGCGTGAATACCAATGAGGTGAGTACCTGTCTTGACACTCCTCTCTCTGGTGCCTCTCTAGGCTGGAGCGAGGGAACTGTTTGAGACAGAAGGGGCAGTCTGTGGGCAGCTCACTCACAGCCTTCTCTACAGCCAGGTTCCTACAACACAGGGACTTACTAATCTCACACCTAAAGGGAGAAGGGGGTAATCAATCAACCAGTCAATCCAAATATATTTTTATAGAGACGCGGTTACTAATCTCACACTTAAAACAGAGTCACCTAAATCAGTCAATCACTCACTCAATTCAACTGTATTTATAAACTGTGTGTACAGACCTGCAGTTAGGACACGTGGCCTGCTCCTCTTTCAGACGAGAGTCAGCCAGCAGGTGGATGAAACAGCCAGCACACATCAGGTGACCGTTGGTGCACTGTAGAGCAGAGAGGAAAGGGTTAATGTAGGTGTGGTTGGTGTGTCCATACTGTGGATAGTTGTCTTTATAAATCAGTGTTCATACGCTATACAGAAATGCATAGTACAGAGAAACACAGAGGTGTGTGTATGTTTGTGAATGGCCATCTTTTCTAACACGTCTTTGGGGGTGGGGAGAGCAGGTGTTATTTGAGGGCATACTACTCAGTACCAAACCACAGTAATGACACAGGTGTAAACTGGGTGTGAGGCAGGCAGTTCATTCAGTGTTACATGCAGATGTGTTGGGGTTTGCCTTTTCCTAACTCCTAGGGGGCAGCCTGGGATCCACACATCTGTATCTGTTCGTGTCTTGTTGTTGGCTAATCTGAATAGAATTGGCAGCCATTTCAGACACCTAGCTATCTACATCCAGATGATTTATAGATCAGATCATCTCTCTGCACTGCGCTGAGCTCTGGCTAACCCTCCTGAACAAGTTAGCTACAGAGTTAACGTAGCTGCTAGGCTGCGGCCCTGGGCCCTACAACTCTTCGCCTATCGTTACAGTCCATGACAGGTGGTGCTCAGTCTACAAACTGTCTTCAACCCCCACTTCTTGCCTGACAGCCTAGTTAGCTAACTAACAGACATGTTAGTTAGGCTTACTTCATACGAAGTTAGCTAGCATTGACAAGAGGGCCAAAGTCAGTAGGCCAGGCGTGTTTGTGACAGTATTTACCTGATACACGGAGGCTTTGGGCAGGTCTAGGCATACAGTACAGCACAGGACTGAATACAGCCTCTCTTCCAGCTTTCCCGACTCTCCCTCCGGCAGTCTCATCCGCTTCTTGGGCGGCGGCTCGTCCGGATCCGACTCGGGACCGAGCCCCTCTCCTCTCCGGATGCTCACCTCCTCCTGCATAGACGGCCCCCCGACGACTGCCTCCAGGGCTGCCCCCACCGCCACAACACCCAGGCCGCCTGAGGAGGAGCCTGGGGTGGCCGCGACGCCCACCTCTCCCCGCTCTTCCACCGAGGACATGGTGGGTGGTGGTGATTGTCAGGCGTTAGCTAGCTACCCGTCACAAATGTTACCTAGCTGGCAGGTTTAACGTCACAGGCAAGGGAAAACCAAGCCACCCAGCTCAGGGTCAGTTGGCTAGCTAGATAGCGTGCCTGTTCGTAGGCAATGTTACGCAATAACGCGCTTGGAATTTAGAATCACGAACCCTCGTAAAACGTTCTGGAATATCCTAAATTGTTATTTGATGATCGTTTTTTGTAGATGGATATTTAGCGATGTTGGCAGATAAGCGAAATTCAGCTAGCTACTAGGCTATAGGTATCAAGCTCACAAAACACTCCAGTTCTCTCCGCTGTCTAGCTATAACAAAACACCCCGTCAGATGTTTTTGTGTTGTCCATTCTTTTATTTGCCGTGCCAGCGCGTGAGCGGACGTTCAGCAACTGCCCGGTTCGGCAGATCGGTTAATGGCTTTACCCCTGTACCAGCTCACTATCCACCGGACCCCGGGAAGTGTCAGTTTTGGAAAAAGCAGAGATATGTTCAGACAGTTCGCCGGGACTACTCTCTAACTACACAGCCATCTTTGTTTTTCTCCTGTCCGGACGGTCGCCTCCTCCTCTCCCCGACTTCACTACACCCTAGCTCGGCGCTAAGTATTTCCGATCCTTACTGGTGTTACTCAGCCAAGGTCACAAAAAAACTAAGCCCGAGTTTCGGAGAAACTGTCAATATTTTGCCAGTAGCTGTTATGGCCTTTCTTGCCAGTCCCTGGGCTGCATCGCGGATTGGCTATCAGTGGAATGTTTTGTTGTATCAGATGACTTGGGTGGTGGTGGTGGTGGTGGGGGGGGGGGGGGGGGGGATTGTGGATGCGCATGCGTAGTGGCTGTCTGCAGGGTCAGCGTGGTCGGACCAGTGACTGAATATACTGGTAGGATGAATTTAACTAAAATGGAGCACGTCACCTCACCAGCATGGCGTCACCTTCCTGGACACAGCCAGAAATGGCCAGACACATTATGCTACCAGAAAACCCTTGGTTGACCCTGCCCCTGCACAATATACGCTGTGCAAATCATGAAGAACACCTTGTAATATTGTGTTGTACTTGTACTCCTCCTTTTGCCCTCAGAACAGCCTCAATTTGTTGGGACATGGACTCTACAAGGTGTCGAAAGCGTTACGTGGCGATGCTGGCATATGTTGACTTCAATGCGTCACACGGTTGTGTCAAGTTGGCTGGATGCTCTTTAGGTGGTGGACCATTCTTGATACACACGGGAAACTGTTGAGCGTGAAAGACCAAGGTGTATTGCAATTCTTGACACATTCAAACCAGTGTGCCTGGCACCTAGTACCATAGGCCGTTCAAAGGCACTCAAATATTCTGTCTTGTCCATTCACCCCCTGAATGGCACACATACACAATTCATGTCTCAAGGCTTAAACATCCTTATTTAACCTGTCCCCTCCCCTTCATCTACATTGGTTTAACAAGTGACCTCAATAAGGGATCAAAGCTTCCACCTGGATTCACCTGGTCAGTCTATGTCATGGAAAGAGCGGGTGTTCTTAATGTTTTGTACACACAGTGTAGGCTAGCCTACAAACAGTACTATCAATAGGCCTCTCCTTCATTTGTCAAATGATGTAGGCTAATAGACTGATGCATTCAGTGATAGGCCACCCCCAGAGGACCCAGGTGTTGCGATATTGTTAAGGATCATTACACTGTTATTACACTATTTGGTCAATGAAAATAAAAGACTCTCAAAGGAAAACTTTGCCATAAATGTTTGTCTTGTATCTGAAACACCCATATTAACTCGTGAGCCAGAGAAGAAAGTGAGCAGGTGGGGTTAGAGTTTGAGTAAGCCTTGTCTGTCTGTTGTGTAATTCTGTGAGTGTCGATGGTAGTTATTACGACCATTCTTTTTAGGTTTATGTGTTTGAGAATTGAGTTATGCAAGCGGACGGTGTGTGTGTGAAATCTATGGCTTCCTTTAGTTTCAATCATGGGACTCTTTTGTTGCTGTTTTTTTCTTTACTGTATTTGACTGTATTCATTTATTTACTGTATTTGACTGTATTCATTTATTTACTGTATTTGACTGTATTCATTTATTTATTGTATTTGACTGTATTCATTTATTTATTGTATTTGACTGTATTCATTTATTTACTGTATTTGACTGTATTCATTTATTTACTGTATTTGACTGTATTCATTTATTTACTGTATTTGACTGTATTCATTTATTTACTGTATTTGACTGTATTCATTTATTTACTGTATTTGACTGTATTCATTTATTTATTGTATTTGACTGTATTCATTTATTTATTGTATTTGACTGTATTCATTTATTTACTGTATTTGACTGTATACATTTTCTTTATTGTATTTGACTGCTTTATGTTGTTTTACTGTATTTTACTATATTCATTCACAAGAGTGAAACCTTCAGTCCCTTCCCCCATCTTCCAGTTGTGCCAATCCGGTTGCTGTGAGGTGTTTATGGGGGGTGACAGCTGTCAATCAAAATGGCTGAGCAACCCAGGATATCCTCAGCGGAGCTAGTCTGAATAGTGTGTGGAGGGGTTTGACTTGAGATTGCAGTTTTGTGTGTGTATGTCGGCGTGGGTGGGTGGGGTTGTTAGACGTGTGCGTGTGTGTGTGCAGGGGCAGGATCTCATGGTATCAGTTGTCTGATCAGGCATCGTAGGGTTGTAGCATGTCTTTGGCCAAAGGGACATGCCTTAAATTAGCTAAATGACATGGTCAGAGACCAATATCTGCTATTCGCGTGCGTGCGAGCACACACACAAACACACTCACACACAGGTTACTCAGCAGTCACTACCCTACCATCAATCGTCAAACAAGATTAATATGTAGCATATGTACACAAAACAGTTCCCTTTCCCCTTTACACCCAGGAGGAGACAGGAAGTGAACCTGTGCCACAAAAGTCACACTGCCATTGGTGACACCCATCATCATCACCTCCCTCTCACACTGAACCACTCCAAATACAACTCAACTCTTACTTAACAACTTAACTTAACAATTTAACTTACTTAACAACTTAACTTAAAGACATGCTCCGGATCTTTGGCGACTAGTAAGTATTTTTGAAACCTCCTGCTTTGAGCTGGATAGGTCAATGTGTAGTTCATACATGCATAATCTATGAGCAGAATTACTGTTTTACCTCAATTAGCCACAAAATCCCTAGTTTGAAAGCAACTGTTTTTCTGGAAGCTGTGCTGCGCCATTTTCTCTACATTTCCCCCCACATGGGCCAGCACCCTAGATATTCGAGTTCAGCCAATGAGCTTCAGCCCCTTGTCATTTGAGTGACAGCTAGCAAGAGGCACATCATGCACACAAAGAGAGAGAGAGAGCAATGACGTGTAGTAGTAAGCAATTTTCAGGGAACACTTTTGCCTCATGAGCGTTGCTTTCAGAACTACTGGCTAAAAAGTATACAAAAGTACCAGAGAATCTCTTTAACTTACCCTGGCTATAGTCAAATCCACAAGACTACATATCACAAACCAGAGGAGGCTGGTGGGAGAAGATATAGGAGGACAAACTCATTGTAATGGCTGGACTTTAATCAATTGAATAGTATCAAACATAAGGAAACCACGTTTGACTCTGTTCCATTCATTCTCTTCCAGTCATTATAATGAGCCCCTCCTCCAATTTATTTATTTATTTATTTTATTTTACCTTTATTTAACCAGGTAGGCAAGTTGAGAACAAGTTCTCATTTACAATTGCGACCTGGCCAAGATAAAGCAAAGCAGTTCGACAGATAAAACGACACAGAGTTACACATGGAGTAAAAACAAACATACAGTCAATAATGCAGTATAAACAAGTCTATATACAATGTGAGCAAATGAGGTGAGAAGGGAGGTAAAGGCAAAAAAGGCCATGATGGCAAAGTAAATACAATATAGCAAGTAAAATACTGGAATGGTAGTTTTGCAATGGAAGAATGTGCAAAGTAGAAATAAAAAATAATGGGGTGCAAAGGAGCAAAATAAATAAATAAATTAAAATTAAATACAGTTGGGAAAGAGGTAGTTGTTTGGGCTAAATTATAGGTGGGCTATGTACAGGTGCAGTAATCTGTGAGCTGCTCTGACAGTTGGTGCTTAAAGCTAGTGAGGGAGATAAGTGTTTCCAGTTTCAGAGATTTTTGTAGTTCGTTCCAGTCATTGGCAGCAGAGAACTGGAAGGAGAGGCGGCCAAAGAAAGAATTGGTTTTGGGGGTGACTAGAGAGATATACCTGCTGGAGCGTGTGCTACAGGTGGGAGATGCTATGGTGACCAGCGAGCTGAGATAAGGGGGGACTTTACCTAGCAGGGTCTTGTAGATGACATGGAGCCAGTGGGTTTGGCGACGAGTATGAAGCGAGGGCCAGCCAACGAGAGCGTACAGGTCGCAATGGTGGGTAGTATATGGGGCTTTGGTGATAAAACGGATTGCACTGTGATAGACTGCATCCAATTTGTTGAGTAGGGTATTGGAGGCTATTTTGTAAATGACATCGCCAATGTCGAGGATTGGTAGGATGGTCAGTTTTACAAGGGTATGTTTGGCAGCATGAGTGAAGGATGCTTTGTTTTGCGAAATAGGAAGCCAATTCTAGATTTAACTTAACTCCCCCCACCAGCCTCCTCTGCCTTAAACTGTCTCGGGGATTCGGTTGTGGTTTTATTGAGGGTTTATCATCGACATCACATAACTACATTCTCCACATTGCAATAGTGATTTGTAGTTTCCTCAGATACCACTATAGCTAGCGTTTCCCTCTGTATACACCAGGTGGTGCCAATACGCCAAAAAATGCTATTGTTCTGGAATTGAATCAAAAGCATATCACATCTATACACTGTTCCTCTATGTCGTGACCTGTTTTTTGATACTGCTGCCACTGTTCTTTTCACTAATGAACCTTATTATTGAAAATGTCATACTTATTTTCTCTATAAGTATAACGTTTTTGGGGGGGTATAGCAAACTATGTATATTTTTTTTCTCTGAATATAAATGCCTGCTGTTTTTATTATGCTGAAACCAAATTGCTCTGCAATGGGCCAATAGAGAATCTGAATCAGCCAATTAACCATTGTTGGCTACATATGTTGAAAATGACTGTATCAAATATGTGTTATAACTAGCGTTTTCTCTCCTCACCACATCCGCTGTGACTGAGCAGAGATGAAGGATGCAGAGGAGACAGTGAGCAACACTGTGTGTATCTGTGTGTATATATGTATGTGAGTGTATGTGTGTGTGTGTGCGCGTGCATGCATGTGTGTTGAGAGACAAGGGGCTGTTCGATGGTGATTGTATTAAGCTAAACAATACAAGGTCGTCAGAAAAACATTTAATGGCTGAGAAAGAGAAAGGGAGATGGAGGGAGAGTTCGAGAGAATGGGAGGGAGAGATGGAGGGAGAGGGAGGGGGCGATATAGACAGGGAGGGAGGGTGTGAGGGAGAGGGAGGGGGAGTTCGAGAGAATGGGAGGGAGAGATGGAGGGAGGGAGAGGGAGGGGGCGATATAGACAGGGAGGGAGGGTGTGAGGGAAAGGGAGAGAGAGAGAGGCTGAGAGGGGAAGACAGTATCTGGTATTTCTAGTAGGCCTCGAGGAGGAAAGAGGAGAGGATGGGGGTGTGGCTTAGGTTATGACATTCACTGAGAGAGAGAGAGAGTTCTGTGTGTGTGTGTGAGAGAGAGAGAGGGAGAGATAGGGAGACAGGGAGGAGGGCTAAGTATGTATGTGACAGAGAGGATGAAAATGAGATGGGGACAGAGAAGAGGGCTGTGTGTGTAAAAGAGAGGGAGAAAAAGAGGGAAATATAAGAGAGCTGTGTTTGATAGAGGGAAGGAGAAAAAAAGAGATTGAGGGAGGGCTGTTTTGAGGATGTGCTTGAAAACGGAGGAGGGAGGAGGCAAAGGAGAGAACTGAGCTGAGAAAAATCTGTCTGATCCGCACACTGGTCTCTGCGATAGAGGAGAGAGGGAGGAGGAGAAGAGAGGCGGAAGAGAAGAGAGGATAGGAAGAAGAAGCGAGAGAACACAGGACTGCACAGGGAGGTACTGCTGTCATGGGTTGCGTTATTCATAGCTATGACAGAGGCGTGTGTATGAGTTTGTGTGTGTGTATGTATGTATGAACAATTATGTATTACACTGTTTGTGTGCATGCATGTGTGTGTGTGTGTGTGTGTGTGTGTGTGTCTGTGTGTGTGTGTGTGTGTGTGTGTGTGTGTGTATATGACTGCATTGACCCTGCGTTTGCTGATGTATGATAGATGGAATATGATGGTTAGACTATTAATGATGTAATGTTAGTGCAGAATTTTCAGTGTGTCCGTGTGTCTGTGTGTGTGTGTGTGTTTGTCTATATCTTAATGGTGTGTTTGTGGATGTGCATATAAATCGTGTCAATGAATGTGTTTAGGTGTGTGTGTGTTCATTCGTTTCATATATTGTGTGTGCACATGCACAGTTGGGCAATTTGACATGATCAAATGTTTCTGCGCATGAGCTCAGCTAGCCAACAACGCCATGACACTGCTTCATAATGTGTGTGTGTGTCACACTACTTAACAGCGTGATCAGGGATTTCTATTGGAGCAGATGTATCTGAGACTCTTCATATGATATACAGTATCTATAGTCTATCCACTGATGTTCCAGCCAGCTATCAGTGGATTAGCATGTGCTAGCCAGTTAGTTATAACAGGAAGCAACATGGAAGAGGTTCTAAAAGGCAAGGTGAAGCTGTCTGTTAGCAGTACAGGATGTGGCAGGGTGTGCGTGTGTTTGTGTGTGAACCCTAACCCTACAGCACTTCATAACCTTCATTATTCAGATTACTCATCGTCTCCCGATGCGGATGCGCAGGACTATGGTGGATGAAGGAACCAATCTACCTTTTCAGACTGCCAGAGTATTTATCTGGTCAATATGGCAGTGTGTTATGTCTGTTGTTTGTAACAGTGTGTTATATGTGAAAATGTGATTGCATTATAAATTGTATTTGAATATTTAAGGACTCTTTGACGATTAGTCCAAATGAGGACTAAAGGAGATAAAAGGAGATGAAATCTCCTTATCTCTCTCTCTCTCGCTTCCTCTTTCTCTGTCTTTCTCTCTCTCTCTTTTTCTTTCTCTCTTTTCATCTCTCTCTTTCTCTCTCTCTCTTTTTCTGTCTCTCTTTTCATCTCTCTCTTTCTCTCTCTCTCTTTTTCTGTCTCTCTTTTCATCTCTCTCTTTCTCTCTGTATCGCTCTTTCTCTTCCACTCTATTCATCCCCCCCCTCTCTCTCTCTCTCTCTCTCACTCATGTTCATCTGCTTAGACAGATTCATATTGGAGACCTGGAGGATCTATTGACAGGGTTAGAGGTCAGGGACTAGGCAGACATGATGACATCACATGGAAAGCTGAGGATGCAGAGAGGGAGTCTATATGAGTATGACTCCCAGATCAAAGGTGAGAACACATACTTTTCTGTGTGTGTGTGTGTGTTCATACATACAGTATACTGCATGTACTGTCTAACTTGTGTTGTCGTGTGTATGTTCATGTGAGTTCATACGTGTGTATGTGTGTACATGTGTGTTCGTGTGTGTGTTCATGCATGTACTGTGTGAACTTCTTTTGTGATCAAATGTTTTTTTATTTAGTATTAATAACTGTCAGCAAACATGAATACATACAAGCACAATTAGGTTACAACTCCCCTCCCCCATCCCAGCCCACCCGAGGACTTTAGGGATCAAATTAAATCAACACACATTGACCAGAAAAATAACAAATAAAAACTTAAAGCAGCACATTCAAAGTACCTTCTGTAGCTCCGTGAACGCACCACAGACACTGACTGTACAAAATATTAGGAACCCCTTCCAAATATTGCGTTACACCTCCTTTTGCTCTCAGAACAGCCTCAATTTGTTGGGGCATGGACTCTACAAGGTGTCAAAAACATTCCACAGTGATGCTGGCCTATGTTGACTCCAATGCTTCCCACAGTTGTGTCGAGTTGGCTGGTCGTGGATCTCTACTGCGAAAATAGCTTGTTCCATCTCATCCCTCAGATGCTCAATTGGATTGAGATCTGGTGACTGAGCAGCCCACTGCAGTAAGCTGAATTCACTGTCATGTTCGTGGAACCATTCCTGGACAATCCTAGCCTTGTGGCATTGGGCATTATCCTGCTGAAAGAAATGTCTTTTCAGATGGATACACTGCTGCCATGAAGGGATGCACCTGATTGGCAATGATGTTCAGCTATCCTGTGGTATTCAAACATTGCTCCACTTTTATCAAGGGGCCCAATGTGTGGCATAAAAACACACTCCACACCATCACACCACCATCACCAGCCTGCAATGTTGACACATGGCATGATGGATGCATGTACTCGTGTGGTCTCGATACCGTGGTCCTCCCATCAGTGTGAAACAGCAGGAACCGGGATTCATCAGACCAGGCAATGTTTTCCCAATACTCCAGTGTCCAGTGTTTTCATTCCTTAGCCCACTCCATCTGCAGATTGATGTTTTTTGCTGAAATAAGTGGAACTCTGTAAGGTCATCGGCTGCCATACCCCATTCGTCTCAAGATACAACAAGTTGTGCATTCTTTTATGGGTCTTTGGGAAACAATGTTGTAATGGGCTGTCTCCTCTCCTTTGTCTTCCTAATGTTTTGTACACCAAAAAAGTGAGTATACATTGATGGATAAAGAGTGAGTGTTGAGGCTTCCATCGTACTACAATCATTTTCTTGGCAGCCTTTAGGCCACCAACAAATCAAATCAAAGTGTATTGATCGTGTACACAGATTAGCAGATGTTATGACAGGTTCAGCGAACAGTGCAATACCTAGCATTAAAACAATTATTACTCACATAATCCAGCAAAATACAAAAAGCCATGACTAGAATACAGTTATACATATAAAGTGGGTGAAACAATATGTAAACATTATTAAAGTGACCAGTGTTCAATGACTATGTACATAGGGCAGCAGTCTCTTAGGTGCAGCAGGGTAGAATACCAGATGGAAGCCGGCTAGAACAGTGACTAAGGTTCAGGGCAGGGTACTGGGTGGAGGTCAGCTAGAACAGTGACTAAGGTTCAGGGCAGGGTACTGGGTTGAGGTAAACTAGGACAGTGACTAAGGTTCAGGGCAGGGTACCGGGTTGAGGTAAACTAGGACAGTGGCAAAGGTGCAGGGCAGGGTACTGGGTGGAGGTCAGCTAGAAAAGTGACTAAGGTTCAGGGCAGGGTACCGGGTGGAGGTAAACTAGAACGGTGACTAAGGTTCAGGGCAGGGTACCGGGTGGAGGTAAACTAGAACAGTGACTAAGGTTCAGGGCAGGGTACTGGGTTGAGGGAGGTCAGCTAGAACAGTGACTAAGGTTCAGGGCAGGGTACTGGGTGGAGGTCAGCTAGAACAGTGACTAAGGTTCAGGGCAGGGTACCGGGTTGAGGTAAACTAGGACAGTGACTAAGGTTCAGGGCAGGGTACCGGGTTGAGGTAAACTAGGACAGTGGCTAAGGTGCAGGGCAGGGTACTGGGTGGAGGTCAGCTAGAAAAGTGACTAAGGTTCAGGGCAGGGTACCGGGTGGAGGTAAACTAGAACGGTGACTAAGGTTCAGGGCAGGGTACCGGGTGGAGGTAAGCTAGAACGGTGACTAAGGTTCAGTGCAGGGTACCGGGTGGAGGTAAACTAGAACGGTGACTAAGGTTAAGGGCGGGGTACCGGGTGGAGGTCAGCTAGAACAGTGACTAAGGTTCAGGGCAGGGTACTGGGTGGAGGGAGGTCAGCTAGAACAGTGACTAAGGTTCAGGGCAGGGTACTGGGTGGAGGTCAACTAGAACAGTAACTAAGGTTCAGGGCAGGGTACCGGGTTGAGGTAAACTAGAACGGTGACTAAGGTTCAGGGCAGGGTACTGGGTGGAGATCAGCTAGAACAGTGACTAAGGTTCAGGGCAGGGTACCGGGTGGAGGTAAACTAGAACGGTGACTAAGGTTTAGGGCAGGGTACTGGGTGGAGATCAGCTAGAACAGTGACTAAGGTTCAGGGCAGGGTACCAGGTTGAGGTAAACTAGGACAGTGACTAAGGTTCAGGGCAGGGTACCGGGTTGAGGTAAACTAGGACAGTGGCTAAGGTGCAGGGCAGGGTACTGGTTGGAGGTCAGCTAAAAAAGTGACTAAGGTTCAGGGCAGGGTACCGGGTGGAGGTAAACTAGAACGGTGACTAAGGTTCAGTGCAGGGTACTGGGTGGAGGTCAGCTAGAATAGTGACTAAGGTTCAGTGCAGGGTACCGGGTGGAGGTAAACTAGAACGGTGACTAAGGTTCAGGGCAGGGTACTGGGTGGAGATCAGCTAGAACAGTGACTAAGGTTCAGGGCAGGGTACTGGGTGAAGGTCAGCTAGAACAGTGACTAAGGTTCAGGGCAGGGTACTGGGTGGAGGTCAGCTAGAACAGTGACTAAGGTTTAGGGCAGGGTACTGGGTGGAGATCAGCTAGAACAGTGACTAAGGTTCAGGGCAGGGTACCGGGTTGAGGTAAACTAGGACAGTGACTAAGGTTCAGGGCAGGGTACCGGGTTGAGGTAAACTAGGACAGTGGCTAAGGTGCAGGGCAGGGTACTGGGTGGAGGTCAGCTAGAACAGTGACTAAGGTTCAGGGCAGGGTACTGGGTGGAGGTCAGCTAGAACAGTGACTAAGGTTAAGGGCAGGGTACCGGGTGGAGGTCAGCTAGAACAGTGACTAAGGTTTAGGGCAGGGTACTGGGTGGAGATCAGCTAGAACAGTGACTAAGGTTCAGGGCAGGGTACCGGGTTGAGGTAAACTAGGACAGTGACTAATGTGCAGGGCAGGGTACTGGATGGAGGTCAGCTAGAACAGTAACTAAGGTTCAGTGCAGGGTACTGGGTGGAGGTAAACTAGAACGGTGACTAAGGTTAAGGGCGGGGTACCGGGTGGAGTCACTGCTCTAGCTGACCTCCACCCGGTACCCCGCCCTTAACCTTAGTCACCGTTCTAGTTTACCTCCACCCAGTACCCTGCACTGAAACTTAGTCACTGTTCTAGCTGACCTAAGGTTCAGGGCAGGGTACTGGGTGGAGGGAGGTCAGCTAGAACAGTGACTAAGGTTCAGGGCAGGGTACTGGGTGGAGGTCAACTAGAACAGTGACTAAGGTTCAGGGCAGGGTACCGGGTGGAGGTAAACTAGAACGGTGACTAGGTTCAGGGCAGGGTACCGGGTGGAGGTAAACTAGAACGGTGACTAAGGTTCAGGGCAGGGTATCGGGTTGAGGTAAACTAGAACAGTGACTAAGGTTCAGGGCAGGGTACTGGGTGGAGGTAAACTAGAATAGTGACTAAGGTTCAGGGCAGGGTACCGGGTGGAGGTAAACTAGAATGGTGACTAAGGTTCAGGGCAGGGTAGTGGGTGGAGGTCAGCTAGAACAGTGACTAAGGTTCAGGGCAGGGTACTGGGTGGAGGTAAACTAGAACGGTGACTAAGGTTCAGGGCAGGGTACTGGGTGGAGGTAAACTAGAATGGTGACTAAGGTTCAGGGCAGGGTACCGGGTGGAGGTAAACTAGAACGGTGACTAAGGTTTAGGGCAGGGTACTGGGTGGAGATCAGCTAGAACAGTGACTAAGGTTCAGGGCAGGGTACCGGGTTGAGGTAAACTAGGACAGTGACTAAGGTGCAGGGCAGGGTACTGGGTGGAGGTCAGCTAGAACAGTGACTAAGGTTTAGGGCAGGGTAAATCAAATCAAATCAAATCAAACAGATTTGATTTGATTTAGGGCAGGGTACTGGGTGGAGATCAGCTAGAACAGTGACTAAGGTTCAGGGCAGGGTACTGGGTTGAGGTAAACTAGGACAGTGGCTAAGGTGCAGGGCAGGGTACTGGGTGGAGGTCAGCTAGAAAAGTGACTAAGGTTCAGGGCAGGGTACCGGGTGGAGGTAAACTAGAACAGTGACTAAGGTTCAGGGCAGGGTACCGGGTGGAGGTAAACTAGAACAGTGACTAGGTTCAGGGCAGGGTACCGGGTGGAGGTAAACTAGAACGGTGACTAAGGTTCAGGGCAGGGTATCGGGTTGAGGTAAACTAGAACAGTGACTAAGGTTCAGGGCAGGGTACTGGGTGGAGGTCAGCTAGAATAGTGACTAAGGTTCAGGGCAGGGTACCGGGTGGAGGTAAACTAGAACGGTGACTAAGGTTCAGGGCAGGGTACTGGGTGGAGGTCAGCTAGAACAGTGACTAAGGTTCAGGGCAGGGGACTGGGTGGAGGTAAACTAGAATGGTGACTAAGGTTCAGGGCAGGGTACCGGGTGGAGGTCAACTAGAATGGTGACTAAGGTTCAGGGCAGGGTACCGGGTGGAGGTAAACTAGAACGGTGACTAAGGTTCAGTGCAGGGTACCGGGTGGAGGTCAGCTAGAACAGTGACTAAGGTTCAGGGCAGGGTACTGGGTGGAGGGAGGTCAGCTAGAACTGTGACTAAGGTTCAGGGCAGGGTACTGGGTGGAGTTCAACTAGAACAGTGACTAAGGTTCAGGGCAGGGTACCAGGTGGAGGTAAACTAGAACGGTGACTAGGTTCAGGGCAGGGTACCGGGTGGAGGTAAACTAGAACGGTGACTAAGGTTCAGGGCAGGGTATCGGGTTGAGGTAAACTAGAACAGTGACTAATGTTCAGGGCAGGGTACTGGGTGGAGGTCAGCTAGAACAGTGACTAAGGTTTAGGGCAGGGTACTGGGTGGAGGTCAGCTAGAACAGTGACTAAGGTTAAGGGCAGAGTACTGGGTGGAGGTCAGCTAGAACAGTGACTAAGGTTTAGGGCAGGGTACTGGGTGGAGATCAGCTAGAACAGTGACTAAGGTTCAGGGCAGGGTACCGGGTTGAGGTAAACTAGGACAGTGACTAAGGTGCAGGGCAGGTTACTGGATGGAGGTCAGCTAGAACAGTAACTAAGGTTCAGTGCAGGGTACTGGGTGGAGGTAAACTAGAACGGTGACTAAGGTTAAGGGCGGGGTACCGGGTGGAGTCACTGTTCTAGCTGACCTCCACCCGGTACCCCGCCCTTAACCTTAGTCACCGTTCTAGTTTACCTCCACCCAGTACCCTGCACTGAACCTTAGTCACTGTTCTAGCTGACCTAAGGTTCAGGGCAGGGTACTGGGTGGAGGGAGGTCAGCTAGAACAGTGACTAAGGTTCAGGGCAGGGTACTGGGTGGAGGTCAGCTAGAACAGTGACTAAGGTTCAGGGCAGGGTACTGGGTGGAGGTCAGCTAGAACAGTGACTAAGGTTCAGGGCAGGGTACTGGGTGGAGGTCAGCTAGAATAGTGACTAAGGTTCAGGGCAGGGTACCGGGTGGAGGTAAACTAGAATGGTGACTAAGGTTCAGGGCAGGGTACTGGGTGGAGGTCAGCTAGAACGGTGACTAAGGTTCAGGGCAGGGTACTGGGTGGAGGTAAACTAGAACGGTGACTAAGGTTCAGGGCAGGGTACTGGGTGGAGGTAAACTAGAATGGTGACTAAGGTTCAGGGCAGGGTACCGGGTGGAGTTAACTAGAATGGTGACTAAGGTTTAGGGCAGGGTACTGGGTGGAGGTAAACTAGAACAGTAACTAAGGTTCAGTGCAGGGTACTGGGTGGAGGTAAACTAGAACGGTGACTAAGGTTAAGGGCAGAGTACTGGGTGGAGGTCAGCTAGAACAGTGACTAAGGTTTAGGGCAGGTTACTGGATGGAGGTCAGCTAGAACAGTAACTAAGGTTCAGTGCAGGGTACTGGGTGGAGGTAAACTAGAACGGTGACTAAGGTTAAGGGCGGGGTACCGGGTGGAGTCACTGTTCTAGCTGACCTCCACCCGGTACCCCGCCCTTAACCTTAGTCACCGTTCTAGTTTACCTCCACCCAGTACCCTGCACTGAACCTTAGTCACTGTTCTAGCTGACCTAAGGTTCAGGGCAGGGTACTGGGTGGAGGGAGGTCAGCTAGAACAGTGACTAAGGTTCAGGGCAGGGTACTGGGTGGAGGTCAGCTAGAACAGTGACTAAGGTTCAGGGCAGGGTACTGGGTGGAGGTCAGCTAGAATAGTGACTAAGGTTCAGGGCAGGGTACCGGGTGGAGGTAAACTAGAATGGTGACTAAGGTTCAGGGCAGGGTACTGGGTGGAGGTCAGCTAGAACGGTGACTAAGGTTCAGGGCAGGGTACTGGGTGGAGGTAAACTAGAACGGTGACTAAGGTTCAGGGCAGGGTACTGGGTGGAGGTAAACTAGAATGGTGACTAAGGTTCAGGGCAGGGTACCGGGTGGAGTTAACTAGAATGGTGACTAAGGTTTAGGGCAGGGTACTGGGTGGAGGTAAACTAGAACAGTAACTAAGGTTCAGTGCAGGGTACTGGGTGGAGGTAAACTAGAACGGTGACTAAGGTTAAGGGCGGGGTACCGGGTGGAGTCACTGTTCTAGATGACCTCCACCCGGTACCCCGCCCTTAACCTTAGTCACTGTTCTAGCTGACCTAAGGTTCAGGGCAGGGTACTGGGTGGAGGGAGGTCAGCTAGAACAGTGACTAAGGTTCAGGGCAGGGTACTGGGTGGAGGTCAGCTAGAACAGTGACTAAGGTTCAGGGCAGGGTACTGGGTGGAGGTCAACTAGAACAGTGACTAAGGTTCAGGGCAGGGTATCGGGTTGAGGTAAACTAGAACAGTGACTAAGGTTCAGGGCAGGGTACTGGGTGGAGGTCAGCTAGAATAGTGACTAAGGTTCAGGGCAGGGTACCGGGTGGAGGTAAACTAGAATGGTGACTAAGGTTCAGGGCAGGGTACTGGGTGGAGGTCAGCTAGAACGGTGACTAAGGTTCAGGGCAGGGTACTGGGTGGAGGTAAACTAGAACGGTGACTAAGGTTCAGGGCAGGGTACTGGGTGGAGGTAAACTAGAATGGTGACTAAGGTTCAGGGCAGGGTACCGGGTGGAGTTAACTAGAATGGTGACTAAGGTTTAGGGCAGGGTACTGGGTGGAGGTAAACTAGAACAGTAACTAAGGTTCAGGGCAGGGTACCGGGTGGAGGTAAACTAGAACGGTGACTAAGGTTCAGGGCAGGGTACTGGGTGGAGATCAGCTAGAACAGTGACTAAGGTTCAGGGCAGGGTACCGGGTGGAGGTAAACTAGAACGGTGACTAAGGTTTAGGGCAGGGTACTGGGTGGAGATCAGCTAGAACAGTGACTAAGGTTCAGGGCAGGGTACCGGGTTGAGGTAAACTAGGACAGTGACTAAGGTGCAGGGCAGGGTACTGGGTGGAGGTCAGCTAGAACAGTGACTAAGGTTTAGGGCAGGGTACTGGGTGGAGATCAGCTAGAACAGGGACTAAGGTTCAGGGCAGGGTACCGGGTTGAGGTAAACTAGGACAGTGACTAAGGTTCAGGGCATGGTACCGGGTTGAGGTAAACTAGGACAGTGGCTAAGGTGCAGGGCAGGGTACTGGGTGGAGGTCAGCTAGAACAGTGACTAAGGTTCAGGGCAGGGTACCGGGTGGAGGTCAACTAGAACGGTGACTAAGGTTCAGGGCAGGGTACCGGGTGGAGGTAAACTAGAACGGTGACTAAGGTTCAGTGCAGGGTACCGGGTGGAGGTAAACTAGAACGGTACCTAAGGTTAAAGGTGGGGTACTGGGTGGAGGTCAGCTAGAACAGTGACTAAGGTTCAGGGCAGGGTACTCGGTGGAGGGAGGTCAGCTAGAACTGTGACTAAGGTTCAGGGCAGGGTACTGGGTGGAGGTCAACTAGAACAGTGACTAAGGTTCAGGGCAGGGTACCGGGTGGAGGTAAACTAGAACGCTGACTAGGTTCAGGGCAGGGTACCGGGTGGAGGTAAACTAGAACGGTGACTAAGGTTCAGGGCAGGGTATCGGGTTGAGGTAAACTAGAACAGTGACTAAGGTTCAGGGCAGGGTACTGGGTGGAGGTCAGCTAGAACAGTGACTAAGGTTTAGGGCAGGGTACTGGGTGGAGGTCAGCTAGAACAGTGACTAAGGTTAAGGGCAGAGTACTGGGTGGAGGTCAGCTAGAACAGTGACTAAGGTTTAGGGCAGGGTACTGGGTGGAGATCAGCTAGAACAGTGACTAAGGTTCAGGGCAGGGTACCGTGTTGAGGTAAACTAGGACAGTGACTAAGGTGCAGGGCAGGTTACTGCATGGAGGTCAGCTAGAACAGTAACTAAGGTTCAGTGCAGGGTACTGGATGGAGGTAAACTAGAACGGTGACTAAGGTTAAGGGCGGGGTACCGGGTGGAGTCACTGTTCTAGCTGACCTCCACCCGGTACCCCGCCCTTAACCTTAGTCACCGTTCTAGTTTACCTCCACCCAGTACCCTGCACTGAACCTTAGTCACTGTTCTAGCTGACCTAAGGTTCAGGGCAGGGTACTGGGTGGAGGGAGGTCAGCTAGAACAGTGACTAAGGTTCAGGGCAGGGTACTGGGTGGAGGTCAGCTAGAACAGTGACTAAGGTTCAGGGCAGGGTACTGGGTGGAGGTCAGCTAGAACAGTGACTAAGGTTCAGGGCAGGGTACTGGGTGGAGGTCAGCTAGAATAGTGACTAAGGTTCAGGGCAGGGTACCGGGTGGAGGTAAACTAGAATGGTGACTAAGGTTCAGGGCAGGGTACTGGGTGGAGGTCAGCTAGAACGGTGACTAAGGTTCAGGGCAGGGTACTGGGTGGAGGTAAACTAGAACGGTGACTAAGGTTCAGGGCAGGGTACTGGGTGGAGGTAAACTAGAATGGTGACTAAGGTTCAGGGCAGGGTACCGGGTGGAGTTAACTAGAATGGTGACTAAGGTTTAGGGCAGGGTACTGGGTGGAGGTAAACTAGAACAGTAACTAAGGTTCAGTGCAGGGTACTGGGTGGAGGTAAACTAGAACGGTGACTAAGGTTAAGGGCAGAGTACTGGGTGGAGGTCAGCTAGAACAGTGACTAAGGTTTAGGGCAGGTTACTGGATGGAGGTCAGCTAGAACAGTAACTAAGGTTCAGTGCAGGGTACTGGGTGGAGGTAAACTAGAACGGTGACTAAGGTTAAGGGCGGGGTACCGGGTGGAGTCACTGTTCTAGCTGACCTCCACCCGGTACCCCCGCCCTTAACCTTAGTCACCGTTCTAGTTTACCTCCACCCAGTACCCTGCACTGAACCTTAGTCACTGTTCTAGCTGACCTAAGGTTCAGGGCAGGGTACTGGGTGGAGGGAGGTCAGCTAGAACAGTGACTAAGGTTCAGGGCAGGGTACTGGGTGGAGGTCAGCTAGAACAGTGACTAAGGTTCAGGGCAGGGTACTGGGTGGAGGTCAGCTAGAATAGTGACTAAGGTTCAGGGCAGGGTACCGGGTGGAGGTAAACTAGAATGGTGACTAAGGTTCAGGGCAGGGTACTGGGTGGAGGTCAGCTAGAACGGTGACTAAGGTTCAGGGCAGGGTACTGGGTGGAGGTAAACTAGAACGGTGACTAAGGTTCAGGGCAGGGTACTGGGTGGAGGTAAACTAGAATGGTGACTAAGGTTCAGGGCAGGGTACCGGGTGGAGTTAACTAGAATGGTGACTAAGGTTTAGGGCAGGGTACTGGGTGGAGGTAAACTAGAACAGTAACTAAGGTTCAGTGCAGGGTACTGGGTGGAGGTAAACTAGAACGGTGACTAAGGTTAAGGGCGGGGTACCGGGTGGAGTCACTGTTCTAGATGACCTCCACCCGGTACCCCGCCCTTAACCTTAGTCACTGTTCTAGCTGACCTAAGGTTCAGGGCAGGGTACTGGGTGGAGGGAGGTCAGCTAGAACAGTGACTAAGGTTCAGGGCAGGGTACTGGGTGGAGGTCAGCTAGAACAGTGACTAAGGTTCAGGGCAGGGTACTGGGTGGAGGTCAACTAGAACAGTGACTAAGGTTCAGGGCAGGGTATCGGGTTGAGGTAAACTAGAACAGTGACTAAGGTTCAGGGCAGGGTACTGGGTGGAGGTCAGCTAGAATAGTGACTAAGGTTCAGGGCAGGGTACCGGGTGGAGGTAAACTAGAATGGTGACTAAGGTTCAGGGCAGGGTACTGGGTGGAGGTCAGCTAGAACGGTGACTAAGGTTCAGGGCAGGGTACTGGGTGGAGGTAAACTAGAACGGTGACTAAGGTTCAGGGCAGGGTACTGGGTGGAGGTAAACTAGAATGGTGACTAAGGTTCAGGGCAGGGTACCGGGTGGAGTTAACTAGAATGGTGACTAAGGTTTAGGGCAGGGTACTGGGTGGAGGTAAACTAGAACAGTAACTAAGGTTCAGGGCAGGGTACCGGGTGGAGGTAAACTAGAACGGTGACTAAGGTTCAGGGCAGGGTACTGGGTGGAGATCAGCTAGAACAGTGACTAAGGTTCAGGGCAGGGTACCGGGTGGAGGTAAACTAGAACGGTGACTAAGGTTTAGGGCAGGGTACTGGGTGGAGATCAGCTAGAACAGTGACTAAGGTTCAGGGCAGGGTACCGGGTTGAGGTAAACTAGGACAGTGACTAAGGTGCAGGGCAGGGTACTGGGTGGAGGTCAGCTAGAACAGTGACTAAGGTTTAGGGCAGGGTACTGGGTGGAGATCAGCTAGAACAGGGACTAAGGTTCAGGGCAGGGTACCGGGTTGAGGTAAACTAGGACAGTGACTAAGGTTCAGGGCATGGTACCGGGTTGAGGTAAACTAGGACAGTGGCTAAGGTGCAGGGCAGGGTACTGGGTGGAGGTCAGCTAGAACAGTGACTAAGGTTCAGGGCAGGGTACCGGGTGGAGGTCAACTAGAACGGTGACTAAGGTTCAGGGCAGGGTACCGGGTGGAGGTAAACTAGAACGGTGACTAAGGTTCAGTGCAGGGTACCGGGTGGAGGTAAACTAGAACGGTACCTAAGGTTAAAGGTGGGGTACTGGGTGGAGGTCAGCTAGAACAGTGACTAAGGTTCAGGGCAGGGTACTCGGTGGAGGGAGGTCAGCTAGAACTGTGACTAAGGTTCAGGGCAGGGTACTGGGTGGAGGTCAACTAGAACAGTGACTAAGGTTCAGGGCAGGGTACCGGGTGGAGGTAAACTAGAACGCTGACTAGGTTCAGGGCAGGGTACCGGGTGGAGGTAAACTAGAACGGTGACTAAGGTTCAGGGCAGGGTATCGGGTTGAGGTAAACTAGAACAGTGACTAAGGTTCAGGGCAGGGTACTGGGTGGAGGTCAGCTAGAACAGTGACTAAGGTTTAGGGCAGGGTACTGGGTGGAGGTCAGCTAGAACAGTGACTAAGGTTAAGGGCAGAGTACTGGGTGGAGGTCAGCTAGAACAGTGACTAAGGTTTAGGGCAGGGTACTGGGTGGAGATCAGCTAGAACAGTGACTAAGGTTCAGGGCAGGGTACCGTGTTGAGGTAAACTAGGACAGTGACTAAGGTGCAGGGCAGGTTACTGCATGGAGGTCAGCTAGAACAGTAACTAAGGTTCAGTGCAGGGTACTGGATGGAGGTAAACTAGAACGGTGACTAAGGTTAAGGGCGGGGTACCGGGTGGAGTCACTGTTCTAGCTGACCTCCACCCGGTACCCCGCCCTTAACCTTAGTCACCGTTCTAGTTTACCTCCACCCAGTACCCTGCACTGAACCTTAGTCACTGTTCTAGCTGACCTAAGGTTCAGGGCAGGGTACTGGGTGGAGGGAGGTCAGCTAGAACAGTGACTAAGGTTCAGGGCAGGGTACTGGGTGGAGGTCAGCTAGAACAGTGACTAAGGTTCAGGGCAGGGTACTGGGTGGAGGTCAACTAGAACAGTGACTAAGGTTCAGGGCAGGGTACCGGGTGGAGATAAACTAGAACGGTGACTAGGTTCAGGGCAGGGTACCGGGTGGAGGTAAACTAGAACGGTGACTAAGGTTCAGGGCAGGGTATCGGGTTGTGGTAAACTAGAACAGTGACTTAGGTTCAGGGCAGGGTACTGGGTGGAGGTCAGCTAGAATAGTGACTAAGGTTCAGGGCAGGGTACCGGGTGGAGGTAAACTAGAATGGTGACTAAGGTTCAGGGCAGGATAGTGGGTGGAGGTCAGCTAGAACAGTGACTAAGGTTCAGGGCAGGGTACTGGGTGGAGGTAAACTAGAACGGTGACTAAGGTTCAGGGCAGGGTACTGGGTGGAGGTAAACTAGAACGGTGACTAGGTTCAGGGCAGGGTACCGGGTGGAGGTAAACTAGAACGGTGACTAAGGTTCAGGGCAGGGTATCGGGTTGAGGTAAACTAGAACAGTGACTAAGGTTCAGGGCAGGGTACTGGGTGGAGGTCAGCTAGAACAGTGACTAAGGTTTAGGGCAGGGTACTGGGTGGAGGTCAGCTAGAACAGTGACTAAGGTTAAGGGCAGAGTACTGGGTGGAGGTCAGCTAGAACAGTGACTAAGGTTTAGGGCAGGGTACTGGGTGGAGATCAGCTAGAACAGTGACTAAGGTTCAGGGCAGCGTACCGGGTTGAGGTAAACTAGGACAGTGACTAAGGTGCAGGGCAGGTTACTGGATGGAGGTCAGCTAGAACAGTAACTAAGGTTCAGTGCAGGGTACTGGGTGGAGGTAAACTAGAACGGTGACTAAGGTTAAGGGCGGGGTACCGGGTGGAGTCACTGTTCTAGCTGACCTCCACCCGGTACCCCGCCCTTAACCTTAGTCACCGTTCTAGTTTACCTCCACCCAGTACCCTGCACTGAACCTTAGTCACTGTTCTAGCTGACCTAAGGTTCAGGGCAGGGTACTGGGTGGAGGTCAGCTAGAACAGTGACTAAGGTTCAGGGCAGGGTACTGGGTGGAGGTCAGCTAGAACAGTGATTAAGGTTCAGGGCAGGGTACTGGGTGGAGGTCAACTAGAACAGTGCCTAAGGTTCAGGGCAGGGTACCGGGTGGAGGTAAACTAGAATGGTGACTAAGGTTCAGGGCAGGGTACTGGGTGGAGGTCAGCTAGAACAGTGACTAAGGTTTAGGGCAGGGTACTGGGTGGAGATCAGCTAGAACAGTGACTAAGGTTCAGGGCATGGTACCGGGTTGAGGTAAACTAGGACAGTGGCTAAGGTGCAGGGCAGGGTACTGTGTGGAGGTCAGCTAGAAAAGTGACTAAGGTTCAGGGCAGGGTACCGGGTGGAGGTAAACTAGAACGGTGACTAAGGTTCAGGGCAGGGTACCGGGTGGAGGTAAACTAGAACGGTGACTAAGGTTCAGTGCAGGGTACCAGGTGATAGGTGGCTAGTAACAGTGACTAAGGTGCAGGGCAGGGTACTGGTCAGAGGCTGGTTAGTGGTGACTATTTAACAGTGTGATGGCTTGGAGATAGAAGCTACTTCTCAGTCTCTCTGTCCCAGCTTTGATGCACCTGTACTGTCTCCTTGCTCTAGATGGTAGCTGGATGAACAGGCCGTGGCTCGGGTGGTTGAGGTCCTTGATGATCTTCTTGTCCTTCCTGTGACACTGGGTGCTGTAGATGTCCTGGAGGGCAGGCAGTGTGCCCCCGGTGACACGTTGGGTTGACCACACACTTTGGAGAGCCCTACAGTTGCGGGCAGTGCAATTGCGGTACCAAGCGTTCATACAGCCGACATGATTTTCTCATTGGTGCATCTATAGATGTTTGTGAGGGTCTTAGGGACCAAGACACATTTTTTCAGCCTGCTGCATGCCAAGGAACTTGAAGCTTTTTAGCCTTTCCACTGCGGCCCGTCGATATGGATGGGGGCGTGCTCTTTCTGCTGTCTCCTGTAGTCTAAGATCAGCTCCTTCGTTTTGTTCATGTTGAGGGAGAAGTTATTTTCTTGGAACTTCTCCTGCAGAGCTCTCACTTCCTCCCTGTAGGCTATCTCATCATTTCTGGTAATCAGGCCTACCACTGTTGTGTCATCAGCAAACTCGACGATTGAGTTGGAGACGTGCGTGGCCACACAGTCATGGGTGAACAGGGAGCACAGGAGGGGGCTGAGCATGCACCCCTGTGGGGCCCCTGTTTTGAGGGTCAGCGTGGTGGTGTTGTTGCCTACCTTCACCACCTGGGGTCAGCCCAAGACCCAGTTGATCAGGGAGGGGTTCAGACCCTGAGAGCTGAGTTTAGTGATGAGCTTGGAGGGCACTATGGTGTTGAAGGCTGAGCTGTAGTCGATGAACAGCATTCTTATAGGCATTTCTCTTGTCCAGGTGTGATAGGGAAGTCTACAGTGCAATGGTGATTGCGTCATCTATGGAGGCGATAAGTGAATTGCAGTTGGTCTAGGGTGTCGGGTAAGATGGAGTTGATACGGTCACTAACTAGCCTCTCAAAGCACTTCATGATTACAAAAGAGAGTGCTACAGGGCGATAGTCATTTAGTTCAGTTACCTCCGCCTTCTTGGGTGTGGGGACAACTGACTGGAATATGGAGTGATTGAATATGTCCGTAAACACTCCAGACATCTGCACATGCTCTGAGTACGCAGCTTGGAATGCCATCTGAGCCAACAGCCTTGCGAGGGTTAACACGCTTAAATGACTTACTTACGTCAATCATGGAGAACGACAGCACACAGTCCTCATGACCGCTAGAGGCCCGTGTCAGTGGCTCGATTTTGTTTTCCTCAAAGCGGGCGAAGAAGGTGTTTAGCTCGTCCAGGAGCGAGGCGTTGGTGTCCGCGATGTGGCTGGCTTTCCCTTTGTAATCCATGATTGTCTGGAGTCCCTGTCACATAGGTCTCATGTCTGAACCATCGAATTGCAACTCCACTTTGTCCCTGTACTCTCGTTTTGCCTCTTTGATTGCCTCACAGAGGTCGCAGCTGGTCTGCTTGTGCATGTCCATTTGCCCAGTCACCTTGCTATGGTTAAATGTGGTGTTCTATGCATTCCCTGATTAACCCAGTCACAGTCAGTGTATACACTGAATATACAAAACATTAGGAGCATCTTCCTAATATTGAGTCGCACCCCCCTTCTCTTTTGCCCTCAATTTGTCAGGGAATGGACTCTACAAGGTGTCAAAAGCATTCCACAGGGATGCTGGCCCATGTTGACTCCAATGCTTCCCACAGTTGTGTCACGTTGGCTGGATGTCCTTTGGGTGGTGGACCATTCTTGATACACACAGGAAACTGTTGTTTGAAAAACCCAGCAGCCTTGCAGTTCTTGAAACCTAGCACCTGCTACCATACCATGTCTTGCCCATTCACCCTCAATGGCACACATACACAATCCATGTCTCAATTGTCTCAAGGTTTTAAACTCCTTCTTTAACCAGTCTCTTCATCTACACTGACTGAAGTGGATTTAACAAGTGACATCAATAAGGGATCATAGCTTTCACCTGGTCAGTCTATGTCATGGAAAGAGCAGGTGTTCTTAATGTTTTGTTTACTCATTGTACATTGATACTATTCTGAGGCAACCCGGAACATTTCCATGTCCGCGTGAACAAAACAATCTTGAAGCATAGATTCCAATTGGTCAGAATGGAAGAATGTGCATCTGACAAAGATAAATGAAGTACAGAAAAACATTTAAAAAGTCAAATAAAAGGAGATGCAGGAATATTTAACACAGTGGACAAGTTTGATGCTTGTTCACCCCAGAATATAGACACCTAAGGGCATTCCCAAACCATGTGTATAAAGGTACCAGGGCCTGTGGTATGACTTAAAGTAGTGATGGATGTTTTAACAAGTGTTTTAACAATCCATCTTTCCTACAACAGCAGAAGACACCACACAGAGAACCAAAAGAATGAAAGGAAAGGAGCGCTGTTCTCGGATCAGCTTTCTCCATTCAAATCTTCCCATAACATTAGAATTATTTCAGAGCTCCTAGATAGATATTACCACCTACGGCTGCAAATATTGAGGCAGCTTATTGTAATGCTTACCCAATGAAAATACACTAAATCAGATTTGGCACATGTTAGGCTATCAAATGTGTTTATGAAACCCTTTTTAAATCAGCAGATGTCAAAGTGTAAAGATGACGCCGTGAGTCAAGAAGCAGGTGCAGGTCAAACGTTTAATGAAAACAACAAACATAAAACAAGACAGCGTAACAGAAGCGCGGTAACATGAACACAGGTGCAAGACCAACTGAGCAATGAACAAAAGGAAGGGACCTATGAAGGGGAGGTAATGAGGTCCAGGTGTGAATCGTAATGATGAGTGCCAGGTGAGCGTAATGATGAATGCCAGGTGTGCGCAATGATGATTCCCAGGACCGGTGGTTATTATTTTGGCGATGCCGGAGGGGAGGAGCAGGAACATGACACAAAGTGCTTATACAGAAACCCAGCCTAAAACCCCAACAGCAAGCAATGCAGATGTAGAAACACGGTGACTTGGAAGAAACCTAGTGAGGAACCAGGCTATGAGGAGTGGCCAGTCCTCCTCTGGCTGTGCCAGGTGGAGATTATAAGAGTAGATGGCCATTAAGGCCAGATTATTCTTCAAGATTTTCAAACATTCATAGATGACCAGCAGAGTCAAATAATAATCACAGTGGTTGTAGAGGGTGCAATAGGTCAGCACCTCAGGAGTAAATGTCAGTTGGATTTTCATAGCTGAGCATTCAGTGGTCAAGAGAGCAGATGAGGTACAGAGAGAGAGAGCGAGAGATGGAGAACGAGAGAGAGGGTTGAAAACAGCAGGTCCTGGACAAGGTAGAACATCTGGTGATCAGGTCAGGGTTCCATAGCCACAAGCAAAACAACAGAAACTGGATCAGCACCACAACCAGGTGCACTGGGGACAATTGGGAGTCATTAGGCCAGGTAGTCCCAAGGCATGATCCTAGGCCTTAGGTCCCTCGAGAGAGAGAGAGAGAGAGAGAGAGAGAGATGGGACAATTAGAGGGAGCATACTTAAGTTCACACAGAACACCAGATAAGACAGGAGAATTTCACTGGATTGGACAGATTGACCCTAGCCCCCCAACACATAGACTATCGCAGCATAGATATTGGAGGCTGAGATAGGGGGGGTCGGGAGACACTGTGGCCCTGTCCGACCTATACCCCCAGACAGGGCCAACCAGGCAGGATATAACCCCACCTACTTTCCAAAGCACAGCCCCCGCAACACTAAAGGGATATTAACAGACCACCAACTTACTACCCTGAGACAAGGCTGAGTATAGCCCACGAAGATCTCCTCCACTGCACAAGCCCGAGTGGGCGCAAAATTGGACAGGAAAATCACATCAGTGACTGAACCCACTCAAGTCATGTATAGTAAAAAAAGCCTGGCACGACATGACGCACCCCTCCTAGGGACAGCATGGAAGAGCACAAGTAAGCCAGTGACTCAACCCCCGTAATGGGGTCAGAGGCAGAGATCCCAGTGGAGAGAGGGGAGCCGGCCAGGCAGAGACAGCAAGGGCGGTTCGTCACTCCAGTGCCTTGCCGTTCGCACCCCTGGGCCAGACTACACTCAATAATAGGACCTACTAAAGAGATGAGTCTTCAATAAAGACAAAGTTCGAGACCGAGTCTGTGTCTCTCACTTGGATCGGCAGACCATTCCATAAAAATGGAGCTCTATAGGAGAAAGCCCTGCCTAGGAACAATAAGGAGGCCTGCGTCTTGTGAACATAGCGTACGTGTAGGTATGTACGGCAGGACCAAATCGGAGAGATAGGTAGGAGAAAGTCCATGTAATGCTTTGTAGGTTAGCAGTAAATCCTTGAAATCAGCTCTAGCCTTAATAGGAATATGATCATTTGGGGTTCTAGTCAAGATTCTAGCAGCCGTATTTAGCACTAACTGAAGTTTATTTAGTGCTTTATCCGGTTAACCAGAGAGCAGAACATTCTGGTAGTCTAATCTAGAAGTGACAAAAGCATGGATTAGCTTTTCTGCATCATTTTTGGACAAAAAGTTGAAGATTTTTGCAATGTTACGAAGATGTAAAAAATATTCTTGATACGTTCGTCAAAAGGGAGATCAGGGTCCAGAGTAACACCGAGGTCCTTCACAGTTTTATTTGAGACAACTGTACAACCATTAAGATACATTTTCAGATCCAACAGCAGATCTCTTTGTTTCTTGGGACTCAGAACTAGCATCTCTGCTTGGTCCAAGTTTAAAAGTAAAACATTTGCCACCATCCTCTTCCTTATGTCTGAAACACAGGCTTCCAGGGCAGGCAATTTTGGGGCTTCCCTATGTTTCATCGAAATGTACAGCTGTGTGTCGTCCGCATAGCAGTGAAAGTTGACATTGTGTTTCCGAATGACCAAGAGATAGAATATATAGTGATCAATTGATTTGTCAGAGGACAAACCATCCACAGAGACGAACTGATATCTTTCTGACAGATAAGATCTAAACCAGGCCAGAACTTGTCCGTGTAGACCAATTAGGGTTTCCAATCTTTCCAAAAGAATGTGGTGATCGATGGTGTTAAAGGCGGCACTAAGGTCTAGGAGCACAAGGACAGATGCAGAGCCTTGGTCTGACGCCATTAAAAGGAAATTTACCACCTTCACGAGTGCAGTCTCAGTGCTATGATGTGGTCTAAAACCAGACTGAAGTGTTTTATATGCATTATTTGTCTTCAGGAAGGCAGTGAGTTGCTGTGCAACAGCTTTTTCTAACATTTTTGAAAGGAATGGGAGATTCGATGTAGGCCGATAATTTTTCAAACCTGTAATTAAAATAGATTTTTTGGGGGGGGTTAGGATCATTTGATTTAGACAACATGCCTACCACTTTGAAGATGAAAAATATTTTTTTTATTGTGAAACAAACAAGAAATAAGACAAAAAAATAGAAAACTTGAGTGTGCATAACTATTCACCCCCCCAAAGTCAATCCTTTGTAGAGCCACCCTTTGCAGCGAATACAGCTGCAAGTCTCTTGGCACATCTAGCCATTTTTCAAGGCAAAACTGCTCCAGCTCCTTCAAGTTGGATGGGTTCCCCTGGTGTACAGCAATCTTTAAGTCATACCACAGATTCTCAATTGGATTCAGGTCTGGGCTTTGTCTAGGCCATTCCAAAACATTTAAATGTTTCCCCTTAAACCACTCGAGTGTTGCTTTAGCAGTATGCTTAGGGTCATTGTCCTGCTGGAAGGTGAACCTCCGTCCTAGTCTCAAATCTCTGGAAGACAAAGAGTTTTCCCTCAAGAATTTCCCTGTATTTAGCGCCATCCATCATTCCTTCAATTCTGACCAGTTTCCCAGTTGAAAAACAACCCCACAGCATGATGCTGCCACCACCATGCTTCACTGTGGGGATGGTGTTCTCAGGGTAATGTGAGGTGTTTGGTTTGCACCAGACGTAGCATGTTCCTTGATGGCCAAAAAGCTAAATGTCAGTCTCATCTGACCAGTGTACCTTCTTCCATATGTTTGGGGAGTCTCCCACATGCCATTTGGTGAACACCAAACATTTTTTCTTATTTTTTTTCTTTAAGTAATGGCTTTATTCTGGCCAATCTTCCATAAAGCCCAGCTCTGTGGAGTATACAGCTTAAAGTGGTCCTATGGGCAGATACTCCGCAGTGGAGCATTGCAGCTCCTTCAGGATTATCTTTGGTCTCTTTGTTGCCTCTCTGATTAATACCCTCCTTGCCTGGTCCGTGAGTTTTGGTGGGCGGCCCTCTCTTGGTAGGTTTGTTGTGATGCCATATCCTTAAAAATGTTTAATAATAGATTTAATGGTGCTCCGTGGGATGTTCAAAGTTTCTGATATTTTTTTATAACCCAACACTGATCTGTACTTCTCCACAACTTTGTCCCTGATCTGTTTGGAGAGCTCCTTGGTCTACACGCACCACTTTTCAGTTTGTATTTTTTTTTGAATGTTTTGAGACAAATCATTTTTTTCATTTCACTTCACCAATTTGGACTATTTTGTGTAAATCCATTGCATGAAATCCAAATAAAAATCCATTTAAATTACAGGTTGCAATGCAACAAAATAGGAAAAATGCCAAGGGAGATGAATACTTTTGCAAGGCACTGTATTTCAATATGATTGAAATAGGCCTATAGCCTACTGTTTATATTATAATGCATCAGTTTTCATTTGAAGCTTATTTTGATATGTAGTGTGTTTGTATCAATTGAATAGACATTGGTACCTTTGCATTTGTAGTCACCTTTGTTCTGAGGTCAGAGAGATGGATAAACCATGTGATTCTATGTTTAGCTGAGCTCTTCTATGTATATATTGACTCGGGATGGCAAAAAGGCATCTAACAATGCACTTAGCTGTGGCCTGAGTGGTTGAGGCAGGCGTTAGAGTGTTTTCGACATACATTTACATTTTTTATGTAACCTTTATTTAAGGCAAGTCAGTTAAGAACAAATTCTTTTTTACAATGACGGCCCATTAATAATGATGTTTTTTGATCAGATCTGTTCGTGATCGCCTCTGTTGTGAACTTCGTACGTGTGTCTGTGTGTATCTGTGTGTGTGCGTGTGTCTGTATGTGTGTGTGTGTAGACCTGCGGGCCCAGCTGTGTGACCAAATGAAGGTTCTGGACGGTCAGGTGGAGGTCAAAGGTCAACAGCTGTCTGACATGTCCGAGTTCTTCCGTCGTCGTGGTGACATTGAGGCGGAGTATGCCCGTGCCCTCGACAAACTTACAGAGAGGTTCACCCTAAAGACCAAGAGGTGTGTGTGTGTGTGTGTGTGTGTGTGTGTGTGTGTGTGTGTGTGTGTGTGTGTGTGTGTGTGTGTGTGTGTGTGTGTGTGTGTGTGTGTGTGTGTGTAAAGATAAAATTCTGCATTGTTTATTTTGCTTTTATTGCTTGATCTGTTTATACTGACTGGCAGACATTATTATTGGTGGAATGTTAGTATAGGGAACTCAATGATAATGTTACGTAAATTGGTTTAAGTCTTGCCCTCTCTGTCCTCACCCTGTCTCTCCCCCCCTGTCTCCCCCCCCCCTGTCTCTCCCCCTCTGTCTCTTCCCCCCTGTCTCTCCCTATATATCTTTCCCCCTCTGTCTTTCTCTCCTCTACCCCCCCCCCCCCCCCCCCCCCTCCCTGTAGGAAGGAACAGAGTGGTCAATCAGTGTCTCAGTGTTGGTCAGTTTTGTTGACTCAGACACGTGCAGAGAGCAGGGAACATGCAGCGCTGAGTGACTCCTGCTCACACACACTCACACAGCGACTCACACACTGCTCAGAGGACACACACCGCCTGGCAAAACGGGTAAACACACATTCATATTTACAGTACCTGAACAAATGATCGACCCACTTCCTTTGGCTTCCAGTCAAGATCGTCTGTACATAAAATGATACGTATTTTTCACTGATCTACACAACTCCAAAATCTAAAAGTGAAAATGTGATAGCGTGTTACACTGTCTGATGATTGATATGTCTCTGATCAGAGTAAGGAGGTGGGAGTTCAGATGCAAGATGAGCTACTGAAGGTCACCACTGAACTGCAGACGGTACGAACATACCTCAGTCACTAACGATGTGGACAAAAGTAAAAAGATGAAGATTGTATCACTAGTGTGTGTGTGTGTGTGTGTGTGTGTGTGTGTGTGTGTGTGTGTGTGTGTGTGTGTGTGTGTGTGTGTGCGTGTGCGTGTGTGCGTGTGTGCGTGTGTGTGTGTGTGTAGGCTCTGAGGACATACCACCAGTACCATACAGAGAGTCTGACAGCGGAGGGGAAACTAAAGGAAGCCACACGATTGGAGGAGAGACAGACAGGGAAGTCAGCTGAACTGGGGATAACCCAATCAGGAGGCCAGCGGCGGAGCTCTGTGAAGAAGATGGAGAAAATGATGGAAAAGGTAAGGGTCGCGTCTGACTACACTGCCAGATCTCACAATGTATTTACTATAACAGCTAACCACATCGTATGATATAACAATCTGATGCGCGACTGCACAGTCCATGATGTGGCACATAACCATTTGTTAATCCAATGCAACGTCTGCAATGAAGTCAGCCTGGAGGGTGGCCAAGGTTGTTGTTGAGATGTGTGTGGTTTTCATGTGGCACAGGATACAGACAGTTTTGTAGAGTTTTGAGTCAGACATCCTGTGCCACATGAAAACCACACACAACGGAACAATAATGTGAGCTACTTCTGTAGTGCCAAATCAAACCAACTACAGCTAGTGTCAAACCCCTTGACCCTAAACCCTAACCTCTAACCCCTGGCCTGAGCCTGTACCAAAGGCAGTATGAATCAACGGACCTTCGTTGTCATTAGCTATTCTTTTAACCAAATTGTGTGTGTGTGCTCTCCATAGAGACATGGCAGAGTGCAGGAGACCCAGTTGAAGTGCACTAAGGCTCGTAATGACTATCTGCTGAATCTGGCAGCTGCCAACGCAACTATGAACAAGTACTATCTACAGGATCTCAGCACACTCATAGACGTGAGTCACTGTGTGTGTGTGCGCGCGCGTGTGTATGCGTGTTTTCGTGCGAGCTGGTGCCTTTGTGTGTGTCTGTTACGCAATCTTATATTATAAAATGTTTAACTGACAAACTAAGTATTAATCTCTCTCTCTCTCTCTCTCTCTCTCTCTCTCTCTCACACACACACTCTCTCCCTCTCAGTGTACTGACCTGGGGTTCCATCTCTCCTTGGAGCGAGTGATGAGGTCCTACCTAGCCAGCAGGGGGCGTGTCCTGAAGGCTGAGGAGGCTGGGCTGAAGCAGCTGGAACAGGAAGTGACATCACTGGATCAGGGCGGAGACAGAGACGCTCTCCTACAGAACCACGACACAGCATTCTGTCTGCCCTTCCGCTTCAGTTACCATCCTCATGAGGGAGACCAGGTACACACACATTCATGTTCATCCATCAGTGGATGATGACCGTGACACATTTTATCAGAATTATGGAGTGCAAAGACATACATATATATATATATGTATATTCTGTGACACACTGAACATGATATGTTGAGATCCCACAGGAAGAGCTGTTGGTTCACACACCAGTACACCTGTTATACTATACACATCCCTAATGTGTTCCAGGTGGGTGAGGTGAGTGCGGAGAACCAGGTGAGGTATGAGTTAGAGACCAGGTTCCAACAGCTCCAGTCCCGCCTCTCCACCGAAACCTTGGAAACAGAGGAGGTGAGGTTTTCGCTCTATTCTTAATCTATCCATGATTTATCGAACCATCGATCAATTGATTGATCCATTTTCTATCTATTGTATGTCTCTATTTTCCAGGTCAGTAAGACACTGAAAGCTACCCTCTCCGCGCTATTGGACAATATGTGTGACAGTGACAGTAACCCCCCCCCTGACCTGCCCATCAGCCTATCACACGACCCCATGGGAACCGCCTCTGCCTCCAAGCTAGCCCTTGCCAAGCGGAGAGCCAATCAGCAAGAAACAGAGACATTCTACTTTACGGTGAGGACATCCCATTGGTCAGGGGAAGGTGTGAGGGGAGTCTAATGATAGTATTATGGATTGCGTCTCCTTGTGACCAACTAGGTTTGAAACCCGGGACATCTGAAAAACACAAGACTGTGTTAGCCAACTGAGCTAAAGCTGTGTAAACAAGCTAAAGCTGCAAAGGTTAAAGTGTGTATCTCTGTTTCTGTCGTTTGTCAGAAAGTTAAGGAGTATCTGATTGGAAGCTCCCTGATCTCCAAACTACAGGCTAAACATGACCTGCTGCAGGAGGCCATACAGAAAGGTACTTCTACTATACTAATACTATACTACTACTGCACTACTACTGTACTACTACTATTCTACTACTTTACTAATACTATACTACTACTGCACCACTACTGTACTACTATACTAATACTATATACTACAACTGTACTACTACTATACTTCTACTACCGTACTACAATTTTTATTTTTATTTTTATTTAACCAGGAAGGGCTCATTGAGATTTAAAATCTCTTTTTCAAGAGCGTCCTGGCTAAGATAGGCAGCACCAAGTCATTACAAACATTACAGACAAACAACATGAAAAACTACAAGTATTCTATTAAAAACCATAGAATTCACAAGAGTATAAAACAAAATCAAAAACAGCTCATTAAAAACATTGACAGGTCAGGGAATCAGTCTCAAGATCATTCATCAGTGATTTAAAACCATTGACAGGTCAGGGAATCAGTCTCAAGATCATTCATCAGTGATTTAAAACCATTGACAGGTCAGGGAATCAGTCTCAAGATCATTCATCAGTGATTTAAAACCATTGACAGGTCAGGGAATCAGTCTCAAGATCATTCATCAGTGATTTAAAACCATTGACAGGTCAGGGAATCAGTCTCAAGATCATTCATCAGTGATTTAAAACCATTGACAGGTCAGGGAATCAGTCTCAAGATCATTCATCAGTGATTTAAAAATACCAATCGGGACAAGATCTTCCAGTTTAAAAGTATTTTGTAATGCTTTCCAAGACGACGGTGCAGAGTACATACTGTAAGTGGTTCAGCTATGAAATCAGCTGCCAGATTTAAAAAGCAGGGATCCAAAAGATCAGGATCTGCAGGCTTTCTTTGATCTAAGGATTTCAGGGCATTATGTACCACCTGCACTAGAAAGACAAAAAGCTAAAAGTTTGACCAGCTCTCACTGGTTCATCCACACAGGGTTGTACAGAGACAGAGGACACTGAATCAAACAGCCTACCAGATGATACAAAGAGCCCATTGAAACAATTCAGCATTTCAGTTGTCATATACAGCAACAGAGTCCTTCAAAACACATGACGGCAATTCATTAACATTGTTGTTACCAGACATAGACTTAATAGCCTTCCAAAACTTTCTAGGGTCATTCAGGTTATCAGTGGTAACAGACATAAAATATTCAGACTTGGCCTTCCTGAGAAGAAAAGAACACTTGTTTCGTAACTGCCTAAAAATAAGCCAATCAGCATCAGAACATGATTTCCTTGCTTTAGCCCAGGCTAGATTATGGTCGTGAATTATACAAGACAGCTCAGAAGAAAACCATGGATTAACCTGCCCTTTAACCCTGAACCTGCGGAATGGGGCATGTTTGTTTACTATTTGGAAAAAAACATCATGAAATCATTTCCAGGCAGTTTCCACATCAGGGATAAACTCAATCTGCTCCAGTCAAAATAAAACAAATCAGGAAAGAAAGCCTGCTCATTAAAACGCTTCAAATTTCTCTTACGAATAAAACGTGGGTTTGTCTTAGGAACCTTAGTATTTCTAACAGCAACAACAGCACAATGGTCACTTAAATCATTACAAAAAACACCAACCGCAGAATATTTATGTGGAACATTTGTCAATATCAAATCAATCAGGGTAGATTTATCTGGGCATTTAAGATTTGGGCGAGTGGGTGAGTTAATCAACTGGGTAAGATTCATAGAATTACAAAACATGTTTAAATCATCAGACACCGACTTTAACCAACACCAGTTGAGATCACCAATCAAGATCATGTCACTGTAAAGAAGTTTAGACATAAGGTTCATCAGAGAAGAAAATGCATCACCGAGAGCAGAGGGGGGTTTATAACAGCCAATCACAGTTCTAGAGAGCAGAGGAGGGTCTATAACAGCCAATCACAGTTCTAGAGAGGCCCTTTGAAACCTCAATATTCAAAGCAAGAAATTCCAACTGTTTACAAATAGTTTCACACTTTGCCACACTTACAGGGAATTTAGTTTTTACATATATACTGCATGACTACACTACTACTATACTACTACTATACTACTACAATACTACTAATATACTAATACTATACTACTACTATACTACTGCTGCAATGCTACTGTATTAATACTATGCTGCTACTATATTGCTACTACTATACTACTACTACTATACTGCTGCTGCTCTACTACTATACTACTACTACTATACTGCTGCTGCACTACTACTGTACCACTACTGTACTACTAATATACTACTACTTTTCTACTACAATACTGCTACTGCACTACTACTATACTACCACTGTACTACTACTATACTACTACTTTTCTACTACAATACTGCTACTGCACTACTACTATACTACCACTGTACTACTACTGTTCTACTACTATACTGCTACTACACAACTACACTACTACTATACTACTACTATACTACCACTGCACTACTACTATACTACTACTATACTATGCCTATAATGCTACAGCACTACCACTGTACTACTATTACACTACTCTACTACTACCACTGCACTACTACTATACTACTACTATACTACTACTGCACAACTACACTACTACTATACTACTACTATACTACCACTGCAATACTACTATACTACTACTATACTATGCCTATAATGCTACAGCACTACCACTGTACTACTATTACACTACTCTGCTACCACTACTGCACTACTACTATACTACTACTATACTACTACTATACTACTACTATACTACCACTGCACTACTACTATACTACTACTATAGTACCACTGCACTACTACTATACTACTTCTATACTATGCCTATAATGCTACAGCACTACCACTGTACTACTATTACACTACTCTGCTACCACTACTGCACTACTACAATACTACTACTATACTACTACTATACTACCACTGTACTATGTCTATACTGCTACTACATTACTTCATTACTACTACTGCACTACTACTATACTACCACTGTACTAATACTACACTACTCTACTACTACTACTGCACTACTAGTATACTCTGACAATACTGCTACCGCACTACTACTGTTCTACTGTACTACTACTACTTTACTAGAACTGTATAATACCACACAACTGCTACACAACTAATCTTGCACTATTCCTAACTCTCTCCCTCTCGCTCTCCTTCTCCCCCCCCCCCACACCCCCATCTCCCCCCTCCCTCACCCTCTCTATCTTCAAATATCTGTTTGTTTTCCAGCTAAGGCCGTTGATAGCGACCCCTCCAGGTAAACATTCCTGTTATTTCTCCGAGAGAGAGAAAGGGTGAGAGACATGGAGAGAGAGAGAAATGAGAGAGAAAAAGAAAGACGAGAGAGAAAGAAAAAAAGATGAAAGAGAGAAAGAGAGAGTACAATCTTCAACGCAGCAACAAATCCAAGACTGTAGCAAAAACAACACTACACTTTTACTGTTGAAAAGCATGATGTGTGTGTATCAGTGTATGACTGGTGAGTGATGCTGTATATCTCCCAGAATGCAGTGTGCTAGGTCAGTGCGTGTGCGGAGGTCCAGACCCTGTTCCATGTACAGCCACACTCTCTTCACCTCTGATATGCTGGGTTTCATACAGGTAACACACACACACAAACATACACACTAATATGTCATAACACTAACATGTGTAGGAGAGATATGCAGTGTGTGGACAGAAGCTTCAGGAAATCAATCTCCACGCTCCAACACTAATACTGACAATGTGTCATGAAGCTCTTCGGCACTTTTGTTCTCTCTCGTCAACTTTCTTTCTCTCTCTAAATTCTCCTCTTCTGAGAGCTTAAACAGTAGTCTCTCTCCTACTCCGGTGAGAGATCTTAAACAGTAGTGTCTCTTCTACTCCTATGAGGGATCTTAAACAGTAGTGTCTCTTCTACTCTTGTGAGTGTGCCTTGTTCCCCTCTTGTGCTTTCTTTCACTTTTATAATCTTCTCTTCAATCTTTCTCTTTCCCTCTCTCTCTCTCTCTCTCTCTCTCTCTCTCTCTCTCTCTCTCTCTCTCTTTCTGCTTGGCTGAGTGTAGAAGAAGGAGGAGAATGTCTAGAACACAGGTATTATTGACTCTTTCCTGTCGTGTGTGTGTGTGTGTGGTGTATGTTGCTCTGACTTCCATTTGACTCTCTCTCTCTCTCTCTCTCTCTCTCTCTCTCTCTCTCTCTCTCTCTCTCAGAGTTCAGGGCAGCAGATTCCTGTGGTGGTTGAAAGCTGCATTCGCTTCATAAATCTTCACGGTCTGCACCATGAGGGGATATTCCGTGTTCCAGGGTCCCAGAGAGAGGTCAACCACATCAGGGACGCTTTTGAGCGAGGTAGCCTGCACACACATAGGTGTTGTCTGAGAGAGGTACTGGGGAGTGTTGCATCATATGACCATGCAAAGATTATATTTGGGGGATGCAGTGTGTATGTGTGCATGGAAGCTGAGTTGTCAACAACATGTTTGTGTGTGTGTGTGTGTGTGTGTGTGTGCGTGTGTGTGTTTGTAGGAGAGGACCCTCTAGCAGACAGTGACTGTGACATTGATTCGGTGGCTGGTGTGTTGAAGCTGTACTTCAGAGGACTGGACCCACCGTTGTTCCCTGATGAATACTACACAGAACTATTGGACTGTGTCCGTAAGTCAAACACACACACACAATGCTACACACTACTGACACTACTGACTTGTGTCTGTAACTAAACACATGTACTGTATGATATCATGCCTCTCCCTCCCTCCCTATTTCTCCCTTCCTCCCTTTCTCTGTCTCTCTCTCTCTCTCTCTCTCTCTCTCCATCCCTCTCCCCCCCCCCCTCTCTCTCGCTCTCTCTCTGTCTCTCTCTCGCTCTCTCTCTTTCTCCATCCATCTTTTTTCCTCCCTCCCTCTCCCTCCCTCCCTCTCTCTCTCTCTGTCCGTCTGTCTCTCTCCCCCCCTCCCCTCTCTCTCTCTCTTTCTCTCTCTCTTTCTCCATCCCTCTTTCTCCCCCCCCCCTCTCTCTCTCTGTCGCTCTCTCTCTGTCTCTCTCTCGCTCTCTCTCTTTCTCCATCCCTCTTTTTCCCTCCCTCCCTCTCCCTCCCTCCCTCTCTCTCTCTCTGTCCGTCTGTCTCTCTCCCTCCCCTTCTCTCTCTCTCTCTCTCTCCTCTCTCTCTCTCTCTTTCTCTCTCTCTCTCTCTCAGAAAACGAGGGATTGGCAGAGAAAGCAGCTCAGATAAAGTCAGTTGTCTCCTCCTTCCCTCGACCTCTCCTTATCGTCATACGTTACCTCTTCGCTTTTCTCAACCAGTACGTTTCAGTTTGCACATTCATGTCCTGTGTGTGTCTTCACAGAGCCAACTCCCTTACACAGCTGTATAACTTGGCGGTGGGTGGGTGTGTGTGCGTATGGCTGTGTATGTGTCTGGTGTGTGTGTAGTGTGTCCCAGTACAGCGATGAGAACATGATGCAGCCCTATAACCTGGCTGTGTGTTTCGGGCCGAGCCTCCTGAGAGGGTCGGATTCTGGTGATGTTGTCGCTAGGCAACCACAGGTCAATGACCTTGTCAAGACCATGATCCTCCAGTATGATGTCATCTTCCCGTGCCAATCAGAGCTGCCCGGGCCCGTGTACGAGAAGCACATGACTCTGGAGCAGGAGTACTGGTAAGATAGAGAGAGATAGATAGATACTAACAGATACTGTACTATCCTGATTTATAAACCAGTTACCATAAAGCACAATCATTTTGTCACATTTAAACATCTCTTAAAGGTGCTGAATGGTCAATCTGACGTCTGCATTGGCTGTGCAGCATTTACAGTGATTCAGCCTCTGCAGAAGTCAGGGCATTCATACTTCTTGTGCTTCGTGGAGCAGCACAGAGCTGTTGTTAAGGAACTTGTCAAGGAAAGTAGCTTGTATTTATACAGGACCTCCCTTTCCCACCGACCGGCAACCAATCATGTCAATGTGAAGCTAAACGGAGCTTACGGAGCACTCTGCATTGTTACAAAATTTGGGAGGTGCACGGTGAGGCGGTACGGAGCTCAATTTGGCCTCTAATATGCCTCCGGATGCTCCGCAATTGCATCACATCCTCCATACGGAGCCTCCGACCACATCGGATCAAGCATAAATGGGCTTTTATGCAGTACTGACCATATTGTTTACTTGTGGAACAGAGAGAAAAAGACTGATGTCGTCTCTGTTTGTAGTGAACCAATCACAGAGGAGGGAGATGGGGAGACTGAACAATTCCACATTGAGGATGGTGAGCACGCACATACACACACACACACACACACACACACACTGTGGTAGATATTCTGATTTAACAAATGAGGAGAGCAAGAACCAATCACCAAATCTGGTTATACTAGTTAAAAAACCTTTATTGTACTTATTAATAAGGGAGCTGTCACAACATTGGATCAAGTGAGAGCTCAATGTTTCTGAGTTGGGGCTTGTCTTATACAGCCCAACCTTGCTACATTTCCTACAACCCACCACAACTGTATCAATGTGTCGAACCAACCCCTATCTACAAGATGTGTCCAAATATGCTGTACCCTGTGTTCTCTTGTTAGTACTAAGAACTGTTTGTTCTTAGAATAGAGGTTAAGGAGAGACTTTTGTTCAGAACAGAGATACCTCGTTCCGAACATGCAAGTTTCAGAGTATAGAGGGTGGGGGCAAGAACACAAGATGGTGGATTAGGCACAGAGTTAGGTGAAAACAGCAATTTACACAACCAGAATACAGGATTGTACATACCTATAATTTAAAGTAATGCTAATACAAATTCTTCACCCCCACAACACACAAACACATGCTCACACCACTCTCTTTCTTCAGAAATGTACAATAAAGTGTTGTATTTCTTGTAGAATGGGAGGCGGTGGCCATGTTTGATTACACCGCGCGGTCTGCTACTGAACTGTCCTTTAAGCAGGGGGATCCACTCCTTCTGCACAGCAAGGCCTCTTCTGATTGGTGGAGAGGGGAAGCGGGAGGAGTTAGGGGTCTCATACCGCATAAATACATCAGTGTGTTGGAAGGGTGAGTAAAATGTAAACAAGAGACTAGAGAAATACCTCTTCCCTCTCTTCTCCTACTTTTCCCTGTTCCCCCTCTTCTCCTACTTTTCCCTGTTCCCCCTCTCTTCTCCTACTTTTCCCTGTTCCCCTCTCTTCTCCTACTTTTCCCTGTTCCCCCTCTCTTCTCCTACTTTTCCCTGTTCCCTCTCTCTTCTACTACTTTTCTCTGTTCCCCTCTCTTCTCCTACTTTTCCCTTGTTCCCTCTCCTCTCCTACTTTTCCCTTGTTCCCTCTCCTCTCCTACTTTTCCCTGTTCCCCCTCTCTTCTCCCTACTTTTCCCTGTTCCCTCTCCCTTCTCCTACTTTTCTCTGTTCCTTCTCCTACTTTTCCCTGTTCCCCTCTCTTCTCCTACTTTTCCCTGTTCCCTCTCCCTTCTCCTACTTTTCTCTGTTCCCCCTCTCTTCTCCTACTTTTCCCTGTTCCCTCTCCCTTCTCCTACTTTTCCCTGTTCCCTCTCCTTTCTCCTACTTGTCCCTGTTCCCTCTCCCTTCTCCTACTTTTCCCTGTTCCCTCTCCCTTCTCCTACTTGTCCCTGTTCCCTCTCCCTTCTCCTACTTATCCCTGTTCCCTCTCCCTTCTCCTACTTTTCCCTGTTCCCCCTCTCTTCTCCTACTTTTCCCTGTTCCTTCTCCCTACTTCCTACTTTTCTCTGTTCCCCCTCTCTTCTCCTACTTTTCCCTGTTCCCTCTCCCTTCTCATACTTTTCCCTGTTCCCTCTCCCTTCTCCTACTTTTCCCTGTTCCCCCTCTCTTCTCCTACTTTTCCCTGTTCCTTCTCCATACTTCCTACTTTTCCCTGTTCCCCTCTCTTCTCCTACCTTTCCCTGTTCCCCCTCCCTTCTCCTACTTTTCTCTGTTCCCCCTTTTCTCCTACTTTTCACTGTTCCCCTCTCTTCTCCTACTTGTCCCTGTTCCCTCTCCCTTCTCCTACTTTTCTCTGTTCCCTCTCCCTTCTCCTACTTTTCCCTGTTCCCCTCTCTTCTCCTACTTTTCCCTGTTCCCTCTCCCTTCTCCTACTTTTCTCTGTTCCCTCTCCCTTCTCCTACTTTTCCCTGTTCCCCTCTCTTCTCCTACTTTTCCCTGTTCCCCTCTCTTCTCCTACTTTTCCCTGTTCCCTCTCCCTTCTCCTACTTTTCTCTGTTCCCCTCTCTGCTCCTACTTTTCCCTGTTCCCTTGCTCTTCTCCTACTTTTCCCTGTTGCCCCTCTCTTCTCCTACTTTTCCCTGTTGCCCCTCTCTTCTCCTACTTTTCCCTGTTCCCTCTCTCTTCTCCTACTTTTCCCTGTTCCCCCTCTCTTTACCTACTTTCCATGTTCCCTCTCTTCTCCTACTTCAGAGCGGAGCGAGGGAGGAGGGATGAGGTCAGTGGAGGAAGCACTGGAAACCTGGCTTCAGAAGAGCTTCAGACTGAGAACACGACCCGGTACACACACACACACACATAAACACATAGACATGCAAATGCTTGAGGGGGTCTACCTGTATATATCAAGAACTAGTAAAGCAAGGTCTCTGTGTGTGTGTGTGTTTGACAGGCTGCGGGTGAACAGTGACAGTGCTTCGTTGCCTGGACGGCAGAGGGCAGCGGAGGGCAGAGGCAGTCCCGTCCGAAAGAACCCCCAATCCCCTGTGACACGTCAAAACACAGGGTACAACATGCTACGCATGCACGTACACACACACATAAACACACACACACAAACAAACTAACACACTCACACACACCTGTAATGTACCAAAAACACTCCATCAGCAATCTTACTCCCTCCCTTTCTCTCCCCTCTGTCTTTCCCTCTCCCTCTCTTCTTTCTCCCCTCCTCCGCTCTCTCCTCTCTCACTCTCTCTCTTCTCTTCTCTTTTCTCTTCTCTTCTCTTCTCTTCTCTTCTCTTCTCTTCTCTTCTCTTCTCTTCTCTTCTCTTCTCTTCTCTTCTCTTCTCTTCTCTTCTCTTCTCTTCTCTTCTCTTCTCTTCTCTTCTCTTCTCTCTCTCTCTCTCTCTCTCTCTCTCTTTCTCTCTCTCGCTTCTCTCTCTCGCTTCTCTGTCTCTCTTCTCTCTCTCTCTCTCTCTCTCTCTCTCTCTCTTAGGAATCAGGAGCGTAGGCACACCTTGGACAGTGTGAGGCAGAGGGCAGGAGCCATAGAGAGACAGACAGATGGAGGATCTATTGAAAGACCGGTGGGTGGAGATTAAGTCATTTTTGGAGACTGCTGAAATTAAATACATTGAAAGGAATTTAGTGCAAATAGTCAATTTGAAGCATTGCAGATGTTTAATTTTGAGGTAAATGTGGCTGGATACTGTACGTGTAAGACACTGAAACGTCTCTTCCTTCCTCGCTCTCTCCCTCCCCCTCGCTCTCTCTTTCAGGACATCAGTAAACAGATGAACTCTGTATTCAAGGAGCTTCTCTCTCGCCAGCCATCCCTACATCCTGCTGCAACCCAGGCACCTCCCTCCTCTTCTTCCTCCCACTCCTCCCTCCCTTCCTCCTCCTCTTCCTCTTCATCCCTCTCCTCCTCTCTCCCAGGAGGCAGGAAGGTGGGGTTCAGCCTCAGGGGGCGGGCTCTCTTCAGACCAGCGGACCAATAGGAGGACTGAAGCAGAATTATGATAATGATAATAATGATGATTTATTTTTCTGACACGTTTGTGTGTGATATGATATTAGTGTGTGATGATGTTTGTGTGTGATATTGCTAGTCTTTTACACCTGTCTCAGTGCTGTCTATCGTTCTCTATTAGAACAAGGATGGGTTTGGTTTCCAATAACTCAGGGCTGGGGTAACTTACCTATTTCTGTGGTAAATTGTTTTTAAACTTGATAAACACTCATTTAAACCACTTAGTAAGAGTATAACAACTTACTTCTTAATTATAATACTGAAAACTGGGTCCAATAGCATATCCAAGATGGCCTCCACACCAGATCCTGGGATGCTGGTTAAACTGTGAAAATGATTCTTTCCACCACTCTAGTAATTCTAACTCTATGGTCTGAGGGGCTTTGTTCACTCTAGTCATTATATTTCTATGGATGCAACCCTCCTCCCTCTTCCCTGGACCACTGTTGATGATGTCACTGGAATAGCTGTATTAAAATACTTCTGTGGTAAAAGGAATAAATAATAAATATTAGATTCTGATTGGCTGGTCTGTTGTTATCGGTTGTCATACATCACAACGTAAAAGTCAGTTGAAAGTTATTTATTGTTAGTGCAGTACAAAGGGGAAGCGTGTGTAATACACACATTGTCAGAAAAAAACATGTATTGAAACTATTAGAGTTATCTGTTATGCTAGATAATTTACTGAACTAAATACTACAACCTAAATGGTAAAGTTGTTGATGACTATTTTATTGGAATGGAACTGAACATCAGTGTATGACAATTGGTGAGTTCCAGATACACAATCCTGAACAGGGTCTGTGCAGAATACCAGATCTTTTCAATTCCTGGAGAAGCGTTTAAAGTTTCAGGAACCCCATCATTCAGGAGGAAGGGTTGAGGGGTGGGACACTGCGTGCTGGGACTGGGACTGGGTGGGTATTCGGCTGGGAATGGGTGGGTGTTGGGAGGGAGGGAGGCAGGGTGGGTGGGTGGAGGGGTGGAGGCTGGGTGGAGTGGGAGGGCAGATTGAGAGTTCTGCCAGGTGGGTGGCAGCTGGGTTTGGATGTTGCTGTGGATAGGATGGAGGGTGGGGAAATTGGGTGGGGCGGTTGAGAGGTGCTACTGCCGGGGGGCTGGGGAGCAGTTGATGGGTCCTGCTGGGGGGTGGAGTGAAGAGATGGGGCTGGCTGGGTGGTGGAGTGAGGAGATGGGGCTGGCTGGGTGCTGGAGTGAGGAGATGGGGCTGGCTGGGTGGTGGAGTGAGGAGATGGGGCTGGCTGGGTGCTGGAGTGAGGAGATGGGGCTGGCTGGGTGGTGGAGTGAGGAGATGGGGCTGGCTGGGTGGTGGAGTGAGGAGATGGGGCTGGCTGGGTGGTGGAGTGAAGAGATGGGGCTGGCTGGGTGGTGGAGTGAGGAGATGGGGCTGGCTGGGTGCTGGAGTGAGGAGATGGGGCTGGCTGGGTGCTGGAGTGAGGAGATGGGGCTGGCTGGGTGGTGGAGTGAGGAGATGGGTCTGGCTGGGTGCTGGAGTGAGGAGATGGGTCTGGCTGGGTGCTGGAGTGAGGAGATGAGGCTGGCTGGGTGGGTGGGTGGTGCGCTGGGGGGATTGGGTGTGGTGGTCGCTGTTGGTCTGGGGTTGGTACTGGTCTGTGGTGTTCTGTAGCGGTCTGTGCTGGTCGGGACTGGTCTGTGGTTGGACTCTGTACTGGTCTGTAGTGTTCTGTGCTGGTCTTTGCTGGGCTCTGCTGGTTTGCACTGATCGGTTCATGTCGGTGTTGGCCTTTGCTCGGCTGTGCTGGGCTCTGCTGGTCAGTACTGATCTGTGTTGGTCTGTACTGGTCAGTAGTGGTCTGTGTTGGTCTGTACTGGTCAGTAGTGGTCTGTGTTGGTCTGTACTGGTCAGTAGTGGTCTGTGTTGGTCTGTACTGGTCAGTACTGATCTGTGTTGGTCTGTACTGGTCAGTACTGATCTGTGTTGGTCTGTACTGGTCAGTAGTGGTCTGTGTTGGTCTGTACTGGTCAGTAGTGGTCTGAATCCAGGGGTGCATAAGAGTCTGAGCTGCCGTCAGTCTTTCTGTTGGATCCACCTGCAGCAAGGCTCTCACCAGGCCTCGCGCTCCTACACACACACACACACACAGGGTACAATATGTGTGAGCATGTGTGTGTATACATGTATGTCTACAAGTGTGTGTGTGTGTGTGTGTGTCTGTTTATGTATGTGTGTGTGTGTGCTCGCGTGCATGTGTATGTGTGTTTGTATGGGTGTATGTGCCTGCTTATGTCTATAACCATGTGTGTGTCTCACCGTCTGAGATGTCATCCCAGTAAGGTGACAGGAAGGTGAGGTGAGCCTCTCTGATCATCTGGAACAGCTCCCCTTGGTCTCGGTCTCTGCTCCGGAACGGAGGGAACCCACAAAGAAGGACGTACAGTATCACTCCCAATGCCCACAGGTCTACTGGCAGACCATACCCTGTAGAGGGAGGAGAGACAGAGGTAGAGGTAAGTGATTGATAGAGTGACAGTGGCGTGTATTCATGGGTGCTAAGGGAAGCCAGGCTTCCCCAAAAATGTTTTTTTTTTTAAAGAGAAAACCCCCCCATATAAAACAGTTAATCCTTCTCCTGTCTGTGTTTCATAATTTTTCTTCAATTCACAAGAGGCTGAACATATCTCACCGGAGAAAGTATCTGAACGAGCGAAACAGCGCCCCTCTGTCTCAGTATGTGTAGCCAAAGCCCATCTATCTGATACTGTCTGGTCAGAAAGAGTATAACATTGTTGCCACCCCTAGCATTGAAAGGAAGGGAAGCCAGAGAGCGTTTGGCCTCCTTTGATAAAAAAAATAAAAAAAAAATAACAGCCAATCGGTGTTGCGCTAAACTGAGTGATCTCAACTGTGAATGGTCCTGGAGCACCAAAACAAAGTGTCAAGGGAAGCCAGTTTGGATTTGGCTTCACACAAATCACATCACATCAAAAGCAGAACTCATTTACAGAAACAAATGTAATTGTTGCTTCTCATTGTCTTCTGGTGGCTAGCTAGCTAAAATCGTCCCTTTCCTAAACTAGCCACGGAAGGAGATAGGGATTTAGATTTGTGGTTTTACTTCATTCTGATCCAACCATTAATTCATACATTGTGCCCCTGGCCTGAGAGGATGGAAGTTCAATATGTAGCTATATGTAGAAGGCTGATGTTAACTAGCTAGCCTGGCGCATCATTGCCCATGAAAAGAAGTTAGGCTAGCGAGCAAGCATTTTAGCCAGGTAGCCTAGGATAACAAAAACTAAAAGAGTGTACTGTATGACAGTCATAGACCGTTTCCGCAACATGAAAGAGAGGAGGATGTCATTGGTGTTTCTCTACCAGTCGGGTGAGTCGACATGTTTTTCTACTTGCACACACACACACACACACACACACACACACACACACACACACACACACACACACACACACACACACACACACACACACACACACACACACACACACACAAATCAATACCATGGACAGCCACATCGTATTTAGCTGGACTACATTGTTTTTGGTATCTTTTAGTTGTCACTGTATGCAACTATGCAGAGGTGATATGATGATGTTGAAATGTTGAAATTGAAATGGTGCTGGAATAGTGGAGGCAGCTCCTGTTTTCTTTGCGAGTTGCGGCAACTCTCTGTGGTTCTAAATCATTAGTTGTTTAGTGGTCTGAAAATGTTGTAAACATTGAGCTACATGCACACAATAGTGTGATTATTGTGGACAAGTTAATATAATAGTTTGTTTAAAACGTTTACATACTTTGCAAGAAAAGCGATTTCTCTAATATTCCTGTTTACATGGACACATCTGAAATCAGGCTACTGATGGGATTTTTGATAAATGCAGAAAATCGCCAATCAAAATAAACGTTCTACCACAGTGACCATGTTATTTTTGCGAAGACTATTCGATTCTTAGTCCGGATATATAAAGTTTGTATGTGAAAGCTATTTATAAGATGCATACTTTCAGTTTTTCCAAACTCACTTCACTCATCCATTTTAGGGAAACTTGCGCTACCATTTGCTGGGAAATGTGCAGATCAAAAACACCACTGGGATGCCGATTAAGCTGTTTACGTGTCCTAATAATTCAAAAGATTGCACACAAAACCAGGTGTTTTAATTGGTACACGCTTACTTCGATTATGACCTTACGCTGATTAAGATAAGCAGAGTAAGGTGTTTACATGACTAATGCCATACTCTGCCTTTTGCCATAATAAATTTAATATTGAATTATTAGTGTGCATGTTAACGTACTCATTAACTTGCTTGACCAGACTGTAGGTCATGTTACTGTGTGTTACATGCAAAATGGTGGGGTTGTGGACTTCACCAGGCAGATGTTGCTCTCCGGTTTTGTGATGAAACAGAGGTGTGCTTGAATTTATTCTGCCACTGTGTCTTCTTATTGTCTCAGTCTTAGGCCTATATATCACGGTGGCAAGGCATATGAATTAATAGGTTATAGAGCAAACATCGCAATTGTCACAACACAGGCACAGCTACTGTAGAGTGATAGATGAAGGTAGAAATAAAGTGATGGACATGGTCACCTGTCTCTGAGAGGATCTCCGGGGCGACATAGGTGGGAGTTCCACACACAGTGAAGATGGGTTCTGTTACAACCATGGCCAGACCAAAATCACCCAGCTTCAACCTACTGACTCCATCACTACTGCATTCCACCTAGAAGAGAGAGGGAGGGGCAGGGAGAGAGAGGGGGGGGGAGAGAGCAGCAGGGAGAGAGTGGGTTACAGAGAGAGATGCTTGGAATGCTTGTATTCACACACACACACGCACCTGCATAGACACACAGACACACACACATACCCTCTCCCTCACCAGTAGGTTTTCAGGTTTCAGATCTCTATGTACTATGGTCTTGCTGTGGATGTATCTCAGAGCCTCGCTGACATCACACACCATCAGCCCTGCCTCCTCTTCTGGAAACTTCCCACAGACCGCGATTGCCTCAAACAGGTCGCCCCCGGCAACCATTTCCATGACGAGATAGGAGTGTGTGTGTGTGTGGTGGTGTGTGAAGAGGCGAACCACGCGGGGGTGTGACAGGCTACCCAGAAGGCTCAGCTCATTCTGCATCATGTGCTCTCGGCCAATGAGCTTTGAGTGCTCCACAATCTTCACAGCGAAGGCTTCCCCATTGTCACGCCGATGACACTCGTGCACAACAGCAAAGTTCCCGTCTCCGACCATGCGGCCAATGTCATAGCAACGCTCAATGTCTGACAGGGTGACATCACTACCATCAGATGGGAGGTCAAATATCACTTCCTGTTTAGTCCTCGCCTCTTCCTGTTTAGACTCTGAGGATGAAGGTTCTGATTGGCTGAGGGACTCCTCATCAAGCCTGCAGATTGGTCCAGTGTGGAGTGGGGTGGGACCGACGTGAGGTTTCTCTACTTCCTGGTCGTTTGGTCCGTTTCCTGTTTGCTTCCTGGTTACGGGAGGAAGTGGAGCCCTCCCTGCTCTCGGATTGGGTCCTTCAGAAGGCTTACAGTTCCTGCAGAGTGGAGTAGGGGGCGTGTCTAGCTCCTCTCCTAGCTCCTCCTCCTGGGTGGGGGGACCTATCGGTGAGGAGAGAATCTCTTTGGCTGCAACTTTCACTTTGACCCTCTGAAGGTGATTGGGGGGGTGAGAGGGGTGTGTGGTGTGTTGGTTAGAATGCGTGTTAGGGTGTCTATGTGTGTGCGCATCCGTGTCGAGGTGTGTGTGAATAGGGTGTATGGGCTGTCTAGTTGGGTGTTTGTTTTTGTGTGTGGAGTGCCTCTTTGGGTATGTATTGTGGTGTGTCAGTGTTATGCGGTGTGTATTTGGTTGTGTCAGTGTGTCTTGGTGCGTATGTGTGTGTGTGTCCAGGTTGCATCCCTGTGTGTATGTAACACTGTATGTCTGTGTGTTCGTGTCGAGGCTTGTGTGTGTATCCTTGTCAGGGTGTGTGTGTATGTCTGTCCCCTCGCTATATCCGCTGTCGGCCTTGGCAGCTTTATCAGGTGAAGGTTGTAACCTCCTCTCCCAGGCCCGGAGTGCGTCGTTGCGGTAGCAGGTATGTTGTGGAAACAGCTCCTCCAGGGCCTCCTCGACACTCTGGAGCTCTGGACGAGACTTTCCCAATGCCAGGAACGCTGCTTCGCCACGGAAGAAATCACACACACCTCGCACCTGGAGGGTTAGACACAAACACCTGGAATTAGAGGTGTGTTGTTGTTGTTGTTGTTGTTGTGTGTGTGTGTGTGTGTGTGTGTGTGTGGTTACCTCTCGTGCGTGTGGTGTGTAGAGGCGTGTGACTCTGGCCCTGTGCCAGCGAGGGAACCCCAGCGCCTCGGAGACGTCCAATAGAAGCTGCTCGTACGAGACCACGCTCCTACGATTCAACAGCAATGTCACCTGACCAGGCATAAAGATGATGTCATCAAGAAACCAGAAAGAACTGTGGGAGCCAAGCCAACCATATCATTATAATTGAATAAAATGTAATTGAAGCCAACTTCTTCCATTATGAATCATGTGTGTCAGTGCAGGAATGGAACAAAATCCTGCAGATCCAGTAGCTCTCCAGAAAGAGGGTTGGTTACTTCTTTGTAATCATTAATCATTTCATTCTGGACCGTTACCTTCCTGAGGGTGCTGTGACCGCATGGTCGGACCACAGTAACCAAGCGTGGTCGCTCGGCACTCTGCTCAGCATGACGAGTGTGGAAGACTGGAAAAGGACTAGGGAGATGTGTCCTAGTGGCTGGAGGGAGGGGTTCAAGGTGGGGGAGGGGGAGAGAGGGCCAGGCCTGAGGGTGAGGAATACCCCCCATACGTTTAGAGAGGGAGGAATCTGAGAGAGATGGGGGAAGAGAGGATGGTGGGGAGGCAGGGAGAGAGAGAAATGAAAGATGTGGGGAAAGGGGTGAGAAAGAGAGGGTGCCGGAAAAGGGGGTAGAGGGTTGAGAGAGAGAGAGATGAAAGAATCAACGGGTTAGTTAGATAAGTTAGTTGAGACGATTTCTTTCCACTTTCTAAATTTGTCATCATCAACTGTCTGTATAGGTTAACTGGGTTATTGCTTTTCCTTAGATAAACAAGGAGGTAACATGATGCGTGGTCCTCATTGTGTATGTGTGTGTGTGTGTGTGTGTGTGTGTGTGTGTGTCTTAAGGAAGCGTTAATAATTTAGGCAGGAGAGCGGGGGCGCTCAAAGAATCTCATGCAGTCCATGGAAAAGACTCAAATCTGATCAGCCGGATTTGTTTACACACACACACACACACACACACACACACACACACACACACACACACACACACACACACACACACACACAAGCCATAACAACAAAAGCGTGGCCTAGTTCTTTCCTGAAGCTGCATGATTAATTAAGCATTAGACACAGTGTCAAAGTTGAAGATGTTTCACTTTCAGACACACACCTGTGTTGTCCATGGAGTTGGAGAGGAGGTATGGGATCCCTCCCTGACACACACCCCATCCAGTATGTGCCATGAACCTATTTTACCCCTTTAACAAGGCTATCCCAAAAATTCACCATCTCCCACCAAGCTACAAAACACTTGTTCTGTCAGCTTTTCACTGAGGCAGATCCTAACCTCCTATTAACAAACACCTGATAAAAATAACTCTAACACAACAATAAGAACAAGGCCAAAGCGCTGAGGTTTATGCACAGATGGAGCCACAACGGCGACCAGAATACAAGATACAGTTGTATCTGTATTTTGCTCATTCTTCATTCCTCACAAATTGCTACTTTTTTTTTACATAAAAATAATCTAGATCTTTTTCTAAAATAAGAAATAAGAATTAAAGACTAAAAATTTGAAATAAAGACTAAGCAATATATATATATTTGAGAGAAATTATACTTTTTACTTTTAAAGCATGAAGATTTTTTTCACCTCTTGACTGACATGCCGCTCTCCATCTCGTGCCTGGCGCGGCGTAACCGCATCCGAACCGTTGTTTCCACACGGGCGTCATAGCCTACCTGTTCACTTCTAGCACAATCATTCGGAGTTTCAGTTGGACATTTCTTTACCGGCAGCGGTGGTCATTATTTCAATGTAATATCGTCTTCCTTTTCCGTTTTTGGAAGAGAGATGAGGGATAGGGCTACAGTAGTTGACTGGATTCGCGCGTTGAGCCGCTTTGACCAGAACATAGGAGGAACACCAGGGTTGCTACGGGTGCGCGTGGGAGGAGTCCAGTTGTGCAATTTAAAACGCTCTCTCGAAAGTTATAAGAAAGGGAAGGCGGGCAGGGACAACCGAAACCTGTGCGTCGAATGGGATGTTAGCGTACATAACAGCAACACTGCCGCCAAACCGGGACGGTAACAATAACAAGGGGAGTCCAGGTGATCATTGCCGGAATAACGGGAGAGATGCGTCACCGCTCTGGCACAGCTCGAGCCCGTTTCCAAACAGCCCGGGTGCCTCCCCCCCACACACACGCACACACGACACACACACACAATCACACACACGCACACAATCACAGACACACACACACACACAATCACAGTAGGCTATGCGATTGACAACAAAAACAACTTTTCCCCTTGGCTTTGTGCAGGGCAACTTCAGTACTTCATTACCAATCTACTACACTTTTTAATATATCCCTTTTCCTGCAGTGGGCTAAATCAGGGTCACACTGAGTGTTTCTTGGTAGTCTTAAACAAATCTACTTTGAAACAACAGTATACACTTCACACACATGGTTATGGGGTTAAACAAAAGAAGACAACTATACCATGTCAGATATGTATTATATTTTGAGTTTGCATCCCAATATTACAGTTTATATACATCACAGAAGACTGAAATATAACAAAACCGTTTGAAATAGAAACACTGGATTTTCAGCAGCTTTAAAAAAAAAAAAATGTATTCGTTTTTTTTCAATTGCTAACATGCATTGGTCAAAACTGAAGTCACATTGCTAACATGCATTGGTCAAAACTGAAGTCACATTGCTAACATGCATTGGTCAAAACTGACGTCACATTGCTAACATGCATTGGTCAAAACTGACGTCACATTGCTAACATGCATTGGTCAAAACTGAAGTCACATTGCTAACATGCATTGGTCAAAACTGAAGTCACATTGCTAACATGCATTGGTCAAAACTGACGTCACATTGCTAACATGCATTGGTCAAAACTGACGTCACATTGCTAACATGCATTGGTCAAAACTGAAGTCACATTGCTAACATGCATTGGTCAAAACTGACGTCACATTGCTAACATGCATTGGTCAAAACTGAAGTCACATTGCTAACATGCATTGGTCAAAACTGACGTCACATTGCTAACATGCATTGGTCAAAACTGAAGTCACATTGCTAACATGCATTGGTCAAAACTGAAGTCACATTGCTAACATGCATTGGTCAAAACTGAAGTCACATTGCTAACATGCATTGGTCAAAACTGACGTCACATTGCTAACATGCATTGGTCAAAACTGACGTCACATTGCTAACATGCATTGGTCAAAACTGAAGTCACATTGCTAACATGCATTGGTCAAAACTGAAGTCACATTGCTAACATGCATTGGTCAAAACTGACGTCACATTGCTAACATGCATTGGTCAAAACTGAAGTCACATTGCTAACATGCATTGGTCAAAACTGAAGTCACATTGCTAACATGCATTGGTCAAAACTGAAGTCACATTGCTAACATGCATTGGTCAAAACTGAAGTCACATTGCTAACATGCATTGGTCAAAACTGAAGTCACATTGCTAACATGCATTGGTCAAAACTGAAGTCACATTGCTAACATGCATTGGTCAAAACTGAAGTCACATTGCTAACATGCATTGGTCAAAACTGAAGTCACATTGCTAACATGCATTGGTCAAAACTGAAGTCACATTGCTAACATGCATTGGTCAAAACTGACGTCACATTGCTAACATGCATTGGTCAAAACTGACGTCACATTGCTAACATGCATTGGTCAAAACTGACGTCACATTGCTAACATGCATTGGTCAAAACTGAAGTCACATTGCTAACATGCATTGGTCAAAACTGACGTCACATTGCTAACATGCATTGGTCAAAACTGACGTCACATTGCTAACATGCATTGGTCAAAACTGACGTCACATTGCTAACATGCATTGGTCAAAACTGAAGTCACATTGCTAACATGCATTGGTCAAAACTGACGTCACATTGCTAACATGCATTGGTCAAAACTGACGTCACATTGCTAACATGCATTGGTCAAAACTGACGTCACATTGCTAACATGCATTGGTCAAAACTGAAGTCACATTGCTAACATGCATTGGTCAAAACTGACGTCACATTGCTAACATGCATTGGTCAAAACTGACGTCACATTGCTAACATGCATTGGTCAAAACTGACGTCACATTGCTAACATGCATTGGTCAAAACTGAAGTCACATTGCTAACATGCATTGGTCAAAACTGACGTCACATTGCTAACATGCATTGGTCAAAACTGACGTCACATTGCTAACATGCATTGGTCAAAACTGAAGTCACATTGCTAACATGCATTGGTCAAAACTGACGTCACATTGCTAACATGCATTGGTCAAAACTGACGTCACATTGCTAACATGCATTGGTCAAAACTGAAGTCACATTGCTAACATGCATTGGTCAAAACTGAAGTCACATTGCTAACATGCATTGGTCAAAACTGAAGTCACATTGCTAACATGCATTGGTCAAAACTGAAGTCACATTGCTAACATGCATTGGTCAAAACTGAAGTCACATTGCTAACATGCATTGGTCAAAACTGAAGTCACATTGCTAACATGCATTGGTCAAAACTGAAGTCACATTGCTAACATGCATTGGTCAAAACTGAAGTCACATTGCTAACATGCATTGGTCAAAACTGAAGTCACATTGCTAACATGCATTGGTCAAAACTGAAGTCACATTGCTAACATGCATTGGTCAAAACTGACGTCACATTGCTAACATGCATTGGTCAAAACTGAAGTCACATTGCTAACATGCATTGGTCAAAACTGAAGTCACATTGCTAACATGCATTGGTCAAAACTGAAGTCACATTGTCAAAACACTTCACACAGTCAGCGAAACAGAAGTGTATGTGGAACAAACTGTGAATCATTTTTCATTGCTTTCACAGAAAATGCATTCAATAACCACATTCTACGAAATCCATGAACTCTTTTCCCATTCATACTCCTGCACCTGCAAAACTATATATTTCCAGCATGTTTTCAGATGCAACACACTGTTTAAAAACACATTCAAAACAGAATGAAATCGATAGCACTAATTTCTCAATACTTATGTCACTTTTTCAAAACTCTTCACACAGTGAGCACAACAGCAGTCTATCTGGGCTAAACTGTGAATCATTTTTCATTGCTTTGGCACAAAATGCATTCAATGACAACATCTTTCAAATTTCATGAATTATTTTCTCACTCAGACACAACCACCACCAAAACTCTATGTACCTACAGGCCAATTTGCACATGTTTACATACTCTTTTCAAAACTGTTAAACGTCAGTTCAAAACCTAAAATAACACAAAATTGAATAAGACAGCAATTTGCTACATTTCTACAGTAATACTGTATTAAAATATATACCACATCTAAAAAATGAAATACTATCAAAACAATTAGACCAACCACAGCTGATTCCCATTGTAGCTGAACACCTACCCAGGTGTTAGTCTTTCAATTTCATTACCATCTATACCAAAGGGGACATCTTAGGAATAATGTGGTACTGTAATGTAAACATGGACCCAGAAAGAGATAGAGAAGTGGCTGACAGAGGAAGAAGAGTGGCTGGGAGAGGAAGAGGAGTACGTATGCATGGTGGAAGAAGACCGAGAGGAAGATCAAGAGCTGTAGTCTCAGATGAGATTAGGGCTACTATAATTGATCATGTAATAATTAATGATCTGTCAATGAGAGAGGCTGGTCTGAGATTGCAGCCAAATCTGCAACGCTCAACAGTGGCATCTATTGTGAGAAATGTCCGTCAAAACAACAGGTGAGATGTGCATTCTGCATCTGACTGAACTGCACATTACAGAAGTTAATTGAGCAAAGCCTCCAAACCCACTTGTGTGTAATTGTTTTTGTATTTCTGCTTAGGACCCAACGGTTACCTCCCACAGGCGGGAGAGGTAGGATTTTCACTGCTGTACAGGAAACTGCAATCGTTGATATGGTCATCAGAAACAATGGCATAAAACTCACAGAGATTCGGGACAGAGTGGTGACAGACAATATTGCATATGGAAATATTCACAATGTAAGCATAACAACTATTGCTAGAGTCCTGAAACAACATCAAGTCAGGATGAAGCAGCTGTACACTGTCCCCTTTGAGAGGAACTCTGAACGGGTTAAGCAAATCAGGAACCAATATGTCCAGGTAAGATGACTATAAAATACTGGTTTTGAACAAAACCAAACAGGGCAGAGTCACACAATGGCATGTTTTTAGGTATAATGTAAACTACCGTAATAGCCTAACTCTTATGTTGCCTTGTGGATTTATTTGAGAGAATCATGGAGATTGAAGCCAGGCAAACACCCCACATATTCATCTTTGTGGATGACACTGGTTTTAACTTGGCCAAAACACGGCGGAGAGGAAGGAATGTGACTGGGAAAAGAGCCACAGTGGATGTCCCGGGCCAGAGGGGTGACAACATCACAATGTGTGCAGTAATATTCTCTGATGGATTGTTGTTACACAAACCGCTAATTGGGCCATACAACACCGAGCGTCTCATTTCATTCCTGGATGACCTCTATGGAAGGGTTGTGCCAGGTGTGGAAAGGGTTGCAGTGAGGCGAAATCAGCCAATGTTTGTAACTGTATGGAACAATGTGGCATTTCACCACTCCTGTGCAGTCACAGTGGTTTGCAGCCCATCCCAGGATGGTGTCACTTTTCCTCCCACCTTACTCTCCATTCCTCAACCCCATAGAGGAATTATTTTCCTCCCACCTTACTCTCCATTCCTCAACCCCATAGAGGTGGCAGGGTAGCCTAGTGGTTAGAGCGTTGGACTAGTAACCGGAAGGTTGTGAGTTCAAACCCCTGAGCTGACAAGGTACAAATCTGTCGTTCTGCCCGTGAACAGGCAGTTAACCCACTGTTCCCAGGCCGTCATTGAAAATAAGAATGTGTTCTTAACTGACTAGTAAAATAAAGGTAAAATAAATCAAAATAAAAACAGGAATTATGTTCCTCCCACCTTACTCTCCATTCCTCGACCCCATAGAGGAATTATGTTCCTCCCACCTTACTCTCCATTCCTCGACCCCATAGAGGAATTATGTTCCTCCCACCTTACTCTCCATTCCTCGACCCCATAGAGGAATTATGTTCCTCCCACCTTACTCTCCATTCCTCGACCCCATAGAGGAATTATGTTCCTCCCACCTTACTCTCCATTCCTCGACCCCATAGAGGAATTATGTTCCTCCCACCTTACTCTCCATTCCTCGACCCCATAGAGGAATTATGTTCCTCCCACCTTACTCTCCATTCCTCGACCCCATAGAGGAATTATTTTCCTCCCACCTTACTCTCCATTCCTCGACCCCATAGAGGAAGTATTTTCCTCCCACCTTACTCTCCATTCCTCGACCCCATAGAGGAAGTATTTTCCTCATGGAGGTGTAAGGTTTATGACCACCATCCACATGATCAAATGTCCCTCCTGGACGTAATGAATGCTGTATGCATGGACATGTCTGCAGAAGATTGCCAGGGACGGACCAGACCAATAGATTAGTTCCTAGGTGTATTGCCCAAGATGACATAAGATGTGATGTGGATGAGAACCTGTGGCCAAATGCAGAAGACAGGGTTGACTAGCATTGCTACTGTATCTGTATTGGTAGATGGTGTATATACAAAGTCTTGTATTTTGGAATCACTCAATGCCAAAAATGACATAAAACATATTGAAGCATATTGCATCATGTCTGATTCATTCCTGTAACATATACTGCAGTGAATTCTAAACAGTAGAGAGGTGTCATTCTTGTTCTGTAAAAACATTTGATAAAATAAAACATTGTGTAATGCTACCTGTTGTTAGTGTTTTTTAGGTCATTGTTTTATGAGTGACAAAGTGTGCTTGTTGGGTGACAACCTTTGCTAGTGTTATGGAAGAATGAGTTGATTTGAGACATGTATGAAGTGTTTTGGTAGTTTTAGTGCATTTTGGATGTGAAATGAACTGCTGTGCCAAGCTGAAAGTTGATTAGGAGAACTGTGTGAAGAGTTTTGGTAGTTTTAGTGCATTTTGGATGTGAAATGAACTGCTGTGCCAAGCTGAAAGTTGGTTAGGAGAACTGTGTGAAGAGTTTTGAAAAGTGAATTACGTATTACAAAATGGGTCCTAGCGATTTTAAAAAACAAATCATTCCAAACACAGCTGAAAGCCTACCCAAGTGTCCTGTTTTTAGTCTCCTTACCAAACAGACAAAAGAGGACGGCTTCGGGAATGATTTATTTTGGAAACATGGATCAAGGAAGACAGGTTGGTGGGGGAAGAAGAGTGGCAGGGAGAGGGAGAATGCGTGGAGGACAAAGGAGACGAAGACGAAGAGCAGTGGTCTCTGATGAGATAAGGGACACAATTACTGACCATTGTAAACCATGGTCTCTCTTTGAGAGAGGCCGGTTTAAGGGTGCAACCAAATCTGCAGCGTTCAACAGTTGCATCAATAGTACGAATTTTCTGGCAAAACAACCGGTGAGATGTGCATCCTTCAATGATAGTTGAACTTCATATTACAGTACAATACAGTATGGTCACATTTTTACATGTACTGACATTTTGGAATGTATTGATTGTTTTGTGTTTTTCAGTAGGATCCAAAGGTTGCCTCCCACAGGAGGGAGAGGCAGAATATTATCAGATGTGCAGGAAATTGCCATTGTTGACATGGTAATTGGCAACAATGCATTATAACTGCGGGAGATACGGGACAGAGTGCTGGCAGACAATATCACTTTAGGGAATGTGAATACGGTCAGCACAACAACAATTGCCAGAGTCTTAGAGAAACATTAAATAAGGATGAAGCAGTTGTACACTGTACCCTTTGAGAGAAACGGTGAACGTGTGAAGAACTCCGGTATCAATATGTCTAGGTAAGAGGTCTCTTTTATTTTTTATTTCACCTTTATTTAACCAGGTAGGCTAGTTGAAAACAAGTTCTCATTTACAACTGCGACCTGGCCAAGATAAAGCATAGCAGTGTGAACAGACAACAACACAGAGTTACACATGGAGTAAACAATAAACAATAAACAAGTCAATAACATAGTAGAAAAAAATAATCTATATACATTGTGTGCAAAAGGCATGAGGAGGTAGGCAATAAATAGGCCATAGGAGCGAATAATTACAATTTGGCAGATTAACACTGGAGTGATAAATGATCAGATGAACATGTGCAGGTAGAGATACTGGTGTGCAAAAGAGCAGAAAAGTAAATAAAATAAAAACAGTATGGGGATGAGGTAGGTAAATTGGGTGGGCTATATACCGATGGACTATGTACAGCTGCAGTGATCGGTTAGCTGCTCAGATAGCAGATGTTTAAAGTTGGTGAGGGAGGTAAAAGTCTCTAACTTCAGAGATTTTTGCAATTCGTTCCAGTCGCAGGCAGCAGAGAACTGGAAGGAAAGGCGGCCAAACACCTGCTGGAGCGCGTGCTACTGGTGGGTGTTGCCATCGTGACCAGTAAAGTAAAGGCGGAGCTTTACCTAGCATAGACTTGTCGATGACCTGGAGCCAGTGGGTCTGGCGACGAACATGTAGCGAGGGCCAGCCGACTAGAGCATACAGGTCGCAGTGGTGGGTGGTATAAGGTGCTTTAGTAACAAAACGGATGGCACTGTTCAATAACCAAACACACATACACAACTATGCATAATGTAAAGTACTGTAAAACTGTGAATTTTCTGTATTTTAGAGAGTAATAGAGATGGAAGCAAGGCAAACTGCACAGATATTCATCTTTGTGGATGAAACTGGATTCAACCTGGCAAAAAAACTCAGCAGGGGAAGAAATGTGATTGGACAGAGAACAACTGTGGATGTCCCAGGCCAGAGAGGAGCTAACATCACAATGTGTGCAGCACTGTCCAATGATGGTTTGCTGTTACACAAACCACTCATTGGCCCCTACAATACAGAGAGTCTCATTTATTTTCTGGATGACCTGAATAATCAACTTGTACCAGCAGAGGAGAGAGGGGCAAGAAACTCCCCTACCTTTGTTGTTGTGTGGGATAATGTGGCATTCCACCACTCTGCTGCACTACCTTCGTTGTTGTGTGGGATAATGTGGCATTCCACCACTCTGCTGCAGTCACAGACTGGTTTGCTGCCCATCCCAGGATGTCAGTACTGTTCCTGCCTCCATACTCCCCCTTCCTAAACCCCATAGAGGAGTGTTTCTCTGCGTGGAGGTGGAAGGTTTATGACCACATGACCAGATGTCCTTACTGGATGCCAAAACGTAGGCAAATATTTACTCAATTTAAAACGATGTGTTTGCTCAAATTGTCTCATGCTCTTTCAACTAGAAATGATTATTTGGGCATCTTACCTAAAAAAAGGCTGTGGAGCTATAAATGCAGAAGGCAACAATTTAAAAGATTTTACTGAGTTACAGTCCATATAAAGAAATCAGTCAATAGAAATACAATCATTAGGCCCTAATCTATGGATTTACCATGACTGGGAATACATACATGCATCCGCTGGTCACAAAATAGCATTTAAAAAGGGGCGTGGATGATGGCAGTGGATGAATGGCATGACAATGGGCCTCAGGATCTCATCACAGTATCTCTGCATTAAAATTGCCATCGATAAAACGCAAATGTGTTCATTGTCCGTAGCTTATGCCTACCCATACCATGACCCCACTGCCACCGTGGGGCACTCTGTTCACAATGTTGACATCAGCAAACTGCTCACCCACACAACGCCAACATTTGCCATCTGCCCGGTACAGTTGAAACCGGGATTCATCCGTGAAGATCACACTTCTCCAGCGTGCCAGTGGCCATCGAAGGTGAGCATTTGTCCACTGAAGTCAGAACTGCAGTCAGGTCAAGACCCTGGTGAGGACGACAAGCACGCAGATGAGCTTCCCTGAGACGGTTTCTGACAGTTTGTGCAGAAATTCTTTGGTTGTGCAAACCCACAGTTTCATCAGCTGTCCGGGTGGCTGGTCTGAGACGATCCCATAGGTGAAGAAGCCGGATGTGGAGGTCCTGCACTGGTCTGCAGTTGGTCCGTGCTTCTACATCTGTATTTTTTTCTGTTAGGGGTTTTAGTCTGTGTTTCTATATAAGCCATTTGTGACATCTGCTGATGTAAAAAGTGCTTTATAAATACATTTGTTTTGTGAGGCCAGTTGGACGTACTGCTGAATTCTCTAAACAGGATGTTGGAGGTGGCTTATGGTAGAGAAATTAACATTTAATTTTCTGGCAACAGCTCTGGTGGACATTTCTGCCGTCAGCATGCCAATTGCATGCTTCCTCAACACTTGAGACATCTGTGGCATTGTGTTGTGTGACAAAACTTTACAATTTAGAGTGGTCTTTTATTGTCCCCAACACAAGGTGCACCTGTGTAATGATCATGCTGTTTATTCAGCTTTTTGATATGCCACACCTGTCAGGTGGATGAATTTGTGCCTCTATATTTCAAAAACTTTGAAAGTTTCTTCAAGTGCGGTCGCAAAAAATCACTATGATTAAACTGGCTCTCATTAGGACCACCATGGGAAAGGAAGACCCAGAGTTCAGAAAGACCCAGAAATTGCAGCACAAATAAATGCCTCACAGAGTTCAAGTAACAGACACATCTCAACATCAACTGTTCAGAGGAGACTTTGTGAGTCAGGCCTTCATGGTTGAATTGCTGCAAAGAAACCACTACTAAAGGACACCAATAATAAGAAGAGACTTGCTTGGGCCAAGAACCACGAGCAATGGACATTACTGTGGTTCCCACCGTGAAGCATGAAGGACGACGCATGATGGTGTGGCAGTGCTTTGCTGGTGACACTGTCAGTGATCTATTTAGAGTTCAAGGCACACTTAACCAGCATGGCTACTACAGCATTCTGCAGCGATACGCCATTCCATCTGGTTTGAGCTTAGTGGGACTATCATTTGTTTTTCAACAGGACAATGACCCAACCCACCTCCAGGCTGTGTAAGGGCTATTTGACCAAGAAGGAGAGTGATGGAGTGTTGCATCAGATGACCTGACCTCAACAATCACCCAACCTCAAACCAATTGAGATTGTTTGGGATGAGTTGGACCACTTAGTGAAGGAAAAGCAGCCAACAAATGCTCAGCATATATGGGAACCCCTTCAAGACTGTTGGAAAAGCATTCCAGGTGAAGCTGGTTGAGAGAATGCCAAGAGTGTGCAAAGCTGTAAAATATCAAATATATTTGGATTTGTTTAACACTTTTTTGGTTACTACATGATTCCATATGTATTATTTTATAGTGTTGATGTCTTCACTATTATTCTACAATGTCGAAAATAGTAAAAAATAAGAAAAACCCTTGAATGTGTAGGTGTGTCCAAACTTTTGACTGGTACTCTACATATTTGACATACTTTATTATATTGTACATGTTTATTTATACAGTAATTAATGTTCAACATTTCCTCACCTGGGATTTGAAATCACAACCTCTTAGTTCACAGCATTCCAATCTTCCTGCTAAGCTACCATGCCTGTGTCAATAAATGATTTCACCTGTATTGCTACACTTTGCACTTCAAAGTAAATCTCAGCTCTGTTAAAAGTACATTCAAGGAAAACAAGTGTATTTATCCTAGTGATGATGGAGTACCATTTAAACAAGGTAGTTTGCACCACCTACCTTCGACAGCTATACAGCAAACAAAACAAACATTTAAAAGCAGTGATGAGAGAATAGTCAGATAAACAGATCATTGAGCCAGACATGGTGGCATATCAAGAAGATCAGAATGCCATGAACCAAGAGATTGTGAGTTTAAATCCCAGGTGAGGACATGTTGAATAATAACTACTGTATAAATTAACATGCACAATGTAATCATGTACTGTTTGCCAAATATGTAAGTTGAAAACATTGTGTTAAAAGCACTATTTATGTTTGTCACCAGTTTCACAGCCTTTTGGAGTTAAGTGTGTGTTTCTGTCCCTCAGGTGTATGGTGGAGATTCGCTGAGCGGAGAGAGAGAGGGAGGGAGAGAGAGATGGAGAGAGCGCGAGAGGGAGAGGGAGAGGGAGAGGGAGGGAGAGAGAGATGGAGAGAGCGCGAGAGGGAGAGGGAGGGAGAGAGAGATGGAGAGAGCGCGAGAGGGAGAGGGAGGGAGAGAGAGATGGAGAGAGCGCGAGAGGGAGAGGGAGGGAGAGAGAGATGGAGAGAGCGCGAGAGGGAGAGGGAGGGAGAGAGAGATGGAGAGAGCGCGAGAGGGAGAGGGAGAGAAACAGAGAGAGGAAGAAAAATAAACTGACAAACAAATTAAGAAACAAAAACAGAGAAAGAAACAGACAGACAGACAGACAGACAGACAGACAGACAGACAGATGGACAGACAAACAGACAGACAGACAGACAGACAGACAGACAGACAGACAGACGGACAGACAGATGGACAAGAGGAGAGAGAGGGGGAGGTGAAAAAGAGAAAGAGAGAATGGTGGTCTCTCTAGTTTCAGGCATAGCTGAGGTGGAATCCCACCTCTGTCTGGCCCGTCTCTTTGTCCTGCTCTCCCCAAGGGTCTGTCACCATGGTTACTGTTAACACCAGGTCAGTTACCACGGTTACTGCTAACACCGGGTACCCGGCGATGAGACTCATTCCGGATACTCATCCTGGATCTACTCATCAGGTAACAGGATGTATGTGTGGGTAGGTGGGTTTGTGTTAGTGTGTGTGTGTCACAGGAGGCTGCTGAGGGGAGGATGGCTCATAATAATGTCTGAAATGTAGGGAATGGAATGGTATCAAACACGTGGAAACCATGTATTTGATGTGTTCGATACCATACCATCAATTCCGTTACAGCCATTACTATGAGCCTGTCCTCCCCAATTAAGGTGCCACCGGATGCCTTTAGTGTTTGTCAATACCGAGGTAGTGCATGCTGCAGGAGGGGTATGGGCATATGAGGGTCTTGGAGCTTGCCTACATTGGAAATCACCAATAGGGGCAGTCTGACCAGATGTGAATTCTGTTGTTGATTTCTCTAAGCAGGAAGTTGACCTGTTCTGTATGATGATGTCATAATGCTGAGTCCATGTTAACTATCAGAGGAATGAAACATTGTCTATCTCACCACCAGAGAGCAGAAGACACTCACTGTAGTAGCATACCACTTTAGTACCACTGTAGAAGCACTGTAGAAGCATACCACTGTAGTAGCACTGTAGTAGCATTCCAATGTAGTAGCACTGTAGTAGCATACCACTGTAGTAGCACTGTAATAGCATGCCACTGTAGTAGCACTGTAGTAGCATACCAATGTAGTAGCACTGTAGTAGCATACCACTGTAGTAGCACTGTAGTAGCATACCAATGTAGTAGCACTGTAGTAGCATACCAATGTAGTAGCACTGTAGTAGCATACCACTGTAGTAGCACTGTAGTAGCATTCCAATGTAGTAGCACTGTAGTAGCATACCACTGTAGTAGCACTGTAGAAGCATACCACTGTAGTAGCACTGTAGTAGCATACCAATGTAGTACCACTGTAGTAGCATACCACTGTAGAAGTGCTACTACATACTACTGCACTAGCATTCCACTGTAGTAGCATTCCACTGTAGCAGCATTCCACTGTAGTAGCATACCACTGTAGTACCACTGTAGTAGCATACCACTGTAGTACCACTGTAGTAGCATACCACTGCAGTATCACTGTAGTAGCATACAACTGTAGTATCACTGTAATAGCATACCACTGTAGTATCACTGTAGCAGCATACCACTGTAGTACCACTGTAGTAGCATACCACTGTAGTACCACTGTAGTAGCATACCACTGTAGTAGCATACCACTGTAGTAGCATACCACTGTAGTACCACTGTAGTAGCATACCACTGTAGTACCACTGTAGTAGCATACCACTGTAGTACCACTGTAGTAGCATACCACTGTAGTACCACTGTAGTAGCATACCACTGTTGTAGCATACCACTGTAGTAGCTTTGAGCAGATAGAGAACCAGGATTCCTCCAATGTGGAGGCTAAAGGCACATCAAATCAAATGTTATTGGCCACATACACATATTTTGCAGATGGCATCACAGGTGCAGCAAAATACTTATATTCCTAGCACCAACAGTGCAGTAATACTTATATTCCTAGCACCAACAGTGCAGTAATACTTATATTCCTAGCACCAACAGTGCAGTAATACTTATATTCCTAGCACCAACAGTGCAGTAATACTTATATTCCTAGCACCAACAGTGCAGTAATACTTATATTCCTAGCTCCAACAGTGCAGTAATACTTATATTCCTAGCTCCAACAGTGCAGTAATACTTATATTCCTAGCTCCAACAGTGCAGTAATACTTATATTCTTAGCTCCAACAGTGCAGTAATACTTATATTCCTAGCTCCAACAGTGCAGTAATACTTATATTCCTAGCTCCAACAGTGCAGTAATATTTATATTCCTAGCTCCAACAGTGCAGTAATACTTGTATTCCTAGCACCAACAGTGCAGTAATACTTATATTCCTAGCTCCAACAGTGCAGTAATACTTATATTCCTAGCTCCAACAGTGCAGTAATACTTATATTCCTAGCTCCAACAGTGCAGTAATACTTATATTCCTAGCTCCAACAGTGCAGTAATACTTATATTCCTAGCTCCAACAGTGCAGTAATACTTATATTCCTAGCTCCAACAGTGCAGTAATACTTATATTCCTAGCTCAAACAGTGCAGTAATATTTATATTCCTAGCTCCAACAGTGCAGTAATACTTATATTCCTAGCTCCAACAGTGCAGTAATACTTATATTCCTAGATCCAACAGTGCAGTAATACTTATATTCCTAGCACCAACAGTGCTAGGAATATAAGAAATTAAGAAATATTAAGAAATATCAGAACGAGCAATGTCAGAGTCCGAAATATACAGTCGGAAGTTTACATACATTTAGGTTGGAGTCAATAAAACTTGTTTTTCAACCACTCCACAAGTAAGTCATTTTACCAACAATTGTTCACAGACAGATTATTTCACTGATAATCACAATTCCAGTTGGTCAGAAGTTTACATACACTAAGTTGACTGTGCCTTTAAACAGGTTGGAAAATTCCAGAAAATGATGTCATGGCTTTAGAAGCTTCTGATAGGCTAATTGACATAATTTGAGTCAATTGGAGGCGTACCTGTGGATGTATTTCAAGGCCTACCTTCAAACTCAGTGCCTCTTTGCTTGGCATCATGGGAAAATCAAAAGAAATCAGCCAAGACCTCAGAAAAAAAGTGTAGACCTCCACAAGTCTGGTTCATCCTTGGGAGCAATTTCCAAATGCCTGAAGTTACCATGTTCATCTGTACAAACAATAGTATGCAAGTATAAACACCATGGGACCACGCAGCCGTCATACCACTCAGGAAGGAGATGCATTCTGTCTCCTAGAGATGAACGTACTTTGGTGCGAAAAGTGCAAATCAATCCCAGAACAACAACAAAGGACCTTGTGAAGATGCTGTAGGAAACAGGTACCAACGTATCTATATCCACAGTAAAATAAGTCCTATATCGACATAACCTGAAAGGCTGCTCAGCAAGGAAGAAGCCACTACTCCAACTACTGTACATGGGGAGAAAGATCGTACTTTTTGGAGAAATGTCCTCTGGTCTGATGAAACAAAAATAGAACCGTTTGGCCATGATGACCATCATTATGTTTGGAGGAAAAATGCGGACGCTTGCAAGGCGAAGAACACCATCCCAACCGTGCATCATGGGGGTGGTAGCATCATGCTGTGGGGTGCTTTGCTGCAGGAGGGACTGGTGCCCTTCACAAAATAGATGGCATCATGGGGCAGGATAAATATGTGGATATATTGAAGCAACATCTCAAGACATCAGTTAATGTTAAAGCTTGGTCGCAAATGGGTTTTCCAAATGGACAATGACCCCAAGCATACTTCCAAAGTTGTGTCATAATGGCTTAAGGACAACAAAGTCAAGGTATTGGAGTGGCCATCACAAAGCCCTGACCTCAATGCTATAGACATTTGTGGGCAGAACTGAAAAAGTGTGTGCGAGCAAGGAGGCCTACAAACCTGACTCAGTTACACCAGCTCTGTCAGGTGGAATGGGCCAAAATTGACCCAACTTATTGTGAGAAGCTTGTGGAAGGCTACCCGAAATGTTTGACACGAGTTAAACAATTGAAAGGCAATACTACCAAATACTAATTAAGTGTATGTAAACTTCTGACCCACTGGGAATGTGACTATTATTAAGACATTTCACATTCTTAATAAAGTGGTGATCCTAACTGACCTAAGACAGGGAATTTTTACTAGGATTGAATGTCAGGAATTGTGAAACTGAGTTTAAATGTATTTAGCTAAGGTGTAACTTCCGACTTCAACTGTAAATGTATTTAATGGTGTGTAGACAGTATGGACAGTATATGAATAGAAAAGTGTGTACAGCAGTAGTTACATAGGATGAGCCTTGACTAGAATACAGTATATACATATGAAGTGGGTAAAACAGTTATGTAAACATTATTAAAGTGACCCGTGTTCAATGACTATGTTCACAGGGCAGAAGTCTCTAATGGGTAGAGTACCAGGTGGTAGTCGGCTAGTAACAGTGACTAAGTTCAGGGCAGGGTACTTGACAGAGGCCGGCTAGTTGTGACTATTTAACAGTCTGATGGCCTGGAGATAGAAGCTGTCTCTCTGTCCCAGCTTTGATGCAGCTGTACTGTCTCCTTGCTCTAGATGGTAGCTGGGTGAACAGGCCGTGGCTCGGGTGGCTGAGGTCTTTGATGATCTTCTTGGCCTTCCTGTGACACCAGGTGCTCTAGATGTCCTGTAGGGCAGGCAGTGTGCTCCCAATGATGCATTGAGCTGACCGCACAACCTTCTGGAGAGCCCTGCTGTTGCGGACAGAGCAATTGTTGTACCAGGCGGTTATACAGCCCAATAGGATGCTCTCAATAGTGCATCTGTAGAAGTTTGTGAGGGTCAACCTCCTGAGGTTGAAAAGGCACTGTTACGCCTTCTTCACCACACTGTCTTTGTGAGTGGACCATTTCAGTTTGTCAGTGATGTGCATGCCGAGGAACTTGAAGCTTTTGACCTTCTCCACTGCGGACATTGTTTCAACTCTAACTATGGTGTGTTAGTATGGTTTGTTTGTGTGTGTGTGTGTGTGTGTGTGTGTGTGTGTGTGTGTGTGTGTGTGTGTGTGTGTGTGTGTGTGTGTGTGTGTGTGAGATAGTCTTCAGAGGATTAGGACATCAAGATATGGGTGGAATGTGAATATGTAAAAAATAAAAATAAATAAAAATGTTAAAAACGAACACTCTTTGTTGCTCTAATACTCGCATTTATTTTTTATTACTAGAACTGACTTTGCTGATAGCTACTTTATTTGCACTCAGGTAATGTAGATCACAGGTGTTATGTCATCTATAACTAAAACTAGACTAGAGGAAGAGGGAGAGAGAAAGAGAAGGGAAGGGAGGCTATGGGGAAAGAGTGGGATGATGAATACAAGAGGGATTGGAGACAGAGAGAAAGGGGGAGGAAGAGCGAGGATAAAAAGGGACGAAGTGAGAGGAATGGATGTAGAAACACTGCAATCAGGGTCCGGTCATCATTGAGTCAATGTTCAGATGTTTTTCTCCTTTACACAGAGTAGCCTGAGACACAGAGGGCTGGGATATACAGCTGAGTATAGCAGAGTATAGTAGAGTACCGTAGAGTGGAGTCCAGTAGAGTAGAGTAGAGTCCGGTAGAGTCCGGTACAGTAGAGTACAGTAGAGTAGAATATATTAGAGTCGGGTAGAGTCCAGTAGAGTACAGTACAGTACAGTACAGTAGAGTACAGTAATGTAAAGTAGAGTGGTGTTGATCTAGTTCAGTTCAGTTGCATTAAAGTGCAACAAGTAGGAGCTTGATTAGACAGCATACTTAACAAGTTTGAGAACTACTGATTTAGCCAATAGAAGCAGGTTAGGTAATATCTTTAGCCAATGGGAGCAGGTTAGGTTTGTGCTTTAGCCAATGGGCTGCTTTCTGAACATTTGAATTGTAGATTAGAAAACCAGGAGTACCTGTCTCTCAAGTCACTCACTCAAACACTGCATACAGGTGAGCTTAGCAGAAGTGTGTGTGTGTGTGTGTGTGTGTGCGTGTGGGTGTGGGTATGTGTGGGTGTGGGTGTGTGTGTGTGTGTGTGTGTGCGTGCTTGCGTGCGTGTGTGTGTGCATGCATGTGTGTGTGGTGTGTGTAAATGTAAACAGCGTTAACAGTACAACTGCTAACTTTAAGGGTGTGTCCTCAGAGTATGGGGTGTGTGTGACATAATCTTTCTGCACCTGAGTATACAGAGCACACTAGAATTGATCCCTTGAAAGCACTCAAGTCCCACTCATAACCCTTAGTGGGACAGTGCATCCAAAATAATGATATATACATTGAAGGGTTGAACTGAAGGGTTGCCGGTTCAAATCCAGGTCTAATGGAAAAATCTAATAGCAGGACTAAGAATCAATATCTCAGATGTGTCCTAGTACTGCTGTGCTCCAGAGGCTCTGCTGACCTACAGGTGATACTAATCCTGTGTCCGGGTTTGGGTACTACTGTGTCAACAAAGACTGTTTCTGTTGTATAAGTAAGCAATGAACAACGCCACATGAAGCGGTGGGGGCCGTTCCCTCGAGAACTATACAAATGGTTGCTTTAAGTTTAGTAACTGTCCGATAATCTTCAATCCATCAGAATCAAATATTAATCCATGTCTGATTCTTTGTGTAATAGATCTATACTATTCTATTCAATGTTAATCAACAAGACCTCAGATTTGCCATTTGGTCCTTTGGTTTTGTTAAATATCCATTTTAAAGAGGACCCAGAATATATTCTCCAGTCTGTAAGGAACTGTTTTCACCAAGTCATGGTGATCAATATAATCAATATAATCAATATAATCAGACCCAGACCCTGGCCTGGGTCTGAACCAAGATATATGAAAATATAAGAGAAAATACTGTATACTTTAGAAGTAAGTCAATATGGGATGAAAATCTGTCTGCTGCACCAACAGTGCAGGGCCCTATGAGCGTTTTTTAAGTTTCCTGCTCAAGGTTAAGTTCTTTTCTCTGGCCTGCTTCTCTAAATATTTAACCTTGAGGCTACTGCCGCCCAAGATACAATATATCCTGACCCCTATGAACCCACACAGTAGCAAAACACACTCCTGCAAGACAACACTCGTTATCAGTACATATGGATTACTGCACTTATCCTCACAGGGTCGTGTCTGTTGATTTGGTCAACATATCACTTTCGTTTCTAGACTACATGTGGCATATGGTTGTGTGTGTGTGTCACTTGTGTGTTTTCTGAGCAGGGGTGGGTACGCCTGTTGGCAGTTGCCTGAACAAGTCCTTTTGGTATTCAGTTTGAATTATTTATGACTACGTGTGCTAACCATTGTACTCTCTCACATATCATACTGTATATCATATAACAATCACACACACCTATAGATGTTTGCCAAGGAAAGAGTTGGATAAGTTTGACCTTTCACCTAATTTCTCTCTCTCTCTCTCAGCCTCCCTCTCTAACCCTCCCTCTCTGTACTCTCTGGCCACCTGTTTGTGTCAAATGTCGAACATATGCACACAGCATACCGATTTCGCCACACACGTGTCAGTTTAGGCACAGAGATAATTTGGTGAGGGGGAGTTGTGAGTGAGGGAGTGAGAGAGGGGGAGAGATGAATAGGGTGAGGGAGGGGTGAAGGGTGAGAGGGGGGAGAGTGGGGAGTGGTGAGAGAGGGGGAGGGGAGGGGGAGACCGGGTGAGAATGATTTAACATTCTTACCAGGGTAAGGGTCAATTCCATTTCAATTTAGTTAGTTCAAGGCATCCTCATCAAAAACACACAGCGCATTCAGAAAGTATTCAGACCCCTTCCCTTTTTTGCACATTTTCTTACATTACAGCCGTATTCTAAAATTGATTAAATCGTTTTTTCCCGTCATCAATCCACACACAGTACCCCATAATGACAAAGCAAAAACAGGTTTTTAGAATTTATTTAAAAAACAACAACTGAAATATCACATTTATATAAGTATTAAGACCCTTTACTCAGTACTTCGTTGAAACACCTTTGGCAGCAATTACAGCCACAAGTCTTCTTGGGTATGATGCTACAAGCTTGGCAAAACCTGTATTTGGGGAGTTTCTCCCATTCTTCTCTGCAGATCCTCTCAAGCTTTGTGAGGTTGGATGGGAAGTGTCGCTGCACAGCTATTTTCAGTCTCTCCAGAGATGTTCGATCAGTCTTGGTTTCATCAGACCAGAGAATCTAGTTTCTCATGGTCTGGGCCAATTGTGTGCCGTCCTATGGGACTCCCGGTCACAACTGGTTGTGACACAGCCTGGGATCGAACCCGGGTCTCTAATGACTCCTCAAGCATTGCAGTGTAGTGCCTTAGACCGCTGCGCCAATCAGGAGGCCCCAACAAGGCATTTCAAAAAAACAGTTTTTGCTTTGTATTCATTGGGTATTATGTGTAGATTGATGAGGAAATTATTTAATCAATTTTAGAATAAGGCTGTAACGTAACAAAATGTGAAAAAAGTCAAGGGGTCTGAATAGTTTCCGAAGGAACTGTATAGATTTTTTCAATTTTAGAATTGGAATTTAAATTCAGTTCTTCAATAAAAAAAATAAAAAAAGGAATCTCCTGAATTGAAATGGAACTGACTGGATTGGTATGAACTTTTTGGTTTTTCAGAGCGAGCCTCTGTGAGTGTGTTCGTCTGTCCATTTGTCTGTCCCTTACAGAACCAGTGGAGTTGGTTGTCTCATTATTGGCTAAAGACAATATTTCACAAGACACATAGACAGTCTGAGAGACTTGTGTGTGCGTGCGCGTGCGTGTGTAAGAAAGAGAGAAACGACAAGCCATGGTTCTACAAGAGCAAGAACAGGGACCTCTATAGCGAGGCCAAGAAAAAGCTACACTCAGGATTAAGGCAGCATTTTACATTTACCAGACACTGTTTTCAAGAGTGACTTATAGGAGCAATTAGGGTTAAGTGCCTTGGTCAAGGGCACATCAACAGATTTTTCACCTATTCATGGTTAAAACCAGCAACTTATTCTGTTACTGGCCCAACACCAGCAGTAGGGGAGAGGGGGGCAAGTTGCGACATTTTTACAATCAGCATCACTCCGTCAAGGGAAATATAGTATTATGTCTAACAAATATACTGTATCTACATATATTTCAGTATGTTGTGTATCCCTGGAAATAATCAAAATTCCTGTAAACATCACAGTTTCTAAAACATCCCACTTAGCACAAAATTCAAAGTCTATTTCACATTGAAATGAAGTGGAACCAATGTTGAATCAGCCAGTGTGTGACCAGTGGGATGTTGATGTTGTGGTAAGTAAAGCCGCTACATATGTCTGTACTGAATGGGATAATACCTTTTTAGATTTCCCAAACACAATATAAACACAATCGGAATCACTTTTTTGCACAATAAACAAATTCATATAATTGAATAGTTAGCTCGCATCACAGAGCCAAAAAGTAACAAGACACTTTGTATTAAGAAAAAAGAAAAAAAGGAAGTGACTCCACTCAAACCAAAAGCCTCCTGGGTAGCAGACAACCCCTCACTGCTGAATAAACTAAACCAGTTTGACTCACAAAGGCCCATAAATCACCAGGATCTACCCCCCTTGCCACATCCACTCTCAGCCATCTACCTCCCACCCCTCCCCATTCCTCTCCAGGCTGCTATATCCTCTACCCCTCTGCCATCCCAGGAACCCCCACCTCTCTGCATTTAGATATATTTAAACTGATACTGTACATTTGTACATCCACTGTCTATCAACTGTAATCCACTGTATATCCTTACAGAGTCATTAACATTACAGAGTTAGGCAGGTAAGTCCTGACTCCTGGTCAGTGTGTCACTCTGTTGCTGGTAACCACACACATACACCCGTGTGCACGCACACATACACACTCTTTCTCTATCGTTGTCTCTTTATCTGTTGAGTGAATAATTAGAGTGAGGTCGTTGGTCAGATGGGGGAGAGAGAAAGAGGTAGAAAACAGGAGAGAAATAGAAAGAGAGAAAATGTCCATGTCGTTCCCCCTGACCTTCACACCAAATCAATCATCAACCCCTCCCTCTCTAGCTTCCTCCCTCTTTCCCCCTCCCTCTCTGGCTTCCTCCCTCTTTCCCCCTCCCTCTCTCGCTTCCTCCCTCTTTCCACCTCCCTCTCTCGCTTCCTCCCTCTTTCCCCCCTCCCTCTCTGTCCTCCTCCCTCTTTCCCCCCTCCCTCTCTGGCTTCCTCCCTCTTTCCCCCCTGCCTCTCTGTCCTCCTCCCTCTTTCCCCCTCCCTCTCTGGCTTCCTCCCTCTTTCCCCCTCCCTCTCTGGCTTCCTCCCTCTTTCCACCTCCCTCTCTGGCTTCCTCCCTCTTTCCCCCTCCCTCTCTGGCTTCCTCCCTCTTTCCACCTCCCTCTCTGGCTTCCTCCCTCTTTCCACCTCCCTCTCTGGCTTCCTCCCTCTTTCCCCCTCCCTCTCTGGCTTCCTCCCTCTTTCCACCTCCCTCTCTGGCTTCCTCCCTCTTTCCCCCTCCCTCTCTGGCTTCCTCCCTCTTTTCACCTCCCTCTCTGGCTTCCTCCCTCTTTCCACCTCCCTCTCTGGCTTCCTCCCTCTTTCCCCCTCCCTCTCTGGCTTCCTCCCTCTTTCCACCTCCCTCTCTGGCTTCCTCCCTCTTTCCACCTCCCTCTCTGGCTTCCTCCCTCTTTCCCCCTCCCTCTCTGGCTTCCTCTCTCTTTCCCCCTGACTCTCTGGCTTCCTCCCTCTTTCCCCTTTGACTGTCTTTTATTCTTCCTGCTGGACACCTTCATTTTCCGTCCGTCCGTCCGTCCGTCCGTCTGTCTGTCTGTGTCTTTGTCTCCTCTCACCTCCCCTCCCTCCCCCTTCCCTCCTCTCCCCGCTCAGAGTGATGACATCACGAACAGCCGGTATAAAACCGACCAGTAGGATTGCAGCATAGCAGTCTCTCTGTCCCTCTCTCTCACTCACTCACTCTCTCATTCTGTTTCTGCTCTCTCACTCCCTCTCTCATTCCTCCACACCACTGCTAACAACATGGCTGAGGCATTCACAGGCACATGGAACCTGAAGGACAGCAAGAACTTTGACGAATACATGAAGGCTCTGGGTGAGCAGCGTGTGCGTTTGTAGTGTAACGGTAATGGTAAAGGATGGGGTGTGCCTCCCTGTGGGTGCATGTGTGCACTTGTGAGAAGGGTGTGAGTGTTCATGAGTACTTAAAGGTGTGTGCTTGTGTGCACCCACATGTGTGTGTTTTGTACTGATGTGTGTTTGTGAACATGAGTGTGTGACACACATGAGCTCACAAATACACATATACGCCCAAAACTACACACACATACAGGTGTGTGTATCTGTGTGCGCCCTCATATATGTGTGTGGCAGTGGAGGCTGCTAAGGGGAGGATGGCTCATAATAATTGCCGGAATGGTGTGGAATCAAACACATGGTTTCCACATGGGTTGATTCCATTCCATTACAGCCATTATTATGAACAGTCCTCCCCTCAGCAGCCTCCACTGGTGTGTGAGCGCTGCATGTGTGTGTGTGTGTGTGTGTGTGTATGTGTGTGTGTGTGTGTGTGTATGTGTGTGTGTGTGTATGTGTATGTGTATGTGTATGTGTATGTGTGTGTGTGTGTGTGTGTGTGTGTGTGTGTGTGTGTGTGTGTGTGTGTGTGTGTGTGTGTGTGTGTGTGTGTGTGTGTGTAAGTAGCAGAGCATGCGTGTTTAAATGGATAATGCAGCCGTTAATGCTAAGCATGGGAGAACAGGGTGTGTGTTGGACACACACAAATAGAGAACGAAGAGGGAAAGGGACAGAAGGAGAGAGGGATATCAGGAGGGAGAGAGAGGGATATCAGGAGGGAGAGAGTGAGGGAGAGAGAGGGATATCAGGAGGGAGAGAGTGAGGGAGAGAGAGGGATATCAGGAGGGAGAGAGTGAGGGAGAGAGAGGGATATCAGGAGGGAGAGAGTGAGGGAGAGAGAGGGATATCAGGAGGGAGAGAGTGAGGGAGAGAGAGGGATATCAGGAGGGAGAGAGTGAGGGAGAGAGAGGGATATCAGGAGGGAGAGAGTGAGGGAGAGGGATATCAGGAGGGAGAGAGAGGGATATCAGGAGGGAGAGAGAGGGATATCAGGAGGGAGAGAGTGAGGGAGAGATTTAATTCAATTTAATTCAAAGGGCTTTATGGACATTGGAAACATGTTTACATTGCCAAAGCAAGTGAAATAGATAATAAACAAAAGTTAAATAAACTAAAAATGAAACAGTAAAGACTACATTTAAAAAAAAAACTTTATTTAACTAGGCAAGTCAGTTAAGAACAAATTCTTATTTTCAATGACAGCCTAAGAACAGTGGGTTAACTGCCTGTTCAGGGGAAGAACGACAGATTTGTACCTTGTCAGCTCGGGGATTTGAACTTGCAACCTTTCGGTTACTAGTCCAACGCTCTAACCACTAGGCTACCCTGCCGCCTAACATTCAAAAAAGTTCCAAAGGAATAAATATTTCAAATGTCATATTATGTATATATACAGTGTTGTAACGCTGTGCAAATAGTTCAATCAAAAGGGAAAATAAATAAACATAAATATAGGTATATGTATTTACAATGGTGTTTGTTCTTCACTGGTTGCCCTTTTCTTGTGGTAACAGGTCACAAACCTTGCTGCCGTCTCTCTCGCTCTCTCCGTTTGAATGGGGGAGGGGGGGAAATGCCCCTACTGTGAGAAACTCGTTGTAGTCTGAGCTGTGTACACACACACACATAGGGGGTGAAATTCTCTGAAAGAGTGGTCCTTCTTTGAGGCTAGGTTGTGAGGAGGGGTTCAATATTAACATAGTGTGTGTGTGTGACCCGTTCGTTGACCCCTGGGGTTATTAGCTTCGACCCCTCTGCTCTTGTCACCATAGTATTGACCCCCAACCAACTCTCCGGATCACTCAGGCAGGTGCCACAAACTAGCTGTTTGTTGTATGGATTGTGTGACTGTGTCTCTATTTGCCTTGGGAGATCAACTCAGCTGCTACAGAAACATTACTTTAGTTCAGGGGAGGAGGAAAGTACTCTAGAACAGATCACACACAGCTGGGTCTGATGACTTTTGCTGAATGTTTAAAGAACACAGGAAATAGAGATAAGAGTGGGAATTAGATTCCATTAGATCAGTCCAATCAGCAGTCAGTTTCCACAAACAGAACAGATCAATAAGTGATGCAGTGCACTGTCTGGTGTAAAGACTTCCCTTAGTATGTACCTTTTTATTTTGGACCTATAGTCACACTATAGTCACAAGGAGTTTTTATGGGCTTGAAAAGTCAGTCAGTCACACATAATTAACCCCAAAAGAGCTTTCGTGCATGGGTGCGTGCATGGCCTTTTTCTTCAGAAAGGAATATCTACAGTAAGGGTGGGGCTGTATTGGCAGCAGCAGCAGCAGTCTTTCTAATCAAGATGTGATATGAGATAGTAGGCTATAATGTCCTTATCTAGATGAAGTGTTAACTTGTGATGTGTTTTTGATTGACAGGTGTGGGCTTTGCAACACGCCAGGTTGGCGGTATGACCAAGCCCACCACCATCATCGAGGTAGCTGGAGACACAGTCACTCTGAAGACACAGAGCACCTTCAAGAACACCGAGATCTCCTTCAAACTAGGAGCGGAGTTCGACGAGACCACCGCCGACGATAGGAAAGTCAAGGTAAGAGGTCAGGGTTAAGAGTGCTGATATAGGATCAGTTTAGCCTTTTAGATCATAATTAGTAAGACTATATGGACAGGATGGACCTGATCCTAGATCAGGATGCTGAGACACTGATTTAAGTCCTAGATGTCTAGCTGATGATCAGTCATACTTTATGGTGTGTGTTTTAACTATGTTTTTAATGATAACACTTTACAGTCATTTTCATGGCTAACACACTACACTTTACAGCTATAATGCATTATGATGCCGCTATCATACATTGTAAGAGTTGTCATGAGTGTGTATCCTTATAATGGGGTGAGAGGTCAGGGACTAGAGGTTATGTATGCTGGATTACAGGTAATGGTTGTATCCGCCATGACATGCAGGTTTCAGTAGAAGAGCAAATGATTTCAAACAGACAAACAGAGCCAGAGGCCTTGAAATGTTGGGTGGGTTGAGGAGTCAAAATGTAAGAGGTCAAGGATGATGAGTTGTAGCTTTGTGACCGGAGACAGCTGCTACATGAATCAGAGAGAGAGAGAGAGAGAGAGAGAGAGAGAGGCTACTAAGCATGATCTGAGTGAAAAAGAGAACAGACACACACACACAATGTCTTATTGTTGAGGAATAGTTACTTTTGTTTGTGTGTGTGTCTAGTAACCTCAAGTCAACTCTCGATAGGTGGCCACACATGTCACATAGTGCAGGCTAACTTTGTTGAAAGTGCAGTCATATCCATTCTTAATCTGCAATTACACACATTCACCACAGTCTCAAACTCATTTAATTAGTAGTAGATTGTATCTTCTTATCACCTCTCTCCAGTTTTCCCCAGTCAATAGTGTGTGACGTGTGTGTTCATAACATATCTCTCGCTCTCTCTAGTCCCTAATAACGATAGACGGTGGTAAGATGGTTCACGTGCAGAAGTGGGACGGCAAGGAGACCACTCTGGTCCGTGAAGTCAGCGGCAACGCCCTCGAACTGGTCAGTACTGAGTGTGTTTTTGTGTACATTTATGGAGCGTCTGCATATACATACACACACTGTATATATGTATATAAAAAAAATCTCTATATAAATCTGTGTATATTGTATATCCTCTCCTCTCTTCTCCATAGACTCTGACTCTGGGTGACGTCGTCTCCACACGCTCCTACGTCAAGGCCGAGTGACAACATTCCCCAAAAAACTGCACTACCCTTTGCCACACCTGCCCCCAAAAACAACCCTACCCGACCCCCACCGCAACGACCTCTAACCCATCTGACCGAACCCCTGACTCCCCCTGCTGTCCCGTCCTTCTCTTTGTAGTGTTTCTCTTCTGTATGAAACACTGAATAAATTCCACTTATGTTTTTTTTTCTCTAAAACCGTCCCGAGTGCTTCTCTGTCAATCACACTCACCATGACAACAGTCACAGTATATAAACCATTGTGTATAGATAAGTCATTGGTTATAACACTGGGTACTGCACCTACACACTAGTTTCATGAAAGCACAGGAATTTTTCCACTGGCCTGGAGGAAAGTCAACTCATCTACCAACGTTGTGTGGCAAACATTTTGTGCCAAATGGCTCATCACATCTTACAGTAGTAGGACCCATCAGGGTGAGGCATGGCAGCCATTTTGTGCCAAGCTGAGATCAGAGGCTGCTGTGTGGAAACAGCATATGGCTCCTCAGACAGATCAAGGCAGTCTGTGTGTTGCCACAACACCAAGTAAAGGCCTTTCCACTTTGACCCATTTCTGAGTAGTTATGGCCGTGTGTGTAGCTCAGGGAGGGGGAGTTGACTTCTGGTACAATTATAGCAGTTCCAAAACAGTGACAAGTTTCCATCTTAACTAGGTTTACACAGAGCATCACGAGGAAAATAATTATAGACCAACCTCAGTGTGTGCCACCATCGGCTCCTCCTAGGTGAACAGAAATTGTGATTGGTGCCTGGCTGCGTAGGTGTGTGTGTGTCCTGGGCTATGAGTGTGTGTTCTAATTTGGGCGCATTCCTGGCTTGTGTAGATTGGTATCATGTGTTGCAGACAGGGTGCCAACCAGGGACAGAGGACCTGCAGTACAGGACACCTCACAGTGACCCCTGCATGCTACGACCACAACATGGAACAAACAGACTGGTGTTTGAGCAAATGAACCCTACAACGTAATGATCAACTCTAACAAAACCAAGTCAAAATCAACATCACCATAAATGACCAAGCCAGACTGGAGCAAAGCTCTGCTTCATGAACGCTTTGTGACCATACGGACCATGAAATACTTGACAGTTCAAATCTTTAATAAAGACCCTCATAGTTTGCATACAGGAATATGGACCATGTTACACAAACTCCTTTGCGCACAAACACACATCTTCAAGTACTGGATGACATGGTTGCAGAGTACACGTGTTCACACACAATAAGGGGCGTGTACCAACAGGATATCGCAAGCATGAGGTTCCTGTATGTTTGACCGGGACTCCCTAAAAACACAGCACTTCCATACAGCTATGACCGTGACTTTTCGTAGAAGGTTACGAGAGCATTTTTGCTAACCCTAACCTTATTCTCCTAACCTGCTACGAAAAAGTAACTTCCGGTCATAGCTGTATCGAAGTGGCGTGTTTCTGGGGTAACACATATACACTTCCTCTTTACGGCTTTACCACTTCCTGTGTGTGTTGCTTTGATGTATGTACACTATATATATATATATATATACAAAAGTATGTGGACACCACCTTCAAATGAGTGGATTCGGCTACTTCAGCCACACCTCTTGCTGACAGGTGTATAAAATCGAGCACACAGCCATGCAATCTCCATAGACAAAGATTGGCAGTAAAATGGCCTTACTGAAGAGCGGGGCCACGGAGTGTGGAAGCGTGTAAAAATCATCTGTCCTCGGTTGCAACACTCACTATCGAGTTCCAAACTGCCTTTGGAACCAACGTCAGCACAATAACTGTTTGTCAGGAGCTTAATGAAATGGTTTTCCATGGCTGAGCAGTCGCACACAGGCCAAAGATCACCATGCGCAATGCCAAGCGTCGGCTAGAGTGGTGGAAATCTCACCATCATTGAACTCTGGAGCAGCGGAAACGCCTTCTCTGGAGTGAAGAATCATGCATCACCATCTGGCAGTCCGACAGACAAATCTGCGGTTGGCGGATGCCAGAAGAGCGCTACCTGCCCTAATGCATAGTACCAACTGTAAAGTTTGGTGGAGGAGTATTAATGATCTGGGACAGTTTATGGTTTGGTCTAGGCCCCTTAGTTCCAGTGTAGGGAAATCTTAACGCTACAGCATACAATGACAATCTAGACAATTCTGTTCTTCCAACTTTGTGGCAACAGTTTGGGGAAGGCCCTTTCCTGTTTCAGCATGGTTTGTCGACATCGTTGTAGAATAACTTTACTAACCTGCACAGAGTCCTGACCTCAACCCCATCAAACACCTTTGGGATGAATTGGAACGCCTTCTGTGAGCCAGGCCTAATCATCTAACATCTGTACCTGACCTCACTAATGCTCTTGTGGCTGAATGGAAGTAAGTCTCCGCAATGTTCCAACATCTAGTGGAAAGTCTTCCCAGAAGGGTGGAGGCTGTTATAGCAGCAAAGGGAGGACCAACTCCACATTAATGCCTATGATTTTGGAAAGAGATGTTCGATGAGCCGGTGTCCACATACTTTTGGTCATGTAGTGTATGTCATGCGTTTAACCTGACCAGTGAGGACAGGTGGACTGGTTCCAGATACACGTATTACTAACACACAACAGGCCTGCACAGATTACAACGTCTTGATATGGTTCCTGAGATGTTAACTCCAGGTGTTGTGGGATCTGAGACACCTATACTGTCATCCTGAAAACAACACTAACCTCTTCAGTGTTAAAGGTAGATCTGAGGGAACTGGATAGGTGCAATATATACTTAACTTTCCGATGGGCTCAGGGAAGCTGCCATATTGCTAACACCTATCAGGTTTCTATCGATCTGTATGTGTCAGACGGTAGGGCAAGGGGCTATGAGGGGCTTCTGACTGTTGCGTCAACTTGTGTGTGTGTCCAACCAAGTCTACGCTGTGTATGTGCGTGTTCACAGTTTAACTGTGTGTATGTGTGTTTACAGTGTCATTTGTGTGTGTTTAGTGCAATGTATGTGTGTCAGTCCGTCAGATCAGTCTCAGATGTGTTTGTGGGACTTGTGTTTCTTGTGTTTCTTCTTCTTTCTGTCCTCTCTGTCGTCATGGCGCCCTCTCTTGGCCTGACTGGGTCCACTGCTGCTGCTGTCACTTTCGGACTCCTTCCTCTCTCTCTTCCTCTTCTTCTTCTTCCCCTTCTTCTCCTGAGGAAAGGGGAGGAGAGATAAGCAATGAAAGACAAAGAAGAATCAAACTGCTAGAGTTTTATATCACTACATGAATCATCTATTTAAAATGTTGGTTATTCTGCAATGATGCAACTTCTCTCAGGACAGAGAGACATGGTCACCAGGGGGTGTTCACCCAAGTGTTACATTTTACAGGAGCCATAAATACCTCACACGAGAGAGAGATAAACAGACCACCGTAGGCAGACCTGGCTCTCAACAGAGAGCACACTGCCCACAAAATGAGGTGGAAACTGAGCTGCACTTCCTAACCTCCTGCCAAATGTATGACCATATTAGAGACAAATATTTCCCTCAGATTACACAGACCCACAAATAATTCCAAAACAAATCCAATTTTGATAAAGTCCCATATTTATTGGGTGAAATACGACAGTGTGCCACCACAGCAGCAATATTTGTGACCTGTTGCCACAAGGGTAACCAGGGAAGAACAAACACCATTGTAAATACAACCCATATTTATGTTTATTTTCCCCTTTTGTACTTTAACTATTTGCACATCATTATTACACTGTATAAAGCCATAATGACATTTGAAATGTCTATTTAAAATGAAAACTTGAGTAATGTTTACTGTTAATATTTGTTTGTTTATTATCTATTTCACTTGCTTTGGCAATGTAAACAAGTTTCTCATACCAATAAAGCCCTTTGAATTGAGAGAGGGAGAAAGAGCCACTGTATACTATTGATAAATACCCCTGGCACCAATAAATCCTTACCATGGAGACAGGAATATAAAACCTTGAGTTCTATGTCACTCTGTGGTCTTTACCTTTTTCTCTTTTTTCTCCTTTTTCTTCTTCTTGTGTGAGTCCTGTGGAGGTTGGGTTTTGCGGACTGCAAGTGGGATGAGGTTGGGGTTGATAGGCTCTTTCTGTAGCTGCTGAGGCTCATCATCGCCCTCCTCAGGTATCAGATCATACTGCAGCCCTGGGGCCGAGAAACAGTCCTTAGCAAAGTGCCCTGAGAGAAAGAGAGAAACAGTCCTTAGCAAAGGGCCCTGAGAGAAAGAGAGAAACAGTCCTTAGCAAAGTGACATGAGAGAAACAGTCCTTAGCAAAGTGACATGAGAGAAAGAGAGAAACAGTCCTTAGCAAAGTGACCTGAGAGAAAGAGAGAAACAGTCCTTAGCGAAGAGACCTGAGAGAGAAAAACAATCCTTAGCAAAGAGACCAGAGAGAAAGAAAGAGAGAGAGCGAGATCATATGCTACATTAGGATGGAGGTAAACAACAGGGGCCGTGTGTAGAGGCTTTTGTTCCAGTCCAGTTCCAAACACACATAATTCAAGAATTGATTGAAGGTCTTCAGGATTAGTTGAATCCGTTTGTCTAGAGAATGTGTTCATTAGGAATATGAATGGTTATTTGAATGTCCGAACGGACATTACTATTTGAATACTTGTGAGTATTCATTTTTTGTGATAACATTTGATTAAAGGCCTATTATAACACTGAAAAGGCTTTTTTCTCAATTAAAATACCCATGTGACATTGTTACATACAAGGACATTTCAAATGATTAATTTAATAAAACAAACTTTTCAATGAGAAGGAGAAGGAGAAGGCTACAACGAGAAACCAACAGGTAGGCTGTTTTATCTGAATGGGGTTGAGGAGAAAGCACAGCATGTGGCCTCAATTAGCTTAGCTAGCTAGCGTCTCTAGGCTACTCCTGTCAAGACAGGCACTTAAATGGGATGATAAATAACATGATAAATCATATTGTAGCTGCTACTAGTTAGCAAGTCATGGCTGTAGCTGAGTTGCCTTGGCATCTCTCCCTCTTCCTCAGTCTGTTCGCTCACAGCTGCAGCTATAGTGCGTGCAGGTTTTGAATATCCAAGAAATTCATGATACTATTGGAATAGTGAAAATATTTCAACCCCCCCTAGTGTTCATGTGGCTGTACCTTTGCAGCCACACTTCTTGCAGGTGGTGTTGAGTACAGCCTCCAATGTGATCCTCCGTCCTGTACCATCTTTGAACTGTCTACGCCTCCGCTCATCCTGCCTACACACACACACACACACACTTGAAAAAAGCAGCAATAGCCAATCATCGTATCAGTGCACCCAAACAGACACAAATACATACTCTGCTATGACATTGTTGGGGTCCAGGTCTTTCCCTGTTCCTTGATTGACAGCTTTCATTGAGAAGGAGAGCTTCACCTTGTCATCACGCATCTGAGAAAGATGGAGGGAGGGAGAGGTAAGGCCATGTTCGGAACCATTTTCTCATTAGGGAGAGATGGAGTTTATTTACGTGTATGTGTCTGCGTGTTACCTCTCTCCCGATGACCTTGATCCACACCTGCTCTCCCACGTCAACGACTTCTGCAACATTCTCAACCCTACATGCTGACAACTCACTGATATGAACCAACCCTGAGAGAGAGCGAAAATAGATCAAGTGGGAGAGATAGAGGGAAGAGGTAGAAAGTGAGGAGAAAGAGTAGTGCCTCAGAAGAAACCGTAATACTCAAAACAGACAAAGATAATATAAATCAGAAAGAGATCATGAAGTCAAAGATATTGTAAAGTGAAAGATGCCCAAAGGTGTCCGCATCCTTCCCAGCCGAAACAATTCGGAAGAGTTTGTGCATATATCATGGCGACATTTTGTGACGTTTCTGTTCATCTTGGACTTGGGTAAGGTTTTTTTCTCGATGCCCGCCAAAGTTCGGGAGCCAAAGTCTACACCGCTTCGTCAGTGATTGGTCAACAGTAGGAACTCTTCAATAAAGTCCTTGTTGTCATTCAATGAGAGACAACAGGTTTTCATGCACATTTTGTGGGGAAAAATAATGCACCAACCATTAATTAGATGTAAAATTGCATGACTAAGATCTCCAAATGAATGACAGATTATTTGAGTTATATTAGATTAATTCTGACTTTTGAGGAAGTATACTGGCTACAGCGTCTCAAAATGGACAAACTGTACTATTGACGCTTTTTTCTCGTTTTCCAAGCAAAGGTCTTTTAAGGGAGCATGAGAGCACACTCGTTCAAGGCACCAGCCGAACTGAAGCATGCTGATGCCTTAAGCCTACCCTGCTTCCTGTAGCCAGGAATCTTGATGAAGGCTCCGTAGGTCTGTACAGAAGCCACCTCTCCCTTCACAATACTGTACATGGCTGGCAAGCCATCTAGTCCTGCAGGCTCCTGCTGGTCATGGTCAAAGTCTGCCATGATGATGATGGCGACTCACAGTATAACTCTCTCCCTGCAGACACACAGAAGGACAACTGGGTTAGGTAAGGAGATGATCATCATGTAAAGACTAGGTGCAACACCTCAATCTAAACATTCTGTAATGTTGCACCCCACTGAATACGCCTGGTTATGTATTTTGGCACTCTGCTTTGAAACTGTGTACCCTTCCTCCTTCGTAATGCCTTGTTAAAAGGAATCACTGATCTAACTAGCTAGCACAGAATTTTCTACCAACCTTAACTTGGTGATACTTTCTCAATTCCTGACTTGGAAGACACCAAGTCTTTTATACATCCATGTCTAGTTGCAGGGGGTTCGTTTGAATTTAGAAAATGCTCTGTTATTAAATGTAATCATTGTTTTGCTCCATGATGTAATCCAACAATGTGTACGCCGCCATCTTGTCTATTTCAAATATTCTCTCATTGATCGAGACTGACGAGTGTCATCATGACGTGTGGCACTTTGGGGTGGACACCCACTTGTCTCAATCAACGAGACAAGATTTGAAAAAGAAAAAAGATAGCGAGGTAGACATTGTTTATCAGCCAGCTGGAACAGTGTCTGACTAGGCAACATGTTAAATAGCTATACATACAGTATAGAATACATGGCTGGATGTGGGGTCAACTAGCTACTGTAAGCAACCTGAGTAACTTTGCCAACAAGCAGTATGTTGCTGAGGGTGACAAACTGATTCAAAATGTAGCCGTTTTACCTTTTCCTGTTTTTAAGCACTAGATTGATGGGCTGGCTGGCTAGCTAGGCTAGCGAGTTTATATAGCCTATGGCTAGTAGCCTTGGCGTTGTTAGCTTGCCCTACCTTAGGGGCAAATATACGTATGTACACTTCTTATAGGGAGATATGTAGCAATCAAATCTTAATCCGCACCTACACACGTTTATATAAACACTATTATATATTATAGCTACCTTGTGTGCCGAGTATTTATTTTTGTAGTCTGTTTCAGATGTTTTCTTCCGGTTCACGGGCCATGGTCAACAACAATGATAACCAATCAAGGTTAACAGAGGATCTGCGAACCAATCAATCGCCCTGAGAACCGGAAGTACCTCAGACCGCTCTTCACTTCGTACTTGTGTCGAAAGCGGTTTGTTGAAAGAAGTTCATTTATTCAAATCGATTTCTGTTATACACCATCGTGTTCATTGAGTTGTTAAACCATGATTGAGCCAAAGAAGAGACCGGGGGACATGGCTTTGGTTCCTGCCGGCGGAGTCAAGAGGCCCAGGACGGAGCTGATCGCCGCCGCACAGTCGCAACAGCTCGTGGCCATGGTAAGAAAGGAGGGGGTCATCAACATTCAACAAGGGGGAAGTTCAATTTCGCTAGTTAGCTTCAGAGAGTTGTTAACTACCAATGTTTTCAGTCTTTCAACTAGTAACAGGAAAATAACCTCAATTGCAGCTTTGATACGCTGTGACTGAGATATGCACTTGTTTACTAGTTAAGGCTATCCAATGCATATACTACTAGTAAACTTATTTTGATCGCTAGATAGCAAGTAGAATTGTTTTACTTTATCAGCTAGTTTAATCAATACCAGGATTGTTAGTGGGCCATGCACATACAGTAACGCTCTGAGAATAGTAAGTGCGTCTACCTGCCTGCCTGTCTGTGACGGTGTAATATGATAATCTAACATGTCCCCTCTTCAGGGCCCTCCCCGCAGCTCCAGCCTGCAGGCTCCCATCATGCTGATGTGTGGCCATGAGGGAGAGGTCTACTGCTGCAAGTTCCATCCCAATGGAGCCACCTTGGCCTCCTCTGGCTATGACAGGCTCATCTGTGAGTGATATATATATATATATATATATATATATATATATATATATATATGTGTGTGTGTGTGTGTGTGTGTGTATGTACAGTACCAGTCAAGAGTTTGGACACACCTACTCATTCAAGGGTTTTGTTTGATTTTTTTTTACATTGTAGAATAATAGTGAAGACATCAAAACTATGACATAAGACATGGAATAATGTAGCAACCAAAAAAGTGTTAAACAAATCCAAATATATTTTAGATTATTCAAAGTAGCCACCCTTTGCATTGATGATAGAATGCCAAGAATGTACAAAGCTATCAACCAGCTTCATGAGGGATGCTTTTCCAACAGTCTTGAAGGAGTTCACACATACTGAGCACTTGTTGGCTGCTTTTCCTTCACTCTGCAAATGAGAGTCCCACTAAGCGCAAACCAGATGGGATGGTGTATCGCTGCAGAATGCTGTGGTAGCCATGCTGGTTAAGTGTGCCTTGAATTCAAAATAAAGCACCCCCACAGCATCACTCCTCTTCCTCCATGCTTCACGGTGGGAACTACACATGCGGAGATCATCCATTCACCTACTCTGCGTCTCACTAAGACGCAGCAGTTGGAACCAAAAATTTCACATTTAGACTCATCAGACCAAAGGACAGGTTTCCACCGGTCTAATGTCCATTGCTCTTGTTTCTTGGCCCAAGCAAGTCTTCTAATTATTGGTGTCCTTTAGTCGTGATTTATTTGCAGCAGTTTGGACATGAAGGCCTGATTTACCCAGTCTGCTCTGAACAGTTTATGTTGAGATGTGTTTGTTACTTGAACTCTGTGAAGCATTTATTTTGGCTGCAATTTCTGAGGCTGGTAATTCTAATGAACTTATCCTCTGCAGCAGAGGTAACTCTGGGTCTTCCTTTCCTGTGGCGGTCCTCATGAGAGCCAGTTTCTTCATGGCACTTGATGGTTTTTGCGACTGCACTTGAGGAAGCTTTCAAAGTTCTTGACATTTTCCAGATTGACTGACCTTCGTGTCTTAAAGTGATGATGGACTGTCGTTTCTCTTTGCATATTTGAGCTGTTCTTGCCATAATATGGACTTGGTCTTTTACCAAATAGGGCTCTCTTCTGTATACCACCCTACCTTGTCACAGCACAACTGATTGGCTCAAATGTATTAAGAAGGGAAGAAATTCCACAAATTAACTTTTAACAAGGCTGACCTGTAAATTGAAATGCATTCTAGGTGACTACCTCACGAAGCTGGTTGAGAGAATGCCAAGAGAGTGGGCAAAGCTGTCATCAAGGCAAAGGGTGGAGATTTGAAGTATTTCAAATATAAAATATATTTAGATTTGTTTAGCACTTTTTGGGGTTACGACATGATTCAACCCGGGCCCAGGTGTGTCCCATTTCTGACGACCCTCCCGGATCCGCCCACCAACATCCCGTTAAGGAAAACGAGAGCAAAGAGAGAGAATACGGCAGACGGAGTGAGAGTGTCGTCACAAATGGGAGAAACTCTCCAAATACAGGTGTGCCAAGCTTGTAGCGTCATACACAAGAAGACTTGAGGCTGTAATTACTGTCGAAGGTGTAAAGGGTCTGAATGTTTATGTAAATGTTTTATTTTTAATACATTTGGCTAAAATGTTGTTTTAAAAAAAACTGGTTTTGCTTTGTCATTATGGGGTATTGTGTGTAGATTTATAAAAAAAATAACATGTATATATTTATTTATATATATATATATATATTTTTTAGGGAGGGCTAATGTAACAATGTGGAAAAAGTCAAGGGGTCTGAATAGAAGGCACTGTGTGCGTGCGTACACACACACACACACACAATACTCTCGCTCACTTGACCTAACTGGTGACACTCATCCATCTCCCTCTCTCTACAGTGATGTGGAATGTGTATGGGGATTGTGATAACTTTGCCACCCTGAAGGGACACAGTGGAGCTGTGATGGACCTTCACTACAACACAGACGGCAGGTAGGATATATATTCACACACACAAACTCGCTCAGGTCCGGTAAAAACGTGATGTAGTTGTTGGGTCAATATCACGTGTGTTTAATGACCCTTTCCCCACCTGTGTGTGTGTGCAGCCTGCTGTTCAGTGCCAGTATAGATAAGACAGTGGGAGTGTGGGACAGTGAGACGGGCGAGAGAATCAAGCGTCTAAAAGGCCACACCTCCTTCGTTAACTCCTGCTACCCTGCTCGACGCGGACCCCAGCTCGTCTGTACCGGCAGTGACGACGGAACTGTCAGGGTAACCATGCCTACCACAGACTGCTTTAATTAAGCCAGTGTTCTTCAAACCTGGTTCTAGACAACTACTGTGTGTGCAGGCTTTAGGTCCATTCCAGCATTACTAACATGCCTGATTACCTGATCAAGTTCTCTTACGAGCAGTGCATTTATTGAATCAGGTGTGTTAACACTGAGCTGGAACTAAAACCTACCCTGTACAATCTTTCTGAGTGTTGTTTGACTGTTGTAAGTGAAGGACAGCCGTAATTAGGATATTGTTGTGTTTGTTAACAGTGTGCGCGTGTGTGTTGTAGCTGTGGGACATCCGTAAGAAGGGGGCGGTCCATACGTTCCAAAACACCTACCAGGTGTTGGCTGTCACATTCAACGACACCAGCGACCAGATCCTGTCTGGGGGCATCGACAATGACATCAAGGTACGTGTGTGGGTTTTGATAGTGTGAAAGAAAGACCTGGGCCCATGTCCACAAAGTATCTCAGAGTAGGAGTGTTGATCTAAGGTTAGTTTAGCCTTTTAGGTCATAATGAAAAATATCATATGAACAGATCCTAAATCAGCACTCCAACTCTGAGATATGCTTTGTGGCTACGGGCCTGGATACTACCAGGAGGCAAGGCTACTGTGCCATACAGTGATCAACTCCTTGTGTAGGTGTGGGACCTGAGGCAGAATAAGCTGGTCTACAGTATGCATGGTCATGGTGATTCTCTGACTGGACTCAGCCTGAGCTCAGAGGGGTCCTACCTCCTCTCCAACTCCATGGACAACACAGGTCAGTGTGTGTGGGTGTGTCATATTTAAATGCATGTGTTTGTGTGAGATACATTGTCACATACACATGTTTAGCAGTTATGCCGGGTGTAGTGAAACGCTTGTGTTTCTATCGCCAACTGTGTGTGTTTACAGTTCTTGATTATGTGTACAAATGTGTATTGTCCTGCAGTGCGTATTTGGGACGTCCGTCCGTTCGCTCCCAAGGAGAGGTGTGTTAAGATATTCCAGGGGAACATTCACAACTTTGAGAAGGTAAATAAAATACCTTTGACCAGAGAGTGTTTTGATTTTGGAACTGGACAAAGACTTTCAGTGTGAGTGTCAATATTTGTGCTCATATCATGTTTGATAAGCCTAGTGGCCTGCTATAGCATGGTTATGGCATGTTAATACACTCTGTATAGGTTTAGTTTATAATACATTGCTGTGTCTGCAGAACCTTCTGAGGTGTTCCTGGTCCGCTGACGGCAGCAAGATTGCAGCAGGCTCAGCCGACAGGTGAGCACACTCTCCGCAGTACGAAACCTCAACATAAATGCACCAATCCCCTCTTTTATGATCCTTTATAAGCTGTGTGTGTGTCCAGGTTTGTATATGTGTGGGACACCACGTCTCGTAGGATCCTGTACAAGCTGCCAGGCCATGCTGGGTCAGTCAATGAGGTCGCCTTCCACCCTGAGGAGCCTATTGGTGAGATGGCTTTATATCTGTCTGGCTATTCACACTCTCCCTCTTTCTATTGCTTTTAAAAAAATAAATCATTGAGTGCTTAGTCACTCTCTCTAATATATATATATTTATTTATTTTTCCATTGAGTGCTTAGTCTCTCTCTCTCATTTTTATTTTGTTACTTTCCCACAGTCCTCTCTGGTGCCAGTGACAAGAGACTCTACATGGGAGAGATTCAGTAGGACTGTTTGTGTGTGTGTGAGAGAGAGAGAAGGGTAATTGTGTGTACATCTGAGTGTGTATGTTCTGCTCCGTTGTGTGAATGATCAGTACTCTGTACTTTTTTATGCTTCTATTTAATAATGAGACAGTATTTTGTGTTTATAATTTCTAGTCACAACAACCAACACCTGTAATTTTTTGTTGTATTTCTCTTAATAAACTACTTCTGGAAGAATGTTGTTCTTCCGTTTCCTGTTCTTGTTGAAGCTGAATATTTGGATGTCTTTACTCTGAAACTATTAGTATGTCCTTTTGTTAAACTCTCACACTCTTAATAAACACAGCCATACAACCAAATAGGGGTTTAAATGGCCATAAGGTTCAATTGACTTTTAGAATATCAAATCAATATTGAGCAATCTAATCAAAGTAATAGATTATTTAGATTTCGTTTATGCAAATGTATTTGAATTATTTAACCACTAGCTGCCAACCATGACAGAGCATGGTCCTAGATATTGTATTATTCTCACTCTTATTTCTGCCCGGTAATTCCATTATTTTATTTTTATTCGCTGCTAGTCCTGTTTCTTTTGTCTCTGCTGAACGTCTCGCGCTCCACGGTTTCACTACCCACAGGGCCGGTCCTATATGTTCTGCCCCACCTGGACAACAGTTGTGATCCTCCAATCAATATTGCCCATTTTACTTTGACCGGTCCTGTTTTTAGGATATGTTTGTTACTTGATTGGGCGCCATTTAGGTTAGGCTGTTTGATCGGAGAAACCTGCATGATGTAAAATGTGTCTGTCTCATTACATTGTCATACATTTTATCTCCAGCCTGTATGCTACTGAAAGGGCCACATACTGGTTCTACCATATTCTATATCTGCTACAAGATTTATGTTCATGTTTTTATTTGACGGAACGTTGGTGGAGCGCCGCACTGATGTGTCTCCAACAGCACCCTGGAGAGGCTCGTTGGGAATGGACAAGCAAAATATTTTACGCCTCTTCCTTTGACAGAATGGGGACTATTTATCACAGGGCAGCGTCAACTCCTCACATAAATAATCCCATATGCCAGTGATTGAGCTCAATTGTTTGGGGGTAGAATTATGTGAGGTGTTGTGTTGTTGGAGGTGCGTCTTGGTCAGTTTGACGAATGCTATATTTCTGAGTTAATCTTCACTCTGCCTAATGAGCTGACCAGCGGTGATTTCCCCATGCAGTCTGCAGAATACAGGGGCCCATTTCGACTACTTTAAAATTGCATCCTTACACCCTTTCCTTTAGTTTATAATTTATTTGACAAAGTTTGAAGTTAAAATCTATTTAGTGGGTCACTAATTTACTTTATTCAATCCCATCATGTCAAATCAGTGGTCGCCATCAAGGAACACGGCCCAGTTCCTCATTTGAAATGAGGGGGGCTTGCAATGTCCCCTCCTCGAACCCCCTCGCGCCCACCCCGGCAGGCACCACCGATTGTTGACAAAGACACCGCGAGACAGAAGAGATCCCTAGTCTTGGTTTTTAGCATTACGCCATCGGAGGCCTACGGAGAACGGGAAAGCAGCGCAAACGTCTTGAAAACCAACCGTGAGTCACTATTTACGGCTTTGTGTCGGTGCGTGGTATATTTCATTTAGCCATCCCAGACAGTTGGCCACCTCCATCCGCTCATTTCATTCCTCTCCCTCCCCGTGTTATCCATTATCATATTATGCTAATGTATACCCGCGAGACCTGCTCCGTTATGACAGCTTTCCGTCTTTCTTTGTGTCTGTCTGTGTGGTTTTCGCCCCCTCCTTTCGCTACCAACCGGAAGGTGTGGCCGGCTCGAGGCGATTCGTAATCGTTACCTAGTGGTCGGACCGCAGACCTCGCCGCGTGAAGAAGAGGACACCTCCGGCGAACCACAGCCACCTTTACCTACCCACACCGACAGAATGATCACGGCGGGTCGGGCTTGGTTGGTGTCGGTGTGATTTAACGTATCTCAAGTAGTCTTCCGTACCTAGAAGAACCAAGAGGCCGGGGTCTAGGCGAGATCTGGCCGGGCATGGTGTGATCTGAGTCGGGCTGCCAGTCTGGATCTGACCGGTGACCACCCGTCCTTTCCCCGGAGCCTTTGTGGCTCCAAGCCGCGTCCAGAGCACTCCAAGATGGGGAATTGTGACGGGAGATGCACGCTGGTGGCGATATGTTCACTGCAGCTGGTGAGTGTGTTGGGGTGAGGTGAAATGTGATTGGGAGAATGAGAAAAGGTGTTGTTGTTGAGCATATTTTGACTATATCCATATACCTTTCCTCTTTCACTCAACGAATCTGTGTGTGTAACTGAGAGGGAGTGCTGGTCTGACTGACTGAAAAGTGTTTCAAAACTACTAGCTGTGTGTGTCACATTATTGGTATTATTGGCAACCACACAGTGTGTGTGGTGATCACTGTATTCTGGGAGACCACGTGAAAAGGAACCCTTCAGCTTTTGAAAGTAACAGCAGGAAAACAAGGGAGCTCCCTCACGCTGTCTTCCTGCTCTATCGGTCTCTCTAAACTTTTTAATTTCCAGTTTTTAATTTCTACTTTTATTTTCTGACTTGAATAGTGTGTGTGGTGGTGTGCTATTGTTGGTGTGTGTGTTTATTTTTTTGTGATATAGTGTGACAGTGGGCACATGGAATACAGCATATTTTCAGTTGTTTGGGGAGTTTATTAGTGGGTGTGTGTCGGGGGGTAGTCCCTCAGCTGGTGCTCCTGGCAGTTTCCATGGAAACAACTGGCAGATTGTGTGACTTGTGTGTGAGAAAGACAGTTGTTTCCTTATCTGTGTGTTTGCGTGTGAAACTGTAACAATGTAATACCATGCCAATCCTCTAGAAGTACGGGTGGACTCTTTTAGTAAAAATATACCTGTGTGGGTGTGTGTGTGTGTGTAGATGGCAGCACTACAGAGACAGGTGTTTGACTTCCTGGGCTACCAGTGGGCTCCTATCCTGGCCAACTTCCTCCAAATCATGGCCGTCATACTGGGGATCTTTGGAACCGTGCAGTTCAGATCCCGTTACCTCATACTGGTGAGACATACATGCATGCATACACTATATACACAAACGTATGTGGACACCCCTTCAAATGAGTGAATTTGGCTATTTCAGCCACACCCATTGCTGACAGGTGTATAAAACCGAGCACACAGCCATGGAATCTCCATAGACAAACATTAGCAGTAGAATGGCCTTACTGAAGAGCTCAGTGACTTTCAACATACGGTGATAGGACCGTCATAGGATGCCACTTTTCCAAAAAGTCAGTTTGTCAAATTTCTGCCCAGCTACAGCTGTCCCGGGTCAACTGTAAGTGCTGTTATTGTGAAGTGGAATCATCTAGGAGCAACAACGGCTCACTCGCGAAGTGGTAGACCACACATGCTCACAGAACGGGACCACCAAGTGCTGAGGCACGTAGTGCGTAAGAATCGTCTGTCCTCGGTTGCGGCACTCACTACCGAGTTCCAAACTGCCTCTGGAAGCAACGTCAGCACAAGAACTGTTCGTCAGGAGCTTCATGAAATAGGTTTCCATGGCTGAGCAGCCGCACACAAACCTAAGATCACCATGCACATGCCAAGCGTCGGCTGGAGTGGTGTAAAGCTCGCCGCCATTGAACTCTGGAGCAGTGGAAACATGTTCTCTGGAGAGATGAATCACGCTTCACCCTCTGGCAGTCCAACGGACAAATCTGGGTTTAGCGGATGCCAGGAGAACGCTACCTGCCCCGAATGCATAGAGCCAACTGTAAAGTTTGGAATAATGGTCTGGGGCTGTTTTTCATGGTTCGGGCTAGGCCCCTTAGTTCCAGTGAAGGGAAATGTTAACGCTACAGTATACAATGACAATCAAGACGATTCTGTGCTTCCAAATTTGTTGCAACAGTTTGGGGAAGACCCTTTCCTGTTTCAGCATGACAATGCCCTTGTTGAACACCTTTGAGATGAATTGGAACACCGACTGCGAGCCAGGCCTAATCGCCCAACATCATTGCCCAACCTCACTAATGCTCTTGTGGATGAATGGATGAATCCCTGCAGCAATGTTCCAACATCTAGTGGAAAGCCTTCCCAGAAGAGTGGAGGCTGTTGTAGCAGCAAAGGGGGACCAACTCTATATTAATGAGTAGGTGTCCACATACTTTTGGTCACATAGTTTTATTTAACACACACGCACTAACCCCTTTTTGTCACTGTGTCTGTCAGTATGCAGTGTGGTTGGTGCTGTGGGTGGGATGGAACTCCTTCATCATCTGTTTCTACCTGGAGGTGGGACACTTGTCTCAGGTAAGAGATGTGTGTTTGTTTATTGCATGTTGATAATGTGTGTTTATGTGTTTATAACATTTGTGTGCATATATCATGTTTTAAAATGTGTGTGTGTGTGTGTGTGTAGGACAGGGACTTCCTAATGACTTTCAACACGTCGCTGCATCGGTCATGGTGGATGGAGCATGGCCCTGGTTGCCTAGTAACACCCGTGTTGGACTCCCGCATTGCCCCTGATGACCACCATGTCATCACCGTCTCCGGCTGTCTCCTTGACTACCAGTACATTGAGGTGTTGAGCTCTGCACTACAGGTCTTACTGGCTGTGAGTATCTTTCACACACACACACACACACACACACACACACACATACACACACACTATGATACTAACCTCATCCTGTCTACCTGTCCCTCAGCTCTTTGGCATTGTGTATGCCTGCTACGTGAGCAAAGTCTTCCAGGATGACGAGGATAGCTGTGAGTGTTGCTCACCTTTCTTCTGTCGGTGTGAGTGTTCCGTCGGTGTGAGTGTTCCGTCGGTGTGAGTGTTCCGTCGGTGTGAGTGGTCCATCTGCATCTGAGTGGTCCATCTGCATCTGAGTCTTCCATCTGCATCTGAGTGTTCCATCTGCATCTGAGTGCTCTGTCAGCTTCTGATCTTTCTCCCTCTGTCAGTTGATTTCATTGGTGGCTTTGACTCCTATGGTTACCAGCCTCCTCAGAAGACCTCCCACCTCCAACTGCAGCCCCTCTACACGTAAGTAACCCCTGACCTCTAACCTTTCATCCTTAACCTCGCGGTGATCCCTAAACCCCTAACCAGTAGGGAGGGAATTGGTTCAACAAGAGATATCTACTTTTTAGTGTGACCTTTTTCCTTGGAACTGTATATCATTCTCTCTTTCAGTGCTGGGTAGGTGAAGGTGGCGCACCTATCAGACAATATCTCAGCAGGGAAGCGGAGTCGCCATGGGAATAGAACATTCACTCTGTGTGTCACAGTACAACTGAACGATAGACTCACCTGTGTGTGTATGTGAAACCGTGTGTGTATGTGTTAACCAAGGGTAAACTGACTGACACCCCTGAGGTGAATGTACCAGCAGTTCTAGGGGGAAGCAGGGGGAGATGGCAGGGAGACACTGGGCGTGGTCACATCCTAATGGACACTGAGGATATTGAGAGGACACTGCACCTACCGGCTCTCCACATTCCTGCGACCCTGTGTGTGTGGCGCTACAGGACTAGCTGGATGACCTCTGAACTATTGTGGAAGGGGCCTCGAAGTCACATGGGGCACAGCTCTTCATGTTGTCGTTTTAGAATGTGATGTTGTAATAGAACAGTCGAATGTCGAATTCCAAGCTTGTCCCTAGTTCTGTTGTGACAGGGTGACTGTTTAAACACAATCACGGCAAAAATGGACTGGTTAGGGATTGGGCTTTAGTGTCTCTGGGTAAAGATATGGGGGATTCTGTGCATGTACATATCTGGCTGATGAATGGTTGCTGCTTTTGTTTGGTGGTGAGGGGGTGATCGTGTAGCCACGTCCCTTTACATTTCTCCTCTCACCTTTAGACGACCCAGGGAGAATCTCAATTGCATACTTCTCGCATACTCTCCTCGCCTCCTTCTCAAAACCAATTGGAGGAGAATGTTCAAGGGGAGTGACCTCTGGCGTTCTCATCCAATGGGTTTTGAAAAGGAGGCCAGGAGAGAGATGATGTGAGGCGTATGTAATTGAGCTTCTCCCCCAATGTCCTCCTTGATTTTGGGGGAGAATGCGTCCTTCCTCACACCCTACTATCCTTCCTTTTATTCTCTCCTTACACTTCATTCACTCCCTCTTTCCTTCCATCCATCCCTAAATATACAGTATCACTGGTCTGACCTGATGATATTGATGAAAGGAATATATGAAGGACACTGATTTATTTCACCAACATACAATAGGTCTGGTCAGGGAGCGTTTCCAGGAAGGAAGAGAGGAGAGGGCAGGGAGGAGAGGATAGGAGGGCTGTATTTCTGAAGTGGTTTACTTGGATGAGACAGGTGTGTGTGTGTGTGGGGGGGGGGGGGGAGAAATAAAGAAACTTTCTCAATTAAATCAGTCTGGTGTTGTCTATACATAAACACACACACACACCTGTATAAAAGATCCCAGAAATGTTTCATTCTCTCAAATTGTGAGCACAAATTTGTTTCCATTATTGTTAGTGAGCATTTCTCCGTCATCAAAATATGCCACACCTGTCAGGAGGATGGATTATCATGAGGCTGATTAAACAGCATGATCATTATACAGGTGCACCTTGTGCTGGGGACAATAAAAGGCCACTCTAAAATGTACAGTTTTGTTACACAGCACAATGCCACAGATGTCTCTAGTTTTGACAGAGTGTACATTTGGCATGCTGACTGCAGGAATGTTCACCAGAGCTGTTGCCAGAGAATTTAATGTTAATTTCTCCACCATAAGCCGCCTCCAATGTCATTGTGAGGACTCGCAACCCGAAGACCACTTGTAACCACGCCAGACCAGGGTCTCCACATCTGGCTTTTTCACCTGCGGGCTCATCTGAGACCAGCCACCCGGACAGCTGATGGAACCGTGGTTTTGCACAAATGAAGAATTTCTGCACAAACTGTCAGAAACCGTTTTAGGGAAGCTCATCTTCATGCTCGTCGTCCTCACCAGGGTCTCGACCTGAATGCAGTCTGTTAAGACTCCAGACATCAGTGGGCAAATGCTTACCTTCGATGGAAGTGTGCTCTTCACAGATGAATCCCAGTTTCAACTGTACCTGGCAGATGGCAGACTGTATGGCATGGTGTAGGCGAGTGGTTTGCTGATGTCAATGTTGTGAACAGAGTGCCCCATTGTGGTGGTGGGGTTATGGTACGGGCAGGCATAAGCTACGGACAACGAACACAATTGCATTTTTATCAATGTCAATTTGAATGCACAGAGATACCGTGAAGAGATCCTGAGGCCCATTGTCGTGCCATTCATTCGCCGCCATCACCTCATGTTTCAGCATGATAATGCATGGTCCCGTGTGGCAAGGATCTATACTCAATTCCTGGAAGCTGGAAATGTCCCACTTCTTCCATGGCATGCATACTCATTAGACATGTCACCCATTGAGCATGTTTGGGATGCTCTGGATTGACACGTACTACAGCGTGTTCCAGTTCCTGCCAATATCCAGCAACTTCGCACAGCCATTGAAGAGGAGTGGGACAACATTCCACAGGCCACAATCAACAGCCTGATTAACTCTATGCAAATGAGATGTGTTAATGTGTTCTTAACTGACTTGCCTAGTTAAATAAAGGTTAAATAAATAAAAAATAAATGTGTTGCGCTGCATGAGGCAAATGGTGGTAGTCACACCAGATACTGACTGGTTTTCTGACCCATGCCCTTACCTTTTTTTTTAAGGTATCTGTGACTAACAGATTTATATCTGTTTTCCCAGTCATATGAAATCCATAGATTAGGACCTAATGAATTTAAAATGAACTGATTTCTTTATATGAACTGTAAAATTGTTGAAATTGCTTTTATATTTTTGTTCAGTGTAGCATAATCTTCCATAATAGACCATGCATTATTTGTTGCATATAGTCTCCTGAGGATTAATCTCCCACAAATGAAAAAATATGTGATTTTGGATCTCAATTTACTGTTGAGAGTTAGAATAGTAGAATACACCAGGTGCAAATTCGAAATGTGGTTATGCATCAGCAGTTTTTCTCTTATGTCAGTCACTGACAGTCACTCAACTGGCCCATGTTAGCATTTTTTAAATTTCATTTAGTCTAGCCAGCAATCTACCCTTGTAGCAATCATGGTCTAATTACCGACCAGGGGGACCCCAATGATTTTGTTAGTCACTCTCACTCAGATATGATATTAACAACTTCAAACATTTCTATCCACCCTATGGCAAAATGCATAGAATTGTGTGAAATTAGCTCTAAATCTGTGCAGCAAAACATTTCAGTTGCCCCACTCTTGAGTGAAAACTCCCATTTAAAAATTACTTTTCTGCAATTTTACAGATTTTGTCATGACTTATTTCATGTTAATATGATATCTGACTAAGAATGACTACCAAAATCAATAAAACCACATGTCATTTGCCTGGAACCGACCCTGACTGTGGCCCCTCATGATAAGTTCAGGGTTTTTGTGGGCCCCACACCATCAGTTGCCCATCCCTGGTTTACTTTATTCTAGTGACAGTAACACACTAGACTAGCTTCACTATTGAATTGTAATTTATTTGGTTGTTACAGGTTACGCCCTACTTTTCACTATTGAAAAGGCTGTTGGTTGGTTTACATTCCACCAGTCTAGCAGAGCATCCAGATCCAGCCTCGTGAACACCCTCTGGGTCTTTGTGTCTCAGCACGTTGCGGTGGCTGCGGCTGGGCTCCATCCATTACGGTCATAGTCCGCTGAACATGCTGTACCAACCGGAATAGCAGTATGTTTATTATATGTTTATTATAGGGGAACATCAGCCCAGGGGATCTGGGACTGGGAATAAACTGTCCAGATTTACCTAACCAGTGTTTTTGATATTGAATTATTAGTATATTTATTAGTTTATTTTTAGGTTATTATTGTATTTTTGTCAATTGTGAGATAGAATACATCATGTCAACAAACCCACATAACAAAGGACTGGCAGTGGTGAAACGGTTGGCGCAATGAACCGCACGCGCTCCGCTCTCGCCATCTTCCGTTCCCATGATGCAGCGCGTCAGCCTGTCTCTGAGTCCCTCCGAGCCGCCATGTTGTTGGAGTGAAAGCTTGGAAGTCTGGAAAGAGAACCGGGGCTGAAATCTGCGACCATCTGCCCTCTCCGCCTGTAAGTAGCCCTCTCCCGTGGGAACAGAAACACTCTAGACGCATCAAACCACACATCACCCGGTTTATTGTCTTTACCGGACCGGAACGAGAGTTCTGGGTGTTATTTTAACGGCTGTGTTGTCGCCTCCCTCTCCTGCCTCCGGTTGTGTTGCTGTCTTCCGCTCTTGCCAGACAGCTCAGGCCTTTGTTAGCTAGCTTATATCCGCGTCATGGAGACAGCACTCTTCTCGTGCCCCTCCTGGTACTAGTAACGGGTCACCGGTGTGTGCGATCCAGAGAGGAGGTGTTGGAGCCTGGTTTGGCCAGTGTCGGACTGGGCTGAACAGGTCTCTGGCTTGGAGGCCGTGTATTGTTGGTAAATGGGTAACGTTAACTAGCTACTGGAACCAGTTCCGTGGTTGGCATGCGACTTTAGCTAGTTAACGTTATTCGGCTAGCGAACACTTCCTTACACGGAGAACATAGTTAACTAGCTATATGTCAAAACCAGACGAACTAATTTGCTTACGTCCATTTATGCCTAAATGGCCTCATTGTTTTGTTTAGTTGGATGTTGTGCCTCAGCGACTGACAGCTAACGCTAGCTAGCTGGCACACAAAGCTACGTTCCGCTTTTGTTCTGGCACGGGTGGACAGGACAGTAGATCGCGGTGATAATCGATCCCTGGTATTAAATAATGATTAACCCAGTTAGAGCCAACAATGCCTATTTCCGGGTGGCGAACACAACGACTCGAGCGTGATGAACAAGAGACTGTGTTACTGATTTCCGGGTGTTTCCAAATAGGTAGCTAATGTTACATGTCTAACATGGCATAAACCGCTGTTGTCTGCTTGCATGGAATAACATACTTTAATGCTATTTTCATGCAATACAGACTGGGGGTATTTTTATATATATTTTTATTTCAAGTGGCTGTCTTGAAGCGTTGTCTGGATGGCAGGACTTAGCTTGCTGGCTAGCTAATGATACCTGCAGAGGGGGCGTGTTCGTTACGGTATAGCTCAATGCATGGAGGCGTCTGCTCATTGTAGTGTGTCTGTGGTTGATAGGTGTGTGTACACCTCGGAGCCATGATGGTGTGTGTGAGGTAGAGAGGAGTTTTGCGATATGACAAATTCGGGCTGTATTTCCCAAGACTTCTCTTCCTCTCCATCTGTGTATCAGTGCAAGGCCTTATGATTCAGACAGATTGAGGTTCAATGATAAATAAAACATGGAAACAGAAGCAGACCACCTGGTTGTCTAGATAGAAAATACCGTACCACTGAACACACTCCTCGCCTGTTGAGTGGGTGGAATCCACATCACCTGAGGTGTAGGCTGTTGGAAACCATCTTCTCCAAGCGGAAAAATTGAGGTATGTCCCTCGCTGTTTGGTTCTATTTGGTTCCTAGAGTAAACGGTTCGGTCTGTTACAAAACGTTTTGCAACGGTCTGCAACTAATGACTACACCCCTGGCTGGGCCGTTTTCAGCAGGACACAATGTTGTGGAATGTTGCAGATCTCTTAAGTACAACTGACACATGTTAGAAAAGCATGTTTGTGCTACAGAATATATTCCTATAGGAACATTGCACAACCCTGTAGTCAATGTTCCTATGGTCTACTGATCAAGACAAGTGATGCCCTTAATACAGTTGTTGAACATAAGTAGGCACACATATCCAAGCCATCTGAGTCTATAGTAGAACATGACATGTATAAGAAACAGGCATGCCTCCTGAAATATGACAACGCAAGCATTTGCTGCAGAATCATGTGGAGTAAACTGTATCAGAATGGGTTTCTGTCTAGCATGTCATGTAGGCCACATAAGATGAAATACACCAGACTTCTAATTTTATTCACCTACGATGCCTATTTACCTTTAGATCAGGGGTGTCAATCTAATTATATAGAGGGCCTAGTGTCTGCTGTTTTTTCCTTTCAATTAAGACCTAGACAACCAGGTGAGGGGAGTTCCTTAGTAATCAATGACCTTAATTAATCAATCAAAAGTACAAGGGAAGAAAGATAACCTGAAGACACTTGCCCCTCCGTGGAATAAGTTTGACAAGCGGTTTAGATCATCTATTACTACTGAAAGGGAATGGGCAAGTGGTGATGTCAGGCTTCAGATCCATTTCAAACTCTTGTCTATCAGTTAAATCGAACGTGGAAATCCCCCACACGAGTCATGAATTGACTGAAAGTATTGTCGAGATGGAATTTGACCCCAGTTTAGCGTGTGTTATTTATTTATGACACTGTGGGTGACTTGCAAAATGCTGGGTATGAAAAATAGGTTTTCCCCAACCCCAGTTGTTGCTTACCTGATTCACCTTATCAACCAGATAATTATTAGAATCGGATGTGTTAGATTAGGTTTGGAGTGAATATCTATTGGACGGTAACTCTCCAGGAACAGGGTTGGGGAGCCCTAACTTAGAATATGTTCTAATTTATGTTCTGCAAGTTGACTCCACTGGCTGGTGGACATAAATGTTGATTCATTCCAGTCCCTGCAAATGTGTATGTGTGTTCCAGATTGTGTTGAAAGGAGTGTAGCTCATGTGTATTGGAGGTGTGTGTGTCACTAACGATGTGTGTGTGTGTGTGTCTCCCTCTTCTCCCCAGGCCTTGGTGGAATGAGCAGTGTGTGTGTGTTGAAGGGTAAAGCAGTGCTCTGGCAGGACTCATTCAGCCCCCACCTCAGAACTTCAACTCCCAGCATGCCCGTGGTGCTGAGCAGCGGAGGACACGCCCCCCCGGCCGGACAAACCCCACATGCCCCGTCCCCTAGCCAACAGGTAAAGGTGGAGATGGATACAACCGCATATAGTCGGTAGACACCAATACAAACATGTCTCCTATTTATACATTACATGTCACACAGACTGACAGACGTGCAGACAAATTAATACACTGCTCAAAAAAATAAAGGGAACACTTAAACAACACAATGTAACTCCAAGTCAATCACACTCACACAAATCAAACTGTGCACTTAGGAAGCAACACCGATTGACAATACATTTCACAAGGTGTTGTGCAGATGGAATAGACAACAGGTGGAAATTATAGGCAATTAGCAAGACACCCCAAATAAAGGAGTGGTTCTGCAGGTGGTGACCACAGACCACTTCTCAGTTCCTATGCTTCCTGGCTGATGTTTTGGTTACTTTTGAATGCTGGTGGTGCTTTCACTCTAGTGGTAGCATGAGACGGAGTCTACAACCCACACAAGTGGCTCAGGTATTGCAGCTCATCCAGGATGGCACATCAATGCGAGATGTGGCAAGAAGGTTTGCTGTGTCTGTCAGCGTAGTGTCCAGAGCATGGAGGCGCTACCAGGAGATAGGCCAGTACATCAGGAGACGTGCAAGGAGGAGCCGCCTTTGTGCAAGGAGGAGCAGGAGGAGCACTGCCAGAGCCCTGCAAAATGACCTCCAGCAGGCCACAAATGTGCATGTGTCTGCTCAAACGGTCAGAAACAGACTCCATGAGGGTGGTATGAGGGCCCGACGTCCACAGGTGGGGGTTGTGCTTACAGCCCAACACCGTGCAGGACGTTTGGCATTTGCCAGAGAACACCAAGATTGGCAAATTCGCAATTAGCGCCCTGTGCTCTTCACAGATGAAAGTAGGTTCACACTGAGCACATGTGACAGAGTCTGGAGATGCCTTGGAGAACGTTCTGCTGCCTGCAACATCCTCCAGCATGACCGGTTTGGCGTGGTGTGGGGTGGCATTTCTTTGGGGGGCCGCACAGCCCTGCATGTGGTCGCCAGAGGTAGCCTGACTGCCATTAGGTACCGAGATGAGATCCTCAGACCCCTTGTGAGACCATATGCTGGTGCGGTTGGCCCTGGGTTCCTCCTAATGCAAGACAATGCTAGACCTCATGTGGCTGGAGTGTGTCAGCAGTTCCTGCAAGAGGAAGGCATTGATGCTATGGACTGGCCCGCCCGTTCCCCAGGCCTGAATCCAATTGAGCACATCTGGGACATCATGTCTCGCTCCATCCACCAACGCGACGCTGCACCACAGACTGTCCAGGAGTTGGCTTTAGTCCAGGTCTGGGAGGAGATCCCTCAGGAGACCATCCGCCACCTCATAAGGAGCATGCCCAGGTGTTTTAGGGAGGTCATACAGGCACGTGGAGGCCACACACACCACTGAGCCTCATTTGACTTGTTTTAAAGACATTACATCAAAGTTGGATCAGCCTGTAGTGTGGTTTTCCACTTTAATTTTGAGTGACTCCAAATCCAGACCTCCATGCGTTGATACATTTGATTCCATTGATCATTTTTGTGATTTTTGTTGTCAGCACATTCAACTATGTAAAGAAAAAAGTATTTAATAAGAATATTTAATTCATTCAGATCTAGGATGTGTTATTTTAGTGTTCCCTTTATTTTTTTGAGCAGTGTAGTTTTTGGTGCAAAACTGGCGGGGCCAGAGGCGTTAGCTAAGTGTGCCTGTGTCGCAGGGCGTGGCGGGTGCCGGTCGGTCTCAGGATGATGCCATGGTGGATTACTTCTTCCAGCGGCAGCACGGAGAGCAGCCTGGGAAACACCGCTGGCCCATTGGGGATAACATCCACGACAGCCAGGTACTGTGTGTGTGTAAAATCAGAAAATGGTCTGGGTTAATGTGTGTGTGAGTGTATACCCTTAGTCTTTACCGACCATCTCTCTCTGTTGCTCTGTGTATGTGTAACCTTGCCTCTCAGTAGGGGTGATTATGTGTGTGGTACTCTAACATTGTCTATGTCTGTAGATGTTTGATGCTCTACCTTGTCTTTCTGTTTGGATGTGTGTGTTACTCTAAACTTGTCTCTTTCTGTAGGTGCGGTCGATGGATGAGCTGAACCATGACTTCCAGGCCCTGGCTCTAGAGGGGCGTGCCATGGGAGAGGTAAGGGGTCAGGTGTTAGAGGTCAAGTAGTTTGAGGACTGTAGACACAGCTTACCAAAGGCCATGTGGTGGTAGGAAGACTGAAACCCAGAATAGTGTCCTGTCATACAGCACATCCAGCTGCTGTAGGAATCTTCAGCATTGTAATGTTAGCTAGCAGTTATCTTGGTAGTTATATAGCGAAGACATTGAGGAAAATGTCCTTACACTTCATATTTCTCTTTCCGTTTCTCTCGCTGTCCCTTTCGATGTTTCGCTCCTGTCTCTCCTCTACAGCAGCTTCTGACAGGTAAGAAGTTTTGGGAGAGTGATGAAGCGGGGAAAGACGGACCAAAAGGGATCTTTCTGGACCAGTGGAGGGACAGCGCGTGGGGGGCCACAGGTAAGACAGAGGGTGGGCCCAGTCCCAGGATTAAAACACCAATGGGTCAACACACCAAAGTCTGTGCCCAGCCTAATGTGTGTGTGTTTGGAGACTGACGGTAGGGTGCTCTCTAATTTCCCCTCCCCAGACCACTCGGTATCTCAGCCAATCATGGTGTCCCGTCGGGCTGGCGGTGGGTTCCATAGCGGCGGGGAAGTGGGTGGGTCAGTGATGTCACCGCGGTCAGAGAGTGGGGGTTTAGGAGTCAGTATGGTAGAGTACGTCCTCTCCTCCTCTCCCGCCGAAAAACTGGACTCCTGCCTACGCAAGGGACCCTACGTAAGTAGCCTAAACCCGTTTCCACTATCATTCATCTATCACTATAACCAACTCCCTTTTATCACTGACAACCTGGACTCCTGCGCTAGGTTCTATTGTAGTCTGAACCTGGACTCCTGCGCTAGGTTCTATTGTAGTCTGAACCTGGTCTCCTGCGCTAGGATCTGTTGTAGTCTGAACCTGGACTCCTGCGCTAGGATCTATTGTAGTCTGAACCTGGACTCCTGCGCTAGGTTCTATTGTAGTCTGAACCTGGACTCCTGCGCTAGGTTCTATTGTAGTCTGAACCTGGTCTCCTGCGCTAGGATCTATTGTAGTGTTGTTTAGCACTCCCTCCATCTTACTGGTTCATTCCTTCCTGCACTCCTCTATCGATCTCATCCTCTGGTCAGTAAAGGCACAGTGATACATCTCTCAATCACAATGTTTTCAATCTGTCCATCCATCGACTTCTACATCTCTATCGCTCGCTCTCCCTCTGACAGGGCCCGAGGGATGGAGAGGTGGAGGATGAGAAGAGGGAGAAACCGAAGGCCGCGTTTGAAGTAGAGAAACTTGAGATGACGGAGGGAGAGAACGATGTCATCAGTGATGTCATCAACCCTAATGGGCTCCCTGTGCAGAATGGCCTGGACGTGGACGTCAAAGAGTATAGGTACACACACACACCAGCACGCACACACACCAGCATACACACATTCACTCACACCGGCACACACATACTCACTCACACCGGCACACACATACACACACACACACACCAGCATACACACATTCACTCACACCGGCACACACATTCACTCACACCGGCACACACTCACACCGGCATACACACTCACTCACTCACACCGGCATACACACTCACTCACTCACACCGGCATACACACTCACTCACTCACACCGGCATACACACTCACTCACTCACACCGGCATACACACTCACTCACTCACACCGGCATACACACTCACTCACTCACACCGGCATACTCACTCACTCACTCACACCGGCATACACACTCACTCACTCACACCGGCATACACACTCACTCACTCACACCGGCATACACACTCACTCACTCACTCACACCGGCATACACACTCACTCACTCACACCGGCATACACACTCACTCACTCACACCGGCATACACACTCACTCACTCACACCGGCATACACACTCACTCACTCACACCGGCATACACACTCACTCACTCACACCGGCATACACACTCACTCACTCACACCGGCATACACACTCACTCACTCACACCGGCATACACACTCACTCACTCACACCGGCATACACACTCACTCACTCACACCGGCATACACACTCACTCACTCACACCGGCACACACACTCACTCACTCACACCGGCACACACACTCACTCACTCACTCACACCGGCACACACACTCACTCACTCACTCACACACACCGGCACACACACTCACTCACACAGACCGGCACACACACTCACTCACTCACTCACACAGACCGGCACACACACTCACTCACTCACTCACACCGGCACACACACTCACTCACTCACTCACACCGGCACACACACTCACTCACTCACTCACTCACACCGGCACACACACTCACTCACTCACTCACTCACACCGGCACACACACTCACTCACTCACTCACACACACCGGCACACACACTCACTCACTCACTCACACACACCGGCACACACACTCACTCACTCACACACACCGGCACACACACTCACTCACTCACACACACCGGCACACACACTCACTCACTCACACACACCGGCACACACACTCACTCACTCACACACACCGGCACACACACTCACTCACTCACTCACACCGGCACACACACTCACTCACTCACTCACACCGGCACACACACTCACTCACTCACTCACACCGGCACACACACTCACTCACTCACTCACACCGGCACACACACACACACACTCACTCACACCGGCACACACACTCACTCACTCACACCGGCACACACACTCACTCACTCACACCGGCATTCACTCACTCACACCGGCATTCACTCACTCACTCACTCACACCGGCATACACAAACACCTCCCCATGTTCTCTCCTGCTCTCTTTCCTCTCTTCAGTCGTCAAGGCCAGATGCAGCCTGCGGGGACAGACACTGACATGATGGGGGGTGTAGGGGGATGTGTAGGAGGGGAGGGTATGGTCCCCATGGGAGGAGGCGGGGGTCCCAAACCCCAAGAGGACTTCTCTGGTGTGGAACAGGGCGTTACCATGGATACCATGGAGTCTGTGATGGAGCCTCTGCAGTTTGACTACAACTCCCAGATGGCCATGGACTCACAGCCCACCGTGGGGCTGTTTGACTACAGCAACCAACAACAGGTGTGTGTGTGTGTGTGTGGGGTATGATGATGACCACCATGGACTCCTGGACCACTGCAGTCCACTTTGTTAAACACCATGAAATCAGCTCCAAGTAATTTTAAATTTGGAAATCTGTTCCCATGTATTCCCACGTATAATACAGAGACACGTGATCGTATTCAAATGTCAGCAAGGTTTGCAATGATTGTTTTAGTCAAATTTTGTGTCTCTTTGGTCTTGCGGTCAATTTGCAGTCTACAAATGATTTGTAATTAAGTTTCCGCTCCCAGCCACCCGTTCAAGAAAAAATAATCCCTCTGTTTAATCTAGTTGATATTCCTTGGTGTATATACTCAAATCAAATCAAATAATATTTCATTTGTTGATACACATATTTTGTGTGTGAACAGCAGTAGTTATATAGGGCCGAGCGGGTGTGGTATATAGCTAATATACCACGGCTAAGGGCTGTTCTTAAGCATGACGCAACACGGAGTGTCTGGTTACAGCCCTTGGCCGTAGTATATTGGTCATATACCACAAACCCCCAAGGTGCCTTATTGCTATTATAACCTGGTTGCCAATGTAATTAGAGCAGTAACAAGAAATGCTTTGGTGGTATACGGTCTGATTTGACACTGCTGTCAGCCAATCAGCATTCAGGGCTCGAACCACCCAGTTTATAAACTAGAACAGCTCTTAGCCGTGGTATATTAGCCATCATGCCTTATTGCTTAAATATATCATATGAAGTGGGTAAAGCAGTATGTAAACATAATTAATATTATCCATAGTGTTCAATAACTGTAAATAGGGAAGCACTCTCTAAGGTACAGGGTTGAGTACTGTGTGTGAGCAGACTGTGTGTGTATGTATGTATGTACATTACCGGTCAAAAGTATTAGAACACCTACTCGTTTAAGGGTTTTACTATATTTGTGCTATTTTCTACTTTGCAGAATAATATTGAAGACCTTAAAACTATGAAATATCACCAAAAAAGTGTAAAACAAATCAAAATATTTTTTATATTTGAGATTCTTCAAATAGCCACCCTTTGCCTTGATGACAGCATTGCACACTCTTGTTATTCTCTCAACCAGCTTCACCTGGAATGCTTTTCCAACAGTCCTGATGGAGTTCCCACATATGCTGAGCACTTGTTGGCTGCTTTTCCTTCACTTGGTGGTTCGACTCATCCCAAACTATCTCAATTTGGTAGAGGTTGGAGAATTATGGAAGCCAGGTCATCTGATGCAGCACTCCATCACTCTCCTTCTTGGTCAAATAGCTCGTACACAGCCTGGAGGTGTGTTGGATCATTATCCTGTTGAAAAACAAATGATAGTCCCACTAAGCGCAAACCAGATGGGATGGTGTAACGCTGCAGAATGCGTTGGTAGCCATGCTGGTTAAGTGTGCCTTGAATTCTAAATAAATCACAGACGGTGTCAACAGCAAAGCACCATCACACCTCTTCCTCTATGCTTCATGGTGGGAAATACACATGCAGAGATCATCCGTTCACCTACTCTGCGTCTCACAGAAGACACGGCTGTTGGAACCAAAAATCTCACATTTGGATTCATCAGACCAAAGGAAAGATTTCCACTGGTGTAATGCCCATTGCTCGTGTTTCTTGGCCCAAGCAACTCTCTTCTTCTTATTGGTGTCCTTTTAGTAGTGGTTTCTTTGCAGCAATCATCTGATACAGCACTCTGTCACTCTCCTTGGTCAAATAGGCCTTACACAGCCGCAAACCAGATGGGATGGCGTATCACTGCAGAATGCTGGGATAGCCATGCTGGTTAAGTGTGCCTTGAATTGTAAGTGAATTACAGACCGTGTCACCAGCAATGCACACCTACACCATCACACCACCACCTCCATGCTTCACAGTGGGAACCACACACGCAGAGATCATCTGTTCTCCTACTCTGCGTCTCACAAAAGACACAGCGGTAAAATTTGGACTCATCAGACCAAAGAAAAGATTTCCACTGGGCTATTGTCCATTGCTTGTGTTTCTTGGCCCAAGCAAGTCTCTTCTTATTGGTTTCCTTTATTAGTGGTTTCTTTGCAGCAATTTATTTGGGCTGCAATCTGAGGTGCAGTTAACTCTAATGAACGTATCCTCTGCAGCAGCGGTAACTCTGGGTCTTCCTGTCCTGTGGCGGTCCTCGAGAGCCAGTTTGATCATAGCGCTTGATGGTTTTTGCGACTGCACTTGAAGAAACTTTCAAAGTTCTTGACATTTTCCGTATTGACTGATGTGTCTTAAAGTAATGATGTACTGTCGTTTCTCTTTGCTTATTTGAGCTGTTCTTGCCATAATATGGACATGGTATGTTACCAAATAGGGCTCTCTTCTGTATACCACCGCTACCATGTCACAACTGATTGGCTCAAACGTATTAAGAAGGAAAGAAATTCCCCAAATTAACTTTTAACAAGGCACACCTGTTAATTGAAATGCATTCCATGTGACTACCTCATGAAGCTGGTTGAGAGAATGTGAAGTGTGCAATGCTCTCATCAAGGCAAAGGGTGGCTATTTGAAGAATCTCAAATATAAAATATATTTTGATTAGTTTAACACTTTTTTTGGGCTACTACATTTTTAAAACTTACTTAATTAGACAAGTCAGTTAAGAACAAAATCTTACTTACAATGACGGCCTGCTGTGGGTTAATGGCCTTGTTCAGGGGCAGAACGACAGATTTCTACCTTGTCAGCTCAGGGATTTGATCTTGCAACCTTCCGGTTACTAGTCCAACACTCTAACCACTAGGCTACCTGCCGTCCTACATGATTCCATGTGTTATTTCATAGTTTTGATGTCTTCACTATTATTCTACAATGTGGAAAATAGTCAAAATAAAGAAAAATCCTCAAATGAGAAGGTGTTTTTGACCGGTAGTTTTGGAAAGAAAAGCACAAAAAAAATTGTCCATTAAAATAACATCAAATTTAATCGGAAATACAGTGTAGACATTGTTAATGTTGTAAATTACTATTGTAGCTGGAAACGGCAGATTTTTCATGGAATATCTACATCGGCGTACAGAGACCCATTATAAGCAACCATCACGCCTGCGTTCCAATGGCACGTTGTTAGCTAATCCAAGTTTATAATTTTAAAGGCCTAATTGATCATTAGAAAACCCTTTTGCAATTATGATAGCACAGCTGAAAACTGTTGTTCTGATTTAAAGAAGCAATAAAACTGGCCTTTAGACTAGTTGTGTATCTGGAACATCAGCATTTGTGGGTTCGAATACAGGCTCAAAATGGCCAGAAACAAAGACTTTCTTCTGAAACTCATCAGTCTATTCTTGTTCTGAGAAATTACGGCTATTTCATGCAAGAAATTGCTGAGAAACTGAAGATCTCGTACTACTCTGTCACAGAACAGTGCAAACTGGCTCTAACTAGAATTGAAAGAGGAGTGGGAGGCCCAAGTGCGCAACTTAGCAAGAGGACAAGTACTCGCAAGTCCTCGACTGGCAGCTTCATTAAATAGTACCAACAAAACCCCAGTCTCAATGTTAACAGTGAAGATGCGGCTCTGGGATGCTGGCCTTCTAGGCAGAGTTCCTCTGTCTAGTGTCCTTTTGCCCATCTTAATCTTTTCTTGTGGTGTTTTTCTGCTGTTTTGCAGGTACAATTTAATGAAGTTGCCAGTTGATGTCTTGTGAGGTGTCTGTTTCTCAGACTAGACACACTGTCTACACTGTATTTCTGATCAATTTTATATTTTAAAGGACAAAAAATGTGATTTTCTTAATAAAAAAAAGGGACATTTCTCAATGGCCCCAAACTTTTGAATGGTAGAGAGTGTGTGTGTGTGTGTGTGTAATAAATAACCTGTGTGTGTAGTTGTTTCAGAGACCCAGTGCTCTAGCACTGCAGCAGCTGACAGCAGCCCAACAACAACAGTACGCCTTGGCAGCAGCACAGCAATCTCACATTGGTAAGTTTTAGGTGAAAGACATGTTCAACATGATGCTCTGCTGACTCATTTCTGGGAATTTATTCAGTGACAAAGTTCTTGGACTGTGTGTGTTCCTGTCTCACTGACTTCTATCTCTGTGTTTTATCAGGTCTGGCTCCTGCGTTTGTTCCCAACCCTTACATCATCAGTACGGGCCCGCCTGGAACTGACCCCTACGCTGCTGGACTGGCAGCTGCTGCAACACTGGGTGAGAGGCAGATACACACTCACCTGCCATTTCTATTCCATGTCCAGCACACCTACTCATTCCAGGGTTTTTCTTTATTTTTAAAAACTTTTTTTCTATATTGTAGATTAGTAGTGAAGACATCAAAAAGATGAAATGACACATTTGAGATTTTTCCAAGTAGCCACCCTTTGCCTTGGTGACAGCTTTGCACACTCTTGGCATTCTCTCAACCAGCTTCATGAGGTAGTCACCTGGAATGCATTTCAATTAACAGATGTGCCTTAAGTTCATTTGTGAGATTTCTTTCCTTAATGCGTTTGAGCCAATCAGTTGTGTTGTGACATATAGTAGAGGTGGTATAGCCCTATTTGGTAAAAGACCAAGTCCATATGGCAAGAATAGCTCAAATAAGCAAAGAGAAACGGCAGGCAATCATTACTTTAAGACATGAAGGTCAGTCAATCTGGAAATGTCAAGAACTTTTAAAGTTTCTTCAAGTGCCATGATGAAACTGGCTCATGAGGACTGCCACAGGAAAGGAAGACCCAGAGTTACCTCTGCTGCAGAGGATAAGTTCATTAGAGTTACCAGCCTCAGATTGCAGCCCAAATAAATGCTTCACAGTGTTCAAGTAACACACATCTCAACATTAACTGTTCAGAGGAGACTGTGTGAATCAGGCCTTTATGATCGAATTGCTGCAAATAAACCACTACTAAAGGACACTAATAAGAAGAGACTTTCTTGGGCCAAGAAACACGAGCAATGGACATGAGACCAGTGGAAATCTTTCCTTTGGTCTAATGAGTCCAAATTTAACCGCTGTGTCTTTTGAGAGATGCGGAGTAGGTGAACAGATGATCTCCGCGTGTGTGGTTCCCACTGTGAAGCATGGAGGAGATGGTGTGTAGGTGTCCTTTGCTGGTGACACTGTCTGTAATTTACTTACAATTCAAGGCACACTTAACCAGCATGGCAATCACAGCATTCTGAAGTGATACACCATTCCTTCTGGTTTGCGGCTGTGTAAGGCCTATTTGACCAAGGAGAGTGACAGAGTGCTGTATCAGATGACCTGGCCTCCACAATCACCTGATCTCAACCCAATTGAGATGGTCTGATGAGTTGGACTGGAGAGTGAAGGAAAAGCAGCCAACAAGTGCTCAGCATATGTTCGAACTCCTTCAAGACTGTTGGAAAAGCATTCCTCATGAAGCTGGTTGAGAAAATGCCAAGAATGTGGAAAGGGTGGCAACTTTGAATAATCTAAAATATATTTTGATTTTGTTAAACACTTTTTTTGATTCCATGTCTCGCTTCATAGTTGTGTTGTCTTCGCTATTATTCTACAATGTAGAAAAGAGTACAAAAAATAAAGAAAGACCCTTGAATGAGTAGGTGTTTCCAAACTTTTGACTGGTACTGTCTGTGGGTGGGTGTGTGTGTAGTGTAGATAAGTGTGTATATAAACTCAGCAAAAAAAGAAATGTCCCCCTTTCAGGACCCTGTCTTTCAAAGATAATTAGTAAAAATCCAAATAACTTCACAGATCTTCATTGTAAAGGGTTTAACAAGTCCAATACAGCAAATGAAAGATAAACATCTTGTTGATCCACCCATCGTGTCCGATTTAAAAAAAATTTTTTTACAGCGAAAACACAACATATATTTACGTTAGATGACCACCAAATTCAAAAACACACAGAGCGATATTTCAGTCACAAAAGCATAAATATAGATAAAATGAATCACTAACCTTTGATTATCTACATCAGATGACACTCATAGGACATCATGTTACACATGTATTGTGTGTTTTGTTCGATAATGTGCATATATATATATATATATATATATATATATATATATATATATATATATATATATATATATATATATATATATATATATATACAAAGAAAAAAAAAATCTCGGTTTACATTGGCGCGTTTTACGTGCAGTAATGTTTTGATTCCAAAACATCCGGTGATTTTGCAGAAATACTCACAATAAACATTGACAAAAGATGCAAGTGTAATTCACAGAATTAAAGTTAAATGTATCCTCTAAGCAACCGCTGTGTCAGATAAAAACCAATAATAATCTGAGAACGGCGCTCAGAACCCAAAGAAATAGCCGCCAATTTGGTGTCAACAGAAGCTACAAAAAACACTAAATATTCACTTACCTTTTGAATATCGTCATCAGAAGGCAGTTCCAGGAATCCCAGTTCGACAATAAATGACTGATTTGTTCCAAAAAGCCCATAATTTAGCCACTTGTTGTTAACTTGTTCAGCCCAGCATTCAATTCTCAAAAAGCACGAGCAATTCCTCCAGACAAAAACTCAAACTTCCGTTACAGGTCGTAGAAACAAGTCAAATGATGAATGCAATCCATATTTAGGATGTTTTAAACATTAATCAGCAATAAGGTTCCAACCGGAGAATTTCATTGTCTGAAGAAAAGCATAGGAACGCAAGAACACTCTCTCATGACCGCGCGTAATGAAACCGAGGCTTTCTGCCAGACCACCTACTCAAAGAGCTATTATGAGCCCTACCTTTATAGTAGAATCATACAACCAGAATCTAAAGACGGTGACATCTTGAGGAAACCCTAGGAATTGCATTCTCATCCATATCTAAGGTGGACATCCAATGGCACTGTTTTCTAAATTGAGTTTTCACTTCCTGTTTGGATTTCTTCTCAGGTTTTTGTCTGCCATATGAGTTCTGTTATACTCACGTTTTTTTATTTTTTTATACTCGTGTTTTCTATCCACAGGTAATAATACTATGCATTTATTCCCGTCTGGGAAAGAGTAGGAGGCCGTGAAAATACTGCCCCCGAGCCTCAACAGGTTTTAAACACTGTTCCCATGCTTGTTCAGTGAACCGTAAAAAATTGATGAACATGCACCTGTGGAACGGTCGTTAAGACGCTAACAGCTTACAGACGGTAGGCAATTAAGGTCATATTTATGAAAACTTATGACACTAAAGAGGCCTTTCTACTGACTCTGAAAAACATCAAAAGAAAGATGCCTCATCTGCGTGAATTTTCCTTAGGCATGCTGTAAGGAGGCATGAGAACTGCAGATGTGGCCAGGGCAATAAATTGCAATATCCGTACTGTGAGACGCCTAAGACGGCGCTACAGGGAGACAGGACGGACAACTGATCGTCCTCACAGTGGCAGACCACGTGTAACAACAACTGCACAGGATTGGTACAGCTGAACATCACACCTGCGGGACAGGTACAGGATGGCAACAACAACTGCCCGAGTTACACCAGAAACGCACAATCCCTCCATCAGTGCTCAGACTGTCCGCAATAGGTTGAGAGAGGCTGGACTGAGGGGTTGTAGGCCTGTTGTAAGGCAGGTCCTCGCCAGACATCACCGGCAACAACGTCGCCTATGGGCACAAACCCACCATCGCTGGACCAGGCAGGACTGGCAAAATTGCTCTTCACAGACGAGTTGCGGTTTTGTCTCACCAGGAGTGATGGTCCGTTTCACATTTATTGTTGAAAGAATGAGTGTTACACCAAGGCCTGTACTCTGGAGCTGGTGGCCACACCAGATACTGACTGTTACTTTTGATTTTGCCCCCCCCCCCCCCCCCCCCTTTGTTCATGGGCACATTATTCAATTTCTGTTAGTCACATGTCTGTGGAACTTGTTCAGTTTATGTCTCAGTTGTTGAATCTTGTTATGTTCATACAAATATTTACACATGTTAAGTTTGCCGGAAATGAACGCAGTTGACAGTGAGGGAACGTTTTGTTTTTTTGCGGAGTTTATACATACAGTTGAAGTCGGACGTTTACATACACTTAGGTTGGAGTTTTTAAAACTTGTTTTTCAACCACTCCACAAATGTATTGTTAACAAACTATAGTTTTGGCAAGTTGTTTAGGACATCTACTTTGCATGGCACAAGTAATTTTTCCAACAATTGTTTACAGACGGATTATTTCACTTTTATAATTCACTGCATCACATTTCCAGTGTGTCAGAAGTTTACATACACTAAGTTGACTGTGCCTTTAAACAGCTTGGAAAAATCCAGAAAATAGGCAAATTTACATGATTTGAGTCAATTGGAGGTGTACCTGTGGATGTATTTCAAGCCCTACCTGCCTCTTTGCTTGACATCATAGGAAAATCAAAAGAAATCAGCCAAGACCTCATAAAAAAAATTGTGGACCGCCACAAGTCTGGTTCGTCCTTGTGAGCAATTTCCAAACACTTGAAGGCACCACGTTCATCTGTACAAACAATAGTATGCAAGCATAAACACCATGGGACCACGCAGCTGTCATACCGCTCAGGAAGGAGACGCGTTCTGTCTCCTAGAGATGAACGTACTTTGTCGCGAAAGGTGCAAATCAATCCCAGAACAGCAGCAAAGGACCTTGTGAAGATGCTGGAGGAAACGGGTACAAAAGTATCTATATCCACAGTGAAACGAGTCCTATATCGACGTAACCTGAAAGGCCGCTCAGCAAGAAAGAAGCCACTGCTCCAAAACCGCCATTAAAAAAAACAGACTACGGTTTGCAACTGCACATGGGGAGAAAGATTGTATTTTTTGGAAAAACGTTCTCTGGTCTGATGAAACAAAAATAGAACTCTTTGGCCATAATGACCATTGTTATGTTTGGAGGAAAAAGAGGGATGCTTGCAAGCCGAAGAACACCATCCCAACCGTGAAGCACAGGGGTGGCAGCATCATGTTGTGGGGTTGCTTTGCTGCAGGAGGGACTGGTGCACTTCACAAAATAGGTGGCATCATGAGGTAGGGAAATGATTTGTAAATATTAACGCAACATCTCAAGACATCAGTCAGGAAGTTAAAGCTTGGTTGCAAATGGGTCTTCCAAATGGACAATGACCCCAAGCATACTTCCAAAGTTATTGCTTATTGCTTTTCACCTTTATTTAACCAGGTAGGCTAGTTGAGAATAAGTTCTCATTTGCAACTGCGACCTGGCCAAGATAAAGCATAGCAGTGTGAGCAGACAACAAAGAGTTACACATGGAGTAAACAATTAACAAGTCAATAACACAGTAGAAAACAAAGGGGGAGTCTATATACAATGTGTGCAAAAGGCATGAGGAGGTAGGCAAATAATTACAATTTTGCAGATTAACACTGGAGTGATGAATGATCAGATGGTCATGTACAGGTAGAGATATTGGTGTGCAAAAGAGCAGAAAAGTAAATAAATAAAAACAGTATGGGGGTGAGGTAGGTGAAAAAGGGTGGGCTATTTACCAATAGACTATGTACAGCTGCAGCGATCGGTTAGCTGCTCAGATAGCTGATGTTTGAAGTTGGTGAGGGAGATAAAAGTCTCCAACTTCAGCGATTTTTGCAATTCGTTCCAGTCACAGGCAGCAGAGTACTGGAACGAAAGGCGGCCAAATGAGGTGTTGGCTTTAGGGATGATCAGTGAGATACACCTGCTGGAGCGCGTGCTACGGATGGGTGTTGCCATCGTGACCAGTGAGCTGAGATAAGGCGGAGCTTTACCTAGCATGGACCTGTAGATGACCTGGAGCCAGTGGGTCTGGCGACGAATATGTAGCGAGGGCCAGCCGACTAGAGCATACAAGTCGCAGTGGTGGGTGGTATAAGGTGCTTTAGTGACAAAACGGATGGCACTGTGATAGACTGCATCCAGTTTGCTGAGTAGAGTGTTGGAAGCCATTTTGTAGATGACATCGCCGAAGTCGAGGATCGGTAGGATAGTCAGTTTTACTAGGGTAAGCTTGGCGGCGTGAGTGAAGGAGGCTTTGTTGCGGAATAGAAAGCCGACTCTTGATTTGATTTTCGATTGGAGATGTTTGATATGAGTCTGGAAGGAGAGTTTGCAGTCTAGCCAGACACCTAGGTACTTATAGACGTCCACATATTCTAGGTCGGAACCATCCAGGGTGGTGATGCTAGTCAGGCGTGCGGGTGCAGGCAGCGACCGGTTGAAAAGCATGCATTTGGTTTTACTAGCGTTTAAGAGCAGTTGGAGGCCACGGAAGGAGTGTTGTATGGCATTGAAGCTTGTTTGGAGGTTAGATAGCACAGTGTCCAAAGACGGGCCGAAAGTATATAGAATGGTGTCGTCTGCGTAGAGGTGGATCAGGGAATCGCCCGCAGCAAGAGCAACATCATTGATATACACAGAGAAAAGAGTCGGCCCGAGAATTGAACCCTGTGGCACCCCCATAGAGACTGCCAGAGGACCGGACAGCATGCCCTCCGATTTGACACACTGAACTCTGTCTGCAAAGTAATTGGTGAACCAGGCAAGGCTGTCATCCGAAAAACCGAGGCTCCTGAGTCTGCCGATAAGAATATGGTGATTGACAGAGTCGAAAGCCTTGGCAAGGTCGATGAAGACTGCTGCACAGTACTGTCTTTTATCGATGGCGGTTATGATATCGTTGAGTACCTTGAGTGTGGCTGAGGTGCACCCATGACCGGCTCGGAAACTAGATTGCACAGCGGAGAGGGTACGGTGGGATTCGAGATGGTCAGTGACCTGTTTGTTGACTTGGCTTTCGAAGACCTTAGATAGGCAGGGCAGGATGGATATAGGTCTGTAACAGTTTGGGTCCAGGGTGTCTCCCCCTTTGAAGAGGGGGATGACTGCGGCAGCTTTCCAATCCTTGGGGATCTCAGACGATATGAAAGAGAGGTTCAAATCAAGGTATTGGAGTGGCCATCACATAGCCCTGACCTCAATGCTATAGAAAATTTGTGGGCAGAACTGAAAAAGTGTTTGCGAGCAAGGAGGCCTACAAACCTGACTCGGTTCCTCCTGACAGCTGGTGTAACGGGCCAAAATTCACCCAACTTATTGTGGAAGGCTACCCGAAACATTTGACCCAAGTTAAACAATTTAAAGGCAATGCTACCAATGCTACGAAGGCTACCACTAATTGAGTGTATAAACTTCTGACCCACTGGGAATGTGATGAAAGAAATAAAAGCTGAAATAAATCATTCTCTCTACTATTATTCTGATATTTCACATTCTTAAAATAAAGTGTTTATCTTAACTGACCTAAGATCGGACATTTTTACTAGGATTGAATGTCAGGAATTGTTAAACTGAGTTTAAATGTATTTGGCTAAGGTGTATGTAAACTTCCGACTTCAACTGTATCATTTAGCAACTTGCAGTCATGCGTGCATACTTTTTACATATGCATACTCCAAGGAATTGAACCCACTATTCTGGCATTGTATGTGCCAACCAACTTACCGTGTGTGTATTCAGGCCCAGCGGTGATGCCTCCTCAGTACTACGGGGTGACTCCATGGGGAGTGTATCCAGCCAATCTGTTCCAGCAACAGGCTGCAGCTGCCAACAACTCAGCCAATCAACAGGCTCAAGGACAGAACCAGCAGAACCAACAACAGGTCAGTGGCTTCCTATTGGCTAGACCTCTCCTCAACTGCTCTCCTATTAGATGAATCTTCTGTCAGACATTTTTTGCCTGTCTTTCAATGCTAACCACTTTGTGGTTGTAGATTGTTTCAACATGCATAGAGTAATTATTGATGCAATCTTGCACATTATTTGCCCAGTCACGTTGTGTCCATGGCATTTTACTAAGGATAACACCAGTTTCAGGGCCTCTTATTGGCTATTGCTTTGTGTATCCTGTGTTTCCTAGGTAATGCGTGGGGGCGGTAACCAGAGACCCCTGACCCCTAGCCAAGGTCCACAGGGTCAGCAGAATGACCAGCTGATCTCCGCCGCAGCTGTCAACTCTGCGCTCGCCTTCGGACAGGGGCTGGCGGCCGGCGTGCCTGGTGAGACGCATACAGACACTCACATGCTTGTTCCTGCATACACACAAATACACACCAGGTTTCTGTTGCCCCAGGCAACGTAACCCGGGAATATTTTAATTTACCGGCCATTTCAGAAATTTACCTGAACCATATGCATTGGGTGTGTAACCCATTAGGTCGTCCACCGACAGTACTCAGAATGACAAATCACATTTAGATTAATTACCATAATCTAAACAGAATATGCAACTTCTGTAATGAAGTAGACAATTTTCAAACATCTTCCAAAATGCAATTTGTGGGAAAACACCGTTCTTAACAGTGCACCTGATGAGATGAAAATCTCTACTAGAGACTTAGAGGGAGAATCTAAAGGTGCAACAACTAGGATGGTTTGCTAATATGACTAGGATTGTGCGTTTGGCTTTTCCCTACAAAGAAAGAAAGGTGATAGGAAAACCAAGAGAAATGCTGGTTTCAATGGAATATGAAAGGAAGTCTTTATGAAAGAATTGCCTCCATGTTTCCATGGTCAGATTTGTTCTAGGCTACTTTTAAGCAAGGTAAGACATGCCTCATAATATGAAGTGAAATGTTCAGTTTTCAAAATGCATCCTACCTGCAGCTCACATTGCAAAGCGTTGGGTGACGCTCTGATAACATGCCCATCCTTGCCTATTGCACATGAATGGGAGGCACCCTAGTTGAGAAATAAAAATAGTAGCTCTTTAATTGTGGTGATCAAAACCGTTTTTAATAAGTTATTTATTTTAGAGTTGTTGCACAATGACTAGGTTTATAAAAGCACATTTCACCCGAGCAGCTCTATTGTGCTCAAAATAGGCTCTCTGTAGGCTGTGAGCATGTGATAAATACACATGCTCCAATTTAATTCCACAAAATTATGCAAATTAACCGTTAGACCCATAAGCATGACTGTCAAATGTTTTTCCGTTGACTTGTATTTCCATCAATTAATTAAAAAGCACTATCCCTGTCGCCAGCAACAATTTTATTTAACGGCCTTTAGTTTTTTTAATCTGCCAAAAGCCGGCAATTACCGGTTTACGGACATTCTGAGACACACACACAGGTCAAACACAAGTTTTCCCAAACAAGGTCCTCGGGACCCCAAGGTTGCGCATTTAGGTTTTTGCCTCAGCACTACACAGCTGATTCAAATAATCAACTAATCATCAAGCTTTGAATCAGCTGTGTAGTGTTGGGGGGGAAGAAATAAAAACGTGCACACCTTGGGGTCCCGAGGACCGAGTTTGAGAAATGCTGGTCTAACTCGTGTTTCTCTCTGCAGGCTATCCCATGCTGGCTCCAGCTGCCTACTATGACCAGACGGGGGCGCTAGTGGTCAACACAGGATCTAGGGGCGGACCTGTACGCCTCATGGCCCCCGCGGGCTCAGTTATTATCTCTCCATCCGCTGCACAAGCAGGTAACACACTCCTCCATTTACACTGTCATTCCATCTGGGGTGGCAGGTAGCCTAGTGGTTAGAGTGTTGGGCCAGTAACCAGCAGGTAGCCTAGTGGTTAGTGTTGGGCCAGTAACCAGCAGGTAGCCTAGTGGTTAGAGTGTTGGGCCAGTAACCAAAAAGTTGCTAGATTGAATCCCTGAGCTGAAAAGGTACAAATCTGTCGTTCTGCGCCCTGAACAAGGCAGTTAACCCACTGTTCCCCAGTAGGCCGTCATTGCAAATAAGAATTAGTTCTAAACTGACCTTCTGGGTTAAATAAAGGTTTAAGAACATTTTAAAGACTCTCTACCCCTCTCTCTACCTCTACCCCTCTCTCTACCTCTACCCCTCTCTCTACCCTTACCCCTCTCTCTACCCTTACCCCTCTCTCTACCCTTACCCCTCTCTCTACCCTTACCCCTCTCTCTACCCTTACCCCTCTCTCTACCCTTACCCCTCTCTCTACCCTTACCCCTCTCTCTACCTCTACCCCTCTCTCTCTGCCCCTACCCCTCTCTCTCTGCCCCTACCCCTCTCTCTCTGCCCCTACCCCTCTCTCTCTGCCTCTACCCCTCTCTCTCTGCCTCTACCCCTCTCTCTCTGCCTCTACCCCTCTCTCTCTGCCTCTACCTCTCTCTCTGCCTCTACCCCTCTCTCTCTGCCTCTACCCCTCTCGCTCTGCCTCTACCCCTCTCGCTCTGCCTCTACCCCTCTCGCTCTGCCTCTACCCCTCTCGCTCTGCCTCGCTCTCTCGCTCTGCCTCGCTCTCTCGCTCTGCCTCGCTCTCTCGCTCTGCCTCGCTCTCTCGCTCTGCCTCGCTCTCTCGCTCTGCCTCGCTCTCTCGCTCTGCCTCGCTCTCTCGCTCTGCCTCTCTCTTCCTCGCTCTCTCTCTCGCTCTCTCGCTCTGCCTCTCTCTTCCTCGCTCTCTCTCTCTCTCTTCCTCGCTCTCTCTCTCTCTGCCTCGCTCCCTCTCTCGCTCTGCCTCGCTCTCTCTCTCGCTCTGCCTCGCTCTCTCTCTCGCTCTGCCTCGCTCTCTCTCTCGCTCTGCCTCGCTCTCTCTCTCGCTCTCTCTGCCTCGCTCTCTCTCTCGCTCTCTCTGCCTCGCTCTCTCTCTCGCTCTCTCTGCCTCGCTCTGCCTGTGCCCCTCTCGCTCTGCCCCTCTCGCTCTGCCCCTCTCGCTCTGCCCCTCTCGCTCTGCCCCTCTCGCTCTGCCCCTCTCGCTCTGCCCCTCTCGCTCTCGCTCTGCCTCTCCAGTGGCGGCTGCAGCAGCTGCGGGTGGCGGGGCTAATGGCGGTATGGGAGGCGGGGCCAATGGTCCATTCCGAGGCATGCAATCCCAGCAGCCTCAGCAGCAGGGGGGAGGGGCTATGTCAGGAAACTCCTTTTATGGATCCTCCTCTCTCAGCAACTCCTCCCAGAGCTCCTCCCTCTTCTCTCAAGGTAGCCAAACAACGTACTGTGAGTGAAAACAAAACGGGTGAATTGACAGATGTTGTGTTCCAGGCGAACTACATTGCAGACGTTTCAATGGATGCATGCCATTTCATCAACTTCACAATCGGGCATCAGATTCCTATATTATTACGAGTTTAGTTGATATGTCAAATATCTATCCAGAAGTTAGATCCCGCAGGGGTCTGCAATGTAGTCAGCCTGGAACGTGGCCAAAATGTGTGTGCAAATATTATTTAATTTACCATTTAAATTCCGAAACAAATGTAGATTAACGAAGGCGATATGTTGTTTTCTTTAAAGGCTCCGCCCAGCCAGGCCCTGGCTCTGCCTCTCTGGGGTTCGGTCAGAGCAACTCTTCACTGGGAGCAACATTGGGAGCTACGCTGGGAGGCTTTGGGACCGCAGGTGTGTGTGGTGTTTTATTGTCTCATCTCGCTCCCTCTCTATCCATGTGCAACCCAAGGCTGATATTCAGTAGGCTGGATGGAGAGGCTTCTCATTGTATTTAACTGTCTGTAGCCTGCTGTCCTTTGTGTATAACTCCCTCTACCGGCCAACTGTAGTGACAGGTGTGTGTGGGGTGTGTGGTGTGTGTGTGTGTTTAATGGTCTCTCTGTCTCCCTCCAGTGGCTAACTCCAGTGGTGGGAGTGGTTCTCGTCGTGACTCTCTGACTGGCAGTAGTGACCTGTACAAACGCACACAGTCGAGTCTCACTCCCATTGGTCACGGGGGGTTCTACAACGGAACCCTTGGCTTTAGCTCCTCACCCGGGCCTGTCGGAATGCCCCTGCCCAACCAAGGCCCCTCCCACTCCCTAACCCCACCCCCATCTCTGTCCAATCACAGCTCCTCATCCAACCTCAACCTGGGTGAGTGACGAAGTCTATTAAAATGCTGACATAACTTGCATTGTATTTTTAGGGTTAGTGTATTATAACATTCTATCAGTGTTATTATTATGTTATCCAACCAGTGCTAACCATCACTACTCTCTGAACCCTCCCCACAGGAGGTCTGACCAATGGCAGCGGTCGTTTCATTTCTGCTGCTCCGGGGGCGGAGGCCAAGTATCGCAGTGCCAGTTCTGGCTCCTCCCTCTTCTCTCCCAGCAGCCAGCTCTTCCCATCGTCACGGCTACGTTACGGAATGTCGGATGTGATGCCGTCAGGGCGGAGCCGGCTCCTGGAAGACTTCCGGAACAACCGCTACCCCAACCTGCAGCTGAGAGAGATTGCTGGGCACATCATGGAGTTCAGTCAGGACCAGCACGGCAGCAGGTAGAGACACGTCATGGAGTTCAGTCAGGACCAGCACGGCAGCAGGTAGACACATCATGGAGTTCAGCCAGGACCAGCACGGCAGCAGGTAGAGACACATCATGGAGTTCAGTCAGGACCAGTACGGCAGCAGGTAGAGACACACACATCATGGAGTTCAGTCAGGACCAGCATGGCAACAGGTAGAGACACATCATGGAGTTCAGCCAGGACCAGCACGGCAGCAGGTAGAGACACACACATCATGGAGTTCAGCATGGCAGCAGGTAGACACGTAGACCACACAAATAATCTCTCATCACTCCCGTCCAGTACCAAAACATAGACCTACTGTCTCATCCTCAATGATGGACTCCAGATGTTGTCTGCTTGGATGCTGGGTCTACCTACATGTCTTTTACAACTGGAATGTTCTATTTAGAAACCATGGTGTCATTCCCTCTCTCTCATGTCTTTCAGCTCTCTCCTCATCCCTGTCTCTCTTTCCTCCTGTTCTCCTTATTACTCAACCCCCTCAATGCAATTCAATACACTTTATTGGTATGGAAAGTTTTGGAGCTTACATTGCCAATGCAGAAATATAGAAACATGTTGAATCTAGAGATGAAACCGTATGAAAATGTAATATCGCGATTATAGTGACAAATTATCGCGGTTAGCTGTATTATTGCGGTTAGCTGTATTATCGCGGTTAGCTGTATTATCTGTATCGTGGTTAGCTGTATTATCGTGGTTAGCTGTATTATCACGGTTAGCTGTATTATCACGGTTAGCTGTATTATCGCGGTTAGCTGTATTATCGCGGTTAGCTGTATTATCGCGGTTAGCTGTATTATCGCGGTTAGCTGTATTATCGCGGTTAGCTGTATTATCGCGGTTAGCTGTATTATCGCGGTTAGCTGTATTATCGCGGTTAGCTGTATTATTGCGGTTAGCTGTATTATTGCGGTTAGCTGTATTATTGCGGTTAGCTGTATTATTGCGGTTAGCTGTATTATTGCGGTTAGCTGTATTATTGCGGTTAGCTTTATTATTGCGGTTAGCTGTATTATCGCGGTTAGCTGTATTGTCTGTATTATCGCAGTTATCTATTATCGCGGTTATCTGTAGTATCGCGGTTATCTGTATTATCGCAGTTATCTATTATCGCGGTTATCTGTATCGGGGTATTGTTCAAATGTGCTGGAAATGTTCAGAAAGTACTGACACTGAAATTGGAAATTAGCAGCATGGTAACCTTTATCAGCCTCAGAAAGCCAGGCCTCTCAACAGTTTGAAATGGCATCATGTCCTTTGCAATGTAATATGAAAGGGCTGGAGTGAGGTCTGAGCATTTTTTGATGTGGGTGCATAAGCAGCCTACCTTTTTTAAATGCTTGCTCTGTGTCTGTCACAACTGTAGATGAGGGACCAATAGCATCACTGGGTTTGCCTGTTGCACACCCACTCCATAATAGGGAATAGCAAATGCATTATTATTGGTGTTGTCACATTATTATTATTATTATTATTACACACACAGTCCATCTGTGTTGCATTTGACTACATGCAATGACCCCATGCACAATTTACATAAATACAAATGAGTCTTAAGAAGACAGTGATAGTAATTGCAATGAGCCCAACAATTGTCTTTGTATAGGAGTCTATAGTGTTTCTCCAGTTGGAACACTTTTACAACCAAGTCGACAACTGACAGATTTTAAATGAACAAAATGTGTTGGTTGGATAACTAAACTAGATAAGGTGTTATCGTGTGGGCGAATAGAGTCTGCAGACACATACAACAGCAGAACAACGTGTTGTGTTTTTACAAGAGTAGATAGCACTGAAAGCTTCAGTTTACATTATTGACAAGCTATTAGCAAGTTAGATGGACAAACCATGACGTTTTTCCCCATTCCGAAGTCCCCACATCATGCATTGAGCTGGAAGTTAATTGACCTAGCATTCGCTATAAAGTAGAGGGTGGTGATCACGAAGACCACTCAAGAGATTTGAAGTGTTGCAGGTTCTGCAGACAGGGTGACCATCTTCGATTAAGTTTCCCTCGGCACTCTTGTAAAACCCAAAATACAACCACTTGGTCCTCTTAGAGGGCTGAAAAATCTCCGGAGTGCTGTCACTACCTTCTGCCATTTTTTCACACAAAACAAAACCCACGTTGCATGCTGCATCTGCGTCAGACTGTTGCTAACTTTGGTTGATGCTTGACAGTATTTACCGTTAGTTTTTCAAACCACGGTAATCAAACGATTGAATAGATAATTCAAGTTAGAAACGGTAATACTAATCTTTGGGAATTTTACCGTGGTTTCTCGTGAAACCGGTAACTGTTTTATCCCTCAAAGATGATAATGAAAATAACTATTATCCCCCTCCAGGTTTATCCAGTTGAAGTTGGAGAGGGCCAGCTCAGCAGAGCGTCAGCTAGTCTTCAGTGAGATCCTCCAGGCTGCCTATCAACTCATGGTCGACGTCTTCGGAAACTACGTCATCCAGAAGTTCTTTGAGGTTTGTGTGAACGTTATGTTGGTATCAACATAAGGGGGGAGGGGGGGAATTGTGTGTTTTTTGCCAGGCACCTAATCCAGAAGTTCTTTGAGGTTTGTGTGAGCGTTATGTTGGTATCAACATAAGGGGGGGGGGGGGGGGGGGGGGGGGGGGGGGGGGGGGGGGAAATTGTGTGTTTTTTGCCAGGCACCTAATCCAGAAGTTCTTTGAGGTTTGTGTATTGGGGGGGGGGGGGCTAATTTCTAACAGGCCTGTCTCTGTGTGTAAAGTGTGTTTTGACTGCTACAGTGGCTTCAGACAGTATTCAGACATACCCTCTGACTTATTCCCCATTTTGTTGTTACAGCCTGAATTCAAAATGGAAAAAACAATTTTACACTATAATGACAATGTGAAAACAGGATTTTAGAGACTTACCCAGAAAGACTCACAGCTGTAATCAATGTTGGCTGTGGTTACAGCTGTGAGTCTTTCTGGGTTAGTCTCTGTAAGAGCTTTGTAAACCTGGATTGTAGAATATTATCCCATTTTTATTCTATTTATTAATTCTTCCATCTCTGTCAGATTGGCCATTGATAGACAGCCATTTTCAGGTCTTGCGTAGATTTTCAAGCTGATTTAAGTTAACTTTAACTAGGCCACTCAGGAACATTCTATGTCATCTTGATAAACAACTCCAGTGTGTTTGGCCTTGTGTTGTAGGTTATTGTCCTGCTGAAAGGTGAATTTGTCTCCCGGTGTCTGTTGGAAAGCACACTCAACCAGGTTTTCCTCTAGGATTCTGCTTATGCTTAGCTCTATTCTGTTTCTTTTTGTCCTGTAACCATATTCCTTGCCGATTTACAAGCATACCCATAACATGGTGCAGCCGCCACCATTATTTTTACCGTTATTGCAAACAGGATGCATATTTTTGTATTTTTTTTTTCTTTACTGGCTTCCTTTTTCACTCTGTCAATTAGGTTAGTATTGTGGAGTAACTATAATGTTGTTGATCCATTGTCTGTTTTCTCCTATCACAGCCATGAAACTCTAACTGTTGTAGTCACCATTGCCTCACGGTAAAATCCCTGAGTGGTTTCCTTCCTCTCCGGCAACTGAGTTAGGAAGGACGCCTGTATCTTTGGGTGTATTGATACACCCAAAGTGTAATTAATAACTTCACCATGCTAAAAGCGATATTCAATGTCTACTTTTTGTATTTTTACCAATCTACCAATAGGTGCCCTTCTTTACGACGCATTGGAAATCCTCGCTGGTTTTTGTGGTTAAATCTGTGTTTGAAATTCACTGCTTACAGATAATTGCGTGTGTGGGGTACAGGTGTTATGTAGTCATTTAAAAAAATATATGTTAATAAACACTTATTGCACACAGCCCATGCAACTTAGGGGACTTGTTAAACACATTTCTATTCCTGAACTAATTTAGGCTTGCCATAACAAAGGGGTTGAATGCTTATTGACTCTAGACATTTCAGCTTTTCATTTGTAAACATTTTTGAAAACATAATTCCACCTTGACATTATGGGGTATTGTGTGTAGGTCAGTGACACAGCTCAATTTAGTCCATTTTAAATTCAGGCTGCAACACAACAATCTGGGGAAAAGTCGAGGGGTGTGAATACTTTTTTTGAAGGCAATGTACATCATCCAGAAGTGTTTGTTAGCTGTTCTCTCTTCTCCCTCTCGGTCTTCCTCTTTGTGTAGTTTGGCAGTCTGGACCAAAAGCTGGCTCTAGCAGAGAGGATCAGGGGTCATGTCCTGTCTCTGGCCCTGCAGATGTATGGCTGTAGAGTCATCCAGAAGGCCCTGGAGTTCATCCCCTCAGACCAACAAGTTATAGTACGTATTGTACTGCCGTTTGTGTGTGCACATCGTCCATGTCTGTGTATGAGGAGCCTCCAAGCAAATAGCAACTATAGACTGTGTGCTTTGGTGTGTTCAGCTATCTCTAACCCTGTGTGTGTGTTGTGTTGCAGAGTGAGATGGTGCGGGAGCTGGACGGCCATGTATTGAAGTGTGTGAAGGATCAGAATGGCAACCACGTGGTGCAGAAGTGTATTGAGTGTGTTCAGCCCCACGCACTACACTTCATAATAGACGCCTTCAAGGGACAGGTGGGTGACGCGCACACTCTCTCTCTCACACACACACATCGCCTGCAGGGAACACGTGGGTCACCATGTTAATGGCAACAGCAGCCCAGTGGCAGCCCAGCGGCAACCATCTTCCATCCACTGGCTAAAGGTAAAAAATTACCATAAAGAATGTGTGTTTTTAAAGAGAATAATGTGCCTGTGCTTAGCTGACTGTGGGAGAGTGAGCTAATGCACTAGATATTGTGGTTTATCAGCTCACATGAAGATTGTCTGTATATTAGTCACATTGGATTGGGCTCTTGGATTTTTCAATTGTACCAATTTCCACATTCCTGCGTGTTTCCATTCCCACTCATGAGATAGTTGTGTGAATGTTAGTGATTGTTTGTCTAGTTAAGTAGGTAATTGAGAATTGGCTTTCTTCAGTCTTTCACTGGTGTGGGTGTGTGAATGAACCATCAGTTATGTCAGGTGTGTTAAGGTCTAGGTGTGTGTGTCTCTCTCTGCAGGTGTTTGCCCTCTCCACCCACCCCTACGGCTGTAGAGTGATCCAGCGTATTCTAGAACACTGCCTTCCAGACCAGACCCTGCCCATTCTGGAGGAGCTGCACCAACACACTGAACAACTGGTGCAGGTAACACATTTTGCTGCAAAATTGATAAAATGTTTGTTTTGCATCTGCTGATGTCCAGATCAGGACATTGTCATCACACTGACATTCTGTTTTGTGTTTAAGGCTGGATCTGGTTGAACAACTAGCTAAATTGTCAACTAGCTAAATGCCAAACTGTATGTAAATCTCTCTCTCTGTCCAGGACCAGTATGGTAACTATGTGATCCAGCATGTATTAGAACACGGCAGAGCGGAGGACAAGAGTAAGATAGTAGCTGAGATCAGAGGAAACGTACTGGGGCTCAGCCAACACAAGTTTGCCAGGTACACACTCGCACATCAAGCAATCATATTGGTTTATCATTTTTATTTTGTCATTGACCAAATTTCAGGTCTGCTCAGCGCAAACTGCTTTAAGTTTGTTATAACAGTGGCCAAGTAGACTACTGTGGCTATTGGATCATAATGTAGGCCTACCAGAGTGGCCTACCATCAAAAACAATGGAGAACATGCATCCCATAACATTTTAACTGTTATATCATTCAGCCTACAGACAATGTGTGGTGTTCAATGTAGGCCTACATTCCATGAGACTTGGAAAAAAAGCATACAGGGCTTGACGTGAACCTGTTTTTCCACTTGTCCTTCAGACGAGGACGTGACTGAAAATGTTGTTTGACACAAACCACTGTACAAAATAAAATGAATTCATATTCCCAACCATTATTACAGAAAATGTTACTCCAATGCGCTTTGCCTACAAGAAAATATCTTGTGCAATTTTGTTTCGGTATGTTGCGTTGAAAGTGGCTAATCTTGAGTTGATTCGATCACAATTCCTACATAGGTAGTGTTAACTCTTGAAACTACCGCTCCCGGATCCGGGAGAATTGTCATCAACTGACACTAATTAGCATAACGCAACAGACAAAAAATATTACTAGAAAATATTCATATTCATGAAATCACAAGTGAAATATAGTGAAACGCAGCTTAGCCTTTTGTTAATCACCCTGTCATCTCAGATGTTTAAATTATGCTTTACAGCCAAAGCAAGACAAGCATTTGTGTAAGTTTATCGATAGCCTAGCATAGCATTATGTCCAGCTAGCAGTATGTAACTTGGTCACGAAAATCAGAAAAGCAATCAAATTAAATCGTTTACCTTAGTGGAGCTTCGGATGTTTTCACTCACGAGACTCCCAGTTAGACAGCAAATGTTCATTTTGTTCCATAAACATCATTTTTATAGCCGAAATACCTCCGTTTGTTCTTCACGTTTGGTTGAGAAATCCACCGGAAACTGCGGTCACGACAACGCTGAAAAATATTCCAAATTAGATCCATAATATCGACAGAAACATGGCAAAGTTTTTTATAATCAATCCTCAAGGTGTTTTTCAAATATCATCTATTCGATAATATATCAACCGGGACAGTTGGCTTCTTAGTAGGAGCAAGAGAAACAATGGCCGCATTTATCTATTACGCACAAATCACTCTGAGAGCCACCAGCTGACCACTGACGCAATGTTGTCGCACACGCTCATTTTTCAAAATAAAAGCCTGAAACTATGTCTTGTGACACTAGGCACATTAGGGAAGCCATAGAAAAAGGAATCTGATTGATATCCCTTTCACTGCTCAATAGGGACGCATAGGAACGCAGAGGTTTCTAAATAAGAGTCACTTCCTGATTGGATTTTTCTCAGGCTTTCACCTGCAATATCAGTTCTGTTATACTCACAGACAATATTTTTACAGTTCTGGAAACGTTAGTGTTTTCTATCCTAAGCTGTCAATTATATGCATATTATCGCATCTTGTCCTGACAATATAACCCGTTTACTTTGGGAACGTTGAAACTACCGCTGTTTATTCTGCGCGACAGTCCCAGGAGAGCTGCGTGCCCGTGCGTAGCTTAGAGGGAACATGGTTTATAAACCCGTTTTGTATCTGTGGTTGTCACAAAGTTACAGTTAACCTGGCCTAGAACGCAAAAGGCCGAGCAGAATCCGTGGCTAACCCAGCCTCTCTCTGCAGTAATGTGGTGGAGAAGTGTGTGAGCCATGCGTCCCGTGCAGAGCGGGCCGTGTTGATAGACGAGGTGTGTAGCCTGACGGAGGGGCCCCACAGCGCCTTGTACACCATGATGAAGGACCAGTACGCCAACTATGTGGTTCAGAAGATGATTGACGTGGCTGAACCAACACAGAGGAAGATCGTAATGCACAAGGTTGGGACCTGTGTGTGTGTGTGTGTGTTTGAAAGAAAGAAAGAAAGAAGAGTGTGTGTGATTTATTTTGTATAGAGGTTTTTCATTAGTGTTATCTCAAAGCTCTAGAAATATATGTATCGATGGTTATGCAATTGTGTGTGTACTTATTTCTCCCTCTCTCTCCCCATCAGATCCGGCCCCACATCTCCACTCTGAGGAAGTATACGTATGGCAAACACATCCTGGCTAAGCTGGAGAAATACTACATGAAGAATGGAGTGGACCTGGGCCCTCTCTGTGGCCCTCCCAATGGCATCATGTAAACTACAACCCTTACACCCTAACCCTTAAGTACAAGACGGACCAACATGTACGTCGGCCGTGTGCAGTAGATCACCTGCTGGGTGTTGGAGGAACGGTGGCCATTCAACATAAAGGCCGACCATACTCTCTCTGTGCACAGCTGACGTTGTATTGGAATGCCTTGTCTTCTGTACCATAACCCCTGGCCTATACCCTACATGAAGAACGGAGTGGCCCGCCTAGTGGCATCGTGTAAACTACTATCAATATATACCCCATTATTCCCGACACCCGTAACCCTATATATACACCCCCCCCTCCCCTTTATTCCCCTCCTAATGAGATCATGTAAACTACTATCCTACCTCCCAATTACATAATGTAGAACCCTCTTTAAATACTCCAACTGTCCCGCTCACTCTTACCCCCATGGTAGCCCATTGGGAGGGGCCTGTCTAAACAGGAAGCCTTGGTTCATTTAGCCCCTCCCCCAACCCAAGCATCCCACTCCTTCATTCATTCTCCCTTTTTCTTTATTTGTCTTTTAAATCAATTAGAATCATTTAACTTTGTTGCTACTGTTGCGGCGCACACACTGTCCCATCGCAAGTATGGGATGGAACAAACCTATTTAATTTGTCTGACGGCGTCACCAACTCCGACAACACACACTGTCCCATCGCAAGTATGGGATGGAACAAACCTATTTAATTTGTCTGACGGCGTCACCAACTCCGACAACACACACTGTCCCATCGCAAGTATGGGATGGAACAAACCTATTTAATTTGTCTGACGGCGTCACCAACTCCGACAACACACACTGTACACAAACAGACACGCACACCACACACACATGCTATACACGCACGCCATGAGCTTACCAGCACACAGATCATTTAGCATGGGAGATTCGTTTCCGGTCTTGCTTCTATATATAGCGTGTATACTTGGTGTAGACCTTTGCATATATATATATAAATATATATATAAAACTTTGTAGTTTTTCTGGTTTTTGATGTTGAATCTGTATCTATAATGTATCCTAGTAGTGAACACATATTTCTGACTGTATAATTGTACATTTGTAAACCCTTGTAATGTAAAAGTGATTTACCACCCTTTTTGGTATCAGACGATATAAAAGAAAAAAACTCACACAAAAAACTAAAATCTTAGAAAAACTATTGTGCATTTCAGTGTATATTCTCACCTCCTTGGTTGTGACATATAAGTTGTTGTATATTGTAAATTGTAATATCAAATTTTTGTTTTGAAAAGCCCTTTCTATACTGCGTAGTACTTGTACAAAGCCCCCCCCACCACCACCATCTCGTTTGACCTTCCACTCACTGCTTCAATAGAATTCACTTCCCCAACCCCTGAACTACACCACCTCCCCAACCCCCAAACTACACTGCAAATGTGGCTTGTCCGTTTACTAAACATCCGTTACCCACAGTCGAAGCAAATCCACTGAAATCAACGAGACAAGTCTTTTTACACTTCATGTCTATTTAAAACGCAGAGAGAGACCTGGCTGAAGTGTAAATGACTGATAAAGTGGTTTCCCCCTTCTGGTGTAGCAGTCCAAAAACCTTACGCTTACGGAACACGCAAAGCGTTTGTGGTGTAGTTTGGGGATTGTTACCACCACCACAGGACACACTGTTAGTAGTAGTCATTTCTGCTTTAACATGAAGCTGTATTTGTTTTTTAGATCTTTTATAGGAATTCTGAGGGAAGGGGGTGAGGGGCCATGAGTTTAAAGGTAGACGCCGTGATATGACATCGTACACAACGGAGCGACTTCCTGCTTGCAGACGTCCACAACAACCTATTTCAAATCTGCCAACACTACCCACTATTGGCTCATCTTGAGGCATGATATATGAAAGGTGTTGTTAAGTCTCGAAGAAGGAAGTAGCTCTACGGTGTACTGTCATCGCTGAGTCTACCTCGAACCCCAATCTCCCCCCTCCTCTCTGAGGGGTAAAGTGAAACCATGGATTGTACAGAAAAGAGGAGAGTGGTGTGTTTGTTTTTTTGACCTATATTAGTCCTGTAAAAGTGATGTATCATATCATATGTCCATGTCCCCCGGGAAAAGACCGGGCGTCGCCTGTCTTGCCCTCTGTAACCATGATTACCGCTGTGGCAGACGGCAGCGACACGGTGTACATTTGGGGCAGCGAGCCTTGTGTATATGAATAGGAGCACCACCTGTAACCATAATGTGTATAGTTATAACAGAAACCTGTGTATGTTTATTGCCTGGGCAACTATTTTTTGTAACTCCTGTTGTAGATTGTCTCTAAACAATGATGTGAGTCTTTATTTTGAAACAAAACTGAACAAAAAAACACTCAAAATTTGAAGTGTCATTTCGAGTGGTTTTTGTTTGTCTGTGTCTCTGATTTGTGTTGGGTAGCACACAGAGCAGTGTTGAGATGGGATTTGATAATCCTCACCACACCTAAGAATGGAGTGAGGGAGATGCAAAGTACATCACTTGTCTTTTCTTACTTGAGTTGATATAACTGCTGCGAGGAAGGTTTTTATCCATGACTGATGTGGTTGTCACCTAGCTACATTTAGGATGATTATTTCAAATGATTGATTGGTTTGATCATTTAAGAGTACACATATGGAGCCTTCTCTCTGCAGAGTGATAAAACAGTACTAGCCTTTAAGCCTATAAAATTAGTATAGTTGCATTGTCCTCCAAGAAAGGAAGAGGTGTTTTTTTTATACAGCCACCAAATAAACCAACAATCCCAGAATTTGTATAAACTTTTGTCAGGGTAAGGGAATCAGGAAAGACATATTTGTATAATTATGGTGTTTTGTAATGCCTCCTTTTTAACATATTATTTCATTGTAAATTGTATGTAATTCAGCTTGATGCCATTTTGTACAGTTTTAAATATTTAAAAACCATTACATCAGAAGACACTCCTTTAGTCAACAGAAAGTCATTTTCTTCTCCTTGCCTTCATCTGCAGCACTGTTCTCGAAAGAACAAAGGACAAGTGAGAAAATGGCAGGAGAGTGGTACTTCTCATGGGAACATGCACTCACATGCCCAATAGTAATAGGCTAATGTCACCTCAGTATAATGGAATGGGAAAATAACCCAGGGTCATAGCAGTAGAGTAGCCTAGGCAACAACATAGAAACGCATCGAGATGGCCTGACCTGGACTGGACTGAAGTTCAGTTAAATGTTTCAAAACGTTTTTCCCTGTGCCTCTAGCCTAGGCTACTGAACGTGACCCAGTTTACTTTTACTGTAGAATCAGCGGATATGTTGGTGTGAAGGCCCTCTGACTCTGGTTGGCCTAATGGTACTTTCAAGACAACTGGGAACTCAGGGGAAAAAATTGTAAAATTATGACTTCAGTGATCTTCAGGTGGGAAAGTCTGAGTTTTAGAAAGAGGCAGGAGTGCCTGACTTGAATTTCGAGTTGGATGACCGTTCAAAAAGATTTTTATCAGTCGGAGCTAGTTTTTTTCCTAGTTCAAAGTAGTCTTGGAACACTCAGAAGTCAGAGATTTTCAAGTTCCCAGTTGTTTTGAACTCAGACACATCCCTGGTAATCTGGAGTTGCACCCATGCGCCCTGCAGTGTGGAATGTGCTCTACCTCGGCCCCGGTGTTTTTTCACTGGGAGGTGTGTGTATGCAGGGTTGGGTAGTAACGGATTACATGTAATGGGAATTAGGTATATAGTAGTCAGATTACAGTTACATTCTTAAAAACATCTAATTATATGTTGGATTACTTTATATGCTATCAAGAGGAACATTTGATGAAAAATTCTCAGCAATGCCATCATTTAGTGCACCATCAAGTCTCACAGGCTCTCGATTCTATTGTCTTGCTGATCGCTCATCAAAGGTGGATGGATTCTTATAGTAGGTCACAGGACTCTTTAAAGTCATTCAGTGTGCTTTATTAAGAAGTGTAGACCTAAGTATGATCCAATAAATGTTTTAATCCATGCAAGAATGCATGATTCAAGATATTTTGATGTGCAACCTGAACCAGTAATTGTCATGAAGTTTGGGTTTGACAATTAGGCTATTGTTGCTATATGTTACTGGCTAAATAGGGCTCCTGAGTATTCAGACATCCCCCCCCCCAATAGGATAATTTGCATACATAATGTTTTGTGCTCTCAAATCACATTGTCAAATTCTCTGTGCACCAGGCCCACTCTGGGCGCACAGGGGGAAGAGAGCGAATGTGCAGCCTAGTCTCAGACTAGAAGTAACATAGTAAACGTAAATAAGGCACACTCAAAATAATAATGTTACCTTTAGTATACTTACATAAGACAGGTTACTTAAGGCAAAAAATATATAACACAAACATCTACCAACCAAAAGATTGCGTGTTTGAATTTCATCACAGACAATTTGGAATTTGTAACATCATACAAATGTAAATGTATAACTTGTACAAAATTGATGGTGGACATCCGCAAATTAATACATATACGAAATGTAACATACTAATTTGGGTACTCCGAATTTACGTTTACTATGTTACGTCTACCTCTGAGTTCAGGTTGCAGCGTACACAGTAGATCTAAATAGTCTACAAAGCAGCAAGCAAGGCAGGAGCTTTATGGAGAACAGACGACTGTGATTGACCAATGGAAAAGAGAAACATGCATATCCAATTTATCAGGTGCAGGAAAGAAGAACGTCAAGGGAAAAAGGAATGTCGGCAACTCTGGTAGACTGCTCCTATGGTGATTTAATCAGACGCACAACAAAGACAGAAATATCTAAATATCTTCGGATCAAAACGCTGTCTTTTTTGTGCGTCTGATTACATCGACATGGGAGCATAGCAGAGTTGCGGACATTAGTGTTTTCTTTGATTGACCAGTGGGCCAGGTGTGAATGTTTTGAAGCCGTGTCTAGTCATTCAACCAGTTTGAATAGGCCACCGTGACAATATTTTGGAACCTTGTGTAGCCTGTATGCTCACACATTTAGAACATGTGAATTATAGGTTATCTATGTTCTTACACTATTGTAAATAAGGTTACTAAATTAAATACATATATTTTAAACGCTGCAAATTTAAATTAGGCTATGTCGGGTCTAAAAGTAATCGGATTACATTACTCATTTTGAGTCATTCAAAAGATAACGTTACTAATTACTTTATTTCATGTAAACCTAACTGTAATCATTAAGGGAATCATTTTTTTAAGTAATCCGCCCAACCCTGTGTATGAATGCGTTTGTGTGTGTGTGAGAGAGGCGGGGAACAGCCAGTGGGTGCCTATTCCGGGCTGCAGGGGGCATCCTCGCCTCGCCCGCCAGAGGAGATCCCCCCCCGCCTAACACACACACACCCCTTCTGCCAGACTCTCCCAGGCCGAGCGGCGTCGCCATAATAAGGAACATCCTGCTTTCGACAGAGAGGGGGAGGATAGAGCTGAGGTCTGGCATCTCCCGGTAGTAGGCTATATCTACCAGGTCTTGAACACTAAAGGGTCCAACAGAGGGGGACAAAATAATAGAAAGAAAAGGGCTTCCGTCGTAGGAAGAAGGAATCTCCACTCGTTTTATGCCTGGTACCATTACCGGAGAAGGACACACGCCGGTTTAGTGTTTTACCGATACGGATTAATAACACGCCAGACGGATGTTCGCGAGGAGGGGCGGTGCACTCTGAAGTTAGAGACTACTGCCTACCGAGAGAAGCGCTTGTTCCCCCGTGAAGGTTCGCGCCCCCCAGCCACAGCATGAAGCTGCCGCCTTGTCTGATGACGATACTCGCGGCGCTGCTCGCTCACTCCGCGCTGGTAAGGGTCTGCCGGGTCCTTTGTATTCTATTGTTCCATTTCTACCGATGTATCATGTCGCAACGTGGTCCGGGATTTAGGGTTGCATAGCATAGGCCATAGGGTATTGATAAACTATATCTTTGGTGTGTGTGCGTGCCGGCCTGTGTGTGTTGCTCGTGGATAATGAGGCAGCAGTAGCAGTGTGTGTCTGCTACTTGGTGATCGGTAGTAAATATTGGACTCGACCCACATTTGGTCGCGAGCCGCCCGTGACTCCCGTGTCTGGCTCGCGGCCCCAGACTCTGCCCGGGTCTTTGTGTCTCAGAGACGGGGGTATTTTTTTTTAGAAAGGCCTCGCGAATTAGACGCCAAAGAGCAGTTAACCGAATAAAGACCCGTAATAACCTCAATTAGAAGGGACCCACTAATTACACACACACACACACACACACACAGAACTCAGGAGTTGTGTGCGTAATTAGTGGGTCCGTTCTAATTTAGGTTATTACGGGTCTTTATTCGGTTAACTGCTCTGTGGCGTCTGATTCGCGAACTCACTTACACCCCGGGTAATTAAGCTCGAGTCCGTAGGCCTACAGCGGCGAGGGGACATGATGGGGTGTTCGATCTGCTGCCCGGTTGACCTCTTTATGTGCGTGCGTCTATTTCCGAGGCGGAGGTGAGAGCTAACGAGGCCTGTCCGGAAAACGCAGGGGCTGCTCTGGTAACCGGAGGGTGTGTGTGTGTGTGGTGAAGAAGGGGTGGGCTGTAGGAAACGCGATGCGGTGCGCAAGGGATGGGAATGATGTCATCGGGAATCGCGAGGCGAACTGATTAGGAATGCGCACGTCTCCCGGAACCAACCGGTGCGTCACGCGCATTCAGCACCCCCTCACCAGCCGGTACCAATTTATCCTCCATACCGGGAGAAGTCGTTCGTTGTGCTCTTAGTATGATAACACAATTCTTCAAATAGCCTACAGCCTGTATACAGTCCATCTTGGATGCAAAAGTGCTATTGCCTTAAAATGGTAAAACACATAATGCCTAAAATATCCTCCAATTTAGTTTTTTTTATGTAACTTGACAAGTCAGTTAAGAACATTCTTATTTACAATGATGGCCTACCCAAACCCGGCCAAACCCTAACCCGGATTGTACACCACCATATGGGACTCCCAATCACAGCCGGTTGTGATACAGCCTTGAATCGAACCAGGGTCTGTAGTGACACCTCTAGCACTGAGATGCAGTGCCTAAGACCACTGTGCCACTTGGGAGCATTAAAAGGGGACAGTCTGTACTTTTCCTCTTATTCACTATGTGATCTTGGATTCATTTTGGTGGAGTAGAGCTCAAACTACAAGTTTGACTTCGCTGTCCAACAAGTCTTGGACGGCGCTGTATGTGATAACGTGTGAATCCCTTATATTTCCCCGGCTCTACAGTAGCCTATTTGATGGGAGTGTTTAGTTGGCCTGGTGCTCGGAGCTGAATGACCAGGCCGGTACCACTGGCTGCCATAGCCTTATGCAGGCCGCACACATACGATTAACTGTGTCAGTCGGTGCTGTTGGCGGCCTAGCTCCCTCTAATCTGACCCTGATGACACACACACACACACATACACACACACGGTGGCAGGTGTGTTTCTCATGCTGGCACAGGCCACATCACACATACATCAGTGATCTCAGCTATGCGCAGGATAGGGCTCTCAACAGGATAGGGCTCTCAACAGGATAGGGCTCTCAACAGGATAGGGCTCTCAACTGTGATTTCAGTCTACACAAATGGAGGTATGGAGCTCTGTTTGCGTGACGTTCCAAAACTTAATCCACACAAAAATACGTAGATCCATAGGATCTGTTGCATAGACTGTGTAGAGTCCTCAACCCAAGAAAGCCCTGCCCTGGGGACAGTCACACACACACACACACACACACACACACTCTTCAAAGGCACACACACATCAAAGGCACACAACACAGATTGGCTTACTTGCCCAGATCTTTTGCTGCCTCCAGTGAATGACTGGCCATGTGTGTGTCCTGGTTCAATCCTTAGTGGATGGTCTGCATTGGTATTTATTTCCTGTGATATGAGGCCATGATGTAATTTCCTGCCGTGTAAATTTAGATGAAGCGTGATTTTCCCACAGACATCTGCTGCATCCCACAACGACCTTGTGTGTGTGTGTGTCTGCCTGTCTTTTCCTGCCAGGGTTTGTGTGCTAGCTCTTCTTGTGGTGTGTATGAAATGAGAGAGAGCTTTTATGTAGTGTATGTGTGTGTGTGTGTGTGTGTGTGTGAGAAGAGTGGTGTTTTTGAGGATCATGTTTGGTTCGTGCAATGAATCAGTTTCTTGTGCCTGAAATGGTAGACCAAGCCCCCTCCCACCAAACCAAAGGACGGCGGGAGGGAGAAAATAGTGTGAGAGAGAGGGGGATAGAGAGAGAATGTGGAATGTGAGAGGCAATTTGACACAGGAAGTGGGTCCTTCTCACTCCTTTAGAGGACAGACTCTACCACACACATCGATCTGTATAGAGGCACACATACACAGATGGGTATGGACACAGATAACAGCATGAACTCACATACAGTATATCGTGTGTAATAATACCTATACTACACTATGTAGCCTAGGATACTTTTTTCAGGGTTGTGGCCAGTTCCACTGCAGTAGTAGGAAATGAAACCGCTCTCAGCTCATATCCAGAGCTCTGTTATACCCTACAGTAGGTCTGTACGTGTGTAGGCTTACAGTAGGTCTGTGTTGGCCTGAAGCTAAGATCACAGATGCTGAGATGCGATAGTCCGCCCCCCCCCATTGTGACATAGCTACACGGCTCTGAGGCCACCACCTGCGAGAGGCGCACAGCCCCAACACACACCTCCCCACAATTCCCAACCAACGCGTCTCTGGTACGTGTCCTCTGTTCATTTGAATGTGTTGACTGCTGGAGAAATTCCTTGAGCTGAGCTGAGAATTCAAAGTATGAATGAATGCCAACGGTCCAATATTGTAGAACACTGCTGTCCACACGCGGACATGTTTGGTACTCTGATAGACCCTTAAGTATTGAGCATGGCATGATAACAAGCAGTGTAGTGATGATGTCTCAACCCTACCCCCTACCCCTCGGCTCCCCTTACCTCTATTGTACTAGTGTTCAGTGATGGGACATAGCCGTGAAAAGGTGGAACCAGTGTTTCCCCTCGCTCTCCTGAGGGACAACCATACAGACAAGCCGCATCTTTGTTCCAGCCCTGCACTGACCTGACACACCTGAATCAAATAACCAAAGGTTTTGTTGAGTCAGGTGTGCTAGTGCAGGGCTAAAACAAAAAGGTGGACTGTCTGGTGGTCCCCCAGGTCCAGAAGAAACACCTTTCATAATGCGTCTCTACCCTCCAACATGCTTAGTGGAGGTATGACATCACCAGGGTACCCACACCTAGCCTGTCATCTTCAGATCTCTAAATACTGACAGGGAAGGGGATAGGGTGTGGGGATAGAAGTCGTTTTTTCCCCCCAGGGTCAGTGTTTTCACCTGAGATAGTGACTTATTGCACAAGAGGCAAAATTGCTCCATGTAGGGGCTGCAGTGTAATGTGTGTCTGGTGTCAGATAGGGAGATTCCCATCTCTATCCATCTGCCACTATCTACACACTATCTACTGTATAAGGTGTTCGTGTGTTGGTAGTGTTAATGCTTACAGATGGGCCTATGTAGCAGCTTGAGGTACAGTCAACTACAGTCTTTACTCTTTAGCTCACACACACACAGAACAAACCCTCAGTAATTGGGCAGTACTGCAGACATCCTCACATGCTCATATTCTCAAGAGAAGGTAGAGGGGGATGCACAGGAAGGAAAGAAAAAGGAGGGAGGGAGACATGAATAGAAGGAGAGAATCGACAATGAAGATGAATGGATGGAACGCAAAGTGAGATGTAGAGAGCTGTGAAGAGACCAATAGAGGGAGGGATGGTGGGAGAGAGGGATGGAGAGCGAGGGGGAGGGAGGCCAGTGTAGCTCATTTCCCAGGAGACACTGCTCTACCTGCTCTCCATGGCCGTCACTATGACAACCACACTACTGCTACTGTCACAGCTTTATCTCTCTCCCTCTTTATCTCTCCCTCAACCTCCCTCTCTATCCATATCCCTAGCTTTGTATCTCTCCCTCAACCTCCCTCTCTATCCATATCCTTATCTTTGTATCTCTCCCTCAACCTCCCTCTCTATCCATATCCTTATCTTTCTATCTCTCCCTCAACCTCCCCGTCTATCCATATCCCTATCTTGGTATCTCTCCCTCAACCTCCCTCTTTATCCATATCCCTATCTTTATTTCTCTCTCTCCCTCAACCTCCCTGTGTTTAGTGTGCGTGAGCATTTAACCTCCCTCTCTATCCATATCCCTATCTTTGTATCTCTCCCTCAACATCTCTCCCTCAACCTCCCTCTCTATTCATATCCCTATCTTTCTATCTCTCCCTCAACCTCCCTGTCTATTCATATCCCTATCTTTGTATCTCTCCCTCAACCTCCCCGTCTATTCATATCCCTATCTTTGTATCTCTCCCTCAACCTCCCTCTCTATCCATATCCCTATCTTTGTATCTCTCCCTCAACCTCCCTCTCTATTCATATCCCTATCTTTCTATCTCTCCCTCAACCTCCCTGTCTATTCAAATCCCTATCTTTGTATCTCTCCCTCAACCTCCCCGTCTATTCATATCCCTATCTTTGTATCTCTCCCTCAACCTCCCTCTTTATCCATATCACTATCTTTATTTCTGTCTCTCCCTCAACCTCCCTGTGTTTAGTGTGCGTGTGCATTTATGCACATGGAGAGAAACTGTGTGTGTGCATTCTATAACAGGATTGTAAATTAGAGAGCAGCAGCAGCAGCATACTGTCTCCAAAACCACAAAGCATTCTGGGATCTCTGTTTTGGGGCTTCACTATAAATATAAACCAGAAACAGGGCACTCCCTCACATAAACATATAGGTTTTTGTGTGTGTGTGTGATGCATCTTTCACCTCTATTGTTTCTGAGTTGTCTGCTTCTCTTCCTTGCATGTGGGTTTGGAGACGTGCATGTATCCTTCCTCTCCTCTCTTTGCCTCTCTCTCCCTCCATCTCTCTCTCTATCTGTCTCACGTGTTTCCGTAGCGATCATGGTAATTAGGTTACCAAGGAGACCAGATGGGTGTGGTCAGAAATCTGATCCGCCCTGTAGGGAACTCTGAAATTCAGCTTCCCAGCAGGAGCGATAAAGGTAGACTAACATTTGAGATCCCGTTTATGCAGGGCTTCTCAAACTTTTTCAGACCGGGGACAACTTTTGTGCTAGTAAATACATCAGGAACCCCCTCATAATTCAAGTGAGATAAAAATAGCATACAAGGACTTTTACCGGCAGTGCAGGGCCGGATGAACCAAGTCTCGGGCCCTGGAAAGGAACATTTTGAAGGTCCCCCTCTTGGCATCAGAGAGAAAATTTTGCTGTTTTCGAGCTAATTTCCTGCAATTCTACTCTGTTTTGGTAAAAAATCTGAGGGATGGGCCTGGAGAAATGTAACCACTCTCAAATTCATAAACAGGGCTATGGATGCAAGGAATTACCATCCATGACATCAAAATTGTAGTTTTAACCATGTTTTGAGGCTATATAGTGTTTGTTTACATTTACATTGTTTACAAACATTGGAGTAAAACAAACTGATATTTTGGGTTCTGATGGGGTACGACAATTGAACTAAGCTCATGAGGCATTTCTAAGTTATTTTCTTCAAGAATCAATGGGTAAAAATCGATGTAGCAACGAAGGATTCTTGCTTTAAATTCCAGTGCGTTTAGGAAACTAATAGGAGGGGAATAAAAGCAGTGTTAAAGAGTCGCTGAACATGTTGATTGGCACGTGTGTTGTTCTCTTACTCATTAGAAAATCACCATTTCAGTCTTGGAGGTGTTTCCTGACCAACTTTATGGTAGGAATCATCCTATTTACACCGTGTAGTCAATTTTGACACCAGAATAACTGTTTCTGACTCATATCAATTCCACAGGCCGTCTTCAAAGGGATTTGTTGCTTTTTAAAGACAGTCGCTCGTTAAGTTGAAGAATGGATAATTGGTGGAGCAGTGTGGATACCAAATATCCCAATGTACCTCCATGTTGCCCAGGGTTAAGAACATAAATGATCTATGAATAATATTACATCGTAATGTATTTTATTACACATTCTAAACTTATTCCACAGGGCTCTTGGCCGAAATTTGTTTAATCTGTTAGAAATATTCATTTAAATTTTTTAAATGAAAAATGAAATGTAAATTATTATAATTATTTTAAACTTTGAGAACCCCTGGTTTAATGGACAACGGAGATTACACGGTTGACATGTTTTGAGTGTTTTAGTTTGTGGCTCGTGGGGACAACTAGCATTCTTCTAACCTCAGTAACCAATAACATGGATGGATGTGGATGGATCCGTGTGTGTGCGTTAGGCTTGGGCGGTATACCGTGTGTATGTATGTATACACTACCGTTCAAAAGTTTGGTGTCACTTAGAAATGTTCTTGTTTTTGAAAGAAAAGCAAAAAATGTTGTGCATTAAAATAACATCAAATTGTTCAGAAATACAGTGTAGACATCGTTAATGTTGTAAATGACTATTGTAGCTGGAAACGGCAGATTTTTAATGGAATATCTACATAGGCGTACAGAGGCCCTGTGTTCCAATGGCACGTTGTTAGCTAATCCAAGTTTATCATTTTAAAAGGCTAATTGATCATTAGAAAACCCTTTTGCAATTATGTTAGCACAGCTGAAAACTGTTGGTCTGATTAAAGAAGCAATAAAACTAGCCTTCTTTAGACTAGTTGAGTATCTGGAGCATCAGCATTTGTGGGTTCGATTACAGGCTCAAAATGGCCAGAAAAAATGACTTTCTTTTGAAACTCGTCAGTCTATTGTTATACTGAGAAATGAAGGCTATTCCATGCGAGAAATTGCTGAGAAACTGAAGATCTCGTACAACGCTGTGTACTACACCATTCACAGAACAGCGCAAACGGTCTCTAACCAGAATAGAAAGAGGAGTTGGAGGCCCCGGTGCACAACTGAGCAAGAGGACAAGTAAATAAGAGTGTCTAGTTTGAGAAACAGACGCCTCACAAGTCCTCAACTGGTAGCTTCATTAAATAGTACCCGCAAAACCCCAGTCTCAACATCAACAGTGAAGAGGCGACTCCGGGATGCTGGCCTACCGTCAATACTGTTTGAAGTTGTTTTAATATTTGTAGCTACTTTTTAAATAAACACCTGCAGTCAACTTGTGCAATACGTTAGGAGAGAAAAATTCTTTCGCTCTTCATTTCACCTGTCACATAATTCTTCATTTATGACGCTTACCAGTAGTCCCCAGTTACGTGGTGTTTGTTTACAAGCACACATCAACGAGAAACCGGAGCCTTGTGATTCACTCACTGTTGTGCAGCACGCGCCAGGTGATTTAGTTACAGTATGGAATTCACAACTAAATGTTTGCCAGCTAGATCTCTTATAACTATTAAAGCTGCAATATATATAACTTTTTGGGCGACCTGACCAAATTCACAACAAAATGTGAGTTCTAGATCTGTCATTCTCATTGAAAGCAAGTCTAAGAAATGGTAGATCTGTTGTGCTATTTCTATGCTTCCTGTTCTTAAGTTTAGTTTTTTGCATCTTTTACTTTCTGTACTTTCTGTACATATCTACCAGTTGAAAATACAATATATTTGGTTATTGAAAATATATTTCACACCTGTATAGATGGTAAAATGATTCTCTACAATATACATGGCTTGTTTTGTCACATAAACGGAAATGAGGATTTCTGCATATTGCACCTTTTTAAGTTAACTCTAAAATGTGCTAAATGCTCTGCAGTTGGGCTCTTGGTTTGCTAGTTTAGTAGCTAGTTAGCCATCTAGCTAAGTGGTTAGCTTCTTCCAAAATCAAGCTTTGCTTGACAATAGCAGAGGATCCCCTCCTGGCTCAAGAGCTTTGCTGTCTAATATCTGTTTTATGTGTGCAGCAAACTGTGAGTAGCATTTTTTGACTTACTTGTATAACTTTATGAGCTGGGATGTCTGTCCTGAAAATAGTTTAGGTCAGAGACTATAACATTTTTGTAATGCGCTCGTTAATATTTAGTTAGCATTCTTTATGGGATTTTAGATTACAGAGGTTCAGTGGGGTTTGAAAATAGCACCCCTTGTGTTCAGTGCTGGTATTACTGGATATCCCAGTATGGCACAATGTCGGTATGAAGGTATGGCAATCTGGATACCACCCAAGCCATGTGTATGTGTGGCATCCGACCGCAAGGCACTACAGAGGGTAGTGCTTACGGACCAGTACATCACTGGGGTCGAGCTCCCTGCCATCCAGGACCTTTATACCAGGCGGTGTCAGAGGAAGGCCCTAAAAATGGTTAAAGAATCTAGCCACCAAAGTCATAGACTGTTCTCTCTGCTACCGCACGGCAAGCGGTACTGTCTGGAACCAACAGGACCCTGAACAGCTTCTACCCCCAAGCCATAAGACTGGTGAATAGTTAACTCTGTAACTATCTGCATTGACCCTTTTGCACTAACTTTGACTCACCACATACGCTGCTGCTGCTGTTTATGATCTATCCTGTTGCCTTGACACTTTATCCCTACCTGTTAGGGAGGTTACCAGTATTGCGATACTCGTAAGTGTCGTGCCAAGAAGAAGAAAAAGCACAAAGCGGATTTATCTTCTTTAGGAAAACCGCCCGAATGTTGAAAACAAACATCATCATGTTGTCATCCAGAGATGTTTATCTTTCAGGCTGTAGAACACTATCTTACAAACAGCAGGTTTTTAAAGGACCAAAGAGTTTGGTCTACTTTGTGCTTTCTTTTTTTACCATATTGCCATATGTACATATCTACCTCAATTACCTCGTACCCTTGCACATCAACTACCTCGTACCCTTGCACATCAACTACCTCGTACCCTTGCACATCAACTACCTCGTACCCTTGCACATCAACTACCTCGTACCCTTGCACATCAATTACCTCGTACCCTTGCACATCAATTACCTCGTACCCTTGCACATCAACTACCTCGTACCCTTGCACATCAACTACCTCGTACCCTTGCACATCAACTACCTCGTACCCTTGCACATCAACTACCTCGTACCCTTGCACATCAATTACCTCGTACCCTTGCACATCAATTACCTCGTACCCTTGCACATCAATTACCTCGTACCCTTGCACATCAATTACCTCGTACCCTTGCACATCAATTACCTCGTACCCTTGCACATCAATTACCTCGTACCCTTGCACATCAATTACCTCGTACTGGTACTCGTGTATTTAGTCCTCGTTTGATTATTTTTCCATAATTTCTTTTATTTTCTCTCTGCATTGTTGGGAAGGGCCCGTAAGTAAGCATTTCACTGTTAGTCTTGATTTGTGCATGTGTGTGTTGATATGTTGTGGGGTTATGTTGCTTAGACACAGGAAGTGTGTATTTGTAGATCTGGCCTTTGAGCTTTGTCTGAGAAGGGGGGGGGGGGCTTCCTGTGTGTGTTTTTGAATAATTTAGCCGATGTCCCGACAGAGGAGTGAACGAGGTCAGAAGCTCCTGCTACAACCATCTCTTCCCATCCCTCACTCCCCCTCTCCCATCCCTCACTCCCTCTCTCCCATCCCTCACTGCCCCTCTCCCTCCCCATCCCTCCATTTTTACATCTCTACTCGCTATCTCAGAGATTCCCTATCTACATCTTGCTCTCAATCTCTCTCTTAGTACATCTCTCTCCCCTATTTTTCCCTCTCCCTCCTTCCTTACATCTCCCATCCCTCCTTCTTCCTCCATTACTAGAGAAGGATCAGATTTCGACCACAGATGCTCATGTGGAGTTTAACCACAGATGACTGTGTGTAGATGCAAGTATTGCCCATTGTGGCGTCGATGTGACTATATGTAATGTACTGTTCTATAGTGTGTTATAGAGAGTATGTTGTGGGTCACCAGAACATTAGACTAAAGAGGCCTGATCAGGTGGAACCACTGTCTTATCCTCATGAACAACCACCAGACATTCAGCCTCCATCTGTGTCACCACAGAAACAGATCACCCTTAAACAAACAAAAAAAGGTTTTTTTTATATATAGATTTTTCAAAAATCCAAGTGCACCATATTACAATGTAATGTTGTATCTGTATGCGAACTAAGTGTAATGCATTAAGGAAATTCGTGGTTGATTGCTTAATGTCTTAATCAGAATTATTACTGCCTGAATGAAAAAGATCATCCTTGCATATGGACTCAATGTCTGGCATTATAGGGAATAGATTCTGTGCTTCAAAGCAAAGTAAAAACGTAGACGTGTGTGTGTGTGCTAGAACCCCTTGGGTTAACCTTTAAACCCCAGCTCTTTAGATGGTTCTTTCCAAGGCGTTTGCAGCCTGAATGAGCTACTGAAGTTAATGATCGGTGTGTGTGTGTGTGTGTGTGTGTGTGTCTGCATGAGGAGACAGAAATGGATGATACACACACCAGTGGAGGCTGCTGAGGGGAGGACTGCTCATAATAATGGCTGGAACGGAGCAAATGAAATGACATCAAACACGTGGAAACCATGTGGAAACCATGGGGAAACCACATGGAAACCTTGGGGAAACCAAGTGGAAACCATGGGGAAACCATATGGAAACCTTGGGGAAACCAAGTGGAAACCATGTGGAAACCAAGGGTAAACCATGTGGAAACCAAGGGTAAACCATGTGGAAACCATGGGGAAACCATGTGGAAACCAAGGGTAAACCATGTGGAAACCATGTGGAAACCAAGGGTAAACCATGGGGAAACCATGTGGAAACCAAGGGTAAACCATGTGGAAACCAAGGGTAAACCATGTGGAAACCAATGGTAAACCATGTGGAAACCAAGGGTAAACCATGTGGAAACCAAGGGTAAACCATGTGGAAACCAAGGGGAAACCATGTGGAAACCATGTGGAAACCAAGTGGAAACCAAGTGGAAACCATGTGGAAACCAAGTGGAAACCATGTGGAAACCAAGTGGAAACCATATGTTTGATGTATTTGATACCATTCCACTGATTTCGGTCCAGCCATTACCACAAGCCTGTCCTCCCCAATTAAGATGCCACCAACCTCCTGTGACACACACACTGCAAGCATGCATAAATGCCCGAGCTGACAAGGTACAAATCTGTCGTTCTGCCCCTGAACAAGGCATTTAACCCATTGTTCCTAGGTCGTCATTGAAAATAAGAATTTGTTCTTAACTGACTTAACTAGTTAAATAAAGTGTGGGCTGCTCATAGTTTCAGGCTTCCCATACACACCCTCACCCTTTCTGTCTCACCCTCTCTGTCTCACCCTTTTGCTCTCTCTCTGTCTCTTTCTCTGTCTCACCCTCTCTCTCGCTCGCCCCCTCTCTCTCTCTGTCTCTCTCTCTCTGTCTCTCTCTCTGTCTCTCTCTCTGTGTCTCTGTCTCACCAGCAGCAGGTAATTCATTCTTAATCTTTCATCCCAACAGTTCTGGATTACCCCTAATCTCAACCAGCAGGGAGCCAGGCCACAGAGACGTGTGTGTGTGTGTGATTGATATTGTCTTGTCCCTACTGAATGGAGTTGTCATGTGATATGATGATATACTGAGTCCAGACAGACTGACTCACATTCGCCAGACGCACTACATTAAGGAGAGAGGGGGGGGGGGGCATATAGACTCGGAGGGAGAAGTTAGTAGCAGCCAAGTAATGAGGGAGAGAGGAGGAGAGGTAGAGGGAGAGGTGGGTAAAGGGAGAAGGAGATGGGTAGAGAGGAGGAGAGGGAGAGGGAGAGGTGGGTAAAGGGAGAAGGAGATGGGTAGAGAGGAGGAGAGGGAGAGGGAGAGGTGGGTAAAGGTAAAGGGAGAAGGAGATGGGTAGAGAGGAGGAGAGGGAGAGGGAGAGGTGGGTAAAGGGAGAAGGAGATGGGTAGAGGGAGAGGTTAGTAGCAGCCAAGTAATGAGGGAGAGAGGAGGAGAGGTAGAGGGAGAAGGAGAGGGGGAGGAGGAGAGGGAGAGGTGGGTAAAGGGAGAAGGAGATGGGTAGAGAGGAGGAGAGGGAGAGGTGGATAAAGGGAGAAGGAGATGTAGAGGAGAGGTAGAGGGAGAATGAGAGGTACAGTAGGAAGGGTCAGCAGTAGAAAGATAGAGTGGTGGTTAACGGATGTTTATAAAGAGCTTAGTAGAGCTGAGAGGGATTGAATGGACAGAACAACCTGGAAAGGATTAGAGGGGGGGGGGGGGGGGGGGGGGGGGGGGGAGAGAAAGATAAGGGTGCCATAAATGGTGTGGTATTTTATTGTTCATTATTATCTTTTGAGGTGCAGCTAATATTGAAAGTCTCATGAAGACAGACTGTTCATTCATAAATAGTACTTACAATGGCATGGGCTCAGACATGGGTAGCGTTCATTTGGCACTAAACAGGAAAACATTTCAAAAAGAAAATGAGCTTCTCTTATTAGACAAGTTGAGACAGTACCCCTTCCCTTTCAAAACATTTTCTCATGTATTGTGCCAAATGAACACAACCCTGGTAAGAGACTACCAAGAGAAGCATGGCTAACCTAAGAGCACCATTTTAACCCAGTCATAACCTGTTACAATGGTTTTAACGTAGTACACTATGGGAATTCAACGTTAATTGACCAATAGGGATCAGTGTGAGGCACAC